>NC_143215.1:1918000-2543000 GCF_030267445.1 Bombyx mandarina
CACTTCGATGGCAATAGAGGGGTCTTATTATACCATTCGAATATGGCTGTTGTACTAATGTCATAGGAATGATCTATTTTCAATGTCACTGCGTACACGCCACTATGACTTCAAATAGAGTCAGCCTATCACCAGCTTACAAGAACTGTTAATGAAAAAAAAAAAGCTTTTACAAAATTCAACACTCACAGCTCTCGATCATGCCGAAATGCGGATACTCTTCACAGGGTGATGTCAAGTAAATGCTTAGACTCTTCAGTGGTCCGTCGTATGTATCATCATCTAAGACCTGTTGTGGCGCATTGCGGTTTACATACGGACTCGCGATTCGGAGCATCTCTCTCAGTACCGCCAGACTCCGTTGGACGGCATTCGACAGAATAGGACAATCGTGATCGATTACCTGGAAAGGAATCCAACGGATTTAATTTTAATAAGTCATATGGTGACGTGATGCGGCACTGGAACTATAAGCGAAGCCGATTAGCTGATGATGTAACTAATAGGCCTGAAGTTTCGGAAACTCAAATGCGAAGATCAAAGGTTTTTTTTTTTTTCTGTTAAATCCACGACATTTCTCAACACTTTGTTTTTATTTGCATTCAATGTATTTTTAAGAAATTGGTTTACGGTTTGTCCTCATCTTCAAACGAAATATTGGTGGTACGGCGTCTTCCGAGCCCCCAAGAGTCACCACTCCCTATTTCTGCTGTAAAGCAATAATGCATTTAGGTTTGAAAGATAGGGCAGCCGTTGTACTGTAAACACTGAGATCTTAGAACTCATGTTTCAAGGTGGGTGGCAGTATTTACATTATAGATGACTACGGGCTCCGACAACCACTTAACACCAGATGAGTCGTGAGCACATCCAACCATGGAATACTGAGTTAAACAATTATACAATGTATTTACATCAGTGCCATGGAAGCAATAGAAAAAAACATTAGAAACGTGACAGTAAAAATGAAAGATAATTTATTATTATAATACTTATTTCTTTTGACAATCCATTGCGAATTCAGCGTATGAAGTGTGCAAAAACTAGTTTAAAAGAAACATCTTGCGTTTTTTTCCACTACCTATTCGTTGGTAGCGTAAGAGGGTATTCCGGTTACGCCGGGACGGGTAGGTGAGCTCACGGGCTCAACCTGAGAGAATTTGCTAACACTAGCTCTAGCACGAGCTTCGCTTCGCAGAATCTACTACAGATCGGAGCCGCGACCCACGCGATCCATTGAAAAGATCCTTTTTTTTTTTTTTTTTCCTACCTATGCTGTTAGCCTTGAGAGGCTATTTCAGCTTCACCCTAACGTTTGTAGGTGAGCTCGCGGGGCTCAACCGGAGAGTTGCTAACACTGACCCTAGCAAGAGCAGTGCTTCGCAGAATCTACCACCGGATCGGAAACGCGACCCACTGAGAAGATCCGGCGAGAAACTCAGTGGGCTGTGTCTATGGGTTAGTTCGCTCGTCGAGCCCTTCGTCGCAAGCGACGGGTTCGACGAGGACGGTGACCGGTGCTTGTGGTGCCTAAAAGCACCGTTAATGGATCAGGAGGATCCGTAATGACGTGCTTTGGGCGACGTCGACGGTATACCATTCGGTCTACTGGGTCGGGTATGTAGTTTCCAGCGGCTACGATGAGAGGGTTCTCATGTCGTGCCGCCTTCTCAAAATGGCGCAGTACTAATGCTTCGGTAGAAATAGGTATGATAGGGGTAATATACCCGTGTGTGCTGGCAATACACTCTAATACCAGATTTGTTTACAATTTGTTACCATAAGTAAATATTATCTTGTAATAACAAGTTTAAATATGGACAGCATTAATCCAAAATAAGCACGAGGAATAACATTTGTAGATCCGTTCAAACTACATACTAGGCTGCACTGAAAGTATCGGGAATGGAATATTTCCACTGTTCTTGTCATATTAAAATCTTTTTAATTGAAAACTCCTTGGTTTTAAAAATCAAATACCATTTATTTATTTAAAAAAAGATTCTCGGTCTTGTCACGAGGTTTTGTCAAACTTGTTTAGTCGTTGAGAAAATGGAATTGACTCGAGAAAATTCAAGAGCGATGATTTATTATGACTTTCGAAGTGGTTTAACACAAAAACAGTGTGTTGACCGGATGATTTCTGCATTCGGTGATGAAGCCCCATCCAAAACCACAATTTATCGCTGGTTTGCTGAGTTTCAACGTGGACGTGTCAAGCTCAGTGATGATCCCCGTCAAGGTCGTCCAAAAACTGCAGTCACCCAAGAAAACGTTGATGCTGTGCGTAAGCTGATTGAGAAAGATCGACATGTGACATACCGCGAAATTCAGGCAACTTTAGACATTGGCATGAGTCAAATACAAATAATCTTGTATGAACAATTAGGTGTAAAAAAGTTGTTTTCCCGATAGAGACCGCATTCGCTGTGTGAAGAGCAAAAAGTGGCTCGCGTTACTTGGTGCGTCAGAACTCTCGAAAGATTCCACGCAGGATCCTCAAATGCTGTATACAACATTGTATCAGGTGACGAATCCTGGATATACGCGTACGAACCCGAAACAAAAAACCAGTCACGAGTTTGGGTGTTCGAAAATGAGTTAAAGCCAACAAAAAGTGTTCGTTCACGGAGTGTTGCAAAAAAAATAGTGGCCACGTTTGTCTCCAAAAGCGGCCATGTTACGACTATTCCTCTTGAGGGACAAAGAACGGTTAATGCAGAATGGTATGCTAGCATTTGTTTGCCACAGGTCGTTTCTGAACTCCGTAAAGAAAACTGCAACCGCCGCATCATCCTCCATCACGACAATGCGAGTTCTCACACCGCGCACAGAACAAAAGAGTTTTTAGAGCAAGAAAACATAGAATTATTAGACCATCCGCCGTACAGCCCCGACCTAAGCCCTAATGATTTCTATACTTTCCCTAAAATAAAGAATAAATTGCGTGGACAGAGATTTTCATCACCTGAAGAAGCTGTGGACGCCTACAAAACGGCCATTTTGGAGACCCCAACTTCCGAATGGAATGGTTGCTTCAATGATTGGTTCCATCGTATGGAAAAATGTGTCAAATTTCGCGGAGAATACTTCGAAAAGCAATAAATACATTTTTAAATAGTAATGTTGTGTCACTTCGTTAATTCCCGAAATTTTCAGTGCCGCCCTCGTAGTTAATTCGCGTGAAGTGCTGTCAGCAAAAAATCTAAGTGTGAAGTCAATTGACGGGAAATGACGTCACGTGTTTGAGGAAGTGCCGCTTGTTGGATTTCTGGGAAAATATTGACTACGTAATTTTGACTACTTTAATGCGATCACGAAAACTGTGGAACACGTGAAACGTAGGTAATATTATAATGAATTGATAGATGCTAGATCAAATCGATTAGCAGTAATTTTTAATTGTATGTAGGTACGAGTCGCGAAATGATTGTCATTTGTGGCCACGAAAACTGTTAGTGTTGGAAACATTAAAAACAATATAATAGCAACAATAAACATGAGATAAACGATAAACTAGTTGTTTGGGCCCACAAGACATCAATCACAACGTGATCGTAATTCAATATGAGTCATGACTTCGAAGTCGCAACTAACGGAGGTCCTGCCTTTTAAAACGAAACGGCTGCGGTAGTTATAAGCAGGATGGTAATACCCACCTTTGCGGGCTCCCAAGACGTTCTATCACCAGTAGTACATAGTTTGTATTCCAGATTTAAAGCCGTGCGATGAGCAGGCTTGGCATTTCCGTAGTAGTATCAATGTTTCACCTATCATTTGCCACGATGGCCGATTAAACAACAACCCGGCCTGTTTGTATATCGCGGATGAATCGTACTTACCGACTTCAAATAACTAGAATGAACCCTTTTTTAATTAATAAATATACAGAGGTATATTACACACGATGATCTATTTTAAAACTATGATACCCTGTCCTTTGATGATTGTCCTTTGGGCACTATTACATACACACTACATTACATACATATGTATATATTGTTATAGTATAGCCTACATATCGATAAAAAGTAATATTCCGTGCCCGAAATAAGCATTTCGCGGAAGATTCGCAGTCGAGGAGTCAAATAGCCACACGCGGCTCGCATACTGCGGTTGCTGACCTCTGGTCAAACCCCATACATTTGTGTTCGTTCCTTTAAGCGTTAACGATAGAAAACAAACACTACTTTAAAAACAAATACAAAGAACTACAGGTGTATTGGCCACTGTTTTCTATTAACGTAAAGTACACTACGTAATACTAAGGTATTCGATGACGTCACCAACCCATTCGCGCCGCATAAAATACAAAAAAAGCTAACTCATAATCACTATGCGTTTGTAGCGTCCGGTGTTGGAATAGTTGACGGCGAAAAACAATTTTTATTTCGAAACAACTTTAAATATTTAGGTAATTAAACAGAGTGTTGAAGACGCACTTTATTTGGATTACGATAACTATAGCGATAAATATATTTGGAGCTTTCCTTAACACTTACAAGTGCATTGTCAATATCTAAAATAAATATGAACTATCTAAATGGTCCTTTTCCGACGATAAAGTCAAAGTACCGGCCAAGTCATACATTTTATGGCTCACAATAATTTTTTTTGGGTCAATTCTAATCAACGTATTCATACAACTATCTAATTTATTAATAGTACTCAATATGTTATCGTTTTCAAACTAATTGCAACCCGTTTGAAGTCGTCTTAGCTTATAGGATACCACTTCGATAAAGCGGCACGACACGAGAACCCTCTCATCGTGGCCGCCGGTAACTACATTCCCGATCCTGCGGAAAGAATGGAAAGCAGTCGACGTCACCCCAAACACGTCATTTCGGATCCTCCCGATCCACTAACGGTGCTTTTAGGTACCTCAAGCACCGGTGATCGTTCTCGTCGAACCCGTCGCTTGCGGTGAAGGGCTCGACGAGTAAATTAACCCTCAGAAACAGTCCACCGAGTTTCTCGCCGGATCTTCTCAGTGGGTCGCGTTTTCGATCCGATTGTAGATTCTGCAAACCACGGCTCTTGCTATGGTTCGTGTTAGCAACGTCATCAGGTTTGAGCCCCGTGAGCTCACCTACTAGTTAAGGTTCCGCTGAAATAGCCTCTCAAGGCTATCAGCTTAGGTAGGAAAAAAAAATTAAAGGATAAAACGCACGGGTTTTACTACATATCCTAGTAACCTCGAGGGGTTATACTAGTTCAGCGAACGTGTAGACCTGACGAATTTACTAACACTGGTCCTAGCAAAGGTGGTGATTCGCTGAATCTACCACCGGATCGGAATCGCGACCCACTGAGAAGATCCGGCGAGAAACTCAGTGGGCTAATGTACCCGTATCAAGCAATGCGACCATGCCGCTACTCAAATCCTACTTTATTTATTTATTTATTTTCTCTTAGATGGGTGGACGAGCTCACAGCCCACCTGGTGTTAAGTGGTTACTGGAGCAAGTTCTAAGGTCTCAGTATAGTTACAACGGCTACCTCACCCTTCAAACCGAAACGCATTACTGCTTCACGGCAGAAATAGGCGGGGTGGTGGTACCTACCCGTGCGGACTTACAAGAGGTCCTAGCACCAGTGATTACGCAAATTACAAATGTGCGGGTTTGATTTTTATTAGACGATGTTATTCCTTCACTGTGGAAGTCAATCGTGAACATTGGATTTGACGGAAGTACCGACTGGTAGTGGTGCATGGAGCGACTACCAATTAGTAGTACTGTACTGTAAGCTCGAAAACGGAAGCCATGACTATCCTGCCTATGTCTACCACAAAGTAGTAAGTAATACGTTCCGCTTTAAAATAGGTTAAACAGAATTTGTTTTTAGTTAAGTGACTACGGAACCCTAAAAATGCTTCGACCTTTTTGTTTACGAAGGCATACGGGCATAAGGTGCAGTTGATGAAAAAGTGTCAGCGCTACTCATAGACATCGGCAATGATAGAGGTACTATCAAATAGTTGATAAAAATAAAAAAAAATAAGTACTGTTAAATATATGTAATAACAGCCACGCGTTTTACATAGCGGCTCATATGATGTTAAGTGGTCATTGAGGTCCATAGATCTCACAATGTCAATGCCACCACCCAAGTCTCATAGTAATCAATCAAGACTGTGTTAATATTCAATTCAAATTCAAGGCAGCGATAGGCAGGATGTAAAGTTTAGCCGTGTGCACTTAGCTCGCTATTCCGCCAAATGTATGAAAACACACAAAATAAACATTTAGAAAAATCATTAACTTTCACAAAAACAAAAACAGTATTGTTTAAATAAGCTCATAATTATTAGAAGAAAGAAAAAAAGTTACCTTAATTTCAAGTATATCACTATCAAATTTGTAGTAAGGAAGTTCTATCGATTGCATTTGCGGTCTTGGCCAAATTGCACCTTTCGATGCTGGATATTCGGGTCCCGGTTCCACGATATGCAAACCGGTCACTAAAAAAGCGCCTAAAATATTTAAATAAACAAAAAGACGAAACATTTTGTAAACGCGACTGCTCGCTATAAGGTTGAATACAAAATGTTGTGAAATACCCTGTCTCCTAGCATTATATAGTCTGCTAGAAGATAATCTGTCATCGATAATATTTCACAAAATCAGACTTCCATGAGTAATGTTGCTCAGTAAAAAATGAAAGGCGTTTTTTTGCGCATTTTGTACTACCTATGTTTATAAAGTCTTAGTTAACACGAAACATTCAAATACCTAAAATATCGGTTATTTCCATAGCTTCATTGGCTTGAAACAATTCAATTTAAATTAACTGGGTTACTGATAAAAAATACATTTCAAACTCCGACTTTTGTCGTTTTCATTTTGGTGTCATAGATTATGAGTTTTAATATTAATTTTAATGTAGAATGCAAGCATAAATTACATAAATTTAGGATAAGGAAGGTCAGTGCGTGAATTTTCTTCCTTCAACAAATCATCCATGCCATGCAAGTGCAAAGTTGTGATGCACATTTCCACACTTGGTGGAAATCTAAAAATATATGTTGTCTATAATGATTTTTTGCCAATTCAGTAGTTTTTCTGATTGAATCTGTGAAAATTACAGCTTGCTGGGTTTTTCAATACTTTCAATATTGCACGAGTGTAAGGAAATAGAAAACAATTACAGGACATTGTTTCTCATCAGTTTTTTGATACTGTCTCAATGGACAAAAATATCATTCAGCTACCATCAGCAAAATGGCGTCACATTGTACTGTATTGACATTTTAGCGATATTTCAATAGTCTCAGTATAATTTCAGCAGTTTGGTGAGAATATTTTACTAGTTTCAAAAAAATTGTTTGTTTTAAGGCTAAAGAGTCGAGTAGCCAATGGTCGAAAGCAAACTTTAAAAAAGTAACAATTGACGTTTCAATTTGGGGGCGGCTCATTTTTGGTTGAATAATTTTCTATTGAGAAAAATGCTGCCTACATTACGTTGAATTTCTAAAGGGATGTAATCGCTGAATAGCAATTACATTGAAACCAATTTTGAAAGAGTGAGAGGTAAGCGTTTTTAATAAATTTTCATATCACAAATGAAGGCCCTGTTTTTTTTTATGTATTTCTTATTTCTGTTTTATTGATTTATTTTCAAATCTCTCGATAAAACCAACAAATAAAATTCAACAACAACAAATTAACGTGTATTTATTCGATTTATTTTCCACAATGTATGTGGGTACTTCTGTTAATTGGATTCTGGGACATTCGCCCATACTTTTTGTCGTGTTGGGTAATTATTCTTAGCGATTAGGCTCCACCGTTCTATCTATTCGTTTTACGAAGCGTTCAGGCTTAGAGGGTGGGACAGCTCTTGTACAACACAAACCTCAACCTTACGTATCAAGGAGGGTCAGGATGTCTGCGTTGTGATATCTATAGGGTCTGGTTACTATTTCATATAAGGTCGTCACTTAGCCCTTGTGATGGTAGTTAATCTGGTAATCAGGCTAGAGATACAGGTATGTGGCCTTAGCACCCTATAGATATTCCACAGCCGCTTCTCCGCCTGACATCTGTAGTACTAATCCTTAAATCCTTACTACATTGTCTTAAATAATTCTACTTATTCTTTTGACTTGTATCTTAAGTACTTGCTGTAAATCTTACATACAGAGGTTGGTGCCACCATTACCATAGTCATTACTACAATATTTCTCTAGAAGTGATACTCACTTTTAATTCCATTGTTAATAATCTTTGATAACTATGTAGGATATTGCACTAAACACTTTCGATTTTCTGATTAAATGGTATATGGTTTCTGCAAGTCATACAAAAGATTGCATATCTGCAAAAAGTTCACCCCAAAAACAAATGATGGGAACTGTACCAAAATAAATTCATGAGAAATACTTTAAGAGCATAGCTGTATAAAAACAAAAAAATTGACCCTTTAAATTGTAAAATGCTACTCTTTAGACAATTAAAACAAAGTTTAGAGCTTTTTTTTTTATTGCCCTTGTAGGCAGACGAGCAGGCCCACCTGATGGTGAGTGGTTACCGTCGCCCATGGACTTCAGCAATGCCAGGGGCAGAGCCAAGCCGCTGCCTACCGAAGCCTACCGCTACCGCTGCTTAAAAACAATTCTGTCACCTGAAATTAAAAAAATATATTTATCCTTAGGCCTCACCCACAATGATCGGGGGCTTGTTCGTTTACAACCATAAAGGTGAGGTGTTGATCTCAAGAGTCTACCGAGATGATATTGGTCGTAATGCGGTGGATGCATTCAGAGTGAATGTGATCCATGCTCGCCAGCAAGTGCGATCACCTGTTACCAACATCGCACGCACATCTTTCTTCCATATCAAGGTACTGTTACCATTTTTTTATGAAGTTCTAACAGTTTTTTGTAGAAATAAATCATGTGTTAATTTGAAGAATATAAGATATCTTGAATTCGATTAATGAAATGTGTTGTAATAACAGTCATTATTTATTTATTTATTACATTCATGTAAAATTTACATTGGTGGACTATGCCTAAGACATTCTCTACCAGTCAACTAAAGGTAGTGCAGAGTAAATAGTAGTAGGTGTAATGAAATTTATATTTAACCACAAATACATACACAAAATAGATATATATATATACACACATTATGTGGTAAGTACATTTTTTTTTGTGTTCCTGGTGTCCATGATTTATGTCACTCAGCATCAGGTGGGCTGTGTCATCAATCAAGGCAATAAAAATATTTAACAAGCCTTTAATTTTCTTAGGAATTCCACATAAAAGTCAATTCAAAGAGCTTAAAATATTTGTATACAGTGTCAAAGCAGAGAATACAATTGAATATTTCAGATAGGCAAACGATATGCTTAAATATTCAAAATAAATTTTATTTGTAGCGTGCAAATATTTGGCTGGCAGCAGTCACAAAGCAAAATGTGAACGCGGCTATGGTATTTGAGTTCCTGTTGAAGATCATTGATGTGATGCAATCATATTTTGGCAAGATTTCTGAAGAGAACATCAAGAATAACTTTGTTCTGATCTATGAGTTGCTTGATGGTGAGTACATAATATAGGGTAACTTGTAGAAGAATCTATCAAGAAAAGGACGAAACACAGATCAACATGATCAAGAAGTCTCACCTAAAGAATTGTATACAAGTACTTAAGATGTCAAACCCCATATTTAGATTGAATATAGAATTACCCATCTTGAATTGCTTTCCTTTCTAGTAAGGTACTAAAAATTTCTAGTGGGATGGTATGTTCTGCATTTTAGCCTTTAAAAATTCACATTGCAGAGATCTTGGACTTTGGTTACCCTCAGAATTCTGATACTGGGGTCCTGAAGACATTCATCACTCAGCAAGGCATCAAGTCTGCCTCCAAGGAGGAACAAGCCCAGATTACCTCACAAGTAAGTAATTTAATTATTAAAAAATAATTTCCTTATTAATCATTTTTTATTTTTTTATTGTTTAGATGGGTGGACGAGCTCACAGCCCACCTGGTGTTAAGTGGTTACTGGAGTCCATAGGCATCTACGACGTAAATGCGCCACCCACATTGAGATAAGTTCTAAGGTCTCAAGTATATTTACAACGGCTGCTCCACCCTTCAAACCGAAACGCATTACTGCTTCACGGCAGGAATAGGCACGGTGGTAGTACCTACCCGTGCGGACTCACAAGAGATTCTACCACCATTATAGGGTCAGTGTAGTCACTCAAAAATGTGTACAGTAATATTTTTGTTTTGCTGTGCACAATTAATGTTAATGATAGCCTATGTCGACAAAAAGTGTCCAGCGGATGATCTTGACGCAGATTGTCAAATCTTTGATGCATTAGATTAACGGTCATCCAACTCTTGAAATTAGAACGTGTATCTTCTTTATTTCTGTTACAAGCGATGCACAGTGTTACTTAATTTTCCGTATAAGGTCTTTAGTAGAGATGAAACGGATAGTAGTTTGGCCGGATACTGGATACCGAATATTCGGCCTTTTTTTTCAAATCAAATCAAATTTTCAAATCAACTTTCGGAAATATTCGTGCGCGTTCGGGTGTTGTCGCACGTAAGTGGAGATCGCGACAACTCGGTACGACGACGATTTGGTATTCGTTCACCACAATTTGCCACTGGTTAATTTTGAATAAAAACTAATTGATAAAACAATCACTTTCGACGTGCGATTATAAAAAGTTGTCTATTGTGGTATTATTTGGCTTTTGTATAACCATGAGATTTTCTTAAACTTTACTATCCGAAATCCGGTCGGATACTGATTTACTATCCGGTATCAGGCCGGATAGTGAAAACATGGCCGGATAGGCCTGATACCGGATAGTTACCGAATATCCGTTTCATCTCTAGTCTTTAGCCGTTCCCATAATTTTAAAATTTGTTTATTCAAAGGTAACTGGTCAGATTGGCTGGCGCCGTGAAGGTATTAAGTACAGACGAAACGAGCTGTTCCTTGATGTATTAGAGTATGTCAACTTGCTGATGTCACCGCAAGGTAAGGCTCAGTCAAATTATTTACAAGCTAAAATACTTTTCCCAGTACATGTGTAACATTTCAAATTGCCCAATAATCTACAGCATTGTTGTAATATAAAGAATAAGACTGGTTATGCTTACTGTACACCTGAAACTTAATCAATGCTAAATAGAAAATATTTCAGGTTCGATTCGCGCAATTATGGGAATGTGACGCATGCCCAGAGAGCCAGCTCTGTTCACACCGAGTATTCATATTATAATAATATTTTAATATAAATGTGAACTAGTTTGTTTCGTTGTGAAATGTTTTAATTTTATAAATACCTAACCAATCATCATGTCATTTATTATACTACAATATATTAGTGTGTTAGTGGTAAAAAAAAGGATTTTTCATCCAGAAAAAAAGTACCATTCATGAGGGATTATAATGTGAGCAAAGCCAGCTGCAAAGACTAATAATGTTGTATATTTAAATAAAATTATCACATTGAAGTCAGAATAACATCGTGGTCACATTCAAACTGTTGGCAACTGTTCCCTCTTTAATTCAGCTCTAAAAATATCCATAAGATTATGATTTGAAGATAATTTATGATTGTATTCAATTTGAAATAGGTCAAGTGCTCTCTGCTCACGTGGCTGGGAAAGTGGTCATGAAGTCATATCTGTCCGGGATGCCAGAGTGCAAGTTTGGGATCAATGATAAAATCGTGATGGAAGCCAAGGGAAAGGGAAATGGTGAGATATAAACTAGTATTAAGAACCGAGTTTGATCTGAACCTGCAATAAGAGCTTTTACAGCTAATTTTTGCATCATTAGTGTTGGTTTAAGTTTAATGTAATCATTAAGATGTTGACAATGTGCAATTTTTTATTTATAACAATTTAAACTCTGGCTCAAAAACTTTTTACTGTTTTAACTATAAAATAGATTAAAAGTACATTTGTCCAGACACCTTAGATCTTAATATAAAATAAATAATAGTTTAAAAAAACTAACAAAAAATGCTTTTATAGACTTTAAATTTTATTTAGATAGATTAGATAGACTAGATTTTAAAATTTATTTTGTATTTTTTAGTTGGATTAAAATTTTTCATATATTCAATTTTATATTTAATATTGATATGTCATCGGTCCTTAATAAGTATACCAAATTTTGAGTTAATCCGACGTTTTGAAGGGGGTTAAAATCATGTTCAAAGATTCCGTTACAAACATACATACTTCTGAAGCTAATAAAAGCGTATTAATTAAACATCTGATTCATTCAGGAGGCATATCAGGTAACACGGACAGTGATCCTGCTCGCTCTGGGAAGCCAGTAGTGGTCATTGACGACTGTCAGTTCCACCAGTGCGTGAAGCTGAGCAAGTTCGAAACTGAACATTCCATCTCCTTCATACCACCGGACGGAGAGTTTGAACTCATGAGGTTAGTGCTCTGTTATTTATCCTGAGTCGATTAAATATATCTACACTTTTATTTTTTTATTTTTTTATTGCTTAGCGCTTAGATGGGTGGACGAGCTCACAGCCCACCTGGTGTTAAGTGGTTACTGGAGCCCATAAACATATACAACGTAAATGCGCCACCCACCTTGAGATATAAGTTCTAAGGTCTCAGTATAGTTACAACGGCTGCCCCACCCTTCAAACCGAAACGCATTACTGCTTCACGGCAGAAATAGGCGGGGTGATGGTACCTACCCGCGCGGACTCACAAGAGGTTCTACTACCAGCTAGTCACTACATAATATAAAACAAAGTCGCTTTCTCTGTCCCTATATCCCTATGTATGCTTAAATCTTTAAAACTACGCAACGGATTATGATGCGGTTTTTTTTAATAGATAGAGTGGTACGAATGATTGAAGAGAAAGGTTTATATATATAATTATATCCATTAAATAGCGGAGAAATCAATAATAAATTACAGTTTCCGAAGCGAAGCGAGGGCGGGTCGCTAGTAATAAATAAATATAAATATTATCGACAGGTATCGCACAACAAAAGACATATCTCTGCCGTTCCGCGTCATCCCGCTCGTGCGGGAGGTGGGCCGCACCAAGATGGAAGTCAAGGTTGTGCTGAAGAGTAACTTCAAGCCCTCCCTGCTCGGACAGAAGATCGAAGTGAAGATTCCAACTCCGCTGAACACCAGCGGGGTGCAACTGATTTGCTTGAAGGGGAAAGCGAAGTATAAAGCCTCTGAGAACGCTATCGTATGGAAGTAAGTTTAGGGTTTTTGTTAATCTATCTATACATATAAATAAAATTGGAGTGTCCGTTTGTAATATTGATATAACCGCTTTTAACTACATGCATATGAATATATATACGGTACATACACCAATATAACATTTTTTACAATTTTTGTCTGTCTGTCTGTTTGTTTGTTCCGGCTAATCTCTGGAACGGCTGGACCGATTTTGACGGGACTTTCACTGATAGGTAGCTGATGATATAAGCAGTAACTTAGGCTTTTTTAGACTAGCTTCGCCCCGCGGCGTCACCCGCAGTAGGACAGTAACCACGGGTAACGTCGCGGGACTCTCAAAAATAAAATTTAATGTTTCCGAAGCGAAGCGAGGGCGGGTTGCTAGTAAATAATAAAAATCTTACGTTACGGACGTTTTTTCCTGGTTAGGGTACCCCTCTGCATCGTCCCATAAGGAACTTCGTTCCAAAATATACTTTGGTGTAGGTAATCGTGCTAACGGTTTAAATGAATTTTGAAAATGTTCAGGATCAAGCGCATGGCGGGCATGAAGGAGACCCAGCTGTCTGCCGAGATTGAGCTGCTCGAGACCGACACCAAGAAGAAGTGGACGCGCCCGCCCATCTCCATGGGGTTCGAAGTTCCCTTTGCGCCCTCCGGATTCAAGGTGATTCTTGTTGTTGTCCCCCCCATCATTATAGGTCTTCGTTTTTGTGCTACGAGTTACACAAATCAGTACAGAGTTGTGCTTTTAAAAATAAGGGGCTAATAAAAATCACATATCACATACACACGTTCAATGTCTATGTCAAACTGTTTAATCTTCAAGAAGAGACTTGAGCACGTCGGCCGTTCTCATCATCATCATTCTCCAGCCCTTCTCCCAGTCACCTGGGGCAGCGCAACATCTATCATATACCATTACTTCGCTCACTCCCCTCTTACACATATCGTTTTTCACGCAAACCATTCATTTCTTCTTAGGTGTATCTCTTCTTTTATAGCCTTCCATTCATTCTCATCCTCACATTCACAGTTAAAACTCACTTAACAACGTCATTGTCATATCATTCGGGTGCTCCTGTGTTGTGACTGGGGGCGCGTTGCAATAACTACATAGCCGATCCTATGGACCGAATGGTAATCAGTCGACGTCGCCCAAAGCACGTCATTACGGATCCTCCCGATCCACTAACGGTGCTTTTAGGTACCTCAAGCATCATCATGGTTCTCGTCGAACCGGTCGCTTGCGACGAAGGGCTCGGCGAGTGAATTAACCCACAGACACAGCCCACTGAGTTTCTCGCCGGATCTTCTCAGTGGGTCGCGTTTCCGATCCGGTGGTAGATTCTGCGAAGCACGGCTGTTGCTAGGGTTCTTGTTAGCAACGTCGTCAGGTTTGAGTCCCGTGAGCTTACCTACACGTTAGGGTGAAGCTGAAATAGCTTCTCAAGGCTATCAGTATAGGTAGGTAATAAAAAGGGCGCGTTTGGTCGGCAGGTTCGCTACCTGAAGGTGTTCGAACCGAAGCTGAATTACTCGGACCATGACGTCATCAAGTGGGTGCGCTACATCGGACGCTCCGGACTCTACGAGACCAGGTGCTGAGCGACGCGGCGACGGTGAGTACTAGTGAGTAGAGAAGCAGTAGTTCTTTTATTGCTAAATTGGCTGGACGAGCTCATCACCTGGTGTTAAGCTGTCACCGGAGTCTATACACATCAGCTATGTCAATGCCGTCACCTATTTTATTTATTTATTGCTTAGATAAGTGGACGAGCTCACAGCCCACCTGGTGGAGCCCATAGACATCTACAACGTAAATGCCGCCACCCACCTAGAGACATGAGCTCTAAGGTCTCAGCTTTGACAATACAACGACTTCCTTACTGCTTGAAACGTATGTATGTAGCATTGAAACGGAATGTATGGAAAGAATGTGGTATGGAGCGTTAAGATGTGAGTGAGAGCAAACGGAAAGAAAGAGGAAAAGAGAATGACAGAGAAAAGCAAGATGGCGAAGACGATTGAACTAGCAAGGCGTAAAAAATATGTCAGTTAATTTTAAGCTATTGCATAGCTTTTATCGCGGGCCTTCAGTGCGGCGACCGAATTCATGAAATTCCGTAACGAAAAATCCTAACACCCCTCACCCCGCCTACCGTGTAGCTCGCGTTCCACACATTCACGCGTTGCGCTTGTGTGGTGTTTGTGAATAAGCGCGTGGCGTGACGTCACACTGCATGCGCATCATGAAAAGTCTGCCCATCTCTCTCTCGCGCGGTCTAGCTTATGAGTGTGAAGGGGACAGTCAAGGTTTTTGCTTTTATTAATGTTTAATATAGCGTGGTCTTGTTTTATTATTGTTTTAATATTAAATTAATTATCATTGTCTAATTATAATTGCATAAGTTGATAAAAAATGCTATGCAATAGCTTTACCGCGGCAGTTCCCGAGTGCCATACGTTTTTTTTTATTGCTTTGATGGGCGGACGAGCTCACAGCCCACCTGGTGTTAAGTGGTTACTGGAGCCCATAGACATCACAACATAAATGCGCCACCCACCTTGAGATATAAGTTCTAAGGTCTCAGTATAGTTACAACGGTTACCCCACCCTTCAAGCCGAAACGCATTACTGCTTCACGGCAGAAATAGGCAGGGTGGTGGTACCTACTGGAGTGTGTGAATGACGATATGAGAGAAAGAGAGAGAGAGAGAGAGGAGTGAGTGTAAGAGCTTAAACCAAATAGCCGGTTCGATATAGTATAGATGTTTTGTTACAGATTGGCTTCGTGAATCGCAACGAGTACGAATATTCGAAAAATACAACAACAAAAAATCATACAAATACAATTTAATTATGCTGTATATAATTTTACGTTTCATTTCGATTAGGGAATATTCATAATAAAATAATGTAATAATATTTTATTTTTATTATTTTGTTTATTAGTAAATTTAGCATTTTTTTTTATTTCTTTGAATGTATTAATAACAAAAATGTTGCTTTTATTTTAAAACGTTTGAAAGGCACATGGAATAGACTAGTAATTATTTTTAATTTTCATATAAAATTTAATAAAAATAGTAAGGTTTTCATTATGTTTTAATAAAGGCGTAGTTTTTATTTATTCATTACATCATTATAAGTTTGTTTCTAGATATTTACTTTTATATATATTTTGTATCATACGAATAACATTTTACTTAATCTAAATAACGATAGCTCTGAACACTACCAACCCGTCTGACCTAGACAGTCACATAAGTAATTACTATTAAATCGTATAAAGATTATCACAGTTTTGTTCTATGAGACAAATACCTAAATAAATTCAGACGGTATTACATAAATATATATTATCGTGACGTAAGCGGTTTAGTTAAAATAAAATAAGCTTTTCCTATGATAGATAAACCTTAAAGTTTATTTGTATCGAATCTCAAAATGAAAAATTAAAGCATTTCTTGAGCTTTTCGATGAAAAATTATGTATAATTATATTGTGTTATTTGTAGCCATTCCCGTAGATGCTGTGAGTATATAAAAGTAGTTATTGTTGTACGCTGTTCTACCTTATATATTAATTGAATCTATAGTACGAACTTAACGTTATGTCTTGAAAATCTATGCAACATAACTTCGATTAAATATTTGATTATATTTATAATTAATATATTATACTATACTAATATATTCGTGTAACAGAGTAGTGTGAAAGTATATAATAAAGAATTAAAAAAAATCAATTGAGATTTGTTTTATTTACCAGAAATCGGGTTTAGAGATTGTGTGACCTGATATTTAGTGAGACAATCATAATTTATATTTGATAATAATCAATATTGGCCTAAAAGACCGGAAATTTTGACATAGCGTATATATCTAGATCAGAGGTGTATATGTTAAGGCGAAAAATAATTCGTTCACGCGGTCAGCACACACTTGTACACCCTCCAATCCTACAATCCCGATTTTGCAGGTAAGCCGTTGAAGCTCCGTGGTTCGTGAGGAACGTTGACCTACACGACGACCTGGGCCTCGAATCGATACGAAAACACATGAAGTCAGCGTTGGAACGGTACTGCGATAATGCTATGCGTCATGATAATCGCCTTATCGCTGCCGCCGCGGACTACTCCTCGAATCCTGTTCACGCAGGAGTCAATCACCGTCGACGCCCTAGACAGTCTAGCCGTCCTTACGGATCCATCAGATCCAATAACCCTTGCATTAGACGCCTTCAGCTCTAACACTAGGAGTGGGTTCAGGGACCCCGGTAACCCTACTCGTCGAACTCTGCAAAGAGTTCAACGTGCAACCTAACCCATTCACCATCAGCTCGCTGAGTTTCTCCCCGATCTTCTCAGCGAGTCACGATTCCGATCCGGTAGTAGATTTGTTCACGAAGCAGTTACTCTTAAGTTGTTAGGTCTCCTTTGGAGGCGGTCGGGTAGCTGTTAACAAATCTCACTCCTCGTTGAGCCCTTGTTCATCGACCTTTTTTTATTGCTTGGATGGGTGGATGAGCTCACAGCCCACCTAGGGTTATGTGGTTGTGGCGGTAGCCATCATACAACGCAAGATAATTGACAGATGCCTGAATCTCGCTTACGACATTTTCAAGACAACCTTGCATATATATATATACAAGTTCCGAACAACCACATTTGGACCGTCGGTGTACCGAGCAATATCACCCGCTCGGTGGAAGGTTTTCCCTTTCGTCGTTTAAACCTCTCCAAAGTGGTTACTGGAAGCCCATAGACATTTACAACGTAAATACGCCACCCACCTTGAGATACAAGTTCTAAGGTCTTAGTATAGTTACAACGGTTTGCCCACCCTTCAAGCCGAAACGCATTACTGCTTCACCGCAGAAATAGGCAGGGTGGTGGTACCTACCCGTGCGGACTCACGAGAGGTCCTATCACCAGTAAACTTGCCCTGGTGAAACCGGAAAGGTCTCCGGGCCACCAGTAATTGCTCAAACATAAAAAAGGATATAAAGTTATTTTTGTTATCTGTAACACTGTTATTAGGAGGTGTATGTATATTAATTCCTTACATATGAAATTAGCGTTTTGTCCAACTGACCACTTTGATCTAAAATATCTCCTCTTTGGTTTAGAATTCCAGTTAAAATTTTTAAAAATAAATTCATTTAAAACAGTCCTTCATTTGTTTTTTCCTCATAATTTTTTTCTTTGGCGTCATTCTGCGTAATGGTAAACATGAAATATCTGAATATTTACGAGTATGAGTTCTACCGTGGATCCGTGCTGCACAAACAGCTCGAAGTATTAATGATGTGTAGGGCACTGGTGTCGCAAAAGAAAACACGGAACGCTTTTTGGTTTCAACGTTTTCGTTCTGGAAATTTCGACCTTCAGAACCAACCGTGAACGGCCGGAGACCAAAGTGAAAAATGAAGAATTAAAGGATATTGTGGAAGCGGATCAATCACAAAGCATAAGCGGACAAAACTGTATTAATCCACCTGAAGAAAAAAAAGCCGCTGGATGCAGGCAGCGCAGGAACGGTCTTTGTGGCGAGGCTTGGGGGAGGCCTATGTCCAGCAGTGGACGTCCATGGGCTGATAAGAAGAAGAAGAAGAAGAAATCGAATCATTAGTTGTGATGAAAAGTGGATACTGTACGATAATCAAAAGCGTTTGTCGCAATGGCTGAACCCTCGAGACCCAGCCAAATCGTGCTCTAAACGAAAATTGAGCCGGAGAAAATTACTTGCGAGTGTTTGGTGGATTAGCGCCGGTGTCGTTCACTACAGCTTTCTAAAATCTGGCTAAACGATTACGGCAGATAACTATTGTCAGCAACTGCAAACCATGAAGGAAGAACTAGTTGCTAAACAACCGAGATTGGTCAATCGCTTTAGGCCACTGCTGCTTCACGACAACGCAAGACCACTCACTGCACAACAAACAACCACTAAGTTAGATGAGCTACAATTGGAATGTCTGCGACATCCACCGTACTCTCCGGAACTAGCTCCAACAGATTACCATTTTTTCCTGACTTTGGACAAATTCTTGGTAGGCAGCGGCTTGGCTCTGCCCCTGGCATTGCTGACGTCTATGAGCGACGGTAACCACTCACCACCAGGTGGGCCATATGCTCGTCTGTCTATAGGGCCATAAAAAAAAAATATTACAAAAAAAAAATCAACTCCGACGCGGCAGTCCAAACCGCCTTCAAAGGGTTTATTGATTCTCGCCACCATGGTATTTTTTTAGTAAAAGAATCCAATGAACTACCTATGAGATGGCAAAAGTGCATAGATAACAACAGTGCATACTTTAAAAAATTAAATATATTTTACCAAAAAAAATTGACTATATTCCTCCCGTACAAAACGCCAATTTGATATGTAAAGACTTAGTATTTATCATAATATGTCGTGAGAAAAGACATAAGATTCGGGGATCGCGATAGGGGGAACGCTTTCAAGACCTTAAAGAAGAAACAAAACAGTTTCGCCACGTCACTAGTGTGCTCAGTGCGAGTAAAGTTCTCGATAGCGTAAAAGTTAAATCAAATTTGTATGCAGTGTGCTTAGTGTGAGTTTTTTAACGTCCTCGATAGCGTAAAAGTTAGCCCAATTTAGTATGCAGTTGGAACAGCGCCCCTAGCGGCAAACGTAGGCAAACGATCCCATTCCATACAAATATGAGCTAACTTTTACGCTATCGAGAACGTTAAAAAACTCGCACTAAGCACACCGATCAGTGGAACAGCGCCCCTAGCGGTAAACGTAGGCAAACGTTCCAACTTCATACAAATTAGAGTTAACTTTTACGCGATCGAGAACGTTAAAAAACTCTCACTAAGCACACTGTTTCAAAATCGAGATTCGTCTTTTACGCTAAAATTTCAAAAATACTTCCTGCGTTCCCCTCATAAGACGTGCAGTCGTAACTTCACCAAGCGCCACACAAGGGAATCAAGTTTGGAAGAACGATTTTTCTTGGCGGAGCGTGACTGAGGCAAGAGATTTGTTCCTGAACTAAAATTAAGAGGTTGCGGTCCTAAGTTTTAGATATTAATTAATTATACAAAACGCGACCGAGCCCTGTTTATGTACAACTCATTTATATTTGCTCGAGTTACGAATCCCAACGGTGATGTTGCGAAATGAACGAACATATTTGTTTATTTTACTCTTCATTATACAGAAAACAGACTAACAGCATAACCAAATGAAATATTCAGACTTTATCGTATTAACACTACTAGGGGTCCTTCGGTAGTCGAAATTCGACTATAATTAATTGAAATTTTAAGTTTAAATATTGTTGTAGGTACTTCTATAATCACAGATTTCGCCAAGACTACACTATAGACAAATAACATTAAAGACAAACAATATTAGTCTATTCTCATTTTAAACAATAACAAATGCTTGACAATAATGAGTATAGGTATGTGTTGTGTCAACATACATGGTAGTGTGTGTAATGTTTATTGACTTAATGTATTTTTTATGCATAATTAAAAAAAATATTGCACTTCTTCTCTATAAACACGTACTCTATAAGTGTGGGAAATTTCATACTACTCCGTCTTTTTTTTTTATTGCTTAGATGGTTGGACGAGCTCACAGCCCACCTGGGGTTAAGTGGTTACTGGAACCCATAGACATCTACAACGTAAATGCGCCACCAACCGTGCGGACTCACAAGTGGTCCTACCACCAGTAATTACGCAAATTATAATTTTGCGGGTTTCATTTTTATTACACGATGTTATTCCTTCACCGTGGAAGTCAATCGTGAACATTTGTTGAGTACGTATTTCATAATTCAATTTCGTGTTTCACACGGAGATATTTTAACTGAGGATAAGGGCAGCCTATAGCCGTAGTAAATGGAGACCGGTTACTTGAGTTCACTGATTGAACTAACGTTTAAGAATCACGAAAATTTGTGGTTAAAAGAGTATAATTCTTTCATTAATTGGATAATATCGCTTTGTTTTGGACACCAACAGCTTAGAAACAAATATAGCTTTATTAGCTTTAAAATAAATATACCTAGGATACGCTTTTCAATGGGTCGAAGTAAACTATTATAAATACAAGAGAGAGACGAACGGTTTAACTTTTAAAAATTACCGCATAGACTGCAAAAGTCGATTGAACGTAATGTTATGTTTGACGTTATTTGTGGCCAGAACAAACGAAAAATTACAGGACTAGATTGAAAAGTTTCTTATAGAGTGCAGTAAGTAGTATGACCTCGAGCAGAGAGAGAGATGTTGAAACATCATGAGGCGCGTCAAGTCTGCTCCCTTCAACAGCACATGACGACCATGGACCACTCTGTCAAGAATGAAACGATTGGGTTAAAAAGAAGCACAGATCGTATATTAATAAACAATGATTAGCTATTTACGGAATAATGCATTGTAATTGCTTTTTGCTTGACGCGAAAACTAATTAAATCACAAACGTAGTGATCGTGTCATTGATTTAAAAAAAAATTATTGCCCTACAGGCATACGAGCATACGGCCCACCTGATGGTGAGTGGTAACCGTCGCCCATGGACTTCAGCAATGCCAGGGGCAGAGCCAAGCTGCCGCCTACCGCTTAATACTCTCCACAAGCCTCGTTTGAAGAAGGACACGTCATAGCGCTCGGGAAACACCGTGGAGGGGAGCTCATTCCATAGCCGGATGGTACGGTATAATGGTAATTTAATTAATATCCATATAAAAAAGTTTATGTTTTATATAAATGTCGTTATTTGTCCGTACGCCCCATTCGGAGATTCGTGAAAAAAGATGAGATGTTCTGAAATCAATTGAATTAATAAAGCCGAAATGTCCAAAGCGTGAGCGCTGAAAAACATTCTAAATTTTTATCACTTTATTTTATGAGAAACGTGTAACAATGTTATTTATCCTTTGCCAAATTAAATATTTCATTTGTGGATTTCTATTTCGATTCGGTTTGATCTCTCAAAAGTGTCAGGGGTTGTTATTTCAAGAATGGGCATTGTTTGATTGTGATTTTGAAACTAAAGTAAAAGAAAACAAAGAAAATCATAGATTTATAATAAGCAGTAAAAGAAAATTATTAGAGAAATTCATAAATTTATGTTTAAAAGGAATACAATCAGTTAAGCTTGGTCATAGATTTCGAATTTTAGCAACGGAAAAAAATTCTGCATTTCCCAATATCTTAAAACGTTTTACGGCGCACTTTAGAATGCTTTGCCAGCAAATCTAAGTTAATAACTTAAGAAATTGTTATAAAACGGGTTTTTGCAATCCGAAAACAAATCTAGGCGTACGATTGGAACGAATCTTAAGATGAATATAGACAAAAAAAAAACTATTTTTCTTGAGATGCGCAGATATATCTACAGGTAAACTTTAGTTAGTAGGTTCTGTAGATAAAACAAAAAAACATACAATAAGAAAGGAATTGTTATATGTGCGTTTTTTTAAATAATCTTAGTATTATGATTTTCAGTCAATATTATTTGCACATATTTCAACTGTAAATATCATTTTATTCTAATAATTTGTTATCAATAAGAGCGAACGTTATAATATAAGCATGTTCAAGGACATTAAAAAATAGACCGATGAGCAGGAACTATCGAATCATATATGTATTACAAATTACATATCTACAAAGTATATTAGCCATTAGAATAATAAGTGAGAAAATAAGTGATAAGTCTTAATTATACATAGTAGTAGGTAAATTTTAAATGGGTGGACCTTAGTCTATGGTTTGTGCTTTTCCTTGTTTAAACTAAAATCGGCAGATGATTTTCCGTATCACTTGGTTTGAGGTGTCTCTGGAATCCATAAGAATGAATGACTTGACTTTGAAACTTCTGTTGTGCAATGGTTGTCCTACTTGGCGAACCAAAGGAGATGCCCGATTCGCAGTAAAAATGGGCAAGAGTAACTTCATAACTTTATAAGATTCACAGCAGCTGAATGACGGAGAACGCATTCCTAAAAGCAACAAAAAAGAACGAAGTGAATGAAAAATATAAATTTTAAACAATAATAAAATTAAATCGATTGAAGAAATGCATACAACCTATCGCCACAGCCACGGCGTCTTTTGTAACATCTTCAAATCATATAGAATTTCTCTACAGTAATAACATTTTTCTTCAAACTGTAACACACAATTTTTTTTCCACTTTTTAATATTTTTAAGCTATTGCATAGCTTTTATCGCGGGCCTTGAGCGCGGCGACCGAATCATGAAATTCCGTAACGAAAAAAACCTAACACCCCTCACTCTGCCTACCATGTAGCTCGCGTTCAACACATTCACACGTTGTGCTTGTGTAGTGTTTGTGAATAAGCGCGTGGCGTGACGTCACACTGCATGCGCATCATGAAAAGTCTGCCCATCTCTCTCTCGCGCGGTCTAGCTTATGAGTGTGAAGGGGACAGTTAAGGTTTTGCTTTTATTAATGTTTAATATAGCGTGGTCTTGTTTTATTATTGTTTTAATATTAAATTATCATTGTCTATTTATAATTGCATAAGTTGATAAAAAATGCTATGCAATAGCTTTACCGCGGCAGTTCCCGAGTGCCACACGTTTTTTTTTTTTTGTTTTTTTTATGTATATAGAAGTATACAATCTCTAAGTCTACCAGCTTAGGTTGTGTCTTTCTACTCAGGTACTGTTTTATAAGTATAATGAAGAATAGGTTTATAAAAAAACTAGCGGCCCGCTACGATACAACGTCAATGATATTTGACGTTGTTTTATTTTTTTAAATAAAAGAATATTTAATGCGGCATAACTATAATAGTTAGACATATGCTGTCGCGACACTTTTTGTAAATAATAATGTGTTAATGTACAAAATCGTAGTACATTATTTTATTCTATCATCAATAGTTTTCGCAGGGCACGCGATGTAAAGAATATTTTAGATATTTTTCTTACACCTTGGGTTACATTATTGGAGTTTTAGTAAGGATCCCTAATTTTTTCAAAAAATATTATTGCCTATGTCACTCGGGAATAGTGTAGCTTCCGAACAGTGAAAGAATTTTTCAAATCGATTCATTAGTTTCGGAGCTTATTCAATACAAACAAACAAATATTTTCTCTTTATAATATTATTAGTATTCGTATCGTATGTCGTATCACTGTTGTCAGAGCAGTCGTGGTCGTCATCCAGCATCATTGCTGTGGGCAGATGTTATGCGCCTTACGAGCAATAGCCACTCCTCCCGGCTTGTGTTGAGCCTGGTACACTGATACAAACAGCCGCCAACTACCGACTTGATGGCACCCTTCCACGCGGTCTGGTGCCTTCTACTTTGCCCTGAACGACAAGGCGCTCTATTCATTTACATTATTAGTATTAGTACATATGAGCAAAGGAGATCAATATAAGCTTAAACGAATTCTTGTCTTCACAGTTAATCAATGTATTTTATAAATTAATTGTTATACAATGCATGTTAAATAGCGATGGATCTCTAAAAACAATATGCTATTCGTCGTTCCGTAATGTTGCAATCTGTACTATAATGGGATCCGTTTTAATCTTCGGTCTGGGCCACGTCGTAGAGCTGACTGCGCTTCGACTCGAGTGCTTAGTGACGCGACTGGTGCATCGCTCTGAAGTATCGATACTGTTGTCTATACCAAGGATGATCGATTTTAATACGCTTTTATTAGCTTCAGACGTACGTATGTAACGGAATCTTTGAATGTGATTTTGACCCCCTTCAAAACGTCGGATTAAATCGAAATTTGGTATACTTATTAAGGACCGATGACAATTTGTTATTAAAAAAATTATTAAAAAAATTAAATTCAGCTAAAAAATGTAAAATAAATAATAGTTTAAAAAAACTAACAAAATACGCTTTTACGCAAAAAAAAAACTAACAGAATACGCTGAGGTGCATGGTATCAGTAGTTGTATATTTTATGAACAGATATGAGTAGAAGGGCTATTTTGATAATATCCTGAAAAGCACCCCACGCTTTTTACAATAAAATCATTTTTTCTTACACTATTTTTAATTCAAATTTATTAAAATTTTTTTTCTATTTTTTAGTTGAATTTTCTATAAAAGCGTATTTTGTTAGTTTTTTTAAACTATTATTTATTTGAACAGGTGAACGATTCGGACATTTGGCTACGGCGCACAGTGGGTCGATACTGTGATTTTAGTGACTTAGGGACTAACTTTGTTTATTTATAAATTTTTTTATGTAGATAGATAGAGCTCGTTAATCTCAATAATAATTGTTTTGGGCAAAAATTACAATAACTTTATAGTTTGGTCAGAAAAATGTGTTTTGTGATTTTTTTGTATGGAGCGGGTCACATTAAATTAAATTCCTGCTAAGTACCGCGAGGTCCCGCTTTGAAACTTTATTTTCCTTATACCTTGCCTAGTCTACTATCATTTGATGCTATGAACATGTGCATAAAGTTGCAACTCTGCCAAATAAATGGATCGAAAAAAATTAATAAATACATAGAATAAAAACCTTTTTTTTTTTTTTCGTAAGTGCTTTTAAGTTAAATTTGATATGGATTAGTAAGTAAAAGCACGTAATGATACCCATAATTACATAATACCTAACAACAATACATTTAGTAGGTCTCTAATTAAGCAATCTCTCTAATTATTAGGATAGTTAACATTATTTAATGAGGATAATTATTTAAGCAGCCATTACTGGGTAGTAGAAAATATAGTAAACATTTGTTTGTCACTGGAAGTATAAAGTGACTATGCTTATTATATACTAACTAGTGTTCGTTTATTCGTACTACTACTAACATCTCGTGATTGTCGTTGTGATCTTGCTGTTTCCGTTATAATTGATAATTTTGTTAACAATTTAGAATTAAGATTTTAAGAGAGCAACTACAGTCGCTGTCTGATAATAAAAAACTCTTTCAATTCCTACAAAATCAAATAAACGTGACCGAAGAGAAAAATGTTGAGCTCTAAAAATTCTGTACGCAATTTTGTTCAAATATAAGTGCAATATGGAAACGAAGTAGTCGCATGTTAGCACAGTTTATAAGAAAAAAATGTGATTGGTTAGAATGTGCAATAAACTGGCCCGAAGGAATGATATCTGAAGCTATCAACACTGCACATGAAAGGCTCGAGATTTCTAATACTGAAGATGTTGAAAATGTACCACCCTCAAATGTACTACAGAAGCCTCGACATCTATTTTTGCACCTCGAAAACCTTTTGAAGAATTGGGATCCAGGCAAAAACGAAGACGCATTCAACAAATTTACCAATCGCTTTCGTTATCCCCGGATGAAATGAAAGCTACTACAATTGCTAGTTTGAGAAACACTAGAAATGAAGATGTAGGAGAAATAATGAACCACTTGTCAAATCACCCCGAAGATCTAGAAAAAGTTAAGGAGTATTTAATTACAAGTAAAGTGAAAAGTAGTACATATTCTCCCGATGAGGCAATATTAGTTTCACTTAAATTAAGTGGCAGTATATAAACCTAAGAGAAGCAGCAAGTGAAAATAGGTCTGATTTATACCCTTCTTAATATAAAATTAAGCAAGAAAAGACCAAATGTTATCCAGGGAAAGACGAGGTAATTATTACTGAAGAAGGAGCTGCTATTAAAATGCAAGCATTACTAAACTTGGCGCTATATAGGCTTTTAGATGTGATTACTTCGGATTTGAACTCTGCAAGAGAGCTACTGCTTATAAGCAAATAGGCTTTGATAGAGCCCTAGGTCAAAGTAATTATAAACAAAAAACTGAAACAGAGTTTGATGATTCATCTATTTTCATGGTCAGTCTAGTTCCTATAAGGCTTCAGAAATTTGATAGAACAATTGTTTGGGAAAACGACCTACCCTCATCAACTTTTTATTGCCGTCCAATAATGTTTAAATTTACAAAAGAAACGCAGTCAACAGTGACAATTATAAAAGCTAGCATAACAGAAGAAATAGAAAGACTTCAGCCATCAAAAATCAAACAAGTTGAAGTTAAGCATCAATTGCACATGATGATGATAGACGGCAAAATAACCTCATATTTGTCAGAAACATTTTCTGCTGTCTGTGATATTTGCAAAGCAAAACCGTCAGAGTTTTTTGGAGTGACTTTCTTATCAAAGAGGAAATAATGAAGAAATATTCCAGTATGGAATGCCATCTTTACATACCTGGATAAGATGCATGGAGTGCTTACTTCATATCGGTAAATATAATTTTATTACTTCACAATTTTTTCATCGTATGTAGTTTCCTGTGAGATAATTTTTAAAATTACACTTTTTTTGTTTACGTCTTATCGTTTGGACTTCAAGAAATGGAGTTGCAAGGGGCGATGACAAAGAAAAAATAACAACCAGAAAAAGTGCTATACAGCAAGCGTTTAAAAAGGAATGCGGTTTACTTATAGATGTTGTCAAGCAAGGAGTAAGAACAACCAATGATGGCAATACTGCCAGAAGATTTTTCAGGGATGCAGAAGAAACAGCCCGCATAAAAGAATACGTAAAGATTTAATAGAGAGTTTTCACGTGATTCTTCACTCTGTTGCATCTGGAGAGCGCGTTTCCAATTTTTCCGAATTTTTTAGATATACTGCAGTATTGTATGTTAATTTATATCCCTGGTATTATATTGTATACCTTCCAGTATTCATAAATTGTTGGCACATGGCAGTGATATACAATAATGAAGAACTTTGGTGCCATTCGTATAGGTAAACTCTCGGAAGAGGCAGCGGAAGCTCCCAATAAAGATTTTCGGAAATATACAGAGAGTTGTTATTCAAGAATGAGAAGTAGGACGTCGACTAATGAGGATATTTTACAAAATCTTCTTTCGTCTTCTGACCCAAAGATCGAAAGGTGAAACAAAATATATAATATTTAGAGAGATTGCTTAATTAGAGACCTACTAAATGTATTGTTGTTAGGTATTATGTAATTATGGGTATCATTACGTGCTTTTAGTTATTAATCCATATCAAATTTAACTTAAAAGCACTTACGAAAAAAAATATAAAGGTTTTTATTCTATGTATTTATTAATTTTTTTCGATCCATTTATTTGGCAGAGTTGCAACTTTATGCACATGTTCATAGCATCAAATGATAGTAGACTAGACAAGGTATAAGGAAAATAAAGTTTCAAAGCGGGACCTCGCGGTACTTAGCAGGAATTTAATTTAATGTGACCCGCTCCATACAAAAAAATCACAAAACACATTTTTCTGACCAAACTATAAAGTTTTTGTAATTTTTGCCCAAAACAATTATTATTGAGATTAACGAGCTCTATCTATCTACATAAAAAAATTTATAAAAAAACAAAGTTGGTCCCTAAGTCACTAAAATCATAGAATCGACCCACTGTGCGGCGGCTTTTTTATTTTAGCTAATTTTAAGTGTAAAACTTGTGATAGATAAAATTCAATATAATGAAATCTAATTGAAGATTATTAAATATAAGTGAATGATTCGGACATTCTGGCGGGTACTTGATGTTTTTTTTTAATTTTAGTTAATTTTGAAATCTAATTGATATTTATCTATATATATAAAAATGAATTGCTGTTCGTTAGTCTCGCTAAAACTGGAGAACGGCTGGACCGATTTGGATAATTTTGGTCTTAAATTATTTGTGGAAGTCCAGAGAAGGTTTAAAAGGTAGATAAATATGGAAATGCTCGGAATTAAATAAAAATAACAATTTTGTTTTTCCTTTAATGTGTCCCCCGTCGGACGGATTCCATTTGTTTGTTTTAAGTTTATTTATCGATTGAGGCACTACGAAGTCTGCCGGGTCGGCTAGTTAAATATAATTTTTTTCGAGCATACGGCCTATTTTTGGGCTGTTCACCGATACTCATGGACATCAGGAATATTCGATTCAATCCGGTACAATTGATCCACTGCTTATCGTTATGGACATGTCAAAGTGCACAGGAAGGGCCTTAGAGGGGAATTCGTTTCATAAGTGAATAAGGTTAAATTCAAGCAAGCATCGACACAAGAACATCTCTATGAGTCGATTATCGAACTCAAATAGATGACGGAACACCTGTAAAGGGCTCTCGCGGAGCTCTTATTGACTTATTTGGTCTTGAAGACGTTGTATGCTCTTAACATATCTCAGCTTTCCGAATCCGACCCGAGGTTAGTTTATTGATTGGTATAAGTGAAGTCGATTTAATTTTTACGTTCAAAGCCTCTGTTATTTTTATAGGATAATTTTTGCATTAATGTTTCGATTTTAAAATACCGTGAACAAGTTATATGTGGTCATTTAACTCTAAACTATGATTCAGACTATGAACCAGGGATTTATATATGTATGTACGGACTTATGTGCGCTTTGAATATTATACAGACACGGTGTAATATAATATATATAATGGTAAGCAGCGGCTAACGGTAGGCAGCAGCTTGGCTCTACCACTGGCATTGCTGACGTCCATGGGTGACAATAACCGTTCACCATCAGGTGGGCCTTATGCTCATCTGTCTACAAGGGCCTTAAAAAAATACACACATAATTATGCATATATATAATAATAATAAATAATAAACATGTTTGTCATACGAATGTTTGCCCGATGTGTGAACAGAATCCACTACACTAGGCTTAGCAGCCAGAAGAGCTAACTATTGGTTGGGCCAACAAGTCAGTCAAAATAAATACAGTTTATGACGACGCTTGTAGATGAAAGTAAGTATTGTACTCTTTGACGAAGCATGTTGCTTATAACTCTGTTTCTACAATCGGACGAAGCGTGTTGCGGATAATAATATGTTAAAGAAATATGTTCATTATTGCGAAAAATAAAGATCATTAATACAGTTGCAGTCGTCGTGGCCTAACGGATAAGACGTCCGGTGCATTCGTGTTGAGCGATGCAACGGCGTTCGAATCTCAGGCGGGTACCAATTTTTCTAATTAAATACTTAAGTATTCAACAAATGTTCACGATTGACTTCCACGGTGAAGGAATAACATCGTGTAATAAAAAATGAAACCCGCAAAATTATAATTTGCATAATTACTGGTGGTAGGACCTCTTGTGAGTCCGCGCGGGTGGGTACCACCACCCTGCCTATTTCTGCCGTGAAGCAGTAATGCGTTTCGGTTTGAAGGGTGGGGCAGCCGTTGTAACTATACTTGAGACCTTAGAACTTATATCTCAAGGTGGGTGGCGCATTTACGTTGTGAATGTCTATGGGCTCCAGTAACCGCTTCACACCAGGTGGGCTGTGAGCTCGTCCACCCATCTAAGCAATAAATAAAAAGCTAAGTGTTTCTATTTGTTTCTTTCAAAACGTTTTAGTTTCATTTAAGTTTAGTTGATATAGTATATTCAGAAGAATCCGTGGCTTAGTGGTGAGTAAGATGTCTAATTTACTTGCTTTCCTTAATGCATTTCTGTCTTAAAATGGCATAAAAGAAATCATGGTCCGCGACAAAATCGCTATATCTGAGATACGTCTGTTCGAGTTTACAATATTTATGACCTTGAACATTTTTACGGTTTCGATTACCGCAAAAAAAAATCTGATATTCGAAATGTCCGAAGTTTATAGCAAAATGAATAAATAATTGATTAGAAGAAGACTTGCAAGCTTTATAGCAATAACTTTTTGATTTTCTATTGCATCAGCTGAGTGGATGAGGTCGATGCGCATTAGATTTTAAGTGGGGGTCCAGTGATATTACAGCATGAATACTCAGCTTAAGCTAAGAGATCGAAGTCTCAATTGTTTTGTGTAATCAGGACACACCATTTAAAAAAAAAAGTATTGCTTTGATGGGTTGACGAGCTCACGGTTCGCATGGTGTTAAGTGGTTACCGGAGCCCATAGACATTTACAACGTAAATACTACCACCTACTTTGAAATATGAGTTCTAAGGTCTCAGTTTTTACAGTAAAACCGAAACGACCTTACCTTAAAACCGAAATGCATTACTGCTTCATAGCAGAAATAGACAGGGTGGTAGTACCTACCCGCGCGGACTCACAAGAGCCTTCTCTTGTCTTGTTCTTAATTCGGCCCCACGTTGGGCGCCAATGTAATTCTTAAACATCAATGTGACTAAAAATTTACTATTTGAATGAAGGTTCTATACTATATACGCAAAAGTTTCGTTAAAACCTCATTATGAACGAAGCTATCATTTTCGTAGGAACGTTAAGAATGAACATTGATCATTTTGTGAATAACGAAACTCTATTATTTGAGTTCGAGCGTTGAATTTTCATCGGGCCATTCACGAAGATCGGCACCAGATATAATCTCTTACGGTTTAGATGGGTCCTCATTAGCTCTACAGGTGTAAATACAGGCGATCCTGGAACCGGCGCCTTGCGGTCTGCTCGGACAAAGGTTTGTTTGTTGGAGGAGTCTTGTAGGTTCGGCCCAGTGACCGAGTGGCGATCGACCGGCGCATGCGCGACGTGGCGGCACTCACACACGACCGCCAGTAGCCGCCGCCGCCGCGACCGAGCCGGCCGCGTCCGTCGCGCCTCTATCATCCGCGTGCATCACCCTTAACACATATAAAACTAACTAATGCAATTTGTTTACAATATAACACGTGGTGTAATGGCGGATCTCGTCACGTGATTCGAAAGAAAAGCCTTCACGTTACTACGGTGAGTGGTATTTGTCTGATTTACGTGACTCTATGTGGTTTACGTTTGTCGATTCTAAAGCTGAACGTTTCTTTGAGGTCGGGGCGCCCGTAGTTTCCACGTGTATGGAGGCAGTTGTCAGATCGTAGTCTCGTGTCTTCGCAATGACCTAATCTTCAGGATTCTAGCTTATTAAATTATAAACTATAGTTGAAAGAGCGTAGAAAACAAGCGGCCGGATAATGTTGAAAAGTCGATATGTTTTCAGATATTCGGAAAGCTTGCTGAAAGATTTTCATTGAAATTCAATTTGGGTGTAATTAATTAAAACAATACGAAACCGAGACATAAATTTTACATTTATCCACGATATTATATATTTTTTCGTTTATTATTTATGAAGCGCAAAAGAAATGTAGCCTCCACGTAATTTTCTATAAATTAGTAATGTGGTAATAGTGTATAATTTAAAACAAGTACAATGAATATTTTAAACTTACTTCTTTAGCAGCTTAGCAACATTTTAAAATATGACTTCAAACTATTATTTCACAGAGAATTGCACCGGCCTTTATTGACACGAATATTTAATGTGAATCGCGAGAAACGCGGAAGAGGTAGACTTAGAATTAATAATGTCCCTTTGAAATTAACGAAACACGAAAGAGCTAATCTCTTTCGAATATCGCTAGTAAATAATGATTTACAATAATTTAGTTACACAAAAAACAAATACACAAAAACACAGTCGAATTGAGAAGCTCAAGAGTCATTGAAATAATTCACGTACAATTAATGTTACTAGTGGTCCCACAGTAGTCGAAATTCGATTATAAATAATTAATATTATAATTTTGAACATTACTATGGTTCTATTGTCAAAGACTAACTTAATTACTTCTATAATCACAGATTTTGCCAAGACTACACTATAGACAAATAATATTAAAGATAAACAATATTAACCTATTTTCAATTTGACCACAGACTTTAAGCAGTAACAAAAGTTTGACAATTGACAATAAACAAAGAGTATATTATGTATATGTATGTGTTGTGTCAAATATATGGTAGTGTGTGTAATGTTTTTTTATTGATGTAATGTACTATTAATGCATAATATAAAAAAAAATAGCGTTCTGCACTCCTTCTCTATATTCTCTATAAGTGTGGGAAATTTCATACTCCTCCGTCCGCGCAATTTTCGTAAAAAGGGACACAAAGTTTTTGCTTCAGGTATTATTAATATATAGATATGGAGTCTGGCGAGTGAATCAAATACGCCTTCACGTTGCTTAGATCTGCTTTCCATTTTTGTATGTCATTTATGTCATATAGACTAATGATAGATGTGTTTCACATAAAACAGACATATCACAAGAACCGCCACACAGTAGGGTTTTGTGATTACTGTAAATAAAAAAAAAGATTCGAGTGTGTTACTAGCAAAGAAGAAAACCGTCACAAAATAATCAAATTATGGCGGAAATCGATTAGACGTGCATTATTAAGGATAGTTAAAACTACTACTGGTATAATTTGCGTAATTACTGGTGGTAGGACCTCATGTGAGTCCACACGGGTAGGTACCACCGCTCCGCCTATTTCTGCCGTGAAGCAGTAATGCGTTTCGGTTTGAAGGGTAGGGCAGCCGTTGTAACTATACTGAGACCTTAGAACTTATATCTCAAGGTGTGTGGCGCATTTACGTTGTAGATGTCTATGGGTTCCAGTAACCACTTAACACCAGGTGGGCTGTGAGCTCATCCACACATCTAGGCAATAGAAAAAAAAACTTGATAAGATTTAAATGAAATCATATGAGTAGCACCAGTTTTTCAATAAAACCAGAATTATCGGAATCGGTTGACTTAGAAAGAAATTCTGAGGTAACATACACAAAAAACACAGTCGAATTAAGAAGCTTTTCTTTTTTTGATGAATGGAAATACGTTCTAGTACATAATGTTTACTGGTAATGTAAATTCACACGGGTAAATTACCAACACTCATTCTGTTTCTGCCGCGAAGTTTGAAGAGTTCAACTTTTGAGACTCAGACCTCATGTCTCAAGGTGGCGTTCACGTGATGCTGCCCGAACTGGAGCAACAAAAATAAAGTTAGTAGATCACGTTCATCACGACTTAAGCGTGCACTTATTTTCGCGTGTTTATCTTGTACGTAATTATCTGTTTAATTACCTGTTATCTTATTTGCTTGTGTATCATTTGATACATAAATGACAGCATTAGTCGTTTACGAGAATTTCACTTGTTCGTTTATAATAAAGCATTACTCACTGTTGTGTATTAACGGCCTTAAGTGTTGCGAATTAGGAGTATCTCTTTTGAATGGGGTCGATATAGAGATCTTTGATTATGAATAATAATCCTTTTTCTTGAATATATTTTAAAGTTTACGATGTTTCGAAAATTGATCAATGATGATCCCTGGATTACTACTTGTATCAATAAATTACTGATAGTGGTAGGGCTTATTGTTAGGACCCTAGGTACCATATTGATTATTTCTGCGGCGCAAGATAATCTCTGAGCATGTCAAAATGAGTCACGTTAAAGTTAGAATTTACCAGACGAGATTATTTTATCGTGTTATAAAAGGATTTCTTTTTACATGTTTTATCTATACTAATATATAAATATACAGTGGTTTTTACGGATATTCCGTAATAACTACTGAACCATGCATCCGATCGACTTGAAAATACATGTACTTCCGTAATAATAATGACAATAAATAATAATGTTAATTTTAAATGCCCAGCGAAGCGGACGAGTACGGCTAGTATAATATAAAAGCAGAGTATTAAACATTGCTGTCTAAGAATTATTTAGAATGTTATAATCATTAAAGCCTATAAATTTAAAGAGTGGGCCTAGTTTCATCTCGTGAAAGACACTCTCTCGTCTACTTAGGTCTTTGCTCCTCCAAGCGACTCTACATCCCTGTTCTTCCCAATATCTTTCCATCTACTATCGAGCTGTATGTAGCATTTGTTGCTTGGTTAACCAATTATTGTTTGTTTTGTGCTTATATCCGAAGCTTCTGATCATATTTACTTTCCTTTTCGTTTTTCTGGAAGCTTTGGTTGTACAGTATAAGTATGCCCTCACACGTAGACAATTTGACAGGGCAGATCCTATGAATCCTATGGATCTACATCCTACGGATCCTACAGATAGTGTGAACCTTCTATATAGAACTAGAGGTCCCGCAGTAGTCGAAATTCGACTATAATTGATTGGAATTGTAAGGTTGTACACTATTATGATTGTATTTTATACTTCTATAATCACAAATTTCGCCAAGGCTACACTATAAAAAATATTAACAAAGACAACAGACGTCAAGAACAAAAGTTTGACAATAAATAGTATGCATGCGTGTGTGCGTCAAATACATGGTATGTAATGTGTGTAATGTTTTCTTTATTGATTTAATGTATCTTTTATGCATTATTTTACAAAAATATTACCATTGTGCATTTCTTCTCTATACTCTCTATACGTGTGGAAAATTTCATACTCCTCCGTCCGCACAATTTTCGTAAAAAGGGATACAAAGTTTTTGCTTCACGTATTAATATATAGATTACTAGTATTTTAATTAAAGTATTTTGAAATTAAAAACGGTTTTAGTCTGTGATAGGTCTCGAACTGTCAAATTCTTGACTTAGAAGCACACCCCACTTACATATAGTTTATCGGAAAAAAAGTATCATAAGTGCTGTTTACCTACAAGAAAAAAGAAGATGTGCTTTCGAATTTGCGAAGTTGAAGTTTGTTAATTACAAAACAACAGAAGTTCGGCCAGAGTTGTCGGTTTCTTTACATAAAAAAAATTAAACTGGTTATTGGGTGAGCTTACTTTTCGAGTTACCTTAATTTTGAAATATGAATTGTCGAAGTCTTTTGAAGTTTTTTCTTCCACGATTCCTTCAAAAAGTAGATAACCTTTTACTTGTAAAGCGTTATTTCCTTTTTGGCCTAAATGGTTCCACAAACGAGGTATTGTTAGACTATATTATCGTGGGAGTGATTGAAAGTTTATTCCTGAAATACGATATCTGCGATTAAAGCCTTCTCTTGTTAGGTGAAAAATAAGCTTTTAAATAGCACTAAATTATATTTGACTAATGATTTTATTGTGTAATTATTAGGAGCTCGAATTTATTTTTACCAGGGCCCAATCAATTTTTTTATCGTAAAACGAACATGCCTTCCGGTCTGTGGGGAAAGATCGTCGGCAGTACAGTAGAGACTATCACATCATGTCTTAAAGGTACCCTAGTACCATTCACGCTTAAGTTTTCTTTTTTTTTATTGCTTAGATGGGTGGACGAGCTCACAGCCCACCTGATGTTAAATGGTTACTGGAGCCCATAGACATCTACAACGCAAATGCGCCACCCACCTTGAGATATAAGTTCTAAGGTCTCAGTATAGTTACAACGGCTGCCTCAACCTTCAAACCGAAACGCATTACTGCTTCACGGCAGAAATGGGCAAGGCGGTGGTACCTACCCGTCCGGACTAACAAGAGGTCCTACCTCTAAGTACCTATTAATACAGATAAAAACATCTACAATGTACGTTTTGTTGCCCGTCGTTTGAAGAATATCCACAGCGATAAATAGCAGTCCACTTGTGACGAGAGCTTCTTGCCTTCAACTGGAAGGTAAGCTCGTTTGCTCACGCTAGCAAAAATCGTCGTGAAGTCGTCGTGGCCTAAAGGATAAGACGTCCGGTGCATTTGTATCGAGCGATGCACCGGTGTTCGAATCTCGCTGGCGGGTACCAATTTTTCTAATGAAATACGTACTAAACAAATGTTTACGATTGACTTCCACGGTGAAGGAATAACATCGTGCAATAAAAATCAAACCCGCAAAATTATAATTTGCGTAATTACTGGTGGTAGGACCTCTTGTGAGTCCACACGGGTAGGTACCACCGCCCCGCCTATTTCTGCCGTGAAGCAGTAATGCATTTCGGTTGGAAGGGTGGGGCAGCCGTTGTGACTATACTGAGACCTTAGAACTATATCTCATGGTGTGTGGCGCATTTACGTTGTAGATGTCTATGGGCTCCAGTAACCACTTAACACCAGGTGGGCTGTGAGCTCGTCCACACATCTAAGCAATAAAAAAAATATATCAGGAATTTGGCATTTCCAATTTGGCAACGTAAGCGCGAACATAGCAGGCGGTTTTAACAACGCGTACATTAATTTACTTTTGTAGGACAAAACTAAATAATAGTTCGACTTCCTTGAAACTTGAAGTGTGCCGTGACACGCGAACGGCTCATCACGAAATACACACGTATTTTTCGACCTTTTGTCTGTTAACTGATTTATTAAATACAGGCGTGGCAGCACCACTCAGAGAACTCCTTTTTGTCGTTTCTCTTCAAACTGACCTAGTCTAACTAAAATTTCATTTGCATCGGTTCATAATTTAGACGTAACTAGAGTTCGTTCATGAGTGCTCACGGTTCGCAGCTGATGCGTTTTTTGTTCATAAATAATGATAAATAATAAGTAGAATCTATATTCGAAACAGCATATGAAAGTTCCACCTTGTTGCCTCAAATCAGATGTGATTTACTGATGATAGGACCTCTTGTAAGCTCACGCGGGTAGATACCACCACCACCCTGCCCATTTCTGCCGTGCAGCAGTAATGCGTTTCGGTTTGAAGGGTAGAGCAACCGTTGTAACTATACTGAGACCTTAGAACTTATATCTCAAGGAGGGTGGCGCATTTACGTCGTAGATGTCTATAGGCTCCTGTAACCACTTAACACCATGTGGGCTGAGAGCTCGTTCACCCATCTAAGCAAAAAAAAAAGTTTTAGTTTGAAAGATGGGGCAGTCTTTACGTAGTACAAAATCCAAAAAAAAAAAACTGGATTAGGTAAATAGTCAAAATGTTTTTAATCTTGCCTACGACTCGCAAGTACCTCAGGAACTGTTATGTTTCGAATGTACTAGATTGTAGTGTTGCGAAAATAAAGGCGAGGCGGGTTTTCATCAGTCTGTTTTTGTGTAGTAATAAATTTATTCTTTGTACCTTTCGCCCTGTTAGGAGTTTTTGCGGTTACAGCGTAGAGCTGGCTACGTGTGTTACATCGTTACGGAATTTCGTAGCAGAGAGCTACGAGTTTAGACAGACCGATTCATTTTGACTTAAAAATATATAAAATATGAATATGGAATTATTCTCTTTTTGAATTTTTACAGGTAGATATTAATTTTTTTTTCTGATAGAAAAAAACACGCGAAAAGTCATTTCAAATTTTTATTTTTTATTTTTTTTATTGCCTAGATGTGTGGACGAGTTCACAGCCCACCTGGTGTTAAGTGGTTACTGGAACCCATAGACATCTATAATGTAAATGCGCCACGCACCTTGAGATATAAGTTCTAAGATCTCAGTATCGTTACAACGGCTGCCCCACCCTTCAAACTGAAACGCATAACTGCTTCACGGCAGAAATAGGCGGGGCGGTGGTACCTACCTGTGCGGACTCACAAGTGGTCCTACCACCAGTAATTAAACTAACAAACACGTTAAAAGTAAATTTGCATTCGGATTCGCGACAATTTTTATCAAAACGATCTCCACGGAAATTCGTTATGAAAATTATTAAGGTGAAGGCAATTTTAAACGAATAATACGAATCATAAGTGAGCTTGTACAATCAGTTTTGTATAAGCCAAATATATGACGGCTCGTACTTTTGCTGTGAACTGGGTTATCGAGAATGAAAAAATAAAACTCCGAGTGGCCATGTGAATTGGGACATTGACTTTTTATCGCTGCACTCCCAAGAGCTACATTTAGTTCTTAGATGTGCTTTTAAGTAGGTGTTTCAGAGACAGCTACTAATACCTAAGTCACGGGGGATTTTCTACTAACCGCTAGTGCTGAGGCGTGTTCACGATTGACTTCAATGGTGAAGGAATAACATCGTGTAGTAAAAATCAAACCCGCAAAATTATAATTTGCGTAATTACTGGTGGTAGGGCCTCTTGTGAGTCCGCGCGGATAGGTACCACCGCCCTGCTTATTTCTGCCGTGAAGCAGTAATGCGTTTCGGTTTGAAGGGTGGGGTAGCCGTTGTAACTATACTGAGACTTTAGAACTTGTATCTCAAGGTGGGTGGCGCGTCTACGTTGTAGACGTCTATGGGCTCCAGTAACCACTTAACATCAGGTGGGCTGTGAGCTCGTCCACCCATCTAAGCAATAAAAAAAAAACCTACCTATTTATAGGGAAAAAGAAACAAACAATGGACGCTTTGAACTCGTTGGAGACATTCACATCTATGGTGTCTACGTGTTTCAGGGTTGATCACGAGACGAAACCTAAATACAGTCTTTAAAAAAACTGCGGGAATTAACAATAAAAAGCGTTCTTATCAAAATTTATTTCTTTTTTAAGACTAATAAGATGAATCGAAAGTCAAATTTAATATACGAGGTAACTGCTTAATTACATCTCACCTATTTACAGCTAGTTAGAGCCTATTTACACAACTAAAACAGCTTTTACGGTTTAATCTCGCATTTTTATTGTCATTGTATTATTTTAGACGTTACACGGACGTCTAAAGTGTTATTCGTCGACATTGTGAAGTCGTCGTGACCTAAGTAAGGGATAAAGACGTCCGGTGCATTTGTGTTGAAGCGATGCACCGGTGTTTGAATCCCGCAGGCGGGTTCCAATTTTTCTAATGAAATACGTACTCAACAAATGTTCACGATTGACTTCCACGGTGAAGGAATAACATCGTGCAGTAAAAATCAAACCCGCAAAATTATAATTTGCGTAATTACTGGTGGTAGGACCTCTTGTGAGTCCGCACGGGTAGGTACCACCGCCCCGCCTATTTCTGCCGTGAAGCAGTAATGCGTTTCGGTTTGAAGGGTGGGGCAGCCGTTGTGACTATACTGAGACCTTAGAACTATATCTCAAGGTGTGTGGCGCATTTACGTTGTAGATGTATATGGGCTCCAGTAACCACTTAACACCAGGTGGGCTGTGAGCTCGTCCACACATCTAAGCAATAAAAAAAAAAAAAAAAAAGACCTTAGAACTTATATCTCAAGGTGGTTGGCGCATTTACATTGTAGATATCTATAGGCTCCAGTAACCACTTAACACCAGGTGGGCTGTGAGCTCTTCCACCCACCTAAGCAATAAAAAAAATTTATACGATTCGCGTAAAACAAAGAAAGTACTAGCTTAGTTACAGCCATTCAGCAATCACATCCGAAGCTTGAGACATGAGGTCGAACTAGAATAGTCGGCCCCTCACAGAAACTAAATACGTTATTCATTTAGGAACAAACAAAAAGCCTAAGAAATTCCATTTACTTTGTTTGCTAAAATAAAAAATAAAAAAATTCGTACATTCTGTATTTTTTTTAATGCAATGCAACACCGAGACCACATTCGGGGCGTTTCGCATTTCGCATAATAGCAACAGACACGCTAATGTAATTGGTTGTTTTTTTTATATATATATATTTAGTTTTAACCCTTTTTAAACTACAGAAATTTCAGTATTGAAGCCAGGGGTCGCGGCTAAATGTAATGTGAATACATTTCGGTTTTTGTAAAGAAACGGGGCTACATGCAGAACTGTTTCATTTCGCGAATGAATTAGTTGGATTACGAATGGAATGGGGTGTTTCGTTCTTGGTGTACGTTCGTGTTGGATTTTTTTTTTTAATATGTACTTTGTTTCAGGATTATGAATTGTTTATATATTTTAGGATTCGTTGACCGGGAGCGAAATGTAGTTTGATCTTTTTTTTGTACCTTAGACGATTGTCTACCGACGCTTGTAGGCATCAACCATTTAATTATCGCCACTGATCTTGAGACCGTGATGTCTCAACCTCAATTCTATAGTATAAAGGCTTATTCAAACCGAAACGCATTATTGGAAGTAGCTAACCGAGTGGGTTTACAAAGCTTTTTTTATTTATTGCTTAGATTGATGGACGAGCTCACAGCCCACCTGATGTTAAGTGCCTACTGGAGCCCATAGACATCTACAACGTAAACGCGCCACCCACCTTGAGATATAAGTTCTGAGGTCTCAGTATAGTTACAACGGCTACCCCACCCTTCGAACCGAAACGCATTACTGCTTCAAGGCGGAAATAGGCGGAGTGGTGGTACCTACCCGTGCGGACTCCCAAGAGGTCCTACCACCAGTAAAAGCGCTTTCTCTTCCAGTAAATATGTAATATACAACACACAATTGCGATTTTGTTCTCCTGTTATGACTATAAGACCCAGTGAAGTGCGCTGTGTGTTTGTCTACATATTTATTGCACCGTGTGCTTGTTTTTTTTTTATTTATTGCCCTTATAGGCAGACGAGCATACGGCCCACCTGATGCTCTCCACAAGCCTCGTTTGAAGAAGGACATGTCATAGCGCTCGGGAAACACCGTGGAGGGGGGCTCATTCCATAGCCGGATGGTACGTGGCAAAAAAGATCTCTGGAAACGCACTGTGGATGACCGCAGTGGCTCCAGGTAGTATGGATGAACTCTACTCCGGTGGCGGGCGGCGCGTTGGTAAAAACAACACGTTTATTGAGATAAAAGTTACCCAGTCGATTTATCTAAGTTGTTTATTAGTCTATACTATTAGCTAAGATATCGTCGTAGGGCAGACAATTACGGCTACTTGGGCAGACAAATTGTATGACGTCATAGGAAGATGCCAGCGCCAAGGGTCGCTGACACATTGTCTATGATTGATTTGAGATTATGTCTATGTCTTTAAATGTTCTTTAATTCTCACCGCGTTAAAAAGATGTTATGATTAATATTTAGTTATTTTAGTTCGCCATACCCTCAAAGCACGCCTTTGAATATCAAACAATATTGGTTTTGATATATTTTTAAGATTTAAGCCTCTGCACTACAATTTTTCTATTAGTAGTACTAGTTTTTACTGGTGGTAGGACCTCTTGTGAGTCCGCGCGGGTAGGTACCACCACCCTGCATATTTCTGCCGTGAAGCAGTAATGCGCTTCGGTTTGAAGGGTAGAGCAGCCGTTGTAACTAGACTGAGACCTTAGAACTTATATCTCAAGGTGGGTGGCGCATTTACGTTGTAGATGTCTATGGGCTCCAGTTGCCACTTAACACCAGGTGTTATCAAGCAAGCTTACCAAGGTTACCAAGCAATAAAAAAAAAGATAGTATTAATAAATTTTACTCAAAAATTTAATTTCAAAAATGATTGCGGACCTTAGATACCAATACATTTTGAATGTTTCAGTTATTTAAAGTGATGAAATGTACGCTAATGTCGAGAAATAACTGGAAATGTAGTTTTTCATTTTATTTTATTGCATAGGTACATGAGAGAGCTCACGGCTTAATGACACTACATGGAGATATTATTATATTGTACATAAGCATATGTTTAGATGGCAAAGGATATTTGATTTAGCTTTTTAATTTTGTCAGCCATAGTCTTCTAAGTGTTCATGTTACACTAAAAACAGGTTGCTAATTCGAAACAGAGTGCTTACCTCCTGTTCCCTAACTCGAGTAGCGTGTATTGTGAACCCGCACTGGTCGGTACCACGGAGTCTGATGGACTTTTTTATTTTTTTCATTTCCTACCTAAGCTGATGGTCTAGAGAGAACATGTCAGTATCGCCAGGCTAGTACGTGAGCTCACGGGGCTCAAACCTTACGGTGTTGCTAACTCAAACCCTAGCAAGAGCCGTGCTTCGCAGAATCTACCAGCGGATCGGAAACGCGACCCACTGGGAAGATCCGGCCAGAAACTCAGTGGGCTGTGTCTGTGGGTTAATTTACTCGCCGAGCCCTTCGCCGCAAGCGACGGGTTCGACGAGAACTATGACCGAATGTGGTATTCTTTCTCTAACGACTTTGATACTAAATGATAATAAAATGTATTTTAACGTAATTTTAGTAATACTAAAAATAAAAAGCAGATTCCATATTAAGGTTTCGTAAGGCAAGTTCGCGAAGGAGCAGTGGTATGTGGCAAATTGTGATGCCAAGTTAGATTGCTTACGCATAAGTTGGAGTCGGCGGCTAATATAATGGATATAAGGCCTTCCCTCCCCCGTCCGTCAGTTCGCTACTTTGACGTACCCAAGAAAGAGCGCCCGCAGAATACTTACAATTTATTTAAAAAGTTATTTTTTTATTTTTTTTATTTGTTATTTAAAAATTTAAAAAGTTTTAAAATTCTAGTTTCATTTTGTTTAAGAACCAATATATTATTCGTTTGCTACGATAGTTGTCGGATTTGAGTTAAAGTGTCTAACCTATGACATGTAAAAGAAGTGTCTACGCGTAGATTAGTTCGCGAAGCAGTTGAAGTCGAGTTGTTAGGATTCTTCTGGAGGCGCACGAGCAGCTGTTAACAGATCGCATATCTCCTGGCTGAATCCGTGCTCGCCCACCTATCCTGGTGAAACTGCAAAGGCTTCCAGGCTACCAGTAATTAAAAAAAAAGAAGTGTCAATTATGTTGTAATAAAACTGTTACACACCATGCAGTACGCACGAAGATGTAAACTTATAGCAAAGTTCAATGGACGATTTTATCGCTTTAAGCCAATAAATAGATATACTTCACTAAAATTACTTTATGCAAGCATTGTTTGCTTGAATGAGCGATACAGTAGTGACATCAAACCCGAAAAATAACATGTAAAAGAGAATAAATTTCACTAAATAATCATTATATATTATAAATTCTATATTTAATGTATTATTTTGTTTCTGAAAAATCCGTTGCTAATGACAGTGCAAATAGATAAAGGAACTTTTTTTTTTCCTCAAAGTTAATGTGTTTTTACAGTGACAGTCTTCTCTATGTAGAAATATTTTTCCCAAAAAAGTATTAACATGAATCTCAAAAAAAAAAAAATAGACAGGAAATCGTATTAAAGTGAGTTTTACGAAGACATAGGCCAGGTAGCCCTTAGATATTACGGATCAATTAACAGAAACAAAATAATATTTTAGTGCAGAACTGTAAAGTATTAAAATCAATGCGACTCCAGACAGCACAAGTCTGGCTTTTGACTTGCGAACAAAAGGGGTATGAGATGATAAATGATTGGCATCGCATGTTTCGATTTATGGCTTAGTTATTTTACGACCAAGGCCAGAGTACATGAGGTTGGCAGATCGAGTGATGAGTGTATGTAAAGTAAAAGTGATATTTAAAAAGAGCTTAAGTATATGGGTCTGTGAGGAATTAATTTCGCCACAAAGCTTGAGACTGTAGATCATAGTTTACTATGATGATCTGTATGCCATAATGCTCGATTGAATGGTGGCAATATGTGAGCAGGTAAATATGCCTCGTACCGTCAGGCTTTGGAATAAGTTCTCTTCGAACCATGTTACTGAAGAGCCTTCAGTAATAGACAGCAGTTTGGTTATACCCCTAGCATTACTGATTTCTATGAACGTGGGTATCTACTTAGCATCAGGTGAGTCGTGTTTGCCTACAGTGGCAATAGAAAAATAAAATTAAAATATTTGTCAATTTTCTAGCGTATTCAGTACTAAAATGCTACCTATCATCACAACATCGAAGTACCCGTCCATTTTGAGATATAAGTTGGAAGGTATACATATATTTTTTATATTTATTATTTTATTGCTTAGACGGGTGGACGAGCTCACGGCTCACCTGATTTTAAGTGGTTATCGGAACCCATAGACAACTACTACGCAAATTGCCACCCAACATGAAATAAGAGTTCTAAGATCTCAGTATAGTTACAACGGCTGCCCCACCTCTCAAGCCGAAACGCATTACTGTTTCACGGCAGAAATAGGCAGGGTGGTGATACTTACCCGTGTGGACTCACAAGGCATTTTACCACCCAAAAAGTATCCGAAGTTCAATCTTCAGACGAGAGCTCAGGAATGCTTAGCACAAGAAGTGTGTAGGTAAATTGGCTCCAGACGTTTGGACTGACAATACGGCCCACCATCAATCATTATCAGCTTAATTTTCAATTACCTACTCTGGGCCATTATCTTCAAGGTGGGTTCAAAACAGGTCCTATAGTCGTCATTTTAAATAACATCAAGGAAATCTTAATGTATCAATTGGTTTTATGCGGCCATCCGTCCGAAGCGGTGTATACGGCTTTAAAATTAGTGCATGACCTAAGTTTCAAGTAAGATATCGGTAATCTCTTACTTTACCACTAACTTTACTTTACCACTTTACTGGTGGTAGGACCTTTTGTGAGTCCGCGCGGGTAGGTACCACCGCCCTGCCTATTTCTACCGTGAAGCAGTAATGCGTTTCGGTTTGAAAGGTGGGGCAGCCGTTGTAACTATACTGAGATCTTAGAACTTATATCTCAAGGTGGGTGGCGCATTTACGTTGTAGATGTCCATGGGCTCCAGTAACCACCTAACATCAGGTGGGCTGTGAGCTCGTCCAACCATCTAAGCAAAAAAAAAATCATTTGCGCGGGCATGCAAGATTCCCACCCTGATCTAGTGCCGCTGTCTCATGGTTATGACGCGTATTGTCTGACGTCATTAGTTATGAAAAATGATGGCCGATATTTCGAAGTAATATAATGCATGCCCGCGCTTCCAGAGACAGATTTCGTGAATCGATCATTTGGTCAGACGACGGTCGGAGGAATCCTGGTGCGAATTAAGCACGGGTGTTTGTTCGTTTGTTCCTTCACAGATCTAAAGCTAGTTAAATCATTATTACACGTATTAAATTGTTTGCAAATTATATTTTCATTCTGTTCTAAGTGTTATGCCGCAATTAAATACGTACTCAACAATTGTTGACGATGGACTTCGACGGTGAAGGAATAGCATCGTGTAATAAAAACCAAACCCGCAAAATTATAATTTGCGTAATTACTGGTGGTAGGACCTCTTGTGAGTCCGCGCGGGTAGGTACCACCACCCTGCTTATTTCTGACGTGAAGCAGTAATGCATTTCGGTTTGAAGGGTGGGGCAGCCGTTGTAACTATTCTTAAGACCTTAGAACTTATATCTCAAGGTGGGTGGCGCATTTACATTGCAGATGTCTATGGGCTCCAGTAACCACTTAACACCGGGTGGGCTGTGAGCTCGTCCACCCATCCAAGCAATAAAAAAATAAAAAAAATCTAACTTCGAAAATGCATGTGGAATTTTGATGGGGCATTAATATGTCGATCTGTTTTATTGATTTTTAACGAATAAAAAAATTGTTAATGCGCCGGGCTTGTTCACTTTAGGTTTCCCATTAGAAATCTGTTTGTTATTAACATAAAAACCTTCTAGAATATTCCGAAATGTGATTTCATTTGATGGATGAAAAAATAAAAATCGTGAACTTTATTTTGTTAGTAAAAAAAAAACCGAACCTTCTGTTTCTTTTCTATGTCGCGAAGGTGACGAAAATATTCGAACATTAGTAGAGTTTTGATAAATTGTGGCGGATGCGCCTCGGATATGATCCGTACGTACACCTTGATTCGTTCGCAGCGATCAATCATGTATGCCCACTTACTGTAACTGGAATACCCCGCTTACCGTAACGACCTATAAGATTTGTATTTATTAGATATTACGACATATTACGTATAATATGTCTGGCTCCCGTTTTTCATTTCACGATCTAAATTTATTTTTTTATTTTTTATTGCTTAGATGGGTGGACGAGCTCACAGCCCACCTGGTGTTAAGTGGTTACTGGAGCCCATAGACATCTACAACGTAAATGCGCCACCCACCTTGAGAATAAGTTCTAAGGTCTCAAGTATAGTTACAACAGCTGCCCCACCCTTCAAACCGAAACGCATTACTGCTTCAAAGTAGACCGTTTGGAAAACAAACCTGGGATACAGAAATTAAAAAGGCATCAATAGGTAAGCTGGATGGAGAATCTTGGAGCCATTTATTATTAACTAGCTTTTGCCCGCGACTCCGTCCGCGTGGAATAGTTACTTTGGCATAACGCTAAATTTTACCCGCAACTTCATTTACGTAGAAAATGAAAATATTTTTGAATTATAGAATGTTAAGGAGCTATTGAAACCCCAATTTTGAAACATTCTTTATTGGTGCTCCACTTATATTGATCTTAGAGTGATGTTATATAGCCTATAGCCTTCCTCAATAAATGGGCTATCTAACACTGAAAGAATTTTTCAAATCGGACCTGAGATTTCCTGAGATTAGCGCGTTCAAACAAACAAACTCTTCTGCTTTATAATATTACTATAGATATGAAACTATTTGATAAATATACGACTTGCTCATGACTTCGGGCACAATACTCGTAATGAGGACTCCATTGAGCGGTTGGTGGTGCAAGGGAAAGTCGAGGGCAAAAGATCTCCAATACGATCGACCGACCTCATAAAATCTGTGACTCACTCCAACATAAATGATTGCTCTCACTCTGCGAAACAGCGTGCCACATGGCGTCGCATCGCGAGAGCATCGGTATCGCAGGATCCGCCTCATGCATGACCACAACCACTCTGTAAAGAGTGTACGACTAGGAAGAAGAATATGTTAAATAACTGATAGCCCCCCAGGTTACTAATTAATACGCCTGTATTAGCTTGGTTACGTATGTATATTTGTTCGTATGTAGCGAAATCTTTTAGTGTCATTTGTACCAATTGTAAGACATTGGACTAACTTTAAAAGTTGCACACGTAAGAAGGGAAAAAAGAGCTTTTTAAATTTTAAAGTACATATATGATTTTTAATTCTTTTGGTGCTGAGCTTATTTTCACATATTTTGCATAAATTCCTAAAGGATTTCTCATAAAAATGCTATAACTTAAAAAAAATAAAAAATCAATGCTCAATTCACAGAAAAATAATTTTAAACGGCTATTTATAAATGTTATTAAGTTATTAAAAGAGTTATACATGCGCGTGCTAAGACATCTGCATACAGGTCGATACCTAATACCTATAATCAGACTTTATACGCATTTATAAAGAGTCGATTTATCGACGGTTCGCGCTCAAAGGGTTAAAATGAATTGAAATAAAAATTTTCAATGCAAGTAAATGCGTTCACGGTGTTAGGGCTGCATTTTTTCAAACGAGATCGCGAGGCTGAGCCCCGTGAGCTCGCCTACACGTTTAGTGAAGCTAGTATAACCCCTCGAGGTTAGTAGCATAGGACGACTAAAGAAATCCAATGAGATGCATCACCGTTGGACGCATTAACTAGTATAAAAAAATATTTTAAAATACAATAGTACACATAAGTCAAATATGACCGAATTTCCTTTATAAATAAAGGTGAAAATATGGTGTTTTCTCCTTAAAGCCGCCCGTTTCCACCCTCTTTTACGAGCCAAGTCGTAAACCGGGCTGGGTTGGCGAAATTCTATTTCTGAAGTTTATATAACCGGTGGCGGCGCGGTCGCTCCACGCATTCGAATCTGGAATTCCTTTTGTTTAGGAATACGTTGAGCGAAAATTAAGTGTTCAGGTTTTAAAAGAAATTCCCGCCGTAACAATGGCCGCGAGTCGCTTGGGCCGAAACGTGACGTCACTCTTGGCGTTTACCGTTTAGTCATGTTTGCTTAATAAATTAAGATAAAGTGCGTTCTCGCGAGGCCTTTTCTACGTGTTTTATCTGTTCGAAAGGTCTGAACGTTGGCCTTAATGGAGGATTTTTTTCGTGATAACCTGAAATTAGGGGCGTGGCCCATCAAAGTTTTAGGTTATGATGGATCGCGTATTCATCGTTTTCCATTGTCTATTGGTCTATTTTTTAAAGTTACAACAGTACTTTGCTTGGTGTCTAAAGCTAGATAAAAAATACATAGTTCTTCTCGAATCTAAAAATAATAACACTTCGGAATAATCGATTAAAAATCATCAATTTGTCTGTTCCGTTGATTTATTCGCTCAATTTCGTTCATACTGACTTGTCGCTGATTATGTTTAAAAATATTGATTTTTACGAATATATGTAGTACAAATTTAATTTTATTACTGCAGCCTAATGTACAGGGTGGTGATAATAGTTTCATTTGAAATCAAACCACGTACCTAAATGCTTGAAAGAAGCACCTAAAAATTATTTAATTATGTTCAATAGTAGCATCTACTCGTAGAACAGAGGATCATATTTTCGATTTCATGATTCTACACACGCCGTTTCACTCTCATTGTAACACAACTAGGGTAAGTGACCTTTTGACATTTCTTTATCTATACTAATATTAATAATATATGAATCTACTCTGGTTCTTACGGATGTTCCGTTATAACTACTGAACCATGCATCCGATTGACTTGAAACTTGGTATCCATGTAGAAAATACATGTACTTAATGGATAGGCTTAATATAAGTGTTGGACTCCCTACACCAGTTGCGGGGGCGCTAATGATGAGAATCTTTGTGGGGGTGAGAAATAATAATGTTAATTTTAAATGCCCAGCGAAGCGGACGGGTACAGCTAATTTGTTTCTATTTATAAATGAAACTAGCGACCCGCCCTCGCTTCGCTTCGGAAACATAAAAACACACATGAAACCAAAAAAAAAAAAAAAGTAGCCTATGTTCATCAGGGACAATGTCGGCTTCTAATGGAAAAAGAATTTTTCAAATCGGTCCAGTAGTTTCGGAGCCTATTCGAAACAAACAAACAAACAAATCTTTCCTCTTTATAATATTAGTATAGATATAGATAGCGACCCGCCCTCGCTTCGCTTCGGAAACATTAAAACACACATGAAACCAAAAAAATAAAATAAAAAAAAGTAGCCTATGTTCATCAGGGACAATGTCGGCTTCTAATGGAAAAAGATTTTTTCAAATCGGTCCAGTAGTTTCGGAGCCTATTCGAAACAAACAAACAAACTAATCTTTCCTCTTTATAATATTAGTATAGATAGCGACCCGCCCTCGCTTCGCTTCGGAAACATTAAAACACACATGAAACCAAAAAAATAATAATAAAAAAAATAAAAAAAAGTAGCCTATGTTCATCAGGGACAATGTTGGCTTCTAATGGAAAAATAAATTTTCAAATCGGTCCAGTAGTTTCGGAGCCTATTCGAAACAAACAAACAAACAAATCTTTCCTCTTTATAATATTAGTATATATATAGATAGCGACCCGCCCTCGCTTCGCTTCGGAAACATTAAAACACACATGAAACCAAAAAAATAAAATAAAAAAAAGTAGCCTATGTTCATCAGGGACAATGTCGGCTTCTAATGGAAAAATATTTTTTCAAATCGGTCCAGTAGTTTCGGAGCCTATTCGAAACAAACAAACAAACTAATCTTTCCTCTTTATAATATTAGTATAGATTTTGATTTTTAACTCACATTACGATATTCTTCAACTAGGTTCCTTTTTTTTGGATTTTTAAGTTCACAGAAATTTTTAGTGTTTTCAAAAAAACAGATCTGAGTTTATTTTATCTTGTGACTAAGTAGTTTCTTTTATCGTAAAGATGATGTATTAAGACCCCATTGAACAAGAACGTGAATTTATTTACTTATCATCACACCTGTTGTAAAATTCTTGGAGCTCATTGACCTCGAAATTGAATTTCACTGCCCAAATTTGAATGCCTAAATGCCATGACAATAAAGTCTACTTTACTTTTCAATTATCACCCATAATGGTTGACCAACATTATCGGGTAGGAGCGATCAGCTCTCATTTACAACAAACTGTAGCATTTGTAATTTTATTAGATTTAGCGCATTATATTTTAGTACCCCATGTTTAATTGCTCGCTCTATTGTGTAATTAGACTGGTATAAGTAGACCCTTTCTCTGTTACGACTGTATATGACACATACCTGAAGATAAGTTGGCATAATGTATCAGCTCTCTTTGTTTTTCGGAACTTAGGATGAAGTTTCATGTTAGCGTTTAGTTAGTTGTTCAGCGAATTTCATGTATCTAAATTTTTCGAATCGATTCAAATGAATAGAATCCGATACGTCATTCTTCTCGGTCACCGTCCTCGGCGAGCCCGTCGCTTGCGACGAAGGGTCCGACGAGTAAATCAACCTATAGACACAGCTCACTGAGTTTCTCGCCGGATCTTTTCAGTGGGTCGCGTTTCCGATCCAGTGGTAGATTCTGCGAAGTACTGCTCTTGCTAGGGCCAGTGTTAGCAACATTTCCGGTTTGAGCCCCATAAGCTCACCTACACGTCAAGGAGAAGCTGTAATAGCCTCTCAAGGCCATCAGCATAGGTAGGAAAAAAATACTATACTTACAAAAATACATGTTGGCACTATTGATTTAAGAATTTGTGATTTCGTCTTACCAGATGCTTATATTTCATATGATAATATGCTTAATTTGTTGCCTGTTATTGTAGATTTTTGGAGAAACTAAAGCAGACTAAAAGTTTGAGAGCTGCCGCGAAGTAAATACTGAGATTTCGACCAAAACGTTTCAAGATGGATTCATATTCACCATACAATGTCCATATACTCTATTTTGTCGACCTAGGTTTGAAAACAAAATCGCTAAGCTACCATCGCCGCTGTAATAAAACTAAATGTTTACATGATTTATGAAATCCTCCGCACTCTTACTGGTGGTAGGACCTCTTGTGAGTCGGCGCGGGTGGGTACCACCACCCTGCCTATTTCTGCCGTGAAGCAGTAATGCGTTTCGGTTTGAAGGGTGGGGCAGCCGTTGTAACTATACTTGAGACCTTAGAACTTATATCTCAATTTGGGTGGCGCATGTACGTTCTGGAAGTCTATGGGCTCCAGTAACCACTTAACACTAGGTGGGCTGTGAGCTCGTCCACCCATCTAAGCAATAACAAAAAAAAAACTCAGGGCCCAGGATAGTAATGACAAACGATTACGCTCACGTCAAAAACAAAATCGCTAAGCTACCATCGCCGCTGTAATAAAACTAAATGATTACGTGATTTATAAAATCCTCCGCACTCATGGCCCAGGATAGTAATGACAAACGATTACGCTCACGTCACGAATGTACCACGTACTGATTCTACATTTACGTCGTAATAAAATATATGTTTTCATTTATTTGTCACAGTAAAAGGCTTATTGTTTCGTTTGAATGATGTATTAGTGCTTAGTGCGCCGGATACTTTTAGAGCCGTTGTGTGGTTTGGTTAATACATCATTGGTTGTATACTATATTTTATTAGTGTAGCGTAGGTATCCTGAGATACCGAAGTATTTATGTCAAGCGTGAATAGGCAAGACGGGTGGTGTATCCGAATCAGCCAGGCATTGAAAGCGTTTAAAAAAAGAATAGCATATTTTAAATTTGTCGGATTTGTCGGACTAGATTTATCACTCGGGAATAGTGTAGCTTCCAAACAATGAAAGATTTTTTCAAATCGGTTCAGTAGTTTCGGAGCCTATTCAATACAAACAAACAAATCTTTCCTCTTTATAATATTAGTATAGATAAATTTAGTGATTAGCAAAAAAAAACTTCATTATTTCTGTTTATGTTCTATTACTTCCACAATGATCACCTCAGTGGTCTGGTTTAGTCTTCGAGTCCTATTGTATTATTTATTTAGTGAATATGGACTGGGCCGAGATGTTTTTGTTTTAAATGTATCTCACGTTCTACCTAATTGCTGGTAGTCTAATCGGTAGATTCTCTCTAGACTGTTAGGTTAGTTCACGGGCTCAATCTGAGAGAATTTGCTGACACTAGTCCTAGCAAGAGCAGTGATTTGCTGAATCTACAACCGAATTGGAATTGCAACCCAATAAGAAGATGCGGCGAGAAACTCAGTGGATCTCTCAATGATCTTCGTTTCGGGCTATTGAACGTAGAGTTTAAGAGTTAAGTGTATTCACATCTTAAATTTATAAATCCACGTAGCTTAAATAGCTCAACACACAAATAAATAAACAGAGACTTGAATAAATTAAACCCTCTTTTATATCAGCTGGTTAAGTAGCGTACTAGAATAAAGCTGGAACAAATAAAGCATGGGTGAATTGATTGAAAGACGATATGATATAAGGAGGGAAATGTACATTAGCTAGAAGGACGATAGAGATGATTGGTTACAGTATACAGATAGATTGACGTTCCCAAATAAGTTCTGCATGTAGACAGAGTACGAAGAATTAATTACCGATATAATTTATTTATTATTCTGAATCTTGCGGTGTTCCTTGCAATGGGAATATTAGTTCATAGATACATTCCCATCTATTTCTGCCGTGAAGCAGTAACGCGTTTCGGTTCGAAGGGCGGGGCATCCGTTGTACTGTAAAAACTGAGACCTTAGAGCTCATGTCTCGAAATGGGTGGCGGCATTTACGTTGTAGATGTCTATGTGCTTTGGTTACCAGTTAACACCAGATGGGCCGTGAGCTCCTCCACCTATCTAAGCAATAAAAAAAGGAAAAAAAGAATTGTTGAGATGCCGTTAAAACCATTCGGTTACCTCATGGTAGAAATAGGGTTGTGGGTGATTCATAAGTGAGCTCACTACAATACGACGGGCCACCAGTAATATACGTGTTAGGTCTTCGTGTCCCCTCACTGGGTACGGTTCGGGGAAATCCCCTCTGCCTGGGCTGATCCACCAGTAATATATACAAAACAATTTATATATGCGACTTTCATTTTCATTCCGCGTTATTATATTTATTCATCGTGAAAAGAGTTTGTTGTAAGATTCTATTTAAGATTAAATTTTACTTACTAAGTCATTACGTCGACTGCAAAATTCATGTATGTACACAATACGTGTGTGTGTGTTTGATAGAAGAGCGAATTTCTGGGTCAACCCGGCGGACGGTAAGTAATTAATATCGTTTTTGACGTTACCCGAATATTAAATATGCGAAGCTTTTAATATGCTTTGAGGTTAGAACTAATAGTTTACGTAAACTAGGGGTGAGTTTCTATATTTTTCGTTGTTGCAGTTAGGTAGATGAGCTTGTGTTTCCCTTGACGTTAAGTATTGGGTCTTGTGCCAATTCTTGCTTCGAAAAACGTAAAGTTTGAGGTCTTAATTTAACTCATCGGATGTACTGCCTTCTCAAAGGTGGGTAGGATAGCTTCGCGGCGTTATTAAGCAGAATTGGATTGGCAAGTAATTTAAAGGCCTTCGTGATGTTAGGCGCTTAGTACAGGGCATAGATATGAAAAAATAAAAAAAATTTTAAGAAAACTAAAAAAATACGCTTTTATGGAAAATCCAACTAAAAAGTAGAAAATAAATTTTAATAAATTTGAATTAAAAATAGTGTAAGAAAAAATGATTTTATTGTAAAAAAAACCTTTATTGTAAAAAAATCGTTTTTTAAATATTGAATTGTCATCGGTCCTTAATAAGTATACCAAATTTCGAGTTAATCCGACGTTTTGAAGGGGGTTAAAATCATGTTCAAAGATTCCGTTACAAACGTACGTCTGAAGCTAATAAAAGCTTATTAAAAAGGTGAGTGTCTCACTTCGAGACTCATTAAGTCGAAATCTGAATTGTATAAGGACTGTCACACCTTTCAAACAGGAACATATAAATAATACACAGATGGCGGGACCATACTATTCTATAAACTTAGTACCGCAAAACAATGAAGCACAAGTTCAAAACAATGAGCTCTGTGGCGTCTAGGCCAAGTTCTTAACATCGGGTTGGCCGTGAGTTTGGTTGACCATCTAAAGCAATAAAAACAGATTCAACAGTCATTTTGAATTGAGACACAGCACTCCTTTTCCAAATCTGCTAAAAATAAAACACACATTTATATCCAATATTCGTTCCCTTTCTCTATAGTATACTCTAATTCTTTATAGTATAAAGAACTTATACTACTATCATATAATAGCATAAGAGTAGAAGCTAGAACACAGAAAGTGTTTATGAACACGTACCGGCAATATTGTGCTCTCCGTGTAATTGTGCGGAACTGGACGATAATCGGATTCCGGGTCAGAGCCTAAAGCTCTAGGGCTGTCGCTCGTACGTTAATTATTTAATAAAATTTATTATTTATTATTCTAATAATTGTTATGTCATCGCTAAAAATTGGGCAAACGAGTGCATTCGTTTTAGATTTATTGTTTTGCACAAGGCAATCGGATGAGCCAACGACTTAAATTATTAAGTGATGAGATAGAACTTAGAATTAAATTTGCGGTCCGAATTTCATCGATGTACTCTGATGATGAAAATTTTGCATGGTGCCTAGTAATTAGATTTTGACATTAGATAAATCTTTGGCTCGAACCTCTGGACATGCTTTTTGTCCTCTCGTAGGTAGTATATCTGCTCCACCACCACCACCATTATCGGTATTTGGTAAAATAAACTTTTTCGATTTGTTTTAATTACACATAAGGACATTCATTTTAGAAGTCGATCGGATTGAAAAGTTTCGTAGTATCTTAAATAAAGAGGCAGCAAGATTCCCTTTGCCTTTCTATGAAAAAGCAAGATTTGATTTTAATATAAAAAGAAATGCTGCGTTTTAATCAAAGCGACAGCCCTACATATATATCCAAACTCTATACATTGTAATGGGCCCCGAACAGCTGTGACTGTTGTCCTAAACTACAGATTTGGGACATTTTATTTTATTCTGGCAACACTGCCGAGGATTCAACGGCGAAGCCGCCGTAGCCTTTCTTTTTAATAAGATTTGCTAATCTCGTTAATAATCTAGTTGAAATTTAAGGATTCAAAAAAAAACCAGAGTCTTATTTTTATGCTATTATTTCACGCTGTGTAATGCAATGCTACATATGTATAAGCGCTATAAGCTGAATTTATATATGTTAATATTGTTACGCGCTGGAGTTTGCGATAAATAAAATTCTACCGAATTACAACTAAAAAATGTATTCAATACTTAGAACACTAAAACACTCAACAAACACTTTAAAACTCTCAATTCACTTCTTCCGCTTTGCTTCAAGTGATCCGTTCGCTGTTTCGCTTCGAGTAGTTCCGATTACTGACTGACTGCGTGCCATCCCTGCAGCGCTTTTATAGTCGATACCACACCCGACGTCACTAGAATTATCCAGAATATTCCACACATCTCTAGTATTGTGTTTCCGCTATCTGAAAACAGATGGCGTTGTACTTCTCGAGCATTCTAGATGCTACTAGATCCATAGATATTCGTTCGACTATTCAGCGATAGATGGCGTTAATAAAACCGGCGTAACAATATCCATAGATCGTGTATTTATATTATTTATAGAACGTTTTTATTAGTCATAATAAGGCTGTATTTATCTATTTATATATCTAATGTTTAAACTCAATATTAACGGATTTCGAAACATCGAATTACGCTTAAAATTTACATACGCGTCACCGACTGATGACAGTATACAAGTTTACTTTGGCCTAATATTTTAACCGGAGTATTTGCTGTTAAAGGCCGTATGTATTTTCGTTTTAAGCTACATAATAATATTCATGAATAACGTATCCCCAGCGACAGTATAGATCTGTTATTGATTCTTGTGTACTGTTATATCATACTAATATTGATCACACGTCATCCTATGTATTTGACCAGGCAACAGGCGTTTCTGTTTGTTTTTGCTCTGTGCCGTTTTATTTTTTTCTCAAACCGTTTGAACATTATTTCAAACCAGAGAGTACAACAGTGACATACATCAGGAATCCTTCCCGACGTAGCGACAATAAGTGAAGACAGATTTAACTTAACTAATATAACAAACCAAATCAAATCAAATAAAAAATATTATTCAACATAAATGAAAGTACATACTTGTTGAATGTCAAAAAGAACTACCGCCAATACACAAACACTAGCCTCCGTCCTGAGAAGAACTGGCAAGAAACTCAGCGGGCATTTTAAATATTAGATAAAAAATATATTTAAATATTAGATTATTTTTTAATATTCATTAACGTAAGAATTATTGCAATATTGAAATTCCCGGAGCGAGCAACTCATTCCCACTTTGTGCAATCTTCTAACAACGTTACAGCTAAAATAGAGACTTTAAGCATTCGCCTTTGAATTTATAAGATTCTCTTCAGCGTTATAAGTTCGGGGAATCTTCAAGATCTTCTATACGTATGTACCTTTGTTGCTTTATTTAGGATCTGTCAACACAACCCCGTCCGTGTCTTCGATTAACAGTTTCGTCTAAGTGTTCTGACCGTCCGACCCTAACCCTTATAGGTCTGTAGTAGCACGGCATTTAATTTTATATTACACATGTCACAAACAAAATACCTAATTGTCGTCCCTCTCATTTTCTTCAGATTAGAAAGGGACCAAAATTAATTTAGAATGTGTTCTAATTAAGTTAAACATACAAGCAACGCAAGATGTAATCGTTTTTTTTTATTGCCTAGATGGGTGGACGAGCTCACAGCCCACCTGGTGTTAAGTGGTTACTGGAGCCCATAGACATCTATGACGTAAATGCGCCGCCCACCTTGAGATATAAGTTCTAAGGTCTCAAGTATAGTTACAACGGCTGCCCCACCTTTCAAACCGAAACGCATTACTGCTTCACGGCAGAAATAGGCGGGGTTGTGGTACCTACCCGTACGGACTCACAGAAGGTCCTACCACCAGTACTTACGCAAAATATAATTTTTAACACGATGTTATTCTATCACTGTGGAAGTCAATCGTGAACATTTGTTAATACGTATTTCATTAGTAGTTATATCTCAAGGTGGGTGGCGCATTTACGTTGTAGATGTCTATGGGCTCCAGTAACCACTTAACACCAGGTGTTCTGTGAGCTTGTCCACCCATCTATGCAATAAAAAATAAAAATGAAATCAAGGCTATGTTGCTATACAAAGAAACTTTATAATTAAAATGTCAACTAAACTACAACATACAAGATATTCCACAATGATCAGCGTTACTCACAAAAAAGACATGACCGCTTCTAATGCCATGCGAGGGCATTAAATTTCGGACAAATTCGTTGATAAAAAATATTCATAAGGATAGCTTTGTTTGTGTTAAATCAAATTAATCCCAAGTAAATAATGCCGACGCTATGTAAATGACTTTAATAATTAATTGTACGCATTAAAAAGTTCGCAGGCCCCGAGGGCGGGTATTTGTAATGTTACTAACAAATAAATTGTCCCTTTTTCAAGATTACGTTTTTTATTCCGTTTTTAGGACGTTCGTTTGTTGGTTTTTTATTTTCAATCATGCGTGTAGCAACAGCGCGCTTCGGTTGGAAGGACGGGGCAGTTGTTGAACTATAATTTTTTTTGCTCAAGGAGGATGGCAACATTTACTTTATTGATATCTAAGGTTAGAGGAAGAGGTAGACCTAAGAAAAAATGGATGGATTGCGCGAAATACGATATTTATAAGAGGGGAGTGAGCGAAGAAATGGTTTATGATAGAGGACTATGGAAGGAGAAAACATGTTGTGCCAACCCCAGGTGACTGGGAGAAGGGCAGGAGAATAACGATGATGATATCTAAGGTCTCCGATAATCATTTAACGCATGTGAGTCGTGAGTTCATTCATTTCGCTTAGAAGTTCATGTAGTGATCTCTTGTCTGTCTAGATCTGTCTCCTTGTTACTACTATTTTACTGAGGACTAACCGGAGCGGTATAAGATAAACTAATTTTGGAATTTTACAAAACATGCCACAGGATGGTAGCGAAATTAAAAAACTGGACTCTCCTCGCTCTTTGTATAAATTGCTGTTACAATACTCTGCTGTACGACCTATAGATACGTCTATAAAATCTATAGGTAAATTTTGAGATGTACAGTGATAATATTTAGAAAGAATAGTAGCGGATTTCAAGTTTCGCACTGTGGCCTCATCTCGAACATTCATAATTTTCAGCAGACTCCATTTTTACTCAACCAAACTGCATATTCGTTGTAACATCACTAACCTATAACAATCGGCTTGAACAAGTCCTAAAAACTGCATCTATAGCATTTATTTCGCGAATAAATCCACAAATAAGTAAAAGGTCGTTGTGCCAAGCGCGTCTTTATCTCAGATTGTGTTTTCACAAGACAACTGTAACGTGAAACGTGGCCAAAGTTAAAAGGGAACATTTTTTATTCGGACAGACAGGAGTCATTAATCTGGCGCACCTGTCCGTAATGGGCGTACCCGCGGGATTCGCTAGTTATCGCGATTTTTTCGTGCGAGATTCTGTGATCTTTAGGGCTGCTAGGTAAGTTATTCTATTGTGTGATGAAAAAAAACTTCTTTATGATGGACTAGTGAATTCTTGTTTACCATAGACTGGATGAGAAAGGCAAGAGACCGAAAAAAATGGGATGTTTTCGAGGAGATCTACACTCGGCATTGGGTGGACACTAGTTGAAGAAGAAGAGACTCACCATGGGACAGAGCAATTAATTTCTAAAACTTAGGGCCTTTGCGCTCGTCCACAACGGCTTTTCAGAAAGAAAAAAATTTCACGAAGCAATTATCTCTAAAAAATTTACGCGGTTTCCCGCGTGCTATGAACACGACGTTCTTCCGGTTGCTTTTAACTCTTCGATGATGTACATGAAACTACACACCATGAGGTGGGACGTGTGTTCATTTACCTTGGAAGGTAATAAAAACTAGCTCAGCGCACGGCACACTCTGTAGCGGTATGATAGTCGGCTCCAAGCACGCCATCACAAGTGAACTTGTTGAAGCATGTACCAGCCAGACCTTATTTAATAACTTAGTTTTTACAGCCGTGTTGTTCGTGTTCCGTTTTATCGTGTCTGCTCGTAAAGTCTTGAGGGCTGAGTCGTTATTTGATTTTATAAACCCCCTACTAGTTGTACGGACGTAGGGTCGCGCGCATTCCGAGATGTTTCGAATTGTTTGATGGAATTTATAGCTTTTTTGGGCACAAAGCTGAAGGCTGTAAAGTTTTTGGAGATCTTGTAATCGTCCTAGATGTGTAAATAAAAATGCTACATGAGGAATAAGCGCGATAGTTATTTCGAGGAAACTTATTGATATGTTATAGATCACTATGACAATAAGCATGCTACCTGACATTGAACTTAAAAATAGGGTTGTTTTTTTAACTGATCATTTTGTGTTCCTGTATAAAGACATTCCCGATCCTGCGGACAGAATGGAGAGCAGTCGACGTCGCCCAAAACACGTCATCTCGGATCCTCCCGATCCACTAACGGTGCTTCTAGGTACTTCAAGCACCGGTCACCGTTCTCGTCGAACCCGTCGCTTGCGACGAAGGGCTCGACGAGTAAATTAACTCCCAGACACAGCCCACTGAGTTTCTCGCCGGATCTTCTCAGAGGGTCGCGTTTCCGATCCGGTGGTAGATTCTGCGAAGCACGGCTCTTGCTGGGGTTCGTGTTAGCAACGTCATCAGGTTTGAGCCCCGTGAGCTCACCTACAAACGTTAGGGTTACGCTGAAATAGCCTCTCAAGGCTCTCAGCTTAGGTAGAAAAAAAAAAATGTATAAAGATATATCGGCTAAGCAGTAATAATGAAATCGCAATGCAAATACTCTTTAGACTAATGAGAGCAGTTATCTGAGATAGCAGCTGCCGCCAACTTTAGTATGTATTTAATCACCTTACACACAATTCTATTACCCTTTTTTAAAACGAAACAAAGTTAGTCAATTGGTACGAGCACTTTAAGCTCAACTTTCATATTATTTATGGTGTCTAGAGTTTAATTTGCGATAAATAAATATTATTGTGCTACCTTAAATATCACCTTTAATTCATTTTACTTTTTTATCAAACAGCCGTTATTTCCTTAGGAACAAAAAATAGATGATGGATTTCTTTGGGCCTTCGCGTATTCCATTTTTCTAAAGCGGGCAATGACACGGGCGGACACTGAAAAGCTTGAGAAATACTCGTGTAGATGGTTGATCTGGAGCTGACGGTCCATCTGGACTAAGTGGTTACCGCAATCCACCTTGAGACATGAGGTTGAAATTGCAGTCGTATTGTATCATGTTTATAGAGGAAGAGGTAGACCTAAGAAAAAAAATGGATGGATTGTGTGGTAGACGATATGTGTTGGAGGGGAGTGAGCGATGAAATGGTATTTGATAGAGGAGTACGGAAGGAAAAAACATGTTGTGCCAACCCCAGGTGACTGGGAGAAGGGCAGGAGAATCATTCATGTTTAATATATATTGCTAAGATGGATGGACGAGCTCACGGCCTACCTAGTGTTAAGTGGTCACCGGAGTCAGTAGGAGTAGCACTGCTTCTTGGTAGAAATAAGCAGGGCGGCGGTACCTGAACGTGCATGACCCTGCATCATTAGACACCCTACCAACAGCGGATGTACCAAACTACAAGTCGAAACTCATGATTTCTTCACAGCAGAAATAAGTAGTATACTAGCAACCACCCGTGTGAGCTCACTGTAAGCACCATCACCATTAATTGGTAGTTGGTGGTAACAGTACGGTATGGTACTCCGAGAACTCTGCCATTCGTTCCCTGGTGATTCTCTTTGGACATTTTTCATGGCAACTACGAGAGGACTTGGGGTGGTGCTATTCTAGATCACCACGCATCCAAAAATTCATTATTGTGAGATGTTTATTATTGTTTTGCTGTACAGATGTTGTGTAAAGGGCTCGGCGAGTGAATTAACCCATAGACACAGCCCACTGAGTTTCTCGCTGGATCTTCTCAGTGGGTCGCGTTTTTTCGATCCGGTGGTAGATTCTGCGAGGCACTGCACTTGCTAGGGCCAGTGTTGGCAACACTCCCGGTTTGAGCCCCGTGCGCTCACCTACACGCCAAGGAGAAGCTGAAATAGTCTCTTAAAGCTATCAGCATAAGTAGGAAAAAAAAAATATGCACAAGTAAGTCTGATTCAACTACCCGAGACGAAATGTCTCGAAGAAGCATCGAGCGCCACAACTCTCCATTGCTTAGTCGAAAGTTCCCGCAATTTTAAATTTACAATAAACTTAAAGCGCCGTTAAGCTCGTTCGAGTTCGCGCTGTTTTATCACTTTGTAAAAGTATATTATAACTCGGAGATCAAGCGGGACTTAGTCTTGGCGGGCTGCAGTTCATCGTATGAACGCTGTTCAATAAATGCAAATTTAGTGAAATGTCACCGCACAAACAAAGTCGCTATCTCGTCTGAACTGTATTTAATTTACTTTGAAGAATTTCGTAACTAAAAATGTATTGACGTTCAAGTCATGGTTTTACACTGGTGGTAGGACCTCTTGTGAGTCCACGCGGGTAGGTACCACCGCCCTGATTATTTCTGTCGTGAAGCAGTAATGCGTTTCGGTTTGAAGGGTGGGGCAGCCGTTGTAACTATACTGAGATCTTAGAACTTATATCTCAAGGTGGGTGACGCATTTAAATTGTAGATTTCTATGGGCTCCTGTAACCACTTAACACCAGGAGGATTGTGAGCTCTTCCACAAATCTAAGCAATAAATAAAAAAGTCCCAATAAATATATACTCGAATGACGTCATATGTTAGGCACTGAAAAACGACTCTATATCTCATTTACTTCTGCAATATTCTGTCTATATCACAAGATAAATCAACTGGTGGTAGGACGTCTTGTGAGTCCGCACGGGTAGGTACAACCACTTTACCTATTTCTGCCGTGAAGCAGTAATGCGTTTCAGTTTGAAGGGCGAGGCAGCCATTCTACTGTTAAAAGTGAGGCCTTAGTGGGTGGCGGCATTTGCGTTGTAGATGTCTATCTACCCGTGTGGACTCAAGATGTCCTACCGCCAGTAAGTTAGTAGTACCAGTAAGTTAGTAGCACCAGTAAGGTATTAGGTAGTAAGTTATACTTTAAAGACCTGTTTTCAGCTGAGCAGCGGTGCTCACGTTGTGATATCCATGAGTTCCACCAGGTAGCCCCAGGACGACCAAAGGGCGTTTACCCTAAGCAATAAAGAGGTTACTGAATCCAAAGACTCCGATTAAGCTTAGGTTGTCTGTGACTGATATGTCGATTTAAGGCTATTGATTAAATTGATCCATCCGACCGATTTCGGTCATGGCGACCACTTCGACTCCTATCCGGCGATTAGGCGCTCATGCGCTCGAAGGTATATAGCCTATCTTCGCGGCAAAACTCCTTGCGCATTGAGGGCACGTAATAAAAATATGGTGAAGTTGCTTCTTCACTTTAGTGCATCTTGGTAATTGCGATGTTCATTATTGATTCTTCCAATAGCCTGGATGGTCTGACTTCATTACCAATAAATACGACCGCTAAGCCGCTTTAGCATATCTATACTAATATTATAAAGAGGAAAGATTTGTTTGTTTGTTTGTTTCGAATAGGCTCCGAAACTACTGGACCGATTTGAAAAATTCTTTTTCCATTGGAAGCCGACATTGTCCCTGATGAACATAGGCTACTTTTTTATTTTATTTTTTTGGTTTCATGTGTGTTTTAATGTTTCCGAAGCGAAGCGAGGGCGGGTCGCTAGTACTATATAAGCTCATAGCACAACAATATCGCGCACCATACATTGTTATGGACACGTTCACACTGTACTGTACTGTACTTAGTCTGGCCATAAATACTGTTACAATCAAAAATAAACAAAATATTACATTTGAATTTGGAATCTGTCACTTTTATATGATTGCTCATTGATTTTACTCATTTTGGCGCCAATGCATTGTACAATATTTTGCGGTATTAAAATGGAGTGGGGTAATAAAGAGAACCGAATCGCTGTGATTGCATTACACAAAGTAGGTATGGAGCCAAATGCAATTTTTAAAACTCTGCCTACGCTTGGTATTAGTAAAATGTTTGTGTACCGGGCTATAGGTGCAATGAGACCTCCACTGTTTGTGACAGAAAAAGATCTGGCCGTCCACGTAGTGTTCGTACGAAAATGGTGGTCAAAGCAGCAAGGGAAAGAATTCGAAGAAATCCTGTCCGAAAGCAAAAGATTTTACCTCGGGAGATGAAGATAGCACCTAGAACCATGTCGCGTATTTTAAAAGATGACTTAGGACTTGCAGCCTATAAGAGACGTACTGGTCATTTCTTAACTGATAATTTAAAAGAGAATAGGGTGGTAAAATCGAAACAACTACTCAAGCGGTACGCAAAGGGAGGTCATAGAAAAATTTATTTTGTTTACGGATGAGATTTTTTTTACAATTGAGCAACATTTTAACGAACAAAATGACCATATTTATGCTCAAAGCTCTAAGCAAGCTTCCCAATTAGTCGACAGAGTGCAACGTGGGCACTATCCGACTTCAGTGATGGTTTGGTGGGGTATTAGCTATGAAGGAGTGACTGGGCCATACTCTTGTGAAAAAGGTATCAAAACATCGGCACAAGTGTATCAAGATACCATTCTTGAAAAGGTAGTGAAGCCCCTTTACAACACAATGTTCAATAATCAAGAATGGTCCTTCCAGCAAGACTGGGCGCCAGGTTATAAAGCTCGGTCTACGCAGTCTTGGTTGGAAACGAACGTTTCGGACTTCATCAGAGCTGAAGACTGGCCATCGTCTAGTCCCGATCTTAATCCGCTGGATTATGATTTATTGTCAGTTTTAGAGAGTACGGTTTGCTCTAAACGCCATGATAATTTGGAGTCCCTAAAACAACCCGTACGACTGGCAGTGAAATTTTTTCCCATGGAAAAAGTGCGTGCTTCTAATCATAACTGGCCTCAACGTTTAAAGGACTGTATTGCAGCCAATGGAGACCACTAAGAATAAGCTTTTTATACTTTAAATTGTTTTATATTTATATATTAAACTAACACACTGTAAAAGTAATAAATGTTATTTGCAATAGATTTATTTTTATTTTTTATTGTAACAGTATTTATGGCCATACTAAGTATTATATTGGATAAGTATAGGCTGCTATACTATATAGCACTATATATAGTATAGCGTAGTCTGAAAGCAGCTTTAGCAGTTTATTATTACATTTGGTGGTGTTAGGACCTCTTGTGAGTCCGCGCGAGTAGGTACCACCGCCCTGCCTATTTCTGCCGTGAAGTAGTAATGCCTTTCGGTTTGAAGGGCGGGGCAGCCGTTGTAACTATACTGAGATCTTAGAACTTATATTTCAAGGTGGGTGACGCATTTAAATTGTAGATTTCTATGGGCTCCTGTAACCACTTAACACCAGGAGGGTTGTGAGCTCGTCCACCCATATAAGCAATAAAAAAAATTTAACTTTGACCAAACATTTACGTTTTACCTTTATTTAACATGTATGGGTAAGGTTTGATTGATTTCATAAATCGATTTTCAATGTAATTAAGATGGCGGCATTGAAAAGTCAAGAAGTCATGAGCTTTTTGATCAAGTTCGCTAAGCCATTCTCGAATGTACGAGAAAGAGAAGACAAAAGTCACTTAAAAAGTTCAAGAAGGTTCTCTGTTAATAAAAAAGTTTATAAATATTACAAGACAAGGATGAAGGGTCCTTAACAAATAAAATTTCATATCAGATAGTTGCCATGGCAACAGTTGATTTGTTTGTGTTTTCTACCGATACTTCACGTAACGAATTTCGATCTCACGAAATTAGAAAATGACGAATTGTTACTATAACTGTTTTAGGCGAGTGTAAAATTGTAAGTACTGGTGTTAAAAAAATCAATATAATTTTTAATATTTCATTCGAAATTATCTATATTTTTTTCATTAATTCCTTTTAAATTATACCGGAAACTTTTTAATCTTCCGAAATCGACCTCAACAAAATCAATATTCGTTTGAGACTTTTTTGTACCCACCCTAAGATATGATTTTTAAGTCTCTGTTTCAAACCGAAATGCATTACTACTTCACGGCAGAAATAGGCAGGGTGGTGGTAAATACCGGTGCGGCCTTACATGACGCCCTACCACCAGTAAAAGTAGCGGTTATATTTCCAGAAGTTCATATTCTGTAAGCCTGGTTGGGCGTTCTGTGAGTCCACACGGATAGATTACGATCCTGTCTATTTTTGTCGTGACGTTCTCTTTTACAAAGTATAATAATAAATTTCTCCTACCAGATTAGTTTCTTCAATCTCAGTGGCATTAATATCAAGCTTTTGTCTAAGTATTTCAGTACAAGCAGAGTCAGTATTCGAACGGAACAGGAAACGGAAACGTTCACAAACTCTACGCTCACGTAGCGCCTCTACGGGTTTTGTAGAGTCGTGTGTGCATTATCTCTACTTTTCACTTTGACGTGTGATAGTTGCTCCAAAAAACTACGTAGAGCTTTTTAATGGAGTGACGAGACATTGTAAAGTCTTATAAATAAAACAAAGCTGTCATTTTTTTTTGTGTATCGAAGTTATTGCAAGTCTTATTCTTATAGTTTTATCTGTCGATGAAGACGTTTCGTAACGATGACGACAAAGTTTCTTATGGTCTTGAAGTTGCCATGGCCTGTGGGATAAGACGCCCGGTGCATTCGTATCTAAGGATGCGACTGTGCTGGTATTTGAATCCCGCAGGCAGGTACAATTTTTTCTCATAAAATACGTACTCAACAAATGTACTACCACAGCGGTTAAGGAATAACATCGTATAAAAAAAAATTAAACCCGTAAAAATTATAGTTTGCTTAATAACTAGTGGTAGGACGTCTAGTGAGTCCGTGCGGTAAGGTACCGTAGGATGTTTCTGCCGTGAAGCAGTAATGCGTTTCGGTTTGAAGGGTGGGGCAGCCGTTGTGATGAAAACTTCGAAGCTCACGTATCAGGGTTTTTGTGTTGTTGATGTCTATGAGCTCCAGTGACCACTTAAAATCAGTTGGGTCGAGGGCTCGTACACCGATTTTAGAAACAAAAACAAAAAAAAAATTAACTATGTCTCCGAATCCAGAGAAATTTTTGAAAATACCAAATGTCTGAGATAAGTTAGTGTTGTCACAAATTGTATTCGTATAAATAATGTGCAGCGTGCAACGTAGCAAGTACCTACTGATAACGTCAAACCGTTCGCTGTCTGCATCCGAACTGGATTCTATCTTGTTGTTTCTGATGTCGCTGTGTATTTTTATATAAAAATTCGATCTTATAAAATACGTTTTCATCTAAGATGCTTCGAAATTTATGAGTGCGATATGTTTCAAATTTAAAATGTTAAAATTTTGATTTGATGTTTTTGCATTCGGTTCTTTTGCTTGTTTGTAAGGGAATTTTTATATTATAGCAACCCTCCTCCAGTCATGCCTTGGAGGAGGGTTACTAAAGATAGACTAAAGATAGATGGAATATGTTAGGAGAGGCTTATGCGAATAGGCACACTGAACTGTATTATGAACATTTTATTTACTTACTGCATAGATGGGTGGACGAGTTCACAGCCCACCTGGTGTTAAGTGGTTACCGGGGCCCATAGACATCTATAACGTAAATGCCACGACCCACCTTGAGATATAAGTTCTAAGGTCTCAAGTATAATTACAACGGCTGCCTCACACTTCAAACAGAAACGCATTACTGCTTCACGGCAAAAATAGGCAGGGTGATGGTACCTACCCGTACGGACTCACAAGAGGTCCTATCACCACCACTAGAAGCATTTTGTAAAATATACAAAAAATATAAAAAAATCAAGTCCTAAATGTTGAAAAATAAAGATCACATTGAATTGAATGGATTGTTTAAAATAAAAGTGACTAGAATTCGATAGACTAAGAGCACTACGATAGGCAATTGTTAAAATGGCAAAAAGAGAGAACATAGAGTCATGCAGAATTCTTCTAGATGGTCACGGAGATTTTTGGGTTAGATCTGTGAGCGTTGTTAATTGTGTAATTAATTGTGCATCGCGCGGAATTGCAATGTTACTAGTTAAGATGTGAATTAGGGATTGTGATATTATATGTATATGAAATTGGTAAGATCATTGACACTGTGGATGGATCTTTGAAATATAGTTTTATAATGTTGCATTATACAATGTCTATAGACACAAAAAAAAAACTGAAAATTGTTTGTATGAGTCGGGTACAATTATTAATGAGTTTTCGAATGGTTCATTTTTACCATCGCACCGCCCGCCACCGGAGTAGAGTTCATCCATATTACCTGGAGCCACTGCGGTCATCCACAGTGCGTTTCCAAAGGTCTTTTTTGCCACGTACCATCCGGCTATGGAATGAGCTCCCCTCCACGGTGTTTCCCGAGCGCTATGACATGTCCTTCTTCAAACGAGGCTTGTGGAGAGTATTAAACGGTAGGCAGCTGCTTGGCTCTGCCCCTGGCATTGCTGAAGTCCATGAGCGACGGTAACCACTCACCATCAGGTGGGCCGTATGCTCGTCTGATTACCAGGGCCATAAAAAAAAAAATTCTTACCGAAAAATCTCTAATTAAAACACTGTGGCTAGTTTTAGTATCAAAGTTTGAGATCAGAACACAAGGTCGATGTATCATACCCTCAACCGAAGCATCGTACCATTTACGGCTGTAATAAACCATAAATTACATAGTATTGTTTAGGTAATTCATACATGGCGGTCCCATGGGATGTTTCTTGTTTAGTTGTTGAATTATAATTACTACGTGTGCCGTAATATAACCTTAATAAACGTAATAAAATACACCCGACATTTTCTCAAAATGGCCGTTCGTTCTTTAGTCTGTGGTCAGTTGTCTGATAAATTATCTATATTAATATTATAAAGCTGAAGAGTTTGTGTGTTTGAACGCGCTAATCTCAGGAACGACTGGTCCGATTTGAAAAATTCTTTCAGTGTTAGATAGCTCATTTATTGAGGAATGCTATAGGCTATATAACATCACGGTAAACCCAATACAAGTGGAGTACCAATAAAGAATGTTTCAAAATAGGGGTTTAAATAGCTCCTTAACATTCTATAATTCAACAATATTTTCACTTTCTACGTAAATGAAGTGGGGGTACAATTTAGCGTTATGCCAAAGTAACTATTCCACGCGAACGGAGTTGCGGGCATAAGCTAGTACTAGATTAATTAAATTCTGTTTTAACAATATATTTTAAACTATATTTCATACTAATTGCTTGCGTTTGAAAGAAGAAATGGTATTGTTAAAAATTCTCACGAAAATCTGCCTACTTGCGTATTCGTAGCTACGGATATAAATTGTATTTCGATCACCGACCGGTACCGATACAACCAAAGCAACACCTTTACAATATTATATCGCTTATTCAATTCTTTATTTCGCATTGGATTCACAGTAGGAAGATATTTCGTTAGACAACGGGCGTGGGAGCCATATAATTGTGGTTTTGCATAAACATACTTAGTTAATTCATTTAACATTTGACATACATCAACAGTCGTCTGGTGTAGTGGTAAGTGACACGGTCACTACACAAGGGGGTCGCGGGTTCGAATCCCGCCAAGGGAAGATATTTGTATGATAAATATAAATATATTTTTCAGGGTTATGGATGTATATTAAATATTAAATATATGTATGTGTGTAATAAAAATCTTACATTTATATCCGTTATCTGGTACCTGTAGCACAAGTTCTTTACGAACTTATCACGGGACCAGTTAACGTGGCGTGATTGTTAGTAAATATTTATTTATTATTTATTTTCTGACGTTTCCAATACTTATCGTCGCAAAAACTGTAAAGGCGATTTGTATAATAATAACATTTATTTAAAACCTCAGGAAATAAAACTATTACTAAGTAGATAAATTTAGCGGACTGATATTTCACTTGGTCTTCCGGGCGGATATCCAGAACCCATGCTTATATAGAGTCTACAGCGGTAGGCAGGCAACGGTTTGGATGGGCCTCTGGCAATGCTTATGTCTATGAGCGAGGGAAACCCCTCACCATCAGTTGGGCCGTATGCCCGTCTGCCTACAAGAGCAATAAGGAAAAACACAAAATATAATCCACCGCCCTCCTGGAGTTAAAGCAGTAGACAGCGGCTTGGCTCTGCCCCTGGCATGCTGAAGTCCATGGGTGACATTAACCAATCACCATCAGGTGGGCCGTATGCTCGTCTGCCTACAAAGGCAATACAAAAAAAAAGTTGAATAATATGGTTTATCTATAGCAGAAGTCGACCTCCACGAAGCTAACACACATCACATCAGATTTGACAGCCCGTTCAATTTTAATTCCAATTCTGAATAACACTAAACAAATATTCAACACCTTGCCCCATTTTTATTGAGAGGCACGTTTTAATATGTTTTGCCTAAATCCAAACAGATTCACGCACAAGTCGAGTAGTGAAGACTATTAAGCTGCGACGTATGTGGCAAGCGGGAAAGCCTCTCGGGAAATTCGATTCGTTTCACCGCTTCACGTATAAATATTTACGTCAGATATAACGCTGTAAGCTTCGCTGCTTAGATGGATATTTCACTGAAGATATTTGAGGGCGCTACGTCGTCAGCCAACCGCAAAAGTGACACGTTTTCGGCAACCCCCTCGTTCGTCCTGGTATTTTTTTGCGTTGAACCAATTAGGTCAAATTCAAATTTACTGGTGGTAGGACCTCTTGTGAGTCCGCGCGGGTAGGTACCACCGACCCGCCTATTTCTGCCGTGAAGCAGCAATGCGTTTCGGTTTGAAGGGTGGGGCAGCCGTTGTAACTATACTGAGACCTTAGAACTTATATCTCAAGGTGGGTGGCACATTTACGTTGTAGATGTCTATGGGCTCCAGTAACCGCTTAACAACAGGTGGGCTGTGAGCTCGTCCACCCATCTAAGCAATAAAAAAAAAGGTTGTTATTGTTGTAGGCTGTGGAAACGGCGGAAACGTTATTGTGGCGAACCTGGGTAGGCCTATGTCCAGCAAAATTCCGTGGGCTAAAAAAAAGGGTTGAATGGATGAAAATGTTTGTTATTTTCAAAACAAGAAGCACGGAATTTAATTAACTTGCTTCTGATTACAAATAAAATTAAATGGCTATGGTAAAAATCGGTATTTTACTAAAATTATTTTTCTAAAAGTTAAAATTCGTAATTTTTAAGGAAAAAAATGTAAAAATTAATCTTCAAATGTCTTAATTAAGTATACCATGTTATAGATTGTAGATAAATGTTTATTACGTAATCTACCTTCAGCACAATAACTTGATTACCCGCGTGAAACCGAAGAGGGTCGCTGGTGTCTATTTATAAATAGGCAAAGATAAAAGACTTAAATACTATTTTCTCCTCTTCCTTGAATCGATTTTTTTTAATTAGTTTGGTAGCTATGAAAAAGTTTTTATTATCATCAAACATTTTTTAGGAAACAGTTCGATTTAAATCTTTAGATGTCAGTAATTATGGTCGAATTTCGATCAGTAGACGAATTCTAGTTCTGTTCAATTCTAGTTCATAAAAAACTAAGCCTCGACATTTTGACTAACAAAGAATTTTAAGGAAGTTAACACAATATTTAAATTTAGATAAATAAAGTCTTCTTTGTCGTGTGTGCTCACCACCGTCAGCGGACGTCAGCAAGCCCAGGGGCACATCAAGTCACTACCTATCGTTGTCATTAATTTTAAATTTATCTTCAATCTTCTTCTTCTATATATAAAAAAATGAATTGCTGTTCGTTAGTCACGCTAAAACTCGAGAACGGCTGGACCGATTTGGCTAATTTTGGTCTTGAATTATTTGTAAAAGTCCAGAGAAGGTTTAAAAGGTAGATAAATATGATGATTCCTTTTGTTTTTTTTAAGTTTATTTTATGCAAAAGTTTAGGTCTTTTATTTATCGATTGAGGCACTACGAAGTCTGCCGGGTCAGCTAGTTGTAAATAAAAATAATTAAGTTTAATTTAATCGCAAAAAATACTTTGAATAAAATTTAAGTGTTTTGTTTATTGTACTTGTAGGCAGCCGAGCATGCGGCCCACCTGATGGTGAATGGTTACCGTCGCTCATGGACATCAGCAATGTCAATGCGTTAAGTTTAGCGCCTTGTAATATGTAGATTTTTTTTTTATGCCATATATGGGTGGACCAGCTCATATCTCACCTGGTGCTAAGCGGTTACTGGAGCCCATAGACATCTACAACTTAAATGCCGCTACCCACCTTGAGATATTAGTTCTAAGGTCTCGGTATAGCTGCAGCGGCTGTCCAACCCTTCGAACCGAAACGCATTACTGCTTCACGGCTGAAATATACAGGTGGTTATACCTACCCGTGCGGACTCATAAGAGGTCCTGCCACCAGTAATGTAATCATAAGTATATGTGATATACAAGCAGAGGTCGAATAGAGGTTTGGAATAGTTCAGGTGGAAAGATTTGTAGGTAGATTAGGAGCGGTCGTGTAGCCGTTCAGATATTTGGAAATCGCTTCGTGATCTGAATACTAAAACGTGTTTGGGTTTTTAAATTGACATTGTTTATATGACCAGCTTCTTCGGATAACCGAGTGGATCTGTGCTATGAATGTTTTTTCATTTCTCTAAATCGAATTAATAAACTTAAAGAATAATCTTGTTAAATAGAAATACGTGGAGTCCCCAAACGCGAAGGCCGCCCGGGTGACCACACGTTCTACCCGAGAATCCGGGACACACTAAAATTCGGAATTCCGTGGAATCCGAGCAATTTCGGCTCACGACGCGGCGTAGCATCGCTCCGGAGTTTTATTGCTTTCGGATCGAGCTTCACCGACAAAGGAAAGTGTAGCTTTGAACTACAAACGCCTGTTCCGTAGTTTCCAAACATCGAAGATTCTTGTAATGCTAGGAAAAGACACGGGATTGCAATTTGTTTTTGTTTGGGCGACGCATGTGCCCTTTTATCACGGTCCTAATAAAGTACATTTTATTATTATTTAATACAAGAGAGTGTACATATCGTCTTCTCGCATTAAAACTGTATAATCTCAAAACTTACTCATTTTACAGGTGTGTTTTAAAGGTGGTTAACATGTGTAATTTTTAATATTAATCATCTTTGTGACATTCATTTTTTATCTATCTTACATTATCTATCTTTTAAAGTAAGATAAAATTATATATTAATTTTGTTAACAGTAGTCAAAACATAGGTAAACTAAAAAAAAAACTAAAAGTAAACTACGCTCTTTTGACAGTATTTATGAGAAAAATACTGGTGATATCAAATGATTCCGCATATTAACTCAATTTCGAATATTTTTGGAAATTGTACACTTTTAATGCGAAAAGACGATAAGTGTGTGTGTAAAATACATGGGAGGATGTGTAATGTTTTTTTTTATGGATTTAATGTATCTCTTATGCGTAATTTAAAAAATATATAAGCATTCTGGACTCCTTCTCTATGTTCTCTATAAATGTGGGCAATTTCATGTTCTAATGTCCGCGCAATTTTCGTAAAAACGGATACAAAGTTTTTGCTTCACATATTAATATATAGATATGTATGGTATTATTAAAATGTATGGTACACAATTGGTATGGTATTGTTAAAATATATATATGGTATATATTTAGAAAATTATATGTTGGAAGTGATTAAGTTTCATTTAAATATTTAATGTTATATCAGATATATAGGATACAAGTGAGATTCGTTTTGAAGTAAGCTTTTAGCTTAGTTACAGATTAACATTGATATCTCCATAAAGATATGTTTTTTTTAGTAATAAATAAATAAGTACCCTTATTCCCAAACTAAACGAAGTACAATAAATAAATAAATTAAAATTGCGTATTTGAAAAATTCTCTCTTGGCAATCTTCTCTGATTTTTGTCACATTCGTCCAATCACTTTGTGCAGAGTTTATCTGGCCATCGTGCTTTAAGTCTCCCAATTGTCTTTTCGTCATTAGGCCCAGTAACAACTTAACACCAGGTAGGCTGTGAGCTCGTCCACCCAACGACAATAAAGAAAAATCATAATAGTTCACCAGTTCGGGTAAATGTTTGCTGCGAAGTAGCGTTCCGGTCTGAAGGGTAAGTTCACTGTTACACCTCACATTGATTGGTCGGAATTTAATGCGTGATATCAGCAACAACAAATAAGCCATGAAATATAATATTTTTCCTAATTTACTTCCAATGTACAGGAAAAAGCTGACGTGGAATGATTGAATGAAAATGGATTTTGGATTTAATTCTCTTACTGGTGGTAGGACCTCTTGTGAGTTCGCGCGGGTAGGTACCACCACTCTGTCTATTTCTGCCGTGAAACACTAATGTAGTTAGCTATACTAGGATTTTAGAACTCATATCTCAAGGTCGGTGGCGGCATTTACGTTGTAGATGTCTATGGGCTCCGGTGACAAATAAATAACTTCTTAGCATTATGTGGGCCATTGGCTCGTTCATCCATAGAAAAAGTCGGTATCCTGTTTGTTATCTTGTATTTGTAAAACGATTTATTATTACTCACCTAACAATACGAAAATATAACAAAACTAAATAAAGAAACACATCCATTTAAGTGAATATCAATCTTAATGTGTCAGTGATTAGGGTAATATTTCTAGTACAAATGAATACTACATATTTAATTATAGATTGAACGTTTTTCTTTGGTAGGCGCGTCACTTGCGAAGGTCGTATGTACGGATTTAGAAATTTTTAGTACTTCCCTTTTTGATTCTAATTTAAGTAGAAATGTTAATTGTTTTTCGGAGCTATTGATTGAGATTAACTTGATCTATACTGTTATAAATCTGGTCGCTTCAAAACCCTCGTTATGTCATGATTTTTAATTTCTATCTCATATATCCAGATAGAAAAAGTTCCTTTTGTATCAGGCGAGTGAGATTTGCAGTAATAAAGACTCGATTAGAGAATCTTTATGACACGTCCTTACAGATCCCTCATATCCAATAATATATAATAACATTTGCATTAGACGCCTTCAGCTCTAACATTGGGAGCAGACTTAGGGACCCCGGTAACCGTACTCGTCGAACTCGACAAAGAGTTCGACGTGCAACCTAACCCATGCATCAGCTCGCTGAGTTTCTCACCGAGTCTTGTCAACGGGTCGCGATTCCGATCCGGTAGTAGATTTATTTGCGAAGCAGTTGCTCTTGAGTTGGTAGGTTTTTTTTCGGAAGCGATCGCGCAGCAGCTGTTTGCAAATCCCACCCCTCTTGGCTGAGCCTTTGCTCGCCCACCTGTCTTGGTGAAATTGGAAAGACCTCCGAGCCAAGAGTAATCCTGCAATCCTAAAACAAAATAATCTTTATGATACTAGTCTATTTGTCTCTTTAGTGGAAGACACGAGTATACTTCAAGCTATTGTTACAACTTCGCCCAATTTGCAGTGAACAATTTATCTAAGGAAATACATGCGTGCCTAGTACATGTATGCGAACGACTTCCATGACGAAGGAACAAAATCGCGTGACAAAAATCAAGCCCACAAATTTTATAAATTAAACTTTTAGTGACATGGCGTAATTCTTATTTTCGGTAATAATGAAAGAACATATTGGATGCTTTTACAGTTAAGGTTAAAGGGAACTTCATTCTCTTATTTAAGAGACTTAGTTCTCTTTTTTGGGAGGCTTAAGTTAAGAGAATTACGGATCGTTTGGAGCATCTGGGCCTACGCAGCGACTTTAGTTCTCTCTTTGCTTTATACCAATATGTCACGCTGTGAATGTTTTAAATACTTAGTTGAGATGATCCCATTATCTTGATTTTAATCTCGCACCGCCTGCTATCGGAGCAGAGCTCATCCATACTACCTAAAACGACTGCATCCACAGTGCGTTTCCAGAGATATTTTTTTCCCTGAACCATTCGACTTTGGAATGTATTTTCTTCCTCGGTGTTTCCTGACCGCTATGATATAACCTGACGGTTTGAGTGTACTCCTGGCATTGCTCACGTGCATAGGCAACGGTAATAATTAACCATCTTTTTTTTTTCCTAGTTAGCTGATAGCCTCGAGAGGCTATATCAGCGTATTCTTAACTAGTAGGTCACGGGGCTGACACGTTGCTGACACGAACCCTAGCAAGAGCCGTGCTTCGCAGAATCTACCACCGGATCGGAAACGCGACCCACTGAGAAAATCCGGCGAGAAACTCAGTGGGCTGTGTCTGAGGGTTTAACCATCAGATGGATCGTATGCTTATATGTCTTTTTTCCGGCATGGAGCCGAAACTAATACGAGGGCGCCTAGAGGGCGCGCGGTGCAAGTAGGACTTGACGGTCTGCAAATGTTGGGTGCAGACCGCGGGCCCGGGGATGCGTTTAGGGCCCATGAAAAGACTCTCTTTAGGCTTTTTGACCCTACGTCCCATCTCCGCATGGGGTCAAAATTTGGGCAAACTAGGGGGTTCTCCCGGTCAACACTATAACGAGAGATGGGTCGTCGAGGCGATAATTAACAACTCCATGTTGATCGTCAAGGCTTACCTTTGGCCGCCCGGAATACCCCGTTGAATTAGAACCGGCCTGCCAGGTCGGAACGCAATACACCATGCTTATCTTCCTAAGGCGTGAGACAGGGAAATGTTATTTTTCTAAAACTGTTCTGGATGGTTTTAGAATGGTTCTGGCATCAACATCAACGGCAATTCCTCTTCCGTTTCCATAGATATCATGATTATGGCTGAGACCTTGGAGGATTAACGACCTCATTAGACCTTCTGATCGAATAGGCCTTAGTATGAACATGTACCAAACAAAAATTGACTGCTTACAAGGGCAATAAAAAATGAAACTTAACAAAGAATCCGTAGATTGGTCAGTCATAGGAAAGAATCGAGTTCGTATATGTGTGGACCCTTCTTCTATTCTTGGCACTGAGCCTGACACTGGCTAATTCAAACAAAATTTATTACTGTCATTACTTTTCCCGGCTCCGTCGCGTTGTCTGCCGGAGCCGGTCGGTTCCTCATGGGACGTACTTGAAATCTTGAATGTGTTTTGCATTTTAATATTTAAATTGCTCTCAAAAATGTTGCGTTGGTAATGTTGGTTACAGTTGGATTGTCGGGACAATCAGCAACCCGACAACAGAGCCTTTTCAATTTAAGCGCAGGCCTTTTTTTATTGCTCGTGTAGGCAGACGGGCATACGGCCCACCTGATGGTGTGTTGTTACCGTCGCCCATGGACGTCAGCAATGCCCAGGGGCACATCAAGTCACTACCTATCGTTGTCATTAATTTTAACTTTATCTTCTTCTTCTATATATAAAAAAATGAATTGCTGTTCGTTAGTCTCGCTAAAACTCGAGAACGGCTGAACCGATTTTGCTAATTTTGGTCTTGAATTATTCTTGGAAGTCCAGAGAACCAAAGGGTGAATAAATATGAAAATGTTCGGAATTAAATAAAAACAAACAATTTTGTTTTTCCTTTGGTGTGTCTCCCATCGGACGAATTCCTTTTGTCTTTTATTTATCGATTGAGGCACTACGAAGTCTGCCGGGTCAGCTAGTTTATCAATAAAAATGTTCAGCAAAGAAACGAAGATACGACTTGGAAGCTAAACGCGATTAGATCGGGAATACATACAGATGTATTACATATTATAATCTATACATACATATAAATAAAATGGGAGTGTCTGTTTGTAATATTGAAATAAACGCTTTTTACTACATGCATATGAATATATATACGGTACATACACCAAAATAACATATTTTTCAAATTTTCTCTGTCTGTCTGTCTGTTTGTTCCGGCTAATCTCGGTGACGTGACGGTGAACATCGACGGTGACAACTAACCATCAGAGCCGTTTGCTCGTCTCGACAAATGCCCTGATAAACATAAAAAACCAAACAAGTCCCGCTCAGCAAAATGAAACCATGCTTGGAGCATAAAAAAAAACTCTTAATATGTAAGACATAGACACAGACAATAGACAATTTCATTACAATACCCTTATACAGCAGACTGAGCATCTAGGATTCTACAAATAGCTCTCATTCAAGAGTATGACGCATTGTCCGCGTCATGCAATTTAGGGGGAAAAGAATCTTGACGTATATAGCTATAATTGTGACCTTTGACCGCAGGAATCTAAATACACTGACAAAATTCAGATATTCATAAAACAAATTTTTTTATTGCTTAGTTGGATGGACGAGTCGTTACCGGATCCCATAGACATTTACAACGTAAATGCGGCTTGCTACCTTGAGATATGAGTTCTAAGGTCTCAGTATAGTTACAACGGCTGCCCCACCCTTCAAACCGACGCATTACTGCTTAACGGCAGAAATAGGCAGGGTGGTGGTACCTACCCGTGCCGACTCACAAGACGTTCAACCACCAGTAATTACGCAATTATTCGTGTAACGCATATTCATAAATGACTTCTACGAAATAATAACAATATCATCGTGTTATAAATAAAATTGGTTATTTTTTACCCGTAATTGCTTGTGTATATTCGCTTCGTGGTCGCGGAACCTCAGGAAGGAATGCTGTTATTACCATGCAGTCATGAAATAGGAGTGTTGACACCGCCCAATACGAGCTTACAATTCACTCTAGTAACTTACACACATAACTATATTTACTTTGGCCATCTTACGGATAACAATTAAAAACGATATCTTTTTATATGGCGTGCTTTAATCTAGCTGGCCTGCACTCAATGATATTTCATGAGTTAATGCGGAAGAGGACTCCCTTCCTTCTTCATGAGCGCCATGCGGAGTGTCAGAGTGAACTATGAGGAATTGAGTTGACGATAGATAGGAGAGTTGAGATTAGACAAAGATATCAATATGTCGTAGGTTCAATTGTCATAATGGCTTAAGGCTTTTCAAAAGTTTATCGTTCAAATCGAAACGCATCTGCTTTATGGTCTAAATAAGAACTGGCATCTATCAAGATAAGTAAATATGTCCCCAGAGAAGTACTTACGCAGAATTGTAAATTTTTGTGAATTTTTATAGCATTCTTTGTATCCTTGGAATTGGAGAACGGCGTAGTAATCCCTTGACACAGTTACACCAAACGCATTACTGCATGCACGACAGCTTCCGGTCATTGAACCCGAATTTTGTACACGATACATTGCGGATTCGGGGAATGTAAAATTATTAAAACGATAGGTATTATATATGCTTGGCTTTGTCCAACGAATGTTGGTGTTTCAATTTCGTGGACGCTTCGCATCATATTTTCAGTACGTTTGTATAATAATAATACTACTTGCGTCCCAGGTCACGTCCACAAAGCGGTGCCGCAAAAATACGAACCCCACCAACGTACAATTTCATTTGACCAATGAAAATATGATTTTAATTCAACTAAATAAAATAATAAAGTTGAACAAAAATGAGAGATCGTATTCGGAGCCGTTACAAGTTATTGTATTACATATGTTGTGGGTTTTGTTTAGTTTATAAATTAACTAGCGACCCGCCCTCGCTTCGCTTCGGAAACTGTAATTTATTATTGATTTCTCCACTATTTAATGGATGTTATTATACATATAAACCTTTTTCTTTAATCACTCTATCTATTAAAAAAAACCGCATCAAAATCCGTTGCGTAGTTTTAGAGATTTAAGCATAAATAGGGACAGATATAGGGACAGAGAAAGCGACTTTGTTTTATACTATGTAGTGAAGCATCTTCTGAGATCCGTCTATGTCTAAGCGTATTTAAAAGGTTTTAGCCGTAGAGTTTTTTTTCAAATTACGAGCCTTGGTTTGGTAATAACGAGGAAAATTAAATACCTATTTGACAAGAGCCTGTCATTCTTTTTTGTACTAAACGTGTGAACGGTGAATCCTCTAGAGGTGACAGCGTGAATTTCACCCCCAATTTGGTACATGGAGTCGAAGACTCGATTTCAATATAACAAGTCTACCATTCTTAAAATCGGAACGTAAAACCGCTTCGTTGCATTAACATATGCCATAAAATGCCATAAATAAAAAATGCCATACTTATCCCTTCAGATTTAGAAAATTGCAAATTAATTGCAAATTTGGTGGCGGGATTTCAACCACGTCTTTTTCTTCAGGCCGATTTTGTTGCTTTTTTTTCTCGAACATTCATAAATAACATAATTTTCGCAACATCAAATTTGATATACGATTTGTCGCTTTAATAAGAATTTTAAATATTGTAAATAAACATGCTTTAACAAAAACCGATTTCAAATTAAAAAAAAAGATATTCCAAAACAAATTAATATGCACTAAAAACTATAATCATCGAAATCGGTTGGCGTGATATTGAGTTATTCAGTTATTCATCTATTTGTCGCGCACGTACTTAATGCAAAGGGGAATGCCCACTCTCCATAGTGTGCTAGGCCCAAGGTGGACATCAAATATTACTATAAAAATGGATTGATTCAAATTCTTAAATGTATTACATATCTAAAAAATATATTGGAATTGACACCACTACTTACTATAAAAAATATAATAAAAATAAAAACTCGTTTTGAGGTTAATTTTCTATATAAATACTTCAAGAACTTTTCTTTTTTTAATGTTTAAGATGTTCCTAATGTATTTTTATCCAATTGTAGTTATTAGGGTATAAAAAACACACATACTTCTTTAAATATCTATATTTTCTTCATCTTCATACACAGTTAGTAAATAATCTAAAAATAGCACAGGAGAGCATATACACGGTTTTAAATCTCGGTCAGGTTAAAACCACAATTCACACAATGTTTTTCAGTCGTAGTATGAAAGGTTATTGATAAAAGCAAAATAAATCGAAGAAAAATCAAAGACATCCATTTTGAACGCAAGCACAAGCAGCAAGCGAAGTGTCAGTCAGTCAGATTAAAATCAGTGTTGTCAGTATAAAGAAAAAGAATTACATGAAATTCATATATCGATCATTTTTTTAAATAACCGATAATTGATTTATTTCTTAATCTTTTTTTACGAGTACACATTATTTTTTATGTTTTTGTTTTAGTTGTACATATTTAAATGACAATACTAGTTAAGTTTTTTTTATTGCTTAGATGGGTGGACGAGCTCACAGCCGCCCTGGTGCTAAGTGGTTACTGGAGCCCACAGACATCTACAACGTAAATGAGCCACCCACCTTGAGATATAAGTTCTAACGTCTCAAGTATAGTTACAAGTTTAAGCCCAATTGGTATGTCCTTGATGTTATTTTATGTGCTTATAATCCATTAAAATCGATTGATTAATGATAATACTTAAAATGATTTATTTATATGTTTTATTTATATACTTAAAATGTTTACTTAATACGTAAAAAGTTTTAATGCTGGCAATATTTTTGCCGCAAACATCAAAAACCTTGTTTTTTCAATGGAATTCCTTTTTTTTTAAACTACTTATTGTAAACTGTAGTGGCGGTTATTTGGAAGAAAGTAAATGCATATTTATTTATGACAAAATTAATGCACTAAGTATTTTTTCTCTAATCTATTGTCCGCTTTGTGCCTGAAATGGGCCGTCCCCTTTAAGACTTATATGGCTTCCTCATGGATACCATTATCAGAACTGGACTAAATTGAAATGGGACACGGGAAGCGTCAGATTTCTAATAAAAAACGAATCATCAACATGGATTCTTCACCCAGTCAAAAGTTATGAGGTTGCAAACATAAAATAAAGATGTGTGGTGTCGTGGGACACCGGATAGGAACGAAGTTCCTTATTATAAAAATATTAATTTTAAGTTCTATTCGAAAATAATTATTCGGGTATTTTTATTATTTATGTATAGTCATATAGTTATTTACGTATGATGGCCATACAGTGTCTAATGTATAGTCTACGTGATGACGGTTATTATTATTATTCATATAAATAGCTGTTTCTTATATTATTATTATACATTTTTTATTATGATTCTTTTATTGATAAAAAAATTACTTTACAAGGCTATCGACTTTATTTTATTCACAATGATTTATAAAAAAATATATAATAATAATATAAAAAGCAACAGCGATTTATATGAATAATAATAATAACCGTCATCACGTAGACTATACATTAGACACTGTATAGCCATCATACATAAATAACTATATGACTATACATAAATAATAAAAATCTTACGTTACGGACGTTTTTTCCCGGTTAGGGTACCCCTCCGCATCGTCCTATTTTTATCCTAAATTTTTTATATCCTAAATTTAGCCGAATTGAGAACCTCCTCCTTTTTTGAAGTCGGTTAAAAAGAGGCCAGTGAGCGGGCGAGAAAATTATCTTAAACCTCAATTAAAAAACTCGCTAGCACCGCTCAGACCTCCATCGGCAACGATAAAATACACAACAATTTTCCGTGAATGTTGTTCGAAGCATGCATTAGACCAGAATGGGCCATTACGAGACAACGATCTCCTTAACCACATCTCCTTGTAACTTGATAGTTTCGTGTGTCCAAACTTTAATATCATTTCGTTTCTTCGTAACATTATCAGACTTTAGTTTTGAGCTCAATGTTTTTAATATGTAAATTTTAGATTGGGTATACGAACAGCATCGCACTGTCTCGCTCCTCGCACCTTTCAATTTGGAGGCATAGAGTGAATATTTTCAAACACGAAAAGTAAGTGGACGAGCTCACAGCCCACCTGGTGTTAAGTGGTTACTGGAGCCCATAGACATCTACAACGTAAGTGCGCCACCCACCTTGAGATATGATTACTGAGGTCTCAGTATAGTTACAACGGCTGCCACACCCTTCAAACCGAAACGTATTACAGCTTCACAGCAGAAATAGGCAAGGTAGTGGTACCTACCCGTGCGGACTCACAAGAGGTCCTACCACCAGTAATTACGCAAATTACAATTTTGCGGGTTTGATTTTTATTACACGATGTTATTCCTTCACCGTGGAAGTCAATCGTGAACATTTGTTAAGTACGTATTTCATTTCAAAAATTGGTATCCGCCTGCGGGATTCGAATACCGTTGCATTGCTAGATATGAATGCACCGGGCGTTTTATCCTTTAGGCCACGACGACTACACTAGGTAGTATTAACAAAATTTGCACGATAAAATCTACTACCAAACTGGCTCAAGGGTACGATGTATCACGATTGTCATCAGAACTACACAATTATCAAGTTCCGAAACGATATAATGACTAAAAGTGACAGGAGAATTGTAATAAAATATTTGATTACATACACAAACAAGCATTGTGTACATGTATACATTCTGTTCTAAAATCTACGGACTGAATAGCTGTTATCAAAAAATCCTTTGATAAAGAAACGTTTACCTTATCAATGCCAAGAAAATAATTTATTAAATTATTTTTATCTGGCTCACGAGAGCGATAGTGATGTTAGGTACATTACTATCGCAGTTTTTTCGGTGTGTCCATATGTACTCGGCGTTTGAAATTAATGTTTTGGTTTTAACGTGGTTCAATTGTATTTATCTTCCTGTTTATGATTTTATAAATTAATGAAGTAATTAATCAATATAAGAACTGTATTAGCATTTGGAACCTAGAAGTTTTGGGATGATTTTTAAAATCGAAAGTACCGCGGTTGATTTGTAACGTGCTTAATCAAGTCTATTGTTATTGAACGTGCGAAATTTACTGTAATATAAACAGTGGTTAAGAAGTGCAGTGTGCCTTCCGAAAACCGGGTCAGGGATTTGGAATCTGTCGGGTAATCAACGCAGGTAACGTCATGTTTGTTTACAATAGCTCATTATTGACACTGTTGTCTAGTTTTGACAGTTCCGCGCTTGACATGTCAGTTAGCACGTGTAAGATAACGACAGAAGTTTAACGATAATGTTATCAAAATTTATTAGCTGACGCTATGAGATTTTTATTTTTTTTGTTTACACAAAACATGCGTCTTTCACGTAACTCGATTCATTAATTACGGTAATGACATGTTAATACTATGCCAACCGTAGACACTCACGAGCAGACTACCAAGTGAATTCCACTGTTTATCTTGAGACACGAGGTAAGCCACAATTATATTGTATAACGTATGTCCTACCTTTCAAAGTAAAACTATTGACAGCTTTGCGACATGAACAATTAATCAAACTAGTGGTCCCGCAGTAGTCTAAATTCAACTATCATTATGTAATAAAATAAGGGTCATAACAGAACGATGTTCTTTGATTATTTATTTCTTTATTGTACACACAGTTAATATTACAGTAATTGCGTAAGATATAAAAAGTGGCGAGCTTAACTCAACAATTGAGTTTTCTACCAGCTAACCGTTCTTAACGAAGGAAAGCTTTAAATGAGTGGGTAGAAGAATACAATCTAATTAATTTACAATTTACAATCTAGACAAGAATTTAATAATAATAAATAAAAAAAACACTAATACATAATATATTAGACTACATATATACATACACACATAAATAACGTAAACATATACATACACGTACATATATAATGAAATACATAAATAAATAAATATATATAAGTAATACTAAATTGATCGATAGTGCTCCTTTAATGCCTTCCTGAATACCTAAAGTGAGGGACTTGCACGGATTGAGTGTGGAACTGAGTTCCACAGACGCACAGAGTGCACAGTGAACGAACCGCCGTAGCGGCTGGAGGAGTGAGGGGGAAAATTAAGGAGAAGGGATCTACTTGTACGACAGGGTACATCTCGGGGCATCTGGTACTCGAAGCGCTCACGGAGGTACTGGGGAACAGCTGGGTTATTGAGGATGTTGAACAGTATACATAAAACATGTACATCACGGCGAAGTCGGATAGGCAACCAATTAAGTTGATCGTTGAAGTTGTTTCTTAGAATTCTAATATGCACTTGCCTTCGAAATTAGAATCCCGACATTTTGGCATCACTGGATACTGGTGCGCAGGAGATCCTAGGCACTTGATCTGATAGACTTCAAAATTAAATATAAGTACGTACTGTTATTCGCGTACTTCACTACATAATATAAAACAAAGTCGCTTTCTCTGTCCCTATATCCCTATGTATGCTTAAATCTTTAAAATTACGCAACGGATTTTGATGCGGTTTTTTTTAAATAGATAGAGTGATTGTAGAGGAAGGTTTATATGTACTAGAAGTCCCACAGTAGTCGAAATTCGACTATAATTATTTGGAATTGTAATTTTGTACACTATTATGGTTGTATTTTATACTTCTATAATCACAAATTTCGCCAAGGCTATACTATTAAAAAATATTAATAAAAACAAACAATATTTAATCTATTTTGCAATTTATTATTGATTTCTCCACTATTTAACTATTTTAGTTAAATAGTGGAGAAATCAATAATAAATTGCACGAAGCGAAGCGAGGGCGGGTCGCTAGTATATAGGTAATATAGAATATACTCATATACCTAACAAACACTCATTCTTCCTCCCGAAAGCTGTGGTTTTTTTTTTAAAGATTTTACATATTTACAGTAGTCTGTTTGTGTACGGATCCAGAAATATTTGGGAAGTGGTTTTTAGTACAATTGACGAATATCGGAACTCTAAAATTTTATCTTCGACTGTCTGGACGTACCAGCTATTATACTCGTTTGAAATTTGGTATTCAACGAACTGCTAAATAATACTGGGTATCGAAAATGAAAATGATTTTTGATGGTTATGGTTTCTTTGTATCTCTTTGAATAAGTAGATATAATATCACCATTACATACGAAGTAATTTAGAAAAAAATGGTTATAGTATACTATCTATATTTGTTATTATTATTATTAGGATTGTCTATAATCCCGGTCTGACGAATCTATTGGGACTAAGAGACACTTCGGTTCACTCTGTTTCTACAACGTATGTCCCACTGGAATTATTCAGGAAGTACGCACTTGGAAAGAATAGTTTGAGAAGATCCCGTCAAAGTTAATTACATCAAATTTAATTCCTTGCTGTTGTACCACTCGCAACGGAAGTATACTGTATCCATACTATCAACAGAAAACAGTGAGTTAATAATTAATTAACTCACTGTTTTCTGTCTGTTTCCAACCTCTCTACATGACCACGATGTGAGCAAAAAATATTATAATTTTCTTTATTTAATCTTAATCAAGCATCAGAGACTGATTTTTGCTGTCATTCTATGTCACATTTGATAAATTTAAGTTAATGTAATTTTCAAATAGTTTATGTCGTAAATAACGACCATACAAATTAATTATCGATGCGTCCTTGACAAATTCAAAATGGCGCTGAAGGTGTTGCCATTAGTTTAATTGAATACGTAACGGTGTTACCATATTAACATGTTATTCGATCGATTTGATACCTAGGTTGTTGAGTAGCATTGGAATTAATGTGATTAGTTTCCTTTATGCTTTTGTGTTTAAGTCTATTTGTGTATAAACGTGTAGCTTAAAAACTAAAAGCAAACTTAAATAACACAACGAACTAACATTTAATTTTTTATACCATTGATGGTCAGGATATTAGAGCGAAATTATAAAATTACTGTATTGTCATCGTTCCTTGATGCGTGTGTAAATTTTCAAGATCATCGGACGACATTTGGGACAGCAGGATGTGTATAATTCACGCAAGGATACCATTTCGTTTAATAATCTAAGAGACTTCTGGTGTAAGACGACAAAAATATGATCCTGTGAATCTGAACTCCATCCACGAATATGATACGCAATAAGAGGTTCCAACACATGTGGTCAACACGTAACGCTAGTAAAAATCGTTATCTAATATGCATTTTGTTGCCGACGGTACTTCGAGATGAAAGAGGCCGTCGTAGTACGGTCTCAGCGTGATTATGGTTGCTTGTATTTGTTTGGGTTTTTTTTTTTTTTTTTAATGTTAGCTTTATTATTGTTTAATTATAATATTTAGGTATATTATATTTAGATATGTCTACATTAAGGATGACCCGAAGGTCTACAATAGTAAGTTACACCAATTTAATTTCAAAATATTTTTTTACGAAAATACCACTTTAGGGTTACAGTTTCATAATATACTAAGTGCCTTATTATGATGCTTAAGAAGTGGATGTTCTAAATTTAAAAGCCCCACATGCACATGCAGCTTAATCAAAGCGTCTCATAAAGTTGGGCTACAGTATTACAATACTGCCCAATTAAACTTGAGTTATAAAAAATACTTGTTTACACACACGTGTAATACCCGCGTAGCAGTCGTAGATCCAAGCGTAGCCGCGTAGAGGCCTGCGGTCGTACAACTTTGATGACGCTCTCAGTCGTAGCGCATATGACGGTCGTGTAGGCCTACAGTGTGGGTTAGCACCAGTAAATACACATTTCTTTATATATTACATAGCGGAAATTAATAATTAAGTTAAGAAATATTTGTTAAGTAAGGTATTGTACCGATATTACATATAAATTGAATGAAATGACATCTGTCATAAACTATATATACATATTTCCTCTTAATTTGTACAGGATTAGGCTACAGTACTTGAAAACGGCATTCGTGCATCGCTTAATATGCATATACAGTCGACTCTCGTTAATTCGAAACTTGAGGGACTCATAAAATATTACGAATTATCGAATGTTTGAAATATCAAATGGTTCGAAATTTGTGAGAGAAAATAAATAAAACTTCGAATTACTAAGTATTGATCAATAATTATTTATTAACTGCTATTCTATAACAATGAATTGACACACGTTGAACATCTGTAGCGTTTTTACTCTGTGTCTCGGTCTTGACTTATTTGTTCTTTGAGCTCTACCTCTGTCGTAGTTAGCGGTGTCGTTCTGTTCTTCCCGGGAGATACACATAATGTAAACATACGTGTTTATATTCGTCGGTTTCGAGGTCAAAGCTATTTTATTATAATTATAAAAGAGATTAACTCGTTTTTAAATTAGACGCTTATTAAGTCCTTTTTTTCATTACCCTTTTTGTTTTATATTTCTTTAGATTAACGGGTGGGCTCAGAGATTTTTTTATTGCTTAGACGGGTGGATAAGCTCACGGCTCACCTAGTGTTAAGTGGTTATCAGAGTCCGTGGAGATCATAAACGTAAGCGTCTCCATCCAACTTGAGACCTGATCTCCCAGCCTTCAAACCAAAACTCAACTTCATCGTGGAAGTCAGTCGCGGACCTGTGTTAAGTGACGTATTTTATTAGACACAGTGGCACCTGCCTGCGGGATTCGAACCCCGGCACAGTCGCATCACTTGATACGAATTCACCGGGCATCTTATCTTTTAAACCACAAGGCTAGTTTGAGAATTATCCCTAATATGGTATATTTAATTGACATTGATGACATTCTCATTTCTGTTGAAGTCGGCATTATTTTTTATGAATCTTTGTACTATTTGTTAATACGCTTTTATTAACTTCAGACGTATCTATGTTAGTATGTAACGGAATCTTTGATCATGATTTGAGGTTTTGATGAACTCGAAGTTTGGTATACTTATTAAGGACCGATGACAATTAAATATTTTATAACAAAAAACAAAAAAAAAATTGAAATTCAACTATAAAATGAAAAATAAATAATAGTTTAAAAAAAACTAATAAAGTTCGCTTTTTAGAAACTCCAACTAAAGAATAGAAAATAAATTTGCTGGTGGTAAAAATGGGGTGCTTTTCAGGACATTATCAAAATAACCCTTCTACTCATATCTGTTCATAAAATATTTATAACTACTGGTACCATGCAACTCACGGTTTTTTTTACAATAAAATAATTTTTTTCTTACACTATTTTTAATTCAAATTTATTAATTTTTTTTTCTATTTTTCAGTTGGATTTTCTATAAAAGCGTATTTTGTTAGTTTTTTTAACTATTTGTCGTCTTTAGTCACGTGGATGATGTTTGTTACAGATACAGCGGACCGTGTACCGTGCAGTGAGTGTGGCGATGGCGCGGTAGCCAGCAGGCTGGCGGGGTACGGACGGCACGCGGGGTACGCGGGCGGCGCGGGTACGTACCACGCGCGCACGCCCGCCGTACCACTGAACGCAAGTACGTACCCTCTACTAGCCTCTAGTAATAGTACCTTAGAAAAACTTTTGACGTAAGACCAGAAAATAGTACATTGTGCACCAAGGGAGAAAAGTAGGACATTTCCTCCTGCGTAAAACACGCGGGATGTGATGTACTCTTAATTTTTTTTAAATAAACTTCTACTAATTGAATAAGAACTGTCTGATGAACTCATCTTTGTTTAATACTTCACTATTAAATTTTATTGCCTTTTGTTTATTTCATTTTTACACTAAACACAATATTGCAAATTACCCGAGCACAACAATGGCGGAGAATTTTAGGTGCGTGAGAGCAGACGAAGACACTAACGCGCATACGCACTTGTCAGTACCCAGGGAGGAAAAGTTACACTTTCTTCCCTATACAGCGGGAGGAAAACCGAACTTTCGGCGTAGGTAGGAGAAAAAATATGTTTGTTTTTCACAAAGTCGTCATGGCCTAAAGGATAAGACGTTCGGTGCATTGGTGTTCAATCCCGTAAGCGGCTACCAATTTTTCTAATGAAATACGTACTTAGCAAATGTTCACGATTGACTTCCACGGTGAAGGAATCACATCGTGTAATAAAAATCAAACCTGCAAAATTTATAATTTGCATAATTACTGGTGGTAGGACCTCTTTTGAATCCGCACGGTTAGGTACCACCACCCCGCCTATTTCTGCCGTGAAGCAGTAATGCGTTTCGGTTTGAAGGGTGGGACAGCCATTGTTTCAAGGTGGGTGGCAGCATTTATGTTGTAGATGTCTATGAGCTCCAGTAAACACTTAATACCAGGTGGGCTGTGAGCTGGTCCACCCATTTAAGCATTTAAAAAAAACATATGTAATCGTGAATGATTGATTGTGTGATGCACATATGTTTGAAAAACGAAGCCTTTAGTTTCTTGATGTATTTTTTTTGAGGTGATTAAACCGCATTTCGGACTTAAAATGTCTATTCGATTACAAAGTTAGCATTTCGGAACGAGCCCTTGCTTTGCGTAGGAAATGGGCAGAGCGGTGGTACCTACCCTTGCGAGCTTACAACACGCTCTTCCGTCATTAGTGCTCTTCGTAATTAGTTACGCAAATTAAAACTTATAAATATTATTTCTTTATTACGGAAGTCATTCGTGAACACGTGAAGTATGTATTTCATAATAAAAAATTGGTACGTGCTCGTGGGATTCGAACCTTGACATAATCGCATCGTGCGACACGGTCACACAGGGCGTCTAATCCTTTAGGCCACGACGACCTCAGAAGCATGACATTCTACAAATAATAAGTGTAATTCGCGTGTATACCATTCCCCAATTACACAATGACGTCATCGTACGAATGACAGGAAATAATCGAATCTAAAAACGGTGTGTTTTGTTTAAGTTCAGCTCAAAGATCGAAAAGGCTGAGTTAAACAGCAGCTCGCGATAATTGAGAAAAAATTAATAGTGAAATTCGTGTCTCGATTATAGTCATATACGATCACAGTGCCTGACGCTGACATAGCCTCTCAAGGCTATCAGGTTAGGTAGGATAAAAAAAAAAACACACACACACACACGCCTGATGCGTACCCTTAACAACATAATAATATTGCATCTATAGAATTCTAGTGGCTTAGCTTAAATTAAAAAAAAAGAACGACTTAAATGCGTGTATTCTATTGGTTTATCAAATTAAACAGTTTCTTCTAGTCCAAAAAAGGACAAACGTACTCTTTCCGTTCCTTTTAAATCAAGCGCATACCTTTTAAAGTATTAAAATTGGTAAACTAAAAAATTTCAAATTCTTCAATTACATTTTTGAATGTTTCCTAAAAAATACGAATTGTGTATTAAGCCACTCCAAAGGTGCAAATTCTTATGATACAATTAAAAATAATCACTCGGACCATAATGAACAAGGCTGTTATTACGGGGCACATGTTCATCGAATGGTAAGATATTTATGCCTAAGTCTTTTGAATTGTTGCTAACACTAGGTAATGAGGTTGAAAATCTTGAAAAAAATATTTTAGTAGTTTAATAACAAAAAATAATTGCTTAAATAGCAAACCAACTAAAAGTTAATTTAACGATTTTTCTTTATCATTTTGATACCGGGCGTGATATTAGAACTTCTTCTTTTTCTCCACCCATTAGACTACTACACTAGACTACTACTACAACCAGTAAACTATTCACTCCTCTTTCTCTCATATCGTCATTCACCCACTCCATCTATGTCTTCTTCGGTCGACCTCTACCCCCTCTACCTTACACTACCATTTCCATACACCTCACCATCATACTTACATGCATCTTCTCTCTACGCATCACAAATCCATACCACGCTAACAGTCTGCTCTTTAGGCCAGGTCAAGATATTAGAATGAAATAATAAAATTATTATAATGTTATTGGTTATTGGTTCATTACATACATACTCACTACCAAGCTGATATAACCTTGCTAATAATAAATGATACGTTTACCTCAGACATTTCAATATCAATTTATCAGTCTAAAATCCTTTATGATCCAGTCTTGATTTACAAAACAATAAAATTCGAGATACTTATACTTGCAAATGGTAAAAACGCGGGTCCCGATTGATGGAGAATGTTTCAAATCGCCAAAATTTCCTTTAAGGAAAGAAAAGATAGCTCAAACCCACAAATCTCAATTCGAATCACGATTAATTCGCAAGCACAGAAAACCGACGCCGCCGGCCGCGGGAACTCACTCAATATTTCAATTCCAAGCCATTTCACGATATCCAAATATTCGCACAAAATATATACGTAACGACGTCATTACTGAAATTCCTATACAATGCTTTCGGAGTGCTGCACTCAATGGGTTTGTGCGGCACAAAAAACGCAATACACGTCTAACAATGAGATGCACACCAGTATTCAGTAATTAGGTCGAGAGCTGGCTTCGTTGTTTGCGACTTCCGATTGCAGTTCGGACTATTTAGAAGAACGTTGAGTAGGAATGTAAATTATTGATTTGTTTTTGACTCCATTTGGTTGGATAATAATGATTTTGTTATAAGGAAATTGTAGATTGCGGCCATGTTTGAAATTCATTCATACACTTTTTTTTATGAATCCGATATGGCAAAGGGAATTGATGATTGCCAAAGTCGAAAGAAATTCATGAAGTAATTTTATAAACATTTGGCTACTCTTTCTGTACGTGGACAGCCGTTATGTATGTTTGTATGTTTATTTTAAATGCGCTCGCGGGTCGCTCGGCAACTTTTCTTAGAAAATAAGTCGATGCCTTCACCATTATTATTATTTATTTTTATTGTCTAGATAGGTGGACGCGTTCACGGCACGCCTGATTTCAAGTGGACATTGAAGTCTACAGATACTAGCAACGTAAATGCGGTCACCCACCTCTAGACACAAGAGTACTAAGTATCAGTTCTTCAGTATGGAGGTGGTACATGTGCTTACTTCTAGTAGATTCAAGAATGGCCCCTAATCCAATGTATTGAAAATCTTCCATTTATCTTAATAATACCCGTTAGCGGGTACTTTGATTTTTTACATACGTTTGGATGCTTCGAGTGCTCCGTGCAGTATCTACATTACAATTTAAGTTTTTTTTGCATTACCTGTTAGCTTCCCTTCGTTTGCCGCTAGGGGCGCTGTTCCAACTTCATACAAATTTGAGTTAACTTTGACGCGATCGAGAAGTTAAAAACTCGCACTAAGCACACTGGTATTAGACTCGATTATAGGCATCACTATGTGAATATCTGGCTGTCCCATTTATACAAGTCGGGTCGTATGACTACAGCTGAAATAGGCAGGAGGTTAGTATCTACGCGTGCTGACTTATACGATGACACGATTTATGACAAATAATAATAATTGCAGATGACATAAACTCGCTGGCAATATTGGTGTAACCAAAAGTTGGTTGCAATACTGAAAAATATAATATAAATAAAGAACCATTTACTTGACAAGGCATTACAGAGTTTTTTTTTTGCTTAGATTGGTGAACGACCTCACAGCCCACCTGGTGTTAAGTGGTTACTGGAGCCCATAGACTTAAATAACGTAATTGCGCCATCAACCTTGAGATATAAGTTCTAAGGTCTCAAGTATAGTTACAACGGCTGCCTGAAATTCAATCTTTTGTACTATAATATGTACTATATTTTAATATCAATACTATAAACTGCATGAATTATACTTTTAATTTAATGAACATCTATAGAACTTAATTGTTTCCTAATAGTGTCCGATTGAATACTTTGGCGATTTGAAAGAAAAAAAAAAGCATGTTTCAGCAAAAAATCCTCAGCATTTTTATTGATTTTTACATTAGATTGATTTATGAATCGTCCAGCGCTAGGATTGGGGGAGACAAGGTTTTTGTGTGGAGCCTACGTCCTTTGTGGGTCAGGCAACCGTGTCTGTATGATTGATGGTTCGTACCTATCGAGGTTATACTACACGATGACCTTATTTGAGAATTAGGAGAAAGAGACTGTAGAGAATTTGAGGGACATTTGAGACTTTTCAACCGGAACTTTAGGCGGAAACGCGACGAACGAGGTCTTGAGAATTATTTTGATTGCCCAATTTAATGTTTCGTCAGATTTAAACCCTTTGATTGCCATGTAGGTCACCGATGCCCTACGTGGCGCACTGAAGTACTAAGATGCCGACATATTTAGTAGACTGGGAAAGATGATTCCGAAGATACTGAGAATTACTGAAGTCGTCGTGGCCTAAAGGATAAGACGTCCGGTGCATTCGTATCGAGCGATGCACCGGTGTTCGAATCCCGCAGGCGGGTACCAATTTTTCTAATGAAATACGTACTCAACAAATGTTCACGATTGACTTCCACGGTGAGGGATTAACATCGTGTAATAAAAATCAAACCCGCAAAATTATAATTTGCGTAATTACTGGTGGTAGGACCTCTTGTGAGTCCGCGCAGGTAGGTACCACCGCCCCGTTTATTTCTGCCGTGAAGCAGTAATGCGTTTCGGTTTGAAGGGTGGGGTAGCCGTTGTGACAATAATGAGACCTTAGAACTATATCTCAAGGTGTGTGGCGCATTTACGTTATAGATGTCTATGGGCTCCAGTAACCACTTAACACCAGGTGGGCTGTGAGCTCGTCCACACATCTCACCAATAAAAAATAAAAATAAAAGAATTAATCTATTTCTAAGAGACTTAAAAGACTAAAACATACATTATAAACAAAAGTAAGCAAAGTTAAGCAGTCCAGGCGTTTAGTAACAGAAATAATTACTTCAGTACGCCACGTAGGGCACCGGTAACGTAAATGGCAGTTAAAGGGCAGACAGCGGCTTGGCTCTGCTCCTGGCATTGCTGAAGTCCATGGGCGACTGCAACCACTTACCATCAGGTGGGTCGTACGCTCGTCTGCGTACAAAGGCAATAAATAAAAAGAAGGGTTATACGTGTAATAATATTGGCTTCTTATTAGTTATTTGAAAGTGCTGTTTGCATTCTCCCAGACCAATCAAGTCTTAATAAATACCTATCATTGTATCGGAGCATTATTTCTATCTTATCTTCTTTCGTTTTTTTTTGATTTCATCTTAATTGATTAGTATTTACAATACGCTTTTATTAGTTTCATATGTATGTTAACTATGTATGTATTGGAATTAGTGACCGTGATTTTTTAAGGGTATAGAAGCGCTCAGATGAGAGAAACGAACCTTTTATTAATATTATTTATTTAAGACATTAATTACTGTTTTTATTGTTATACATTTTCTCTGAGACCATAGTGTTATGATGCTACTCTTCTATCCACTGACATTAAAAATTACTAGTGTTGTGCTACAGCTCATCCTTCTTAATAGGGATGTGCCCACTAACAATTTTGACCCCCTTCAAAACGTCGGGTTAAATCGAAATTCGGCGTGCTTACTAAGGACCGATGACAATTCAATATTTTAAACAGTTAGACCCGTTATTTACTTTCGGCACTCAAAACAACAACTTCATTTGAGCGCCTTCTTTTTTTCACTTAGCAAATTGGAAACCGTTGTATTTGCCTGAAAGTATGTACAGTAACGAATAATTTATGATAACATAATGCTACATAAACTAAAAAAACAAAAAAAAAAAAAGTTTAAAAAAACAAACAAAAACACGCTTTTATGGAATATCGACCTAATAAATAGAAAATAAATTTATTGTTAAAAAAAGCGTGTGGGTGGCACCCCACCACGCCTTTTCACAATAAAATTATTTTTATTTTTTTAGTTGGATTTTCTATAAGTGTGTTTTTTTTAAACTATTATTTATAGATAAACAAATTTCATTTCATTTAGCTCTTTTTTATTTTTCATATAACATATTGTTTAATGCATGGAAAAGTGAATAAACTCGATGATGGCAAAAAAGGCATTACAAGAAGCCGATTGCTATAAAAAAAGAAGTTAATAAGGCCTTTATAATATTTCACAGTTTTGAATTTGGAACGTAAGTTTTTAGTTTTTAAGCAAGCACGTCCTAATACTTTTATCATCTATAATATAAGTATCTTTTTTGTAAAATTATTTATAAAAACACAAAAGAGTGCTCATACAACGCTTCGACTTCATGGTCGGAGTGAGTTCAGAATATTTTGCAAGCAACAAAATATAATATACCAGTTGGGCGCTTAAGACATTTCTTAATGCACGGTCACCAATAAAACGTCAGTTCTCGTTAAATTTTCGTCGCGTCCCGCCGTTCTCACTTCCGAAAGGTCGTTAGTGGAGCGCGACGATCCGGAATAATTGAATTACCACGGTTACACTGTCGCCTCCTTATGCAACGGTGGATTTTATTTATTCAACAACTTTCTTTCGGAATTTAGAGGGTAATTTTTTGCGAATTAAACTCCGCAGTCTTGATGCTCAGTGGCTCATTGACAGTTTACGTTTATGGTTCGGGGTTTTGAAGATTAGTTGATGATTGTGGACCGAGCCAAAAACAATTTGCAAGACATCACTCAGATTACGAACTCTTTTTTATGATTGAGGGATTACTGGTGGCCCGGAGGCCATTCCAGTTTCACAAGACAGGTGGGCGAGCAAAGGTTCACCGGGAGGGGTGGGATTTGTTAAAAGCTACCCAAGCGCCTCCAAGGTAGACCTAACGACTCAAGAGTAGCTGCTTCGCGAGTTAATCTACTACATGATCGGAAACGCGACCCGCTGGGAAGATCCGGCGAGAAACTCAGCGGGCTGATGTAGGTTAAGTTGCACGTCGAATTCGGCAAAGAGTTCTCGAGAGAAAACGCTTTGCCGAGTTCGACGAGTACGATTACCGAGGTCCCTAAGCCTGCTCCTAGTTGTTAGAGCTGAAGGCGTCTAATGCAAGAGTTATTGGATCTGATGGATCCGTAAAGACGTGTCTAGGGCGACGACGGTGACTGGCTCCTGCGTGGTCAGGATTTTGGAGATTGTGAACTGCGAGGTCGTCCAATCGTCCAAGCCTTGGATCCTTAATTCGAATAAAAGCGATGTATGGCGATCACAGGAACTGAAGTGGACAAGCTGAAGAAAATATGGAAGACAGAAATATAGCCAAAGCCACAGGTTTTGAGGTCGTCGGGGCCTAAAGGATAAGACGTCCGGTGCATTCGTGTTGAGCGATGCACCGGTGTTCGAATCCCAGGCGGGTACCAATTTTTATACTCAACAAATGTTCACGACTGACTTCCACGGCGAAGGAATAACATCGTGTAATAAAAATCAAACCCGCAAAATTATAATTCGCGTAACAATTGCTAGTAGGACTTCTAGTCACTCTTGTGAGTTCGCACGGGTAGGTACCACCGCCCTGCCTATTTCTGCCGTGAAGCAATAATGCGTTTCGGTTTGAAGGCTGGGGCAGCCGTTTTAACTATACTTGAGACCTTAGAGCTTATATTTCAAGGTAGGTGGCGCATTTACGTTGTAGATGTCTATGGGCTGCAGTAGCCATTTAGCACCAGGTGGGCTGTGAGCTCATCCACCCATTTAAGCAATAAAAAAAATCCGGCTCGTACCTACGAACTCTTGTTTTCCCTTTATCGCTGCGGAGACGTGGACTTTGCGGCAGATTGAGAAAAATAAGGTCGATGCTCTGAAGATTTAGTGCCGGAGACGAATAGGTATTCGATATTTCATGGACCGAACTTCGCACCGATATCTCCATTCTTCAAGAATTCGGCATTAAGCAGCGTCTTTTGGCGCTCGTGCATGGACGCATACTATGGTTTTTTGGACATATCTCCCGGCGAGGAATGACTCCATAGAGCGCCTTGTCGTTCAGGACAAAGTAGAAGGCACCAGGTCCAGTAGGCAGTTGGTGGTTTAAATGAGTGTACCAGGCTTACTAGAAACCGGGAGAAATGGCGATTGCTCGTAAGGCGTATAACTTCTGCCCACAGCAATGATATTGAATTACGAACACGACCGTTCTGAGAAGAGTCATAAGACAAAGAAAAAAAGGCTAAGTAGCCTGCACTGTTTGTGTCTTTTTTTATTTATTTTTTATTGCTTAGATGGATGGACGAGCTCACAGCCCACCTGCGGTTAAGTGGTTACCGGAGCCCATAGACATTTACACAACGTAAATGCGTTAATGAGATATAAGTTGTAAGGTCTCAGTATAGTTACAACGGCTGCCCCATCCTTCAAGCCGAAACGCATTACTGCTTCACGGCTGAAATAGGCGGGGTGGTGGTACCTACCCGTGCGGACTTCCAAGAGGTCCTACCACCAGTGATTACGCAAATTATAATTTTGCTGGTTTGGTTTTTATTACACGATGTTATTCCTTCACCGTGGAAGTCAATCGTGAACATTTGTTGAGTACGTATTTCATTAGAAAAATTGGTACCCGCTTGCGGGATTCGAACACCGGTGCATCGCAACATACGAATGCACCGGACGTCTTATCCTTTAGGCCACGACGACTTCAAGGTCTCTTAAGATGTTGGTTTTTCGGAATTCAGTGTGCTTAGTGCGAGTTTTTTAACGTTCTCGATAGCGTAAAAGTTAACTCATATTTGTATTGAATAGGATCGTTTGCGTACGTTTGCCGCTAGGGGCGCTGTTCCAACTGCATACAAAATTGGGTTAACTTTTACGCTATCGAGAACGTTAAAAAACTCGCACTAAGCACACAGCAGCCTACGATTATACGATTTCTTTAACTTTCTGTAAGGATGAAATGGCATCTCTGATTATTACAGTAACAACAACATAGCCTATGTTTTCTTTCAAAAATCTTATGAAGCTATTATAACAGTAAAAGCCTACGGACAAACCAATAAACACACTCGGACATGATTGCATTTTAAGGTTGCAAAAGGACCTAAAAATGTACATAATATAATAATAATAGATTTAAGTTATTATGTGACATATAAACCACAACTACACGTTTTACCTATCGTCTAGTAAAAATGACGTCTCATAATGACTTTTACTTTCGAACTAATTAAATGATATTTAAGCTTATCTCAATGAGTGAGTAACTAATATCATTAAATTACGATAAAAATGAGACGCCGAAGACAAAAATATTTCAGCGCCATCTATTGTTCGTGCTAAAACAGCTCAAGGGGAGCTGTTTTGTCTACGACACTAGTTGCGCGCATGCGTGCGAAGTCATTTAGAGGCTATTATTACAAACACAATCGTAATATTACACACACTAGTGTTCCGGCGAGCTCGGAATGTAAACGTGTGTCTTAATGTTTTACAAAATAAATATTTTATTCTGTGTTTACGTACTTCCTGAGTATTGAAGTGAATAAAATGTAAGTAATCTCATTTCGTTCTTGGTGAGTTCTTTAATTAGTAACAGTTTAATTATCATATAGACTGAGAATCACGAATAACCTTCACTGCGCATGTGTTGAATAACATGTATCAATTGACATTCTGTTGTTATGGATGATTTAATGGTATTTAATTATGGAATATATAATAACTTTGTTTTTTAATATTATTAAATGGACAATTTTGCTACAATAGACGATGAATTTAAGATCCCTATTCAACATCCGATATGGTCTAGTGGCTAGGATACCTGGCTCTCACCCAGGAGGCTCGGGTTCGATTCCCGGTATCGGAAACCATTTTGTAACTTTTATTTTTATTTCAGATCCAAAATGAATTTAAAGGCAGCGCTCGCCATTACTATGGTGTTTGTTGGATGTTGTTCCAACGTAGTTTTTTTGGAGTTTGTCGTCAAAGAGGACCCCGGAGCCGGTAACCTAGCGACCTTCCTACAGTTTGTATTCATAGCTACGATTGGGTTCTGTACCGTCGGCAAATTCGGTATGGCCAAACGAAATATACCGTTTAAGCAGTATCTACTCCTGGTTGGGTTCTTTTGGACGAGCAGCGTCGCCAACAACTACGCCTTCGACTTCAACATCGCAATGCCGCTGCACATGATCTTCCGAGCTGGTTCTCTAATGGCTAACATGGCCATGGGCGTTTGGATCCTCAAGAAGCGCTACCCACCGCTGAAATACCTGGCCGTGTTTATGATTTCTGCCGGCATAGCCATTTGCACCATTCAGTCTAGCGGAGACGTGAAGGCGCCTCGCAAAACCCACGAGGACGCTGCCGAAGAGGAGAAACTGAAGTTCATCGACTGGCTGTGGTGGTGTTTGGGCATTGCCATACTGACCTTCGCCTTATTCGTCTCGGCTCGGATGGGAATCTTTCAAGAGTCGCTTTATTCGAAGTACGGAAAACACCCGTGGGAGGCATTATACTACACGCATCTTTTGCCATTGTTGTTCTGGTTGCCGACCGCATCGAATCTGATCGGACACGTCGAAATCGCGACACAAACCCCTGTCGTTGAGTTCTTAGGGTTTATTTTGCCGCGACAAGTTCTGTGGCTGTTGCTGTACGTTTCGACTCAGGGTCTGTGTATTAGCGCGGTCTATGTTTTGACAACCGAATGTGCGTCGCTGACAGTGACGTTAGCTGTCACTTTGAGAAAGTTCGTGTCGCTTCTGTTCTCTATAATGTACTTCAGGAATCCCTTCACTTTAGGGCACTGGATAGGGACATTGCTAGTGTTCGTCGGTACGTTGATATTCACGGAGATATTGCAGAAATGCTTGGCCGTGTTTACCACAGACGATAAGAAGAAGAAATAAATTTAGTATGTATAGCCCGACTAAATATGAGGCCGTCAGCGCAAAGGTGGGTTAAACTTACCATACTTATTATGGAGCAATGAGGTTTAAGTTTTCAATTCGAATTTGAGTAGGCAAAAAAAACAATACGCGCAAAAATAATGTTTACAAAGTCATCTGTTGTCTTTGGGTGAAACTATGGATAGGCCGGTTTTGCATCAAAATTTATTATATAATAAATAAATTGCAATGTACATAACTATAAACATGATTATGAAAAATTGTTGGTTTGGTTATTTTTGCGCTGACGGCCTCATTTCAAGATTTCGATGTGCCAGATTAAGAAACAACTTTTTAAATATCGGTACAGTTCATCTAATACGAGTCTACTTAGGATTCGCAAGTGCGTTTAATATCGTAAAAGTATTTTAGTTTAAATTATTTTAGTTTTAAGACACGAAGGCAAATGTTCCGTTGTTAAATATTATCAATGATGTTTACTTTGGTGTATTTACTTAAACCTTTTTACATTAAAAAAATAATATTAAAGAAATATTTAATATTAAAACATGAACTCGTATCGATGGAATGTTTACTACCGTACAATGGGGTAAATAGGGACAAAATCGACCTTCAGATTGAATTTTAAAATAGTTCCAATTAAATAGTCACTGCTCAACCAAAGAAATAAGTTGAGTCTTGAACGTACCTAGGTGATAAAAACCGTTACATAATTTTAATTATTAATTTTAAAGAAATAATCGGTAAAATAATGGCCGTCCCAATTTACCCAGCGTCCGGGGTAAATTGACACGGTTAAGGGTTAAATTGGGATATTTGTAAGGGTTGTCAACTCGCAGTACTGCGATATATAGGTAGGTGCCATATAATTATTTATATGGACCGAAATGATGAATACAATCCATAATTTAAGCACAATACACAACATAGTGTAAATTAAGCTGGTTTCTATTCCGAAGCGATGTGACGTGAATGATAATCAACAATAAATTGATCAAAAAAAGTATGTGCATGTTATGTTTTAGAAAATTATTATTTAATTTCCTTAAAAATCACAACTCTGAAACAAAATGATAAAATAGAATAAAAAATAGAAAACAAAAGGACTGGAAATGCAATAATACAATTTTATTTAATCAACATTTTCAAAATAATCTTTGAGCAAGAGTAAGATATCAGGTGAATAAGATAAAAAAACAGCTTTATCTGATTACTGCCAATAATAACAAAAATAAAAGAAATTATTTCTAAGCTAAATAACTAAACTCAATTAATTCACTCACTCATAATTGGATATCTCGGATTTTTAATTAATGTTACATTTAAAATCTGAGGCCTGTTTTTATTTGTGTGTGCGTTTTGAATGTTAACAAAATCATGATTCGACGCGTGAATAGATTCTGAAATAACAAAAGTTTTGATTCGTTTGAGTTCTTTTAACTTTTAATTTTTTTTATTGCTATAAAGAACATACGACCGGGCAGATATTACAAGGTAAATGTCGCGAAAAAAAAGTAATTATATATATACTTTTCTTTTACCTATAATACTTACATAAACTAACTGATAAACACATTAACCTTCTTTACATCACGCAATTAAGTGATAGTATAGGCTAAAAAATCTATTATAAGATATCAGTGACAGCCCTAACAAGCCATCCCTATTTTGTCTTTTGGCGTTCTAATTTTGTGTTTTCTCGTCCCTAATTTTTCCAGTCTCGTTCCCAATTACCCTACATACGTCCCAATTTTCCCCAAAAAGAAAGGAAAAAATATACATTTTTTATTTTGTCGAAATATTGTATTTAAAATAAGAATATTGCAACTTACCGTTTGTTGTGGTATTTCCAGGTGTATTAAAAACTTATATAAACTGTGATCTTATTGAAAAAACAACGATAATATTACTTTTTTTAAAAGTTCTTTAAGCTGTTTTAAAACGCACTTTTCAACCACTATTTTCAATTTAATTTGACGAATTTTTGGGACCAACTTAACTCATATTTAGTACTTCCATAGTTAACTTGGTTTTTCTTCTATACATTGATAAATATTAACATAAACAAAATTAGGTAGATTCCGTGCTACAGGTACTTTGAGAATCTTCGGCAGGTTTGTCCCAATTTACCCCAGGATCCCAATTTACCCCATGTCATGGTACTAGAGTAGAATTATTTTGTCCGCGCAGTTTGGGTCATGAAAAATCGGAGCGGTGAAGCGAGTATTTCGCTCTCTTTTCCACTCACGAGCCTATAGACGGGCATAGTGAAGCGCATTATTGTTGTCGATGAGCGTTATCGATAGTGTATTTAGTTTTGTCATTTTGTGGGTTAGTGATAAAAATGAAAGAAAAAATCACTAATAGAACACTTACACCACATATCGCCGCAGCAAGTTAACGAGGACGGCAGAAACTAACACTTTGTAACATTTCGGGATCTATTCTCATTTCAGTGATAACTTTTAACACATTATTGATAATAACGTATGTTTGTGCTGGTATATTTTTGCCAAGAAAGCAAAATATTTGATAAATTCTGCCATTTTGGTACAAAACAAAGGAGTAACCTTGTGTCACTAAAGAAATTCAGAGAGCAAATGCATAAAATCACATTTCTCTTCGACATATGTACTATAATTTGTAGGTAGGTACAATAAATGACTCATAACATATCAATGTCTCACCACCCTTCGTATACCACTCCGGCGCCGTGTACCTGCCTTCGATGACTCGTTTGTTTTTATCGATAATGCCGTTGCGCCCGCGCAACTTACTCATCGCCCTAGCCGGCCTATGTTTAATGACCCAAACTGCACGGACAAAATAATTCTACTATAGACTCCTTTGCTTCTAATCTCCTTTATGTCTGACATCTATTTGACGTTTACCCGATTTTATAAACCCTCACTAGAGTTAGACGCGCCAGTTGATCTGGGCCACATCGTATCAGTGTCGTCTCGATCTGGTCCTGTATCTCTTTCTAACTTAAACGTTGGAAGAAGATGAACGATTTACGGGTTTTAATGCGTGTGCGTTCGGAAGCTTGCCTAAGTATCTTAAGTTTATAGCATTTCAAGCGGGCTAGAGCTTTACGATTGCAAGTCAAACGTCTTACAGAAAGTAAGACTATGATCAAACTTCTAAACTTGATATGAGATCAAGAGTGGTAATATTAATTATAAGTTAGTAAATTATTTCTGTTATTTAATGTGACATTAAGAAAAAAATACCTTTGTGAATATGCATAATATTATTAGATAATTAATTTTGTTTTTGCTTGTAATTGTATAATCGTAAGTGTTGTCGTCAGCTGAAATAAATTATGAATCATATCTTGGAAAAGACAACTCAATGATAAAAAAATTTTTTTTAATTTAACTACGTTGACAAATAACTATTTGCTTACGGCTTTGCTTTACGGGTTTTTTTACGATCTTTGACAAAATTTGATGTGCATATTAATCCTCAAATGAGTTATGCATATCATAAAAAGAAATGAATACAGTATTGATTAAAAAAAAGTAGGTTATCTAGAACGTACGAACTACGGACATCGCGTTTTAAAGATACATGATATCAAAAATCAATGACGCGGTACAGATAATACAATAAAATAGATACTAGGTACGAGTGATCGTGATATTTTTCTCCCATTACAATTAAATTCTAATAATACGTCCATAATTTTTTTCTCATGGTAATTTAAAAAAAACCCCGGCAATAAATCATACACTTTCATCTGGACCCAAACTTGGACTCCTGTATTATCGGATCCGGAGACTGACATACGTATTTATTAACGTTTGAATCTACACACATATCGAGGGTTGAAGGCTATTTCGTTTAAGCGATGACATTTATCTTTGTCATTAAAGGTCCGCTTTATTCGTTATTAGCATCAACAATTCGATGTTTTGACGTGACAACGTCTTCGATGGAGCCGGTTGCATGCACGAAAAAACATGACTCATGCGGCGTTACCTCGCTCTGAGGCGTTCCATTTAAGGCTTGAAGTGCAAGCGAGAGCGCGCGACGAGCGACAAAGAGACACAATCGGCCTCCGCGTTCGGCAGCGTTCGACATCTGTCTCTCTCCTACTTGAGTGAGCGATGCATCCGCGTGGACAGCTGCTATACAGCCACGTTCAATCAACTATCATCAGTAAACCGACTTTACAGACAACCGATTTTTTAATTGAACTCCAATTATGTTTACTCCATTCAAACAGCTGAAGAAATTTTCATGTCATAATCTTTTAACAAATTTCAAAGATTAAATGGCTCTCTTGTAAAGTTGCAGAAATGACGCTCAAACGAAATTGCATTACACATCTCCCTATAGAAATTAAACACCCAGACAACGAGAGCAAACAAACCCGTTTATCACACGATTATTTGCCCGATCTGGGAATCGAAGCCACGACTCCTGTCCCAGCAATCAAAGCCAATTATTACTGCACCATAGACTCAAATTCAAAAATTCCAATGAAACCGCCGGATAGTCAAGACAATCTATACTCTATACTAATTTAAAAATCTACAGTGGTTTTTATGGATGATTTATGGATGGTTATTATGAGTGTTGGACTCCCTACACCAGTTGCGGGGGCGTTAATGATGAGAATCTTTGTGGGGGTGAGAAATAATAATGTTAATTTTTAAATGTCCAGTGAAACGGACGGGTAGTAGCTAGTATACTCATAAGTTTACGAATTCAAGGTCAAAGCAGCATATTCGTTTCTTTGTTAAATAGCGCACAGACCTGTGTGAGACAATCACAATGTACGAGGTTGGGTCATAGAATTGCTGTCTCAAACAGCGGTCCGCCGGCTATTGTGCAGTGAAGACTTTGACCTCATATTTCAAGATTTCCACTGGCAATTTATGCCTGAAATACGCTTTGGACGGTAACCATTTTAATTTCAGTGGTAATTCGATGAATAACTTGTGCTTAGTGCGAGTTTTTTAACGTTCTCGACAGCGTAAAAGTTAGCTCATATTTGTATAGAATGGGATCGTGTGCCTACGTTTGCCGCTAGGGGCGCTGTTCCAACTGCATACAAAATTGGGCTAACTTTTACGCTATCGAGAACGTTAAAAAACTCGCACTAAGCACACTGATCTACTTCTGGCTCAACGCAATGCTAATCTGCTGTTGGCTTCAACGTTTGTGTACACAGATATATTAATTGCATTTGAACATTAAGACGCAGGTTAATTGTGATTAACGAAAGGCAATAACTGGTTTGGTTTGGTTAGTGGTAGGTGATGGGTAAATATAATATACTTTACTGGTGGTGGTGGTGGGACCTTTTGTGAGTCCGCACGGGTAGTACCACCACCCTGCCGTCCTCCTTCCTCTGTTCGCGCGATTTTCGTAAAAAGCGGTACAAAGTCTGCTTCACTTATTAATACTTAGATGTTCGAGTGAATTATTGTAATCGATTTTAAACTACCTCCTTGGTCAATTAATGACTTAAAAATGTCCTTGGCTCTGAATCAGATGACTATAAAGGGTAATGAAAGTACGTGAGTGTTTTAAGTTAATTTCAAAGCGTGTAAAATGCATTTATAAAAGAAGTAAGTACTTTTTTATGATAACAGAATTGAAATCGTAACAAATATTTAGGGCACTTTTACTTGTGTTGTACATATTATGTGAATAAACTTGGATAATGTTTAAAGCTTAATGAAATCAATAATTATAAAATGCACTATTAATAATGTTATTTAGTATAATTGTCTGTAAAATAAATGTGAAATTGAAAGATCCATACACGTTTTTTATTTGTTCCGAACAGCAAATTGGCTTAATTGAAAATTGTGTCAACCGTCATGGATATTGGCAGGCAGGCTAACTGGAATAGAAATCTTCAAATGGGTACTTATTTATGAAACTATTTATTCACTAATGGTGCTTACTTAAATAATAACGATAAAGTAAATATATGTTAGAATTAGCAGACATTTGCCTGCGGTAGAGTGTGGTGATCCTGCTGGGTTGGTGACACCGCTCTGTCTAATTCTGTTACAAAGTAATAATGGGTTCCGTTCTAACAAGCGGGAAAGCTGTTAGGCCTTTGCAAGCATTCAGGTAGTTCGTGTCTTCCCAACCAAGCTGACGAACACATTGTTGTTTTTGCTATTAGAAAATGATCGTATTGTCTTGGATTTTGGCGAGTCGTAGATATAATGACGATTACTTTGACGGTTAAATGTCTCATTTTATTGAATATTTCCTAAGTTTCGAATATTTTAAAGCATTTTGTAAAGAAAGAAATAAGGCTGCAAAGCTTCTTACGAAGATAAAAGTATTCAATTTCACGTTAAAAGTAATTTGGATTAGGGTTGACAGATTATGAAAAAAAAAAAACAAAAAAAATCTCGTGTATTCAAAATACATGAAAGGAAAACAAAATCAGTAAAAGCATCGTATTTATCTTGATCAAGGCACTCGAAATTTACCTTGCCTTAAAAATGTATGTCAAAGTAAATTTGGCAGAGCGTTGTGTATGCGATAAAACCTGACATAAAAATTTGCAGACTTCGCTGGAACGCGGTATAGTAACGTCGACGAGAGATACGATTTTTGACAACTATGATTGTCACTGTGATTGTATACGTATGTTTTATTGAAGTAGATTGGCAAAGAAGATGAGACTTCGAATGTATATGTTTAGTTGTTACCATTTAACACTAAATTAGTACGTTCACTTATCTAAGCAAAAAATAGGGCAAGGATAAGATGAGTTTGGAATGAGTTAAGGTAGCGTTGTGCCAGTAGCTAAAGGTGACTGGATTTAGTCACCTTTTCTTCTCTGCCTATTGTAGCTACTCTCGGATTAGTAGATTGGTAGATTAGAGAATTTGCTAACACTGGCCCTAAGAAGAGCAGTGCTTCGCTGAATCAACCACCGGATCAGAATCGCGACCTACTGGGAATATTAGGCGAGAAACTAGTGGTAGGACGTCTTATCAGTCCGCACGGGTAGGTACCACCGTCCTGCCTATTTCTGCCGTGAAGTAGTAATGTGCTTCGGTTTGTAGGTAAGTTTGGGTAAGGGTAACCTTAGAACTCATCTCTCAATGTGGGTGGCGGAATTTACGTTGTAGATGTCTATGGGCTTCGGTAACTACTCTATACCGTGGGCCGTGAGCTTGTCCACCCATTTAAGCAATAAAAAAAAACACAGTGCGTTGTGTCTATGAGCTAGGTTGTAACTCGTCGAATATGAGTTTAACGAGAACGCGACGGATCGGATGTCAGTAACCATTAAAGTACTTCAGTGGTAACCACCTAATGCTCCTAGCGAATAGCGGACATACTATAATCACTGGCGGGTCGTATGACCAAAGCAGGGACAGGCTTTAATTTGACTAATTCGTTTCATGATTCGAAATTGCATACTTACAGAGTAGCAGTACTATATAATATTTATTATACATTCGGTTTTGCAAAATTTACATCCAACTACCGATGTTTTTATTTATTTATTTATTTACATTTCATGTAAAATTTACACTGGCGGACTTAATGCCTAAGGCATTCTCTACCAGTCAACCAAAGGTAGTGCAGAGTAAATAGTGGTAGGTGCAATGAAATTTATATTAAGTTACGAATACATACAAAAAAAAAGTATATATATATATATACAAAATCACAAATACATATACATAGATACATACATTTATACATACATATAATAGATTTTACTTACACCGAAAGATAGCCACATCCGTATTTTTATAATATTTCTCGAACTAATAATAGTTGATTTATAGATTTACATCATCTTTATATTATGTTTTGGCTGAGTCACTGTGATTATTAGCAGCGTTTTGTTATGGCAATATGACCTTTATTATATCAGATTCACGGTTTTGTCTACTGTCTCATAAGATAAGTTAACAGTTGCTAACTAAAATATTTGTATTGAGTTTCAATTTTAAGCATGACTGAATTATGCTGATTTCGACGTGTTTTTTTTATTTTATCTGTATGTATCGGAATCTTTGAACGTCATTTTCATTCACTTTAAGACGTCCGCTTAGCTCATAGACCTATAACTAGTCAGGTCATAAGTATTGTCACACAGTAAAAACTTTTCTTTTACAATGCTGGCCACAAAAAAGATTATTGAATTCGAATTTCGAATTGTTTATGAAAATAAAAATGTATACTTTTAGAATTTTACTCATTTTTAAATATGGAGTGGACGCTTAAAGAAGACCGTGTTGCAGTTATTGCGTTGCATCGTTGCGGTTACGCGCCAATTCAAATTTTTAACATACTGAAAAATTTGAATATAACCAAAAGATTCGTTTATCGTACCATCAAACGATACAATGAAGACTCTTAAGTCCTGACGAACCTTGTGGAATCTGTTTCTCATACCATGTTCAATAACAGGCACTGGGTATTCCAACAAGATTCGGCGCCAGCTCATAGAGCGAAGAGCACACAAGACTGGCTGGCGGCGCGTGAAATGGACTTCATCCGGCACGAAGACTGGCCCTCCTCCAGTCCAGATTAGAATCCGTTAGATTACAAGATATGGCAACACTTGGAGGAAAAGGCGTGCTCAAAGCCTCATCCCAATTTGGAGTCACTCAAGACATCCTTGATTAAGGCAGCCGCCGATATTGACATGGACCTCGTTCGTGCTGCGATAGACGACTGGCCGCGCAGATTGAAGGCCTGTATTCAAAATCACGGAGGTCATTTTGAATAAACTTTAGTGTCATAAGAATCTATGTTTTGTTAAGTTCATTCTGGTATATGAATGGTTACATAATGAATAAACTTGTTTCAATTATTTTACATTAAACATGTGACAGAATTTATGACCTGACTAGGTATAGTACTTCAGTGGCTTAGCTCGAAAAGGGGAATGCCCATTTTAGACCCAAAGCGGACAATAGATTATAGAAAAAATACTTAGTGCATTAATTTTGTCATAAATAAATATGCATTTACTTTCTTGCAAATAAGCGCCACTACAGTTTACAATAAGTAGTTTAAATAAAAGTAACTCTATTGAAAAAACAAGGATTTTTATTTTTGCGGGAAAAATATTGCCAGCTTCAAAACCTTTTACGTATGAAGTAAATATTTTGAGTATATAAATAAAACATATAAATAAATCATTTTAAGTATTATCATTAATCAATCGAACATCGAAGACATACCCATTGGACTTTAACTTGTAACTATACCTGAGACCTTAGAACTTATATCTCAAGGTGGGTGGCGCATTTACGTTGTAGATGTATGTGGGCTCGAGTAACCACTTAGCAACACCAGGGTGGCTGTGAGCTCGTCCACCCATCTAAGCAACAAAAAAAACTTTACTAGTATTGTTATTTAAATATGTACAACTAAAACAAAAACATAAAAAATAATGTGTACTCGTAAAAAAAAGATTAAGATATAAGTCAATTATCGGTTATTTAAAAAAATAATCGATATATGAATTTCATGTAATTATTTTTCTTTATACTGACAACACTGAATTTAATCTGACTGACTGACACATTGCTTGCTGCTTGTGGTGTTGTGCTTCCGTACAAAATGGATGTGTTTTGATTTTTCTTCGATTTATTTTACTTTTATCAATAACGTTTCATACTACGACTAAAAACATTGTGTGAATTGTGGTTTTACCCTGACCGAGATTTAAAACCGTGTATATGCTCTCCTTTGCTATTTTTAGATGATACTAATTGTGTATGAAGATGAAGAAAATATAGATATTTAAAGAATTAAGTGTGTTTTTTATACCCTATTGGATAAAAATACATTAGGAACATCTTAAACATTAAGAAAAGAAAAAGTTCTTGAAGTATCTCACAATCCGACACTTATTTATACAGAAAATTAACCTCAAAACGAGTTTTTATTTTTATTATATTTTTTATAATAGTGGCGTCAATTTCAATATATTTTTTATATATCTAATACATTTAAGAATTTGAATCAGTCCATTTTTTAAGTAATATTTGATGTCCACCTTGGGCCTAGCACACTATGGAGAGTGGGCATTCCCCTTTCCACTATTCCAGATGACACTGATTTTATAACTTCGCCTAATATTCTGACTAGTATCCATATAGGATAAAAAGATGAAATGAATTGTTGGTTTGCTCTTTAAGCGTGTTTTTTTTGTTTTATTTTTATACTTTGTTATATTTTTTATATTGTAAGTCGTCGTGGCCTAAAGGATAATAAGAGTGCTGTATTTGTATTGAGCAATGCGAGTGTGCCGGTACTATACTAATTGCTTTAATGAAATACGTAAATAATAATATTCACGAATGACTTCGAGGGTGTAGGCATAGCTTCGTGTAATAAATATCAAACTCAAAAATTACTTTTTGTTTCTACCTATTCTCTGGTAGCCTAGGAGGCTATTTCAGCTACGCCCGGACGGGCAAATATTACTCTATTTTGCGTAATTATTGGTATTAGGGAGCCTTGTGATTACCAGCTCCCGGTCTGCTTCTGCACTGAGTCTCAGTGGATCCATTCTCGAAAAGGAAAACTGCTCACTCACTATTTGTAAACACAGACAATATGCATCTGTTAATATTTAATTTAATAATATTTTTTCAACCACGCAATGTAAGATAATAAATATTAATAGCAGTGTGTGGTCTTGAGGGAGCGCAAGGTGTGACTGCTATCTATCTTCTTGTTTTTCTTTGCCTATTTATCCAGACTTATGGTAGGTTCACCGAGAGTGTAGATGAGCTTACAGGACTCAGTTTGGCGTCTACCTTCACAATCCATTACTAGTTGATTCAAACTATAAGCATAGCAGACCATAACTATTTTATCATTCGTTTAGAAAACAAGATTGTTGCATTTTATATTCCATTTTTGGTAGTTTCTATTTCCGGAACATTCTAGCACTATCTATAAAGATCCTCATTTTAATACCGTCACTATATCTTCAAAGATGCTATTTATTATATATGTACATAGCCGAGTCAGGGGCCTCACGTTGCATAATTTATTCAGTCTCAACGTAAAGTGGGTCAAACACGACACACACACACATAAGGTGTTACTATTCTATATTTACTTGTATCAAATTAAATTTAAACAGTTATTGAATTATGCAATTTTAACGGACCTGTACTCTAGTAATTAGTTAATCATTTTATTTATATAACGGCCGTCTGGTGTAGTGGTAAGTGACATGGTCACTACACAAGGGAGCCGCGGGTTCGAATCCCGCTAAGGGAAGATATTTGTATGATAAATATAAAAATGTTTTTACCAGAGTTATGGATATATACTAAATATATGTATGTGTATAATAAAAATCTTATATTTATTTCCGTTATCTGGTACCTGTAACACAAGTTCTTTACGAACTTAGCACGGGACCAGTTAACGTGGCGTGATTGTTAGTAAATATTTACTATTTATTTATTTTTGAAAGCTTTTACTCTGTAGTGATTCTGCGAAGCACTGCTCTTGCTAGGGCCAGTGTTAGCAAAACTCCGCTTTGAGCCCCGTGAGCTCACCCACATGTTAGGGCGAAGCTGAAATAGCCTCTCAAGGCTATCTATCAGCATAGGTAAGAAAAAATCGACTAGCGTTTCACGTAATATCAAAACTTTTGATTTTAAAAACATGAATTATATCAAATTATCAATCGTTATTGATTGATAAACGTCAAGGGAGGATTTTCCACTGAGCGGGTGAAATTGCTCATCCAATCGACGCGGCGACCGTCCAAATGTTATTTGTACGAACTTATTTACATTATGTATCTATACACTGATCGCGTAAATGTCTTTAGCGCGAATCAGACATCTGTCAAATATCTTCTGTTTTATTCACGTTCCTAATGTATTATCGAAACAAGAATACAAAATTCATACTTGAGTTTAATACCTAATTAGTTCATCTTTGGTATACTTATTAGGTATTAAACTAATTAGTTCATCTTGAATTAAATGTTATTTATTTTGTACTAAATTAACATGAATTACTGTTATTTTTCTAAGTGGGGTGGCGAGTTTCGGGTTCGCCTTGTTTTGATCTTTTCACAAACAATTTTGTAACCCTAGAAGTATATATTTCCAAAAGACTAGTGTATTTATGTAGTGGATATTTATATTTAGTGTATTGTGAGTATAGAGAAAAAAGAAAATTTCATAGGAAATGGAAATGTTATGGTCGATTGGCCGACTATTCAAGTTTTTCTGTTCTTCGTGAAAGACAAAAAGCCTTAAAAATTTGCTGTTACAATGCACACATAACAAAATGTGAGGATGATATCTTGAAGTGTAGTAAGCAATTTTGGAGATTTGTTAAATCCAAGAGGATTGCTGGGGATTTTCCTAACGAATTGTTCTTAAATGATAGGTGCTCATCTGATGGTTCCGAAATATGTAATTTATTTAATGTTCATTTTGGTTCTGCCTTTTTAACTAACAATACACAGTCAGCATCATCTTTAAGTTATACCCCTGCCTCTTACGACCTTAACTGTGTAGATATTTCTTCATTTTTTATTTCGGTGGGTAAAGTCAAACAATATTTGAAAAATCTTGATATTTCCAAGGGTGCTGGTCCGGATGGTATTCCGCCTGTTTTTTTGCGACAATGTTACGCTCAGCTGTGTTACCCTTTGCATCTTCTTTTTAATCTCTCATTATCAACTGGTGTTATGGCCCGTATTTGGAAGCGGTCGTTCGTGGTGCCAGTCTTTAAGAGCGGTGATAAACATAACATAGCTAACTACAGACCAATTTCTAAAATGTGTGCTATCCCTAAGATGTTTGAACGTATAGTTTATGATTTTTTATTTCCATTGATTAGGCCTCATATTATAGAGCAACAACATGGTTTTATAAGCCATAGATCTACTGAGACAAACCTCTGTTAGTTTTTGGATTATGTATTGAACGCCATGGAGGATGGTCATCAGGTTGATGTGGTGTACACAGATTATTCCAAAGCGTTCGATCGAATAAATTTTGACATTTTGATTGAGAAATTGCATGGACTTGGGGTCCACGGTGATTTGCTGCGATGGCTTGAGTCTTATGTTAGAGATCGCAGTCAGGCTGTGACTTTCAATGGTTTTTGTTCTTCATTTGCACCTGTTCCCTCGGGAGTTCCTCAGGGCTCTCATCTCGGTCCTATGTTATTTAATATATATGTCAATGACGTTTCAAATGTTTTCAAGAAATCCAAATTTATTATGTACGCCGATGACAAAAAAGTATATAAAGTTATAAAGTCCTTAAATGACTGTTTGGAATTACAGGACGATTTGAACAAATTATTTGTTTACTGTCAAAATAACTTACTCACAATGAATACTAACAAGTGTACTATTATAACATTCTCACGTGGAGGATCGAATATCTTGTATGACTATTCTATTAATGGTCAAACTGTGGTACGCACCACAGTTGTTCGTGATTTAGGTATTTATTTGGATTCCAGTTTGATTTTTGATGTTCATGTTAATGAAATAGTAAATAAGGCTTTTCGAGTGTTAGGGTTCATACTTAGAGTTGGTAAAGATTTTAAAAGACCATCTACTTTGATTTCGCTTTAACTCTCCAGAACCGACAGAATTTATCTCTCTGGTCGATCGTAGGCTACTGAGGGATCAAATGTTTTTATATAAAATAATAAATAACGAGATTGATTCGAGCTATCTTCTTTCCAAAATTTCATTTAAATGTAGTCGTATTTCCGCGCGTTCTAAACAGACCTTTCACATGTACACGGCTCGAACCAAATATACTTCTAACTCTTTTGTCCGTAGATCTTGTAGGTTGTATGATGCTAAGTTCTCTAATGCTGACATGTTTTGCTTGTCACTTGTAGCATATAGAAAAGCTATTTTAAAATATTTATAAGTTGATTTAGCCCGATAAGTATTATAGTTTTATAGTGTAAGTTAATGTATAAAATAATATGTGCGTATTGTGTTGCTTTTGTTTTTTTGTAATTTAAATTTCTAAATTTCTCTTCTTGTTCTGTGTATATGTATGTGTACATATATGTATATGTATTTCACTGGAATGGTACACCGCGCGTAGTTCGTTTCCAAATGATTCTTGTCCACCTGATGGTTGGCTGGAAGAGATCGCTCTTAGCGATAAGACCGCCAATTGTACTTTTTTTGTTTTTAGTGTATCGCACTGTTTATTTGTTTTTTTGGTGTACAATAAAGAATACTCTCTCTCTCTCTCTCTCTCTCTCTCTCTCACTCTCTCTTGTTCACTTTCTACTTATATGTGATTTTGATTGTGGAAACATATTTGGTTATTGTTTTAGCTATATTTTTTTAAAATATTATATGTTTGTATTGTACTGTTTGTTTCTCAAATAAATAAATAAATAAAAATAAATAAATTAACCAGGCTACGCGCAGTTTAGTATAAAGTGGTCTTCCGAGCCCAGAGATATGATCATAGAATAGATACTTAATTATCTATTCCGTGAATATGACTACCTGAATGTACTATATAAATTTAATTTAATTATGTATATACGATAAGATTATATTTTTTTAGTAGAAAAATTATAGGAAATGGTGCTCAGAAAAAATCGTCCCGAATCGAAAACCACCTTTCACTTGAAGTAGGTTAATTAAACCAGTCATTATTTACCTCGTCCATTTCCTTAATGTAGACAGAGAATAAATTTTTTATCTTCCACGTAAAACTTCCTTTAACTCTAGACTAAAAATCTAAAATAGTCTAGCGTTATCCGTTAACCGCTTTGGGGCCGAAATTAGCGGGCGCTTCCCGAAAAGCTTGCCTTGCGAATTTCCCCCTATTTTCTTCCCCCACTTAAAAAGCGGACAAACGAAACCCGACCCTATTGCAAACGCATAAGGGTCACGTAAAACTACGACGGATAGATATAAAATTTCGCAATTGTTAAGCGCACGACGACGGAATTTCAACAAGTTAGTTCATTGCTTTCGGTCAGAATTTATTGTTGCTTTTCGTTTGTACCTTATCGGTTGTTGTTAGGGTTGATTTAAGCTTGCATGTTTGTCGGCCAGAAGCCCGCGTTCCAGCTCTTGACGAATGCTGCCAAAACTGGACAGTTTTCACTTCGTTTACTCAATTTATTGTTTTGTTAGCGATTTAAGTTTTATACATGTACATTCCTGTTACTGCACTCGGTTAAGATTCTTAATTATTATTATTTTATTTTTATTGCTTAGATGGTTGGACGAGCTCACAGCCCACTTGGTTTTAAGTGGTTACTGGAGCCCATATACATCTATATTTTTTTTTTACGCTGAGGGAATCCATTTACGGATACCCGGTCGAGGGGGGTAACAGACCGGGTTATGTCGGACTCCGGCGCCTCCAGAAAAGAAGAGGAAGACCGGGGTCCTCCTCTTCTTTCAATTCCTGCCGGGAGACTACGCCTTGAGAAAGGCGCGCGAGACGATGCACGGCGTCAGCCACGCAAGAGCTACCCCGCAAAACCGACTACCGACTCAACCCCATCGAGCCCCACCATGCCGCCACTCACCTTGAGATATAAGTTCTAAGGTGTCAGTATAGCTACCACAGCTGCCCCATGCTTCAAACCGAAACGCATTACTGCTTCACGGCAGAAATAGGCGGGGTGTTGGTACCCGTGTGGACTCACAAGAGGTCCTACCACCAGTAATTACGCAAATTATAATTTTACGTATTTGATTTTTATTAGACGATGTTATTCCTTCACCGTGAAAGTCAATCGTGAATACTTGTTGAGTACGTATTTCATTAGAAAAATTGGTACCCGCCTGCGGGATTCGAACATCGGTGCATCGCCAGATACGAATGCACCGGACGTCTTATCCTTTAGGCCGCGACAACTTATTGTTTGTCGTTATACAATATTATGCATGCAATTAAATAAAATAAAATTCATACACTCGTCCTTAATGGCAATGACCTCATAGAGCACTGCGCCCATTCTATTTGGTTATTCGACAACTACCCTTACAGTGCGATTTAAAAACTGACTTCTTCATCAAGCTTGTTCAATGGTGGTGCAATGGTTGTAATATAAAAACGGACACGCACACTCAGAACTTACTTCTCAAGGTGGGTGGCGGTATTTGCGTTGATGTCTATGGACTACGGTGACTATTTAACACCAGGTGGGCTATGAGCTCGTTCACCTAAGCAATAGTAAACAGTAGTAGGCGGTAGTAAACACGAGATAAAACCGCTAAAGTTCTTTTAATTATGTCTACGGCTTATGGCAATTGAATAATATCAAGAATCCAATCAATTGTTGCCGGATTCAAAAGAAATTAGCTTTTAACTTTAACCTGAATATAATAGTTCGGTTTTTTCTTGCGTTTGCTGCTAATCCTCATTACACAAGTGATATAGTGCTCGGAGTAACAGATAGTCTAATCTATATTCTATCTATATCTATATATATAAAAATGAATTGCTGTCCGTTAGTCTCGCTAAAACTCGAGAACGGCTGGACCGATTTGGCTAATTTTAGTTTTGAATTATTTGTGGAAGTCCAGAGAAGGTTTAAAAGGCAGATAAATATGAAAATGCTCGGAATTAAATAAAAATATCAATTTTGTTTTTCTTTTGATGATGATTCCTTTTGTTTGTTTTAAGTTTATTTTATACAAAAGTTTAGGTCTTTTATTTATCGTTTGAGGCACTACGAAGTCTGTCGGGTCAGCTAGTTACTAATAAAAATCTTACGTTACGGACGTTTTTTCCCAGTTAGGGTACCCCTCCGCATCGTTTCATAAGGAGCTTCGTTCCGAAATTCGTTTAATATCCCTACTGAGTTTTTGTATTCTTTGCAGATGGGGAACCAATTAAACTCCCGGAGAATCTTGAAAGTCTACCGCGCGCCGAGCACTTCGCGGCCCAACGACACCGATGGAACACGAATGAGGTTAGTCAAATAACAATTATCATTTCAGCTTCCACTGGCGACAATTGAAGAAATGCCTAATTTGATTTCACGCAATATTACAGTATTGATATCGTTACTGTTGTTTGCATTAACACGTTTAGATGTGGAACTGGTATGTAGTTTAAGATTTGAAATAAAATCGAAGTTTTTTTTTTTCTATTTGGACTTTAAAAAAATTAAGCATTCTAGATTTGTGGCCTTAAGTTTAAAATTAGTATGTCTTTTGAGTATCAGAAATGTATTAATATTTAAATTAGCAGTAACACAGGCGCTTAGCGTGGTATGGACATGTAATGCCTAGAAAGGAGACGCATGTGACTAGGAGATGTATACAAATGGTAGTGCAAGGTAAAGGGGGAAGAGGTCGAGCCAAGAAGAAATGGATAGAGTGTGTGAGTGACGATATGAGAGAGAGACAGAGAGAGAGAGGGGGGGTGGAGTGTCGAGATGACGGCTGATAGAAGAGAGTGGAAGAGAAAAATTAGCTGTGCCGACCCCACCGAGTGGGATAAGGAGACAAAGAGAGAGAGAGAGTTTCAATTAGTACTAACACGTAAACCCCAATTTTCCTATTATTTTCAATAACCACAAATACGTTGCTTAAATATACGTATATATGTATTTATATTAAACGGTGAAAGCTTACGTCAAAGTATCCGGTCCGCCTTTATTAAACCGTCGAATCCCGGATAAAATTAAAACCGGTGAAATTCATAACGACGAGTTAACAAATACCCTTGATGTCTAAGCTAGGCCATCTTATAGCCGGGCGGGTTATGGCGGCGGTACTGGCTCGCATAAATCGCTGGCTAATTCATGTATTATGCAAACATTCGCACACGTGTCTCATATCACGGTCTCACAATGTTTTAGCCTGCTTCACCTGGCGTGGATTAGATACGAGCCACTACTATAAGTTTCCGACTCGATTGGCCTACATTAAGTTTTCTTTTGTTTGTTGAAAAAAGATTATAATATAATCTAGGTATTCACAATATTCACTCTAGATTGGTAATCAATTGGGTTTTCAGCCCGGTGTTAAGTATTTGGCTTGTTGATAACGGTAAAAGCACTCAGAAAATTGACGTTGGCCTAAGTTGAGTTTTTTGTTTGTTTTTGCCAGTGAATATTGAGTCGAAAAAATATTACAAACTATTTTTATTGTCAACTAGCTGACCCGGCAAACTTCGTAGTGCCTCAATCGACAAGTAAAAGACCTGAACTTTTGTATAAAATAAACTTAAAACAAACAAAAGGAACCCGTCCGACGGCGGACACATCAAAGGAAAAAGAAAATTGTCATTTTTATTTCATTCCGAGCATTTTCATATTTATTTACCCTTTAAACTTTCTCTGGACTTCCACAAATAATTCAAGACCAAAATTAGCCAAATCGGTCCAGCCGTTCTTGAGTTTTAGCGAGACTAACGAACCGCAATTCATTTTATATACTTATAGATAGATATATTATTGTTGTTTCGAATACTTCGATATTAAGACATTGCGATAATTAACTATTGTTTTCTTTAAAAAATATTTCTAGACTTCCATTTCACACACAACGAACTAACAGTATTCTTGGGTTTGGTAGTTTGTTTGATTTGGGTTCCCGTTTTTACGGTAAGAGTTGGAGGGGGAAATAGAGAAAAGATCCCAGATGCTGGATGAGAACAATCATATATTAATAAACATTTAGCACTCGCAGTCCCTATCTAGAGTTTTCCGTGATCCTCTAAGACCTCGTGGCTACATCTGTAACAAACATAATTGGCGACTACCGTCAAAATGACCAGCTTCTGCGTTGTTACTCTAATAGTTCATTTATTTTGAAATCCCTTTGGGGAGAAGATAAGGGGATCAACCGCCGAGCGGTTGTTATTGTCCAGTAGATCCAAGACCGGAATGTTCGTTTTTGGAATTTGTATACACGCAAACTTATCCATCACATGTTATTAGCAAACTTCATATTTTGGTCAAACTCCTTTTGTTCCATCATAGCTTTTTTTATTGCTTAGATAAGTGGACGAGCTCACGATCCACCTGGTGTTAAGTGGTTACCAGAGCCTATAAACGTCAACAACGTAAATGCCGCCAGCCACCTTGAGACGTGAATGCAAAGTTTTTTTTTTTGCCTTTGTAGGCAGACTGGCATACGGCCCACCTGATGGTGAGTGGTTACCGTCGCCCATGGACTTCAGCAATGCCAGTGGCAGAGACAAGCCGCTGCCTACCGCTTAATACTCTCCACAAGCCTCGTTTGAAGAAGGACATGTCATAGCGCTCGGGAAACACCGTGGAGGGGTGCTCATTCCATAGCCGGATGGTATGTGGCAAAAAAGATCTCTGGAAACGCACTGTGGATGACCGCAGTGGCTCCAGGTAGTATGGATGAACTCTACTCCGGTGGCGGGCGGTGCGATGGTAAAAACGAGATGCTGGTATCATCTCGAACAATTCCTCAGAGCACTCCCCATGGAACATACGGTATAAAATACAGAGGGAACCGAAGCCCCTCCGCAGACCCAGAGGCTCCAAACGATCCGAGAGAATGGGATTATCGACAATCCGCACGGCCCAGTACCAGTTTTACAGTACACTGGTTGTTAATATAGGCATAGCTTAGTCCATATACTTGTGAGTCAGTCAGTCAGTATGTACTTTACATATTTTAGGTTTTTCTAAATTATTTTTAATAAAGCCTTGGAACATAGTAACAAGTTATACTATGAAATTTTATTTATATTTTTGTACTTTCACGTAGAAATGGATCTAAGTTATTTACCATTAAAAATCCATATGTTTCAATCGCGCTAGTCTGATAACAAACCTGTAAGGTAGGTAAACGAATTTTTGAATACCTATTAAACTTATCCAACCAAAAGTGCGTTACAAAAATTATTTCGCTTTGGTTCACAGCATTATTTCAAATCGAGAATTCATAGTACCGCTCAAGTCTAGATTAGTTATGTTAATGAAATGCGTGCGGTGTAAATTAGACCCTGGACGAGTGTGCGTGTCAAAGTTATGATAATGTTACAGGTTGCTAACGGCAAATGAAACGAAATGGTAATTTACGTATTCGATAGAAATATACACACACGCTTTTGGATACATCTTGTTTCTTAGATGAGACTAACCAATTTAAGAGAGTCGTCTGAAAGGCTTATGACTAGAAACAGACAGGACTAGTACCTACTTCAGCGAGCTCACAAAACGCCCTATGATAAGTTTATTTGAGTCCAACATTAAACTTCATTGTATAGACTTCGCCAGGAAATAAGTACACAGAATGCAAAAAATCACTTAATTCAGTATTTATTGCTTTATTTGTAACTTCACTTTTACAATCTTTAAATATTTCTCACTACCGAATACACCGCTTTTTCTGCCGTTTATTCAGACAACCACCTTTTTTCTGTCCACACTTCCACAGTAGTAGCCATTTTTCCACACCAACAGTGTTGCTATTTGACAATCCGAAAATTTAATTTTAACATGATAAATTTTATTTTAATTATTTTACAACAAACCTTACGATTGAGTGTTCTCTCTTTTATCATTTTTCGAACACACCATGAGAAAGTGAAATTACATTTCCATATTTCTATCAACAAATATTGACGAATCCTAATTAACTACAAATATTTAAAAGTGATAAATACGCATATGGTTACAGCACAAGGCTAGTTTTTTTTTCTCCATAGTAGCTTAGAAAATATAATCAAAAGCAGTGTCAATAACAATGTTAAACTACAGCACGGCGCATGCGGGTAGTACTGTAGTATTAGTAAGTTAGTAAATAAATCCAAAATCCAAAAAGTTGATGTCGAATGTTTGGAATGACGAAGCTAGACAAATAAACGTATTACAAAAGTAAATAATCTTACAACACAAGATGGAGGAGCATTTAATTAATACTCGAGTTATTGAGCTAGCGTCCTTTCATGGCGAATGAGGAAATGTTGTGTTTTGATAACCGCGTCTAATATATCTTCAAGCCGGCGTAAGGAACGTTGATATGTAAGAGAGATAATTGTGTGTACACATAGTACATATCTAATGCGGTATGTGTTCATCAATTTAATGTCTTTTTTTATTTTTTATTTTTTTATTGGCCTTGTAGGCAGACGGTATATATATATATATATATATATATATATATATCATACGGCCCACCTGATGGTGAGTGGTTATCGTCGCCCATGGACTTCAGCAATGCCAGGGGCAGCGCCAAGCCGCTGCCTACCGCTTAATATTCAATTGAGCATTATTTATTAAGGAGTATTTATATCGACTACCAGTGAAATGTGATATTGTTTTTTTTTTGTTTTTAAATTATACAACGAACCAGCGTTAGAGCTATTTAAATTTGCGTCCGTATCTATCTTGTCAAAAATGAGTTTCAAATAAAAAAAACCGATGAATATTCATTTAATTGAATTATTTAATTAATTATAAATAGCTCCAGTGGGTTTGAGTTTTACGCGTGTACTTTCTTTTTCGATAACCGAAAATACTTCATGCTTGGCAGTTCATTGTTTCAGTCTAAGTATAGTTGGCTTTTTATCTTGCTTCTTCTTCTTTTTTATCTATACATCTATAGATACATACATATATATAAAAATGAATTGCTGTTCGTTAGTCTCGCTAAAAGTCGAGAACGACTGGACCGATTTGCCTAATTTTGGTCTTAAATTATTTGTGGAAGTCCAGAGAAAGTTTAAAAGGTAGATAAATATGAATTAAATTATTCTATTAATTATATTATTAAATATAATTATTTATTATTAATGAATTAAATAAAAATAACAATTTTGTTTTTCCTTTGATGTGTCCCCCGTCGGACGGATTCCTTTTGTTTGTTTTATGTTTATTTTATACAAAAGCTTAGGTCTTTTATTTATCGATTGAGGTACTGCGAAGTCTGCCGGGTTAGCTAGTCTTCTTATAAAAATAGTTTGCCTTCTCAATTCTCAATTTTAATCTCTACGATGAATCTCTGGAGTATTCTTTATTGTGAATCCACAAGTATGTTTATTTAATTGACTTAACGAAGTTCACACGTGAATATTTGAACGCAGGGAAAAGGGATTCCCTTAAGAGATTGCACAAAGGACATTCGAACTAGTCTTGGGATACAATAAACACACCTCGCTTCTCTCCTGATACCCGTGGCTGTTTAATATTGTACAAAAGCAACCCTATTATATTATGTATTGAGAGAGAGAGAGAGTTAACGATATGCGTGAGTTGTTTTTTTTTTTATTGCTTAGATGGGTGGACGAGCTCACAGGCCACCTGGTGTCAAGTGGTTACTGGGCCCATAGACATCCACAACGTAAATGCGCCACCCACCTTGAGATTGATTCTTTTGGTCGGCAACGCAAGACCTAAAGGGGATGGCCCATTTTAGGCCCAAAGCGGACAATAGATTATAGAAAAAATACTTATTGCATTAATTTTGTCATAAATAAATATGCATTTACTTTCTTGCAAATAAGCGCCACTATAGTTTACAATAAGTAGTTTAAAAAAAGTAACTCTATTGAAAAAACAAGGATTTTTATTTTTGCGGGAAAAATATTGCCAGCTTCAAATCCTTTTACGTATAAAGTAAATATTTTGAGTATATAAATAAAACATATAAATAAATCATTTTAAGTATTATCATTAATCAAACGATTTTAATGAATTTTATGCACATAAAATAACATCGAAGACATACCCATTGGACTTTAACTTGTAACTATACTTGAGACCTTAGAACTTATATCTCAAGGTGGGTGGCGCATTTACCTCGTAGATGTCTATGGGCTCCAGTAACCACTTAACATCAAGTGGGCTGTGAGCTCGTCCACCCATCTAAGCAATAAAAAAAACTTTACTAGTATTGTTATTTAAATATGTACAACTAAAACAAAAACATAAAAAATAATGTGTACTCGTAAAAAAAAGATTAAGATATAAATCAATCGATTAAGATATAAAAAAAATTAAGATATAAATAAAATCGGTTATTTAAAAAAATAATCGATATATGAATTTCATGTAATTATTTTTCTTTATACTGACAACACTGAATTTAATCTGACTGACTGATACTTCGCTTGCTGCTTGTGGTGTTGTGCTTGCGTACAAAATGGATGTGTTTTGATTTTTCTTCGATTTATTTTACTTTTATCAATAACGTTTCATACTACGACTAAAAAACATTGTGTGAATTGTGGTTTTACCCTGACCGAGATTTAAAACCGTGTATATGCTCTCCTTTGCTATTTTTAGATGATACTAATTGTGTATGAAGATGAAGAAAATATAGATATTTAAAGAATTAAGTGTGTTTTTATACCCTATTGGATAAAAATACATTAGGAACATCTTAAACATTAAGAAAAGAAAAGTTCTTGAAGTATCTCACAATCCGACACTTATTTATATAGAAAATTAACCTCAAAACGAGTTTTTATTTTTATTATATTTTTTATAATAGTGGCGTCAATTTCAATATATTTTTTAGATATCCAATACATTTAAGAATTTGAATCAGTACATTTTTATAGTAATATTTGATGTCCATCTTGGGCCTAGCACACTATGGAGAGTGGGCAATCCCCTTTGTCACAATCTTATTCACAGGGTCCTATAGATACCGAGCCAGATTGGACCCGGCTGTATATTCTGCGAAGCACTGCTCTCGCTTTAACGGCCGTCTGGTGTAGTGGTAAGTGACATGGTCACTACACAAGGGGGTCGCGGGTTCGAATCCCGCCAAGGGAAGATATTTGTATGGTAAATATAAATGTCTTTTCCCGGGTTATGGATGTATATTAAATATACATATGAATATATTATGTATATATATAGTAAATATTTAATATATACTTAGTAAATATTTTAATATTTCATATATATTGCTAGGGCTAATGTTAGCATATTCTCTTAAGTTGAGTTCGTGAGCTCACCTACCCGTCCGCGATTAGCTAAGCATAATAAAGCTTAACTAAGAATAAGTAGGGAAAAAAACCGATGCATTGTGTACTATAAGCGTTCCACATAATATATCATACTATAGCGTCAGTATAAACACGAGAGTCTGTATGTTTGTTCGATCTCTTACCAAACGGTGGTGTGGTCGTCGTGGCCTAACGGATAAGACGTCCGGTGCATTCGTGTTGAAGCGATGCACCGGTGTTCGAATCCCGCAGGCGGGTACCAATTTTTCTAATGAAATACGTACTCAACAAATGTTCACGATTGACTTCCACGGTGAAGGAATAACATCGTGTAATAAAAATGAAACCCGCAAATTATAATTTGCGTAATTACTGGTGGTAGGACCTCTTGTGAGTCCGCACGGGTAGGTACCACCGCCCCGCCTATTTCTGCCGTGAAGCAGTAATGCGTTTCGGTTTGAAGGGTGGGGCAGCCGTTGTGACTATACTGAGACCTTAGAACTATATCTCAAGGTGTGTGGCGCATTTACGTTGTAGATGTCTATGGGCTCCAGTAACCACTTAACATCAGGTGGGCTGTGAGCTCGTCCACACAGCTAAGCAATAAAAATAAATAAAAAACGGATTGACGATTGACGATATTAGCTGCATAATGTATCTTGATCTGATGATTCATCCGACCGATTTCGGCCATGGCCATCTTGATCTAGTTCTGCCGCGAAGAAGTCACTAGTTTGAATAGCAGTTGTTATATAAAGTAAAGATTTAGGTCTCGTGTCTTAGAGTGGTGTTTCTATCGAGTTCAGTGACCTCTTAACATAATACCGTGAAGGCTGTTCACAGCAAATTTACAAAACAAAATAGCATGCTAGTGTAAAATGGTTCGCGTATCGATAATTTTAAAGTCTATTTTTGACTAGTTTTATCTTTTTTAAATCGGTACGATTTCTGAGTCACAAATATCGTACTCCTAGTTATATTTTGCCCTTGTAGGCAGACGAGCATATGGCCTACCTGATGGTGAGTGGTTACCGTCACCCACGGACTTCAGTAATGCCAGGGGCAGAGCCAAGCCGCTGCCTACCGCTTAATACTCTCCACAAGCCTCGTTTGAAGAAGGACATGTCATAGCGCTCGGGAAACACCGTGTTCAATAAAATCCACACGTCGATAAACTGTATAAGCGTTTTCAATTACATTTCCGACTTGCGAAAGCCTCGGTGAGTGCCAAAATAAGAATTTGACGAATGGCATGCCGTGTATTCATTATTATAGTTTATTTTGGTTCACGCCGCGTTCGCCCCGCTATTAATGGAGGCAGTCACGTTAACCGGTTTCGAAGCGGATTGATGCCCGGTTGTCATCGTCCCCTACGCCCGGTTTTCCGAAAATAACAGCGATACGCCGTATCTTGTGTCAGCGGGTTCGGTCGGCGGGAATCCCTTTAGATTCATGACCGGTTTTAGTTAGTGTGTTTGAAATACGACCGGGTCTTTGATGGAACACGGGTGTGCTTTGTTTCATTACAAGTTGTTAATTGGATAAAGGTATTTGCAAATCAAGTGGTATTAATAAGTAAAATATGGTTAGTTGAGCTTCGACCCGGCTAATAAAACCAGATGGTTAATTATTATATCCAAAAATACCGATAATAAACTGGTGATGTAAGCCAGCTTATTTTTGATACGGTGCAATAGTTCGTGCCTTACTGGGTCCGTCATTCCAATGTTTTCGAGACTCTACATTATATCTCTACATACTATGTATCTCATGTCTCTATATACCACAACCCTGCGGTATTAACAATGACACTCGCTCGTTGGAACTTGAGATGTGACGTCAGATCGTCAGCAACAAAAAATGACTAATCTGAATAGAGCCCGTCTGAAATAGCGCAATATCTCGAATCTTCGCTCCCTTAAAAAATTAAAAGTGCTATGTTAGCCTTAAATAATTAATAACTTTGAAAAACATCATTACGTATTCAGTTTCCATTTTTTTCTCTCTAGAAAAATAATACCCCAGAGAACACAAGTCTTTTGTTTATGAAATACATTTATTGTTTATTTGTTACGCAATGCTATAAAAAATAATTAGATAAAATGTATTTTTTTCTCTTCTTCACGCAGCGAGCAACTTTTAATTGTTTGTTTTCGCGGTAAACAAACAGATCATAGCTAACCAAGGTAACTAGAATGCACACGATAAAGTTAATACCACAGGACATTTTATGGAATAGTCTTCCTTATCTGCCAACAGACGCTTCTAATGAAGTGTATTCGCTTGATTATTAAATCTCGATAAAAGAACTTCCTAAACTTTTCAACTAAAAAGTTAAATTCAAGGCATAATGACGTCATAACATAAGAGACACATAAATTGAAAGAAGTCAAGGCTGAATGAGATACCTTTTTTCGTTCACTTCCCTTGACTTTTTCGCATTCACGGCTCATTAGGCGCGATGCTCTCAATACTACACAGCTTTCCGTCAAAGGACAGCGGTCGTCAATGAAAATCGTACTTTACGTCTCCAAGAATAGAGTAGGTTCTGAGCGAACGTGACTCCGACGAATTCGGGACGCATTTTCATTTGACATATAAAGTGATTTTTTTGTGCATTTAGTATTAAGTGTTTTTTCGGGGTGCCCGGGGAACTCGGAATGCGATGATGGGGCATTGGAAGGTCAATCGTTGTTCATGCAAATAAGCATAATTATTGTTCAATGCTATGACTTAATAAGTGAAGGTCAGATTATTTAGACAAAGATGACTTTTGATTCGACGGTTTTATGAAAACGTTTCCTGATGCGGTGTAAAATTACAATTCTTGAAAAGTACTTCTTCTTATTTAGATAATAAATATATTATTATCAAAGCGATCGTGGTCCGCGAGCTTAATTACGTTAGATTTGTAATCAATGTGAGTACGTCTGGATATGTACCACAACCCTGCCTGTTTCCACCGTGAAATAGTAATGCGTTCCGATCTGAAGGGCATTCATCCGTTGTCTATAGAACCGAAATTTATTTAATTTTAATTTTTTAATTTTTTATGTGTGTGGCCGAGCTCACGGCCCACCTAGTGTTAAGTGATTATCGGAGTCTATAGACATCTACAACGTAAATGCCGCCACCCATTGAGAAATCAGTTTTAAGGTCTCAGTATAGTTACAACAGCTGCCCCACCCTTCAAACCGAAACGTATTACTGCTTCACGGCAAAAATAGGCAGGGCGGTGGTACCTACCCGTGCCGACTCACAAGAGGCCCTACCATCGGTAAAAACAACCAGTAGATCGAGCTCTCCAAGTTTCAAGGTCGGTGGCGTCATTTACGTTACTGATATCTATGGGCTTCGGTAAACACTTAATAGCAGGGGGGCCGTGAGTTCGCTTCCCGGTCTAAGTAATAAAAAAAAACATTGGTTGTCTGTAAACTCAGTTTACGGATGATAGTTTTACGTGATGACGTCATAAAGAAACATTGATGGAAATTTGCATATTTTATGAATTGAATTAAATTATTATCACTGAATTCTCATTATTTTGTATTATAGAAAGAAAGAGTTAACAGAAAATTACAACTTTTATGATAAATTCGGGCCGATCGTGCCTCTCTATCGGTTGTTCCGCGCTCTCGCTTGCACGCCTAGGCTCAGGCGGAACGTGACACTTTTTCGAGCGTGCAGCCGGTGTTCATAGATTCATAAGACGTTATGACGTCCAAATTTTTAAAAAGGACGTACTTCTTTACGTTCTTCCGGGATACAAAGTTTATTGTGTCACTACAGAAGAGATACCTAGCATTACCTAGGTCATGGTCCTTAACAATTATGAAAAGTATCTCACGCGTTAATCCAGGCTACAGATTATATTTGTGCCAAATATTATCCAAATCTGGTAAGCTATTTTTGTTCGATTGAACAGAAAATAGACAAACTTTGACATTTAGAATCTATACTAGTCTATACTAATATATAAATCTACTATGGTTTTTACGGATGCTCCGTTATAACTACTGAGCCATGCATCCGATTGATTTGAAACTTGGTATCCATGTAGAAAATACATGTACTTAATGGATAGGCTAATTAATATTTATATGAGTGTTGGACTCCCTAATAATAATGATAATAAATAATAATGTTAATTTTAAATGCCCAGCGAAGCGGGCGAGTACAGCTAGTGTTATTATAAATGAATTAATAAATCAATTTTCTTGGGTTCTCGCTAATCAAGATGTGACAGGGTAGCCATCATACAACACAAGATATTTGACAGATGCCTGAATCTTGCTTACGGCATTTTCAAGAAAAGCTTACATATATACAAGTTTCAAACAACAACATTCTTACGGTCGGTTTACCGACTAATTTCATCTGTGTAAGATTTTCTTTTTGTCGTTAAACTCTGAAAAAGAGAATAATGAGAAACAGTTTTGCGGCGTCTTAACTTAATCATTTTCTTATTTCGAGTATTTCGTATAATTTACCTTTCTGAAGGGCAACTGACGTTCCGAGGTCAAATCCTAAACGTGTCTAAGTTTTTTTAATTAAAAGAACAATCTTGTGAAGTTATCGTAGCTTTTAAGTAAACTGCTTAAACAGCGCTAAATTTCATTTTATATTTCATCCACGATTTGAACAAAAGTAATTTCGTCAAAATACGAAATGTTCAACGAAAACACAAGATAAGAACAGTAAGTTACGTACAACAAAGTTGAAATAGTGCAGGTGTCGCGCTAAATGCTGTCTTAAAGTAGTTGAATTAACTTTGCAATTCACGGTAGCAGATAAGCTGTTAATTTTTTATATTTCAAACAAATATGATTCAATTTCACTACCTAGTCATGAATAAAAAATAAATTTAAACCATTGAAATTGAAGTTTTTAGTTCATATATTCTATAGGAGATGACATTTTATTCTATAGGAGATGAGACTTGTACAGGTAACTCGAGTTAATGAAAAAAAAAGCTGTATTTAATGTGAATATTATTACAATTTCGAGAATATAAAATACTTTATGAAAATTTCATAATAAAACGACAGATTAATTAAATCAACTTATTAATTATTAATTTACCTAATCAACTGAAAATTGATTTAAAACGGGCCGTGCTGTCCTCATTCCTCGGAACTTCAGGTTTCGGGAGGCGAGCTTACGTTGTTATGGCTAACTACCTATTTATTAGTAGATATGCGATGACATCTTTTTATTTTTATTGCTTAGGTAGATGGACGAGCTCACGGCCCACCTGATGTTAAGCGATTACCGGAGCCCATAGACATCTCTAAAGTAAATGTAAAGTCTAAAAAAAGTAGCCTAAGTTACTCCTTATATCATCAGCTACCTATTAGTGAAAGTCTCATCCAAATCGGTCCAGCTGTTCCAGAGATTAGCCGGAACAAACAGACAGACAGACAGACAAAAATTGTAAAAAATGTTATGGTCTATTTACCGTATATATATTCATATGCATGTAGTAAAAAGCGGTTATTTCAATACTACAAACAGACAGTCTAATTTAATTTATATGTATAGATAAATAATCAATTAAACGAATTCGTAAACAATGAAATGTACGCGAACGTCGTCGGTGATACGGAATGAAGCGAGGCAAAGCGCCCAATTAGGCTGTTTTCTATGTAGGCCATCAGATTAGAGTGTTCGCCGCGAGACGTATGAGTTTCGTTAATGTTGTACGGGCACGAACACCTGCTGTTAGGTTCTGGGGTACAGTGAGAGTTTTTTTTGAAGTTAAACTTCTTTAGAATCGTTGGGTGTGATTTTAAAGTCGATGAAACGAAAAAATGAAACGTGAAGTTAAAATATCAATTCACAGAGGGCGCTACCTCATACTATAAAAGATGATTTACAATTATTTCTATTTAGTTTGTTATCAACAGATGTCGCTGCCCGTAAATTCAACAATTCCTGAATCGCGATGACGAGATGTTACACAGTTTATAGAGGTTCTCGTATTTCTCTTGCTAAATCGCACGTACCTGGCGTAGAGATGCCTTGATCATGCAGGCTGCATGCAGGATCATGAGGAAACCCCTAGGGTGAGGCTGCTCCATTGCACTACGGAGTGGTTGGGGGTTGACCCTTGCGATTATTCTTATTTTTATAAGTTTCACTTCTACCGTGTGTGACTTGCACACATACATATTTTTTTTGAAGTGAAACTTCTAATGCGACTTCCAACAAGGTTGCGTTAACCGCTTAACGCTACCATGGAATAGAAAGAGACAGAGCGAGAGTTAATGCATGGAACTCGAACGCATGTGCGTGGTATACCTGTTACAGGGCAGCGCGAGCGTTAGCAATGAGTAGCGTCCAATATTTTAATGAAGTATTTAAAAAATATAGGTATTTATTTTTCTATCGATAATTTAAAATATATATGATATAAGCATTGAGGATGTCGCATCTCTTATACACAGCATTCTCGATTACAAGATCAATCTGATTTAAGGATGAAAAATGAAGAAAATCACAATACTACAGATCGAAAAAGAAGTTTCACTTCATTCACGTGGACCAAGTTGCACGCCGTTTTTTTTTATTGCTTAAGTGGGTGGGCCTATCTCACGGCCCACCTGCTGTTAATTGGTTACCGGAACCCATAGACATCTACAGCGTAAATGCCGCCTACCTCGAAACATAAGTGCTAAATCTCGGTTTTAACAGTACATTATTATATTAAACGAAGCTAAAATATGTTATCTCAAAACTTGATTTTATCGTTAGGTTCAATATTACGAATAACATTCGGTAGACGTATCGCAGGTGGCGTGAGTGGAGCTTAAAAAAAAGTTGTGTCTTAAATGTATTCTAATGTATTTCGCTTAAACGCAATAGCCTTTCACCTTTCGATATGTATTTTAAAATTTTGCAAGGCCTCTGATTTGAAAACAGAGCTAGAATATCCCATAAAGCGACATGATCAATACTAACTGGTGGTAGGACCTCTTTACTGGTGGTAGGACCTTTTGTGAGTCCCCACAGTTAGGTACCACCACCCCGCCTCTTTCTGCCGGGAAGCAGTGTGTTTCGGTCTGAAAGGTGGGGCAGCCGTTGTGACTATACTGAGACCTTAGAATTTACGTCTCAAGGTGAGTGGCGCATTTACGTTGTAAATGTCTATGGGCTCCAGTAACCATTTAACACAACGTCCACACATCTATGCAATAAAAAAAAAAAAAAACTAAGTGTCCGGATTCATTGTACCTTCAAACAAAATAAGGCTTGGGACGTCAAAACAATAACTGTCTCGAACCGTATTCCACACAACGTTGTTCTCATTCAAAAACGCAAAGTCATAAACCGAACCCGTAACCGGCCATTTGATACACGCTTCACTCAACTGAACTTCCGTGTTCCGTGCATAAATAAACAAAAACAAAGGTACCGCGACCCCGAAGTAAAGGTAAGGTCACATCGATATCGGGGCATTCGGGCCACGGGCAGGAAGTGTGCGTAAACGGGACCCCTATTAGCGTACGAGAGTTCCGCTGCTGACTGTTTGATCCTTTTGTTTGCGCAAAAGGTGTGCGGCGTGTTTGTTTTTTGATATTTTTCTTTGTTCTTTTTTTTTTGTTTTGTTTTTTGTTTTGAATTTGTGTTGTTTGTTTCGAATTTAAAATTAGAACGGTTTCTGTCGTGTAGAACGTGAAGTGTGTTCTGTTTTTGAACTGGGTTGCGTTGGGGCTATGCGAGTGCACGACGTACGTAACAAAATCTGATTTTGTTTTAGTATTTATTACGTAATTAAATTTATGATGGTTCCGGAGGTCAGCAATGAATGTAGGAAACTGATTATTTTCTGTGGTAGAGCGTATTGTGCTCTGGCCTCTAGGACAGTGGCGATGATGTTAATCTCTAAATACTCTATTAATCTTGCACCAGTTCTTTTTGGTTATAAAACTCAATCAAATAGAACACAAATCAGTATTTTTTATTGCGTAGACTGGTGATGGACTCACTTACGATCCACCCTGTGTTTTTTTTTTATTGCTTAGATGGATGGACGAGCTCACAGCTCACCTAGTTGTTAAGTAGTTACTGGAACCCATAGACATCTATAACGTAAATGTGCCACCCACCTTGAGATGTAAGTTCTAAGGTCTCAAGTATAGTTACAACGGCTGCCCCACCCTTCAGACCGAAACGCATTACTGCCCCACGGCAGAAATAGGCAGGGCGGTGGTACCTACCCGGGCGGACTCACAAGAGGTCCTAGAATCTGTTGACAAAACATGGAGTGAGCTTATATGAGAAATTAATATTATTACACAAGTTTTCAGTAAGCCTAAATCACAAAAGCAATTATTAAAAGCCAGGTAAATACACCCAGGTAATAATAGCATGCAGCTCAAAATGGAATTATTATACGTTCAAGGAAATCTCGGTCGTTTTTAAATGATTTTCCGTGTATGGAACACCTAAATCTCCCATTAATAAACATAAACGGCTCTGAACATAAATAAACGAAAAGCTTCGCCGCCCAACTTATTATTTTTGCCGAAAATCGCATGTCCGAATACCGAATACAACACGAAATGCGAATTTTCAAATAACGGTGTTTAATACCTCGGTTATTATTGTAACAAGGCGGCCGAACAGAACCGCGTTCGAATTTTGATTGGGGGGTCATGGGACCCATTCTAAATTTTACACCATCTCTTATTTACAGGATGCTATGACTACTGTTACGTCCGGTAAGTACTTTTCATCAGGCTGGTCCTAAGCTCATTTACCTTCGACGCAAGTTAAATTTAGCGCATGGATCCTTGATTTCTTTTAATACTGTATAAACTATTATATATATGTGTGTGTGTGTGTATGTATATGTAATCTATATTAATATATAAATCTACAGTGGTTTTTACGGATGTTCCGTTATAACTACTGAACCATGCATCCGATTGACTTGAAACTTGGTACCCATGTAGAAAATACATGTACTTAATGGATAGGCTAATATTTATATGAGTGTTAGACTCCCTAATAATAATGACGATAAATAATAATGTTAATTTTAAATGCCCAGCGATGCGGGCGAGTACGGCTACTTTAATATAAGTTTCATTGCACCTACCCCTATTTACTCTACACTACCTTTAGTTGACTGGTAGGGAATGCCTTAGGCATGAAGTCCGCCAATGTAAATTTTACATGAAGTGTAATAATTAAATAAATAATTGAACTTTGCTACAAACAACTGGAAACATAGAACATAACTATAGCAGAATCCATAATACTTGAAGCCCCTATTTCATTTTTAGTACGCTTTTATTAGCTTCAGACGTATGTATGTATGTTTGTAACGGAATCTTTGAACATGATTTTGACCCCCTTCAAAACGTCGGATTAAAACTTGAAATTTTGTATACTTATTAAGGAACGATGACAATGCAATATTTTTGAAAAAAATGCCAAAAAATTATTGAATAAATTGAAATTCAACTATAAAATGAAAAATAAATAATTGTTTAAGAAAATGTGGTATGAAAAAAAAAGGTGGCATGGTATCAGTAGTTATAAATATTTTATGAACAGATATGAGTAGAAGGGTTATTTTGATAATATCCTGAAAAGCACCCCACGCTTTTTTACAATAAAATATTTTTTTCTTACACTATTTTTAATTTAAATTTATTAAAATTTATTTTCTATTTTTTAGTTGCGTTTTCTATAAAAAAATATTTTGTTAGTTTTTTTAAACTATTATTTGTTGGCCCTGAATCCTACCCACGCTACCTCAGTTACATCGCGTTCGTTGTTAGTCCAACTCATTATTAATATACTGTATTTGCATATAATAATGGCACAAAATTTGCCAGACGGCCCGTTCGTTAGAAGCACGGAGTGGCCCTGTTTCAATCTAATTAGCCTTAAGGCTCCTTTAATTGTTTATTCTGTGGTGCGGCGGTGACGTCACCGGAACGCGGGATTTTAAGGAATTAGAATTATTGTTAATTGCATTATGAAAATTTATCGTTGAAAACTGATTGTGTGTCTTGAATACAGCCTGTCACTGTTATTACGAGTAGTGTCAATAATGTTGTAATAAGACTATTCTACCATCTGTCGTTATTCTCTCGTTTTGCTAGGTAGGTAACGGTAGGCAGAGGCTTGGTTCTGCCCGTGGTGTTGCTGAAGTCCATGGGCGACGGTAACCATTCACCATCAGCTGGGCCGTATACCCGTCTGCCGACAAGGCCAATAAAAAAACCCATTCACTTAGAGTCACGAAAGTTGACAGTTATAAAAGAAAATTAAGAGGCAATTGCTTTGGTGCTATTGCTGTGGTTTAGTTAGAGGTAATTAAAGTAGCTAGCTGTGGTTGAGGTTAAATGATGAATAATCGATCGAATCGTTGATTGGTTTTAGACAAACTTTTATTAGTTTAGTTATATGTTGGGCGATGAGATGATCAGTGAAATAGCACGAGTGAGATGCTATTATGGGATTAAAGACAGTCGAATGGTTCATTTATGAGACGAAGAAATGGCGAAGAATGATGTATTAAAGATACTAGTAGATATAAATGAATTCGTATATAAATCTTAATAAAAATTCAAAGTTAAACGTCTAAATTACCTTAACACGTAAATTTAATTTTTTGCGAAATCAAAAATCTAAATTACACACAGTGGCTAGAATTCATCTCCACATTGTCCGACCACAATTTATTATCTTACGTAACGAAAGGCTTAAACACAAAGTTGTCGAGTAAGCGCTCTACGTATAGAGTCCACGACGATGCATCTTTGTGGGAAAGTGGAAACTTACATCAAAACACTGAGTTCGTAAACATTTTTATGTGCTGTATGTACTTTGTTGGTTTATTAAACTTGCGTATTTCGTAATAGCAGCTGGTGGTAGTCTTTGGTCTTGGTCATGTCGTTGATATCTTTAAGCGAAGGTGAGTATTATCTGATGACATGCAGTTCCATCTAGTTTTGTTGACAATAAAGTTGGGTTCTTCTTCCACAAACAAAGGCATATCAATCAGCATAAGTCGTAATCTTGAGGCTGCAAGCTCCAGCCGTAACTTCAGAACAGATAAGCTTTCATGTGACGCGTCGACTACACAACTTTGAACAACTTACGTAAAGTTGAGACTTTGGAATCAGTTCAGATAGCAGCGATACAGATATGTTCACTTTGATCTGCTTGTGTTTCTAGACGGGTACAATTCTGTTTGAGCTTGCTTGGTTCAATGATTGGATGTACGCGCTGTGCAGATGTTTTGGGCCCATCATATTCTCGGAGCTAAACGTCTATCTACGATCTGTATGCAGCGTCTCCTCAAGTACTTCGGACACGTGGTCCGACAAAATCCTGAGAACTTGGAAAAATTAATAGTTGTAGGTCACGTGGAAGGAAAGAGAAGTCGAGGAAGATTGCCAACCAGGTGGACGGACATTGTTAAGGAGGCCACAAATACCAGCGTCCCGGGCGCCATTAAGCAGGCCGAATGCAGGCAACATTGGAGGAAGCTGGTGCAAAAACTGGACCAAGGTGGTCACGACCCTCAGTAATGAGGAAACGACAAAGATCGAAGATCATATTGTTGCTTTAATTACTTATATCCAATCATCACGCAACATTAACGTCATCGCCTTATCTAAGATTTGGAAGGTAGAACTACGATTATAAAGCTAAATCCTTTAGCTCATGCGTCAAGGTAGGCTGGTACTTTTCATATTGCGATCTGATAACTAGTTCATACAATGAAAGAGGATTTTTTTTAAAGTTTTGCGTATATAATCAAACGAGGGCACGGCCCGTCTGTCGCAATATGATTATAGGAGTATATAGACATCATGACGTCATTACCACCACATCCGTGGTACATGAGACCGGAGTCTTAATTGCGTTGTGTAAAATAAATTAATATCAATGAAGAACTTCCCCCCCAGTAAGAAAATAGGCAAATAGTGCTCTAGTGCATGTATGATAGGCAACTCTTTCTACTGTGGACATGGAGGCATTAAGGCTCTCTCTCAACTCACATATTGAATACCACTTTTAGTCGCATTATAATCGGCATTTTACGGGGATTTTTACACGATGGTCGAATGATCTCAATATTTCCTTTTTAAGTATTATACATTGGAAGCTATGGGGTGTATGAAGATATACAATACTACGAGTAAATACATACCATCTTGTGAGTCCGTACGGGTAGGTGCCATCACCCTGCCTATTTCCGCCGTGAAGCAGTAATGCGTTTCGGTTTGAAGAGTGGGGCAGCCGTTGTAACTATACTGAGACCTTAGAACTTATATCTCAAGGTGGGTAGCGCATTTACGTTGTAGATGTCTCTGGGCTCCAGTAACCACTTAACACCTGGTGGGCTGTGAGCTTGTCCACCCATCTAAGCAATAAAAAAAACCGCACGCGTATTCATTTAGTAAAAAAATAAAATAAAAAAACTTTAACTTGCTCTTGATGTATCGACAATGGGTAGATCTTCAGCTGAGCGATCTTTTTCTATTCGATAGACAGTTTGAATGCCATTCATTATACGGAACTTGTGTATTTGCAACATAGATAGGTTTCATACTTCAGTGATTTGCAAACTTATCTTTTGACATTTATGTCACTAGCACGTCTCAGACATTTGTCAAATATTTTCTTCTATTCTGTGATCGTTATAGCTACAATTCTATTCGTACACAATTAGTTAAAAACTGTTCACCTCTTCAGGGAAATTAGCACATATGTGTACATTTGGATTTTTTGTAACGGGTGGCCCATAAGTCCTTTGAAAAGTAAAATTTGAATAAAACGAACAGGGCGCGCGTGAGCGGTACAGGGGAAGCGGGGGGAGTAACTTCGGTTTCTGGGAATTTAGTCGCGATGGAGCGTTTTACCGGAGCGGACCGTGCGTTTTGTGTGCGCGAGTTTTATAAAAACGACAATTCGGCAACCGTTGCGCGGCGTAAATTTCGAGAACACAAAGGTTTACACAACTTTGACGACACTCCAACTCTTCAAACGATTAAGAACTGGGTTGCTAAGTTCGAGGAGACCGGTTCGACGTTAGATAAACCGCGGTTGGGTCGCCCAAGGACGTCACGTACGGAACAAAACATAGACACAGTGACACAGTCTATTCGCGAAAATCCGACACAGTCAACTCGTAAGCGCGCCAGAGCATTAAACGTATCCAGGACATCGTTACAACGGATTTTGAAGAAAGATTTACATATGCACCCTTACAAAATTCAGTTGGTTCAAGAATTAAAGGAAACTGACGGTATTCAAAGACAAAATTATGCGAATGAAATGTTGAATCGGTTTACTTCCTTCAATAACATAATGTTCTCTGACGAGGCTCATTTCCATCTTAACGGGCATGTTAGTAAACAAAATTGCCGCTATTGGAGCCCCATCAATCCAAAACTTAAGCATCAGAAGCCCTTACATAGTCCGAAAGTGACTGTTTGGGCCGCTATGTCAGCCCATGGTATCCTAGGGCCTTACTTCTTTGAGGATGGCAGAGGGCGCGCAGTTACTGTTACGTCGGAGCGATATGTGGCTATGATCGAAGAGTTTTTCATACCAGAATTGCAAAACTTTTCAGGCTTTAATGCCAGGACGTGGTTTCAACAGGATGGGGCCACTTCTCACACCTCTAACACTGCTATGCCCGTTATCCGTCAACTTTTTCCTGGCAAAGTTATCTCTAAGAGAGGAGACATTTCCTGGCCTCCACGTAGTCCAGATCTGACCCCGAGGGATTTTTTTTTGTGGGGCTACCTTAAGGCTAAAGTATACGACACAAACCCGCGGTCAATTGAGGCCCTAAAAGAAAACATCCGCAGAGAAATGACAAGCATTTCAGCAGTGACGTGCCGCGCAGTCATCGACAATTTTAGACGTCGTTTGCAAGAGTGCCGTGATCGCAACGGATTACATTTAGGAGATGTTATTTTCAAAAAATAATTCCCGTTTTTTAAGCTTTTTATGTAAATAAAAATTTAATTCATAATGTAATTAGTTTTATTTCAATAAATTTTTTTTCATATCAAAGGACTTATGGGCCACCCTGTACATTAATATGATTAAATATTGAATTTTATACGCTAAATGGTTACGTGGACATATTTTTTGTTAATGAATATATATAGTGTGTTATTTTTTTTACTTATTGAATTGTTTTAATTATTAAATCACAATAAAAAAATAACTAAATTTATATTTTTTGCACATTTAAAAATTTTGTCTCTGAAGAGGTTAAAATTAATTTCGTGTATTTTAATATTCACGTCACAAATACACAGAGATAGTTCCAAAATTGATCGGCGCCTCTTTTCTCATGCAAAGCTTTAGATAATCAAAGTGTGATCTCTTTGTTCGCGCGTGATCAAGTGGCTCTAGCTAGAGCAGCGTAGAGCGACTCTACATAGCACTCAGACTCTATCAAGTTATATTGGCTTTTCGTTCTTTATACGGTAAACGGTATGCTAAGTGGATACAGGGATTAACTGATCTTTGAAATTAATAAATTTTTATTTTGTTAAATTAATTAATTAATTAATTTTTTTGGACACTAATTGTACTAAACCGAATTTTACTGATTTGTTTTAAATAATTTAAAAAAACGTCTTAGTGTCGATCAGGTTCTCAGATACCATTTTTAAGTTGTATGTATAATTATTGTACATGATACATATTGTACATAATACACATATGCACGGTAGGCAGCGGCTTGGCTCTGCCTCTAGCATTGCTGAAGTCCATGGGCGACGGTAACCACTCACCATCATGTGGGCCGTAGGCTTGTCTGCCTACAAAGGCAATAAAAAAAAAATCCTGAATGTGATAGATTCTTCGGTAAAATCAACGTACATTCTAATTATTTTAGAACAAAATAAGTACCATGGTGTATGCAGATACAAATGTATGAAAAGGATTTGTTTATAAAAATTTGAAGGGTGGGAGGTAGTCATTGTACTATAGAATCGAAGCTTAGAACTTATGTCTCAAGGTAGGTGGCAGCATTTACGTTGTTAATGTCCAAGAGCGCCGGTTACCACTTAAAACCAGCGGGGCCATCCGCTCGTTTACCCATCTAAGTTATAGTAAGACGAACTTTATACGATGGTACTATTATATATTAATTTAATTTTTTTATCACAATTTGTTAATAAAACAATATTTGAAAAAAAAAAAATTATTAAAATACATTATCATCATCATCATTCTCCTGCCCTTCTCCCAATCACATGGGGTCGGTACAATATGTTTTCTCCTTCCATACTCCTCTATCATATACCAATTCTTCGCTCACTCTCCTCTTACACATATAGTCTTTCACGCAATCCATCAATTTCTTCTTAGGTCTACGTTTTCCTCTAAAGCTTTCCACATTCATAGTTAAAACTCTCTTAGCAACCTTATAGTCATTTCGTGTCATCACATGTCCATACCATTGCAAACGCGCACTTCGCAACTTCTTTGTCATAGGTGCCACTTTCAGACTTCCTCTAACATATTATATTAAAATAGAATTTAAAAAAATATCAATGTCACGCGTCGATAAATGTACATATTATTATGTCAGATTATTAGTATTGAGCTGTGCAATTAATATTTTTTATTCTAGTGATTTTTTATTACCGTCACAGACTGTTGAGTCCGCAGGTCATGTTTTTAAGTGTATTGTCTGCTCATTATACTCTAACTGCTATTGAATGTTGTTGATACGGAATACCTATATTTATTCGTTGATATTATCTAGACTATTAGACTATTAAACTATTTAAAATTCATCACAAAGAGAGATCGATCCTATCAAAAACATAGCAACTTTTCTTCTCTTCTTAGTCGTATACTTCATTGCTGAAGGTCGTGTCCCTGAAATTCCTTCGTGGCTCTTTGTACCATCAGCTTCCATTTCCTTCGGTTTTTGGCCTCTCTCAGGGCGGTCGCAACAGGGAGTCCATTGGGCGCAGTTATCTGATCTGGCCAACGGTTTGGTGGCCGGCCGGCGAGTCTTTTCCCTTCTACCTTGCCCACCACAGTCAATCTTTCAAGGTTGTCTGGTGGCCGCCGAGCAATGTGACTAAAGTAACCAAGAACCTTCTGCTAGCAAATCGTCGTTTCTATAAACAAAGAATTTCCAGCAACAAAGGATTCTATTCTCAACGAAAAGTCATTTTCTGAAGTCTAGTATTTCATTCTTTCATAGACGAGGAGAGGAGAAGCCCCGATGTAGTTGTTTTGTTTAAGGCAGAACGATTTTACGATGTCCCTATGACTTCGGCCTACGGATAACTTATAAATTAGGTTCGATAGTGAAGAGATATTGTTTTTAAACAACCGAAGTCACATTGTTCAGATAAATCATGTCATTTGAATATCAAGTTTGGTCTGTTTTATTGTTAAGATAGTTGGACGAGCTCACGGTCCACTCGATGTTAAGTGGTCATCGGAGCCTATAGGCACCGACACCGTAAATTCCGCCGCTTACTATGACTTCTAAATCTCAGTTTTACAGTACAACGGCTGCCCCGTGGTGGTGTTACCTATCTGTGCGGCTTCACAAGACGCCCTACCACCAGCAAAGTTTCGAAGTCCTCAGACGCTAGATGGCAGCATTTGGTAAAGTCTTCAGATGCTAGATGGCAGGACCTGTTAAAATTTCATGATCCAAAACGATTTCTGTTGTCGCTGTGCGTTGTTGATGTATAACTGTCATTTTAACACGTTGATTACCATGTAGGTCACCGGTGCCCTACACGGCGCACTGAAGTAATTGTGCCCATTTCTGTCTTAAATTTTTTTAATATGGGATCGGAATATTTATTGGAATCTAGAAGAGACGAATCAGAAGATATTGAGAAGAATCTACTTCTAAGAGGCCTAAAAGTCTAGAACAAGTTTTTGGAACGAAGTTCCTTATGAGACGATGCGGAGGGGTACCGTAACCGGGAAAAAAACGTCCGTAACGTAAGATTTTTATTCGTAATTCACACAGTGTACAACCCTACTTTGTAATAACGTACAAATTAGTAATGCACACAGAGTATGATTTAACTTTGTAATAACGTACAAAAATAACATATTTTTTATCATTCATTGACCACGATCTCAAAGCGTTCGTTTGCGCAACACACTAACTCTTATGCAAACAACCGTGAATGAAGTGTACCACAATAAGTTCGCACGTTACCGAATGACCGTGGGTTGTTGCGAAACCTTCAGTTATATTTTTTTTATACCTCGAATAGAACATAAAATTAATATTTTTATAATAAGGAACTTCGTTCCTATCCGGTGTCCAACGCTACCACAAATCTTTTTAATCTTTTTTTTTATTGCTTAAGTGGATGGATGAGCTCACAGCCCACCTGGGGTTAAGTGGTTACTGGAGCCCATAGACATCTACAACGTAAATGCGCCATCCACCTTGAGATACAAGTTCTTAGGTCTCAAGTATAGTTTTTTTATTGCCATTGTAGCCAGACGAGCTTACGGTCCACCTGATGGTAAGTGGTTACTGTCGTTCATGGACTTCAGCAATGCCAGTGGCCGAGCCAAATCGCTGTCTACCACAAAGTACTCCCCGCAAGCCTCGCTTGAAACGTTAACAAACAAAAGAAAGCAATGTTTGGGAATGCAAGCTCTCAGTAACAGAAATCGACTTCGCCACGCCGATTACTTTACGCCATTACTTTGCGCCACGTAGAGTACCATTGACTTAAACGATAGTCAACGTGTTAAGAACTTTCAATTCTTTTTAATACTCTTTTATTAGCTTCAGATGTCGTATGTTAGTATGTAACGGAATCTTTGAACACGATTTTGTCCCCCTTCAAGACGTCAGATTAACTCGAAATTTGGCATACTTATTAAGGATCGATTACAATACAATATTAAAAAAAAAATTGTAAAAATTGAAATTTAACTAAAAAATGAAAAATAAATAATAGTTTAAAAAAACTAAAAAAATACGCTTTTACAGAAAATCCAACTAAAAAATAGACAGCAAATTCTAATAAATTGGAATAAAAAATAGTGCAAGAAAAAATGATTTTATTGTAAAAAAGCGTGGGGTGCTTTTCAGGATATTATCAAAATAACCCTTCTACTCATATCTGTTCATAAAATATTTATAACTACCGATACCGTGCACCCCAAATTTATTTTCTATTTTTTAGTTAGATTTTCTATAAAAGTGTTTTTTTATATTATTATTTATTTACATATGCAACCACAAAATAAGGTTTAATTACTAATATTACAATTTACTATATTTGGCAGCGACATGCTTGACCCGTTGCTCTGTCGGGCGAATAGCTAAGCATGATGACGTAAGCGTTGCTATAAGCCTACCAACTGTGAGCTGAACTCTGTTCTTACTACTAAGTAATGCCTAAAAAATATGACAACATCGCTTCTGTGCTGGCCTTGGCCCTCGATGCCCTGGGGGACCGGCTCCTGGAGCTATTTAATGGTTGCCTGGAGTCGGGACGGTTTCCGTTGCTCTGGCGGACGGGCAGACTTGTGTTGTTGAGAAAGGAGGGGCGCCCGGTGGATACAGCCGCCGGGTATCGTCCTATCGTACTGCTGGACGAGGCGGGAAAATTGCTGGAGCGTATTCTGGCTGCCCGCATCGTTCAGCACCTGGTCGGGGTTGGACCTGACCTGTCGGCGGAGCAGTTCGGCTTCCGGAAGGGCCGTTCGACCGTGGATGCGATACTTCGCGTGCGGGCCCTCTCGGACGAGGCTGTCTCACGGGGTGGGGTGGCGCTGGCGGTGTCTCTTGACATCGCCAACGCATTTAACACCCTGCCCTGGTCTGTGATAGGGGGGGCACTGGAGAGGCATGGAGTGCCCCTCTACCTCCGCCGGCTAGTTGGCTCCTATTTGGAGGCCAGGTCGGTCGAATGTACCGGGTACGGTGGGACCCTTCACCGTTTTCCGGTCGTGCGTGGTGTTCCACAGGGGTCGGTTCTCGGACCCCTCTTGTGGAACATCGGGTACGACTGGGTGCTGAGGGGTGCCCTCCTCCCGGGCCTCCGTGTTATTTGTTACGCGGACGACACTTTGGTCGTGGCCCGGGGGGATGATTATAGAGAGTCTGCCCGTCTCGCCACAGCGGGAGTGGCCCTCGTCGTCGGGAGGATAAAGAGACTGGGCCTCGACGTGGCGCTCAGTAAATCCGAGGCCTTGTGGTTTCACGGGCCGCGGAGAGCGCCACCTGTCGACGCCCACATCGTGGTTGGGGGCGTCCGGATAGGGGTCGGGGTGCAGTTAAGGTACCTCGGCCTCGTGTTGGACGGCCGGTGGGCTTTTCGTGCTCACTTTGCGGAGCTGGTCCCCCGGTTAATGAGGACGGCCGGTTCTTTGAACCGACTGCTCCCAAATATCGGGGGGCCGGATCAGGTTGTACGCCGCCTCTACGCTGGGGTGGTGCGATCGATGGCCCTGTACGGTGCGCCTGTATGGGCTGAGCCGCGCAATCGGGCTACTATGGCTCGGTTCCTGCGCCGGCCGCAGCGCACCGTTGCTATCAGGGTCATCCGTGGATATCGCACCGTCTCATTCGAGGCGGCGTGTGTGTTGGCGGGGACGCCGCCATGGGAGTTGGAGGCGGAGTCGCTCGCTGCCGACTATCGGTGGCGCAGTGAGCTTCGTGCTCTGGGCGTGGCGCGTCCCTCCAAAAGTGAGCTGCGGGCGCGGAAGGCCCATTCTCGGCGGTCCGTGCTCGAATCGTGGTCGAGGCGGTTGGCCAACCCCACGTGGGGTCTACGGACCGTCGAGGCGGTTTACCCAGTGTTTTATGACTGGGTGAATCGTGGCCGAGGACGCCTCACCTTCCGTCTGGTGCAGGTGCTGACTGGGCACGGATGCTTCGGAAAGTACCTGCACCGGATAGGAGCTGAGCCGACGACGAGGTGCCACCATTGTGGACACGACCTGGACACGGCGGAGCATACGCTCGCTGTCTGCCCCGCATGGGAGGTGCAGCGCCGTGTCCTTGTCGCAAAGATAGGACCAGACTTGTCGCTGCCTGGCGTCGTGGCGTCGATGCTTGGCGGCGACGAGTCTTGGAAGGCTATGCTCGACTTCTGCGAGTGCACCATCTCGCAGAAGGAGGCGGCGGGGCGAGTGAGGCAAAGCTCTCCTCACTACGCAGAAACCCGCCGCCGCCGAGCAGGGGGTCGGGACCGGGGTCCCGTCCGTAACCCGGCCCCCTAAGGGCTTCGGGCTCCACCCGCTTTGTGCGGGGAGCAACCTAGGCGTGGGGCGGCGTGGTAGGTCGCGTTCCCCCGACCGCTCCGGGGGAAGGTGTAGCGCGGCGCTATCAATCGGGCTCTTGGCCCGTCGACCGAGGGAACCGGCGGTCGTGTTGCTGGCGGCCGCCGGTCCGGCGTCTGGGGGACGGCGGGATGGATGTAATGTGCACTGCGTAAACCCTGTCCCGCCGTCTCAATAGCTCCGACTGGGTTCCCACCCGGTCCGGGGTAGGGCGCCGGCTGTGAGCGGCAGGAGTTTTTAGTGAGGTTCGACTCCCACATACCCCACCTGCTGTGCGGGTGGGGATCCGGCGATTTTATCCTGTGGAAAAAAAAAAAAAAAAAGAGAGAGGGTAGACAGATTCTGTGGCCCCTAACTTATTGTCACGCGCTGGGGTTCGGAATAAATAAAAGTTCCACCAAAGTACAACTTAAAGCTGTATTTAATAGTTAGAACAAGTTTAAAGTTAAAATTCTCAATTCACGTCTTCCGCTTCACTTCAGGTGATCCGTTCACTATTTCGCTTCGAGTAGATTCGATTACTAACTGACTTCGTGCCATCTCTGTAACGCTTTTGTACTTGATATGACATCTAGATTTATCGAGAGCATCCTGGGCAAGTCGAGTAGCTTCGATGTGTGTTTCCGCTATCTGACGATAGATGGCGTTGTACTCCTCGAGCGTTCTCGATGCCACTAGTATCTTTGATATTGGTTTCTGCTATTCGGCGATAGATGGTGTTACTCTTACCGGCGTAAAAATATTACTCGCAACCTTCAGTCTACCCGTAATTATAGCACTTGTAACAATACCGAAATATCGAGAAGTCATTAAATGTAGACATAGTAGTTGTAATCAAATAAAGAAATGTATGTAGTACAAAAAAAGACAGTTTCCTAACTAGTGATTTCGATCAATATCGATACTTACTTTAAACATTCTTATATCGCATCACTAAGGAGAAAACGCTGTAATTCCGATGTCGGGGACTCTTTACAGTCGCTTGACGTGCCGCAGTCTACGCGGTTTTATTGTTCAACTTCATCTTGCGAACTATCGATTAAATCTTTATTTAATTGTTTCCTTTTCAATCTCTGACGGCAGTACTTAATTCGTCTAATCAGTATGTAAGCAATATCTGCTTATATTCTGGGTTTATGAATTTATTTCTGAATTATTCTGGTTTATTTCTGAAATACGTCCTTAACATGTGTTCACGATTGATTTCCACGGTGAAGGAATAACATCGTGTAATAAAAATCAAACCCGCAAAATTATAATTGGCGTAATTACTGGTGCTAGGACCTCTTGTGAGTTCGCACGGGTGGGCACCACCACCCCGCCTATTTCTGCCGTGAAGCAGTAATACGTTTCGGTTTGAAGGGTGGGGTAGCCGTTGTAACTATACTGAGACCTAAGTAATTATATCTCAAGGTTGGTGGTGCATTTACGTTGTAGATGTCTATGGGCTCCAGTAACCTGTAAAATATGTCATTTTTGTACGTTATTACAAAGTTAAGTCCTGCACTGTGTGCATTACAAATTCGAACGTTATTACAAAGTTAAGTCGTACACTGTGTGCATTACTGATAAAAATCTTACGTTACGGATGTTTTTTCCCGGTTAGGGTACCCCTCCGCATCGTCCCATTAGGAACTTCGTTCCAAAAATGACTTAAAATTTAGTAAGTAGATGCCTCGAATTAACTTTTAAAGCGGTTTTAATATGGTTAAGGTTCGTGAAAGCCGAGGAAAATGCTTTGTAACATAATTTCAAGTATATAATGTACATAGATATATACATATAATGCAGATATAAGTCTTTGTTAAAAGGCAAGAGCCATCTTGTAATCGTATCGAGCGATGCGACAATGTTGGCGCTGGAATTTCGCAGATAGGGATTAGTTTATTCAAGGAAATACGTCCTTAAGCCCTGTTCACGAGGCACTTTGATGATGAGAGAATAAGAAACATGATATATCGAACGTGTAGGTTCTGCCGCTTTCTCTATTTTGGCGCGAGACTGTCATACCTTCAAGTTCGAAGGATGGATATTCAATAAATTTCAGATCTTTGGCCTCGTGGTGGCTGATGTTGTTATCGCATTGATTGTAAACCATTAAACTAATACTCTTCTTTTTCTCCACTTTAACCCACTAGGTGGGGTCGGCACAGCGAATTTTTCTACTCCATTCCTTTCTATCAGCCGTTATCTCAACACTCACTCCTTCACAATCACAGTCATTCACAATCACACACTTTATTCATGTCTTCTTCGGTCGACCTCTTCCCCCTCTACCTTGCACTACCGTTTCCCTACATCTCCTAGTCACATGCATCTCCTCTCAACGCATCACATGTCCATTACACGCTGACCGTCCGCTCTTTAACTACTAAACTAATATACAATAAAAATTAAAATCGACAGTAGTACAAAGAATTATATAGTTAGATTAGAAGTTTGGATTTGCGGTCACATGGTAAATACAACGAAACATTTTGTGAACATCAAGCAGTCATTTGGAAATAGTAGGCAACTTCTCAGGAAAACCCGAAAAGTGACCGAAAGTTAAGGAAAACTTTGATTTACATCTCTAGTTTTGTTAATACAATGTCACATAATTCATTTTGCGTCGTGTTTTTATAGCTCATTGATATTTTCTCGATAACAGTGTTAAGGAACGGAGCGAGTCAGGCGAAAAGATTGATTCAGTCTGTTAGGAACATAAAATTTGTTAGTTTTTATAACGGTCTTCGACATTCATTTTCCGCCGCAAATCAGTATTTTAAAAATAGCATATCCTTATACATATTACTGGTGGTGGGATGTCTTTTGAATCCGCACGGGTAGGTACCACCATACTGTCTATTTCTGCCATGAAGCCGTTGTACTGTAAAAACTCAGATTTTATTTGGGCTCCGGTAACCACTTAATACCAGATGGACCGTAAGCTGGACCAACCATCTAAGCAATAGGAAAATATATGCGAACTTAACATGAAATTTAATTAATAATTTTGTTACGAATAATATGTTATAGCGTTCGAGGGTTTTTTTTTTGTCGGGAGGAAATCACCGGACTTCCGCCCTCCACTGGGGATGGAGGGCGGGGCATGTCGGAGTTGAACCGACTAAAACCTCCTGTCGCTCAACAACCAGCATCCAAACCTCGCATGAGACAGAACTCATGAAAAGGCAAAGGGGGAAAGTGAAGCGTTTAGTGCGGAGCACATCTCTCCCATCACCCTCCCCCTCTGGACGAGCGTTCGAGGGTGCCGTAAATACAAATCGCAAATAAACTTCGAAAAACAAATCTTAAATAGGGATACTGACTCGTCTAATAAAATTATCAAACATATAAATATAAATTTATATCTTTTAGAAAGTATTTAGCAAATTTGAATCTTAATGGTTCGTGTTCAGTCTGTATGTAAAACTAAGATCTTAGAACTTATATCTCAAGGTGGGTGGCGGCATTTACGTCGTAGATATCTATGGGCTCCGGTAACCACTTAACACCAGGTAGGCTGCGAGCTCATTCACCCATCTAAGCAATAAAAAGAAGTCTTGAAGGTACCATCGCCCAAATGCATGATGACTTTGGACCATGAAACGATATATGTATTAACCTTCTCTGATTAATTGTTCATATAACTTATATCTATCTATATATATAAAAATGAATTGCTGTTCGTTAGTCTCGCTAAAACTCGAGAATGGCTGGACCGATTTGGCTAATTTTGGTCTTGAATTATTCGTGGAAGTCCAGAGAAGGTTTAAAAAGTGAATAAATATGAAAATGCTCGGAATTCTAAAAAAAAAAAAAATTATTTTGTTTTTGCTTTCGTCCGTCCCCCGTCGGACGGATTCCTTTTGTTTGTTTTAAGTTTATTTTATACAAAACTTTAGGTCTTTTATTTATCGATTGAGGCACTACAAAGTCTGCCGAGTCAGCTAGTAACTGATAAATAGCACGCAGATGTTTACCCCATAAACTGATTTTAAATGAGAATATGTAATTGTAGTAAGCACAACACCGGCTGCAACTGAAAGTTCTTAATCCGTTCTAACTGCGCTTTAAGTTCAGGATAATACGATAATGCACTGCATCTTATAATCACAGAGCTTGTTTGCCAAGTTAAATCACATAATTAATTTGGATTAGGTAGTTACACGTGCTGCTATTAATAAATATAAGGATCACATTTTGAAGTCGTCGTGGCCTAAAGGATAAGACGTCCGGTGCATTCGTATCGAGCGATGCATCGCTGTTCGAATCCCGCAGGCGGGTACCAATTTTTCTAATGAAATACGTACTCAACAAATGTTCACGATTGACTTCCACGGTGAAGGAATAACATCGTGCAATAAAAATCAAACCCGCAAAATTATAATTTGGGTAATTACTGGTGGTAGGACTTCTTGTGAGTCCGCACAGGTAGGTACCACCGCCCCGCCTATTTCTGCCGTGAAACAGTAATGCGTTTCGGTTTGAAGGGTGGGGCAGCCGTTGTGACTATACTGAGACCTTAGAACTATATCTCAAGGTGTGTGGCGCGTTTACGTTATAGATGTCTATGGGCTCCAGTAACCACTTAACACCAGGTGGCCTGTGAGCTCGTCTATACATCTCAGCAATAAAAAAAAAACACATATTGTTATTCAAAGGGTTCTCGAGAAGATCTTCACAGTTCATTTGTTTTCGATAGATATTTTGGGGATGTTGCAAGTCGTGTTGGGTACCACCAATAAAATATTGTCTTCTCGTATTAAAACTGTTTAATCTCAAAACTTACTAATTTTACAGGAGAGTGTATTAAAGGTTTAACATGTGGTATTTTTAATATTAATTATCTTTGCAACATTTATTTTTAATTTTTTTACCAGTTACATTATCTGCTTACATATTGGCATTATTTGCTTACATAGGTGGACGAGCTCACAGCCCACCTGGTGTTAAGTGGTTATTGGAGCCCATAGACATCCACAACGTATCCCATCTTGAGATATAAGTTCTAGGTCTCAAGTAAGTTACAACGGCTGTCCCACCTTCAAACCGAAACGCATTACTGCTTCACGGCAGAAATAGGCAGGGTGGTGGTACCCACCCGCGCGGACTCACAAGAGGTCCTACCACCAGTAAGAATGATTGTCCGCACCTTTAAAACAATTACGCGTCACTACTTCAATAGGGAAATAAGCATGATGAGATCTACCCAAATGGTCTTACAATCCGACATACCACTATTTACCACTCTATGTTAGGTCAGCTGTGAATTTAATTAAGCCAAAATTATTCTGTCACAGCCCATGGCTAATGTTGTTTTTATATTACGCAGTACGGCTCTCCAAAAGCGTCTATGGGTTCATCTAATTCCGTAGCACCGAAGTTTGTCCAATACATTCGCCAAACATATTCCAACACGCCAACACGAAATTGTAAAGCCATTCTGTATCAAAGTCCTCTAAGCTATAGTCTACTTAACGTCGGAGGCCGAAACTTAGAAAGCACTTGAATGATTAACGATATTTTGATGGCGTATTGTTTATGCCGTTAACCCGCAGATACATTAACGAGATAAGTAAAGTGTAAAGCTGTATTACCACTTTCTGAGATTAGGTCTTGATTTATGATTTAGGCTTTGGGGCCTTAAGGTTTTTGGGTTGGAGGCTTTTGTGGCTGAAAGTTAGGTGTTTTTTTGCACTGTCAAGATTTCTTTATAGGCATTTTTTTTAAATGTTGTTCTAGAACGCATTTTTGAGAGATTCCAATAGTTCGTTTTTTAAATTGCATATGTGTACATATGTTTTATTTTCTTGATTTGTTTATGAGAAAATATGGGTAGTTCATACGACAATGTGAGAAATTCTATCTAGAGATATATTATAAGGTTGAAGATGCATTGAAATAATGGTTACCTTACATAACTGTCTGGAGCGGACGATTTTTTGTCGTATTTTGTTCCATTAATTATTACCAATCTTTTATAAATTTAGAACTAACCGAATTAACTAGCTTAAAAAAAGGAGGAGATTATTACATATTTTTTTTAGGTGTAAGGTTTTGAATGATTTTTATTAATATGAAAGGTGTTGTTGTTCTCTTGCGTCCCCTTTAAGAGTTATCGATTGGCTTCCAAATCATTGGTCATAATCTCAGTTAATGTTGCTGCGGTAGATAGAGCTGTAGACATGTGACACTTATGTATAATATATACGCCAAGCTATAGATATTATTTATTAGGTATAAAAAAAAACTAGTTCTTATACAAGAACGAACTATGGGAATAGTTTGCGCGGGCAAAAAGCAACCCGTGTTTTCTTTATGGCTCTCTTGCAAGAATAGTACCTACGTATTACCATCGAAAGATACTCCTAATTTTCAACCTACTTTAATTACTTTGAAACGCTTGAGGGTCACATTTTATCTGCGTAGATTAAAACCCTTTATGTATCTAAACCCTTAAAATTAATTCACTACGTCATTGTGTTTCAGTTATCATATCCACCACGCGCGGCGAATAAACTCACATTATACCGTTTCCATGGCAACAGTTAACCCGACCCTTTGAAAAGAACGTAACAAATAGAAGCCAAAAAAATCAATTTTCCCTAAGAGGAAACAATCTCCGCAAATATTTTCTTTAACAAAGAACTGGGGCGTGATATTTGATTGTTTTTGGACATCACAGACCGCAGTGTTTGATGTTTTATCGTTGTGGCTTGTTCGGAACATGAATCTGAGCTTATTTAGATTTTAATAGATTCGTTTTTTATTTTTTTCTGTAACATGATTGAACCTTTATTGATAGCGAATTTATATAAAATTTAAATTGTTTTTTTTTTACATTCTGGGACAATCAAAGCCGTGGAGTATTTGGAACGTTAAGATTGGTAAAATAAAAATATTAAATTCGAGATTAAACCGTAAAAGTATTTTAAATATGACTATAATTCACGAAAACTAAATAAAATACTATAATACTGCTAGAGCCAAAGCACTGTGGTCTTCTTCTTTTTCTCCACCTTATTCCACTAGGTGGGGTAGGCACAGCTAATTTTTCTCTTCCATTCTCTTCTATCAGCCGGCATCTCAACATTCACTCCTCTTTCTCCCGTATCGTTATTCACACATTCCATCCATGTCTTCTTCGGTCGACCTCTTCCCACTCTACCTTGCACTACCATTTCCATACATCTCCTAGTCACATGCATCTTCTCTGTACGCATCACATGTCCATACCACGGTAGCCGCCCAAAGCCAAAGCGCTGTGGTACTGTTTTGAAGTCGTTTAAGAATCATAAAACGCAGACGTGGAAGTAATGTCAAGAGAGATATTCATTTACACAGTGGAAAAGCACGTATCAGACATTTTCTTGGTAATTCGAGGCTCGATAGTAAATTGAATCGTCTCAAAACAATCCTGAGACTTATAGGAAGTCATTCGTGACTGATACGATCTGGCCAAGGTGCAATGGTCTCACCTATAGGAGTGCAGTGCACATATAGAGCACACATGGTCCAAAATATGCAGTAAAATAATGAAGTTATCGTATTCATAAGGAAGCACAAAATATTATTATAAGCACGCAATACATTTTATTACCTCGTATGCGACGGCAAAACACATTTCTCGCTTGGATTCCACAGAGAATGCCTTTTGTTCTAATGATTAATGTTCACATTCACTGCAAACCGTGTGTTTAGTTGAATAATTCGAAATACCGTCTTTAAATTAAGATCTTTACAAAGAGCTTTAGCAGACATGTGTAATGTTCTGATTATTCGTAAGTTGAAGTACGCAGGTGCGTATCTATTGTTTGAAGCTATCATGAAAAAATACAATTTAAAAATTATCTTTATATGAATAATTCTACTGTATGTATTGTTACACGCTGGGGTTCGGGATAAATAATTCTACCGAATTACAACTTAAAACTGTATTTATCATTTAGAACACACACAGTGTACTTTAAAATTCTCAATTCGCTTATTCCGCTTCGCTTCAGGTGACCCGTTCGTTGTTTCGCTTCGAGTACTTCGGATTACTGACTGACTGCCATCTCTGCAACGCTTTTATAGTCGATACGACATCCCTAGAATCGGCGAGAACATTCCTCACAAGTCGAGTACTTTCGATGTGTGTTTCCGCTATATGACAATAGATGGCGTTGTGTATCTCGAGTGCTCTAGATGTTACTAGATCCTTCAATATTCGTTCGGCTATTCGGCGATAGATGGCTTTACTCTTACCGGCGTAACACTATGTCACTGAACTCCTAAACGGCTGGACCGATTTGTATGATTTTATATGCGTTTGAGTGACGCCCTGGATTAGATTCACAAATCAGCCCGGCAGATGGCACTGCGGTCGATATTTAGGCCATTTATCTTTCCTAGAAATAATTTATATAACAAAACAACGTTTGTCGCGTCAGCTAGTATGTATATAAAAGAGTGTAATTGATGTACTTGTATCGTCTGAGCGTGTTTTTAGATTCGAACGACATTGGAGTACAGCCGACATTTTAATTTCCGGCGTCGTTGCCATGACAACGGAAATACCATCGCTTTTTGCTCCATACCAATCTAATTACATTTGACTTATTTATAGTCGAAGTACCTTTATTAGTTTTTGTTTCTGATTAAAGTTTCAAAGTTTTTGAGTAATGGAGAGTAGGTAAGGCTTTTTACGACGACGGGTAATTTGCTTGATTTTTTTAAGTTTGTATTTGTTTTATTTTAAAGCAATTTCCTCTTCATCATGTGAAAAAAAAAACGGAGCGTAGTGGATTCGCGATACACTGCTTTGAAATTTTTTATTGAAATATCATTAATTCCTACGGTACAGTGCGCCTAACAAGATCAATACTTTCTCGAATGTTAAAACTGGAATTAACACTTACTTTAGTGTCCTTCGGGTATTATGATGAATATTTGTTTATACGTGGCACAGAGAGCTTTGAAACTTTTGTACTAGGAACTTTCTATCATGTTTCCTACCATAGTTGACTATAACAACACAGAATTTATCCGAATTCGGCTATCCTATGAGCCTCAGCTATCCTATGAGCTCATCAAGGATTTCCTTAGACTTTATTCTTTTATTCTTCCTTCTGTATCTTTAACGACTGAATAAGTTTTTTTTTATAGATGGGTGAATGATTTATGTTCCACCATATTATATTAAGAACAGAACAACTTGGCGTCGCTCGGTGGAGTAGGAGCTAAGTGTCTTGGGGATGACGTGGGAGGAGTTAGAACAGATTGCCCAAGACTGATGTAAGTGGAAGGATTAGATTCGATCCCTACACCCCAGCAGAGGGTAATAGGAAGGAGAGAGAGATATTAAGTAGTTTACATAATCCATACACCGGGGCATCGGAGCAGAGTTCATCCATATTATCTGGAACCGCTGCGTTCATCGACAGTGCGTTTCCAGAGGTTTTTTTGCCACGTACCATCCGACTATGGAATGAGCTCCCCTCCACGGTGTTTCCCGAGCGCTATGACGTGTCCTTCTTCAAACGAGGCTTGTGGAGAGTATTAAGCGGTAGGCAGCGGCTTGGCTCTGCTCCTGGCATTGCTGAAGTTTATAGGCGACGGTAACCATTAGCCATCAGGTGGGCCGTATGCTCATCTGCCTACAAGGGCAATAAAAAAACCTATCGAAACATGAATGTTCCACTTTTCAAATTATGCATTAGATGTAGGAAAGTCGTGGTACTACGAGTCGATGTCGATTGGTGATGGCATAGTCTTATAACATGAATTTCTCCCGTGAAGCCTTTACGACGCCCACCGGCATAGATGAGGTGGTGCTCAGTTGAGAACCCACACCAAGAAAACACTTTATTTGTAAAACCACACTTTGAGAATTTTTAAATAAATATTGTTGGCGAAAATGGATTCGATTTGGAACTTAATCCACACAAATACAAAGTCGCCGGATCTTCTCAGTGGATCGCGATATCGGTCCAGTGGTAGACTTAGCGAAGCATTGCTTCCCTAGAGTTAGTGTTAGCTATTTATCTTAGACAGAGTCCCGTGAGCTTGCCTACCAAGCTGCACGTAGCTGGAATTGCCCCTTGAGGCTACCACTGATTAAGTAGGAAAAAAGCCGGTTATATAATCCACAGTTTCTTTTTTAAACATTTAGGAAATTTTTCCTAATTTCTGTTAAAATGTACTATGGCGCTCTTTTATTTACACTGAGATCTTATCGAAGAGAATCCATTGTTCCAGACATACTTACATTGATTAAGCTAAGTGCATACAATGTTTCATGCCAGTATCGGATTAGGATATTCCAGTATTGAATAGAACGAAAATATTTTCGTAGTCGTATTGCCCACAAATCTTGTGAGTTTTTTTTTTTTTATAAAGATTTATTTACCTATTCAATTTTAAAATGTATATATATTTGGTTGTACATTTAAATAAATTGATGAAATAGAAGCGATTGTGATTATTATCACTAGAGATTTTAGGGTTTGAGTACAGAGATTGAATGGAAGTCTGTTAAGTTAAATTCTATGATTATGTCGGAGTTAATGCCTATTATCATGCTCATGGCCAATGACTCATGGGCAATTTAGGCTTAATGCGAGAGTCCAGGCATTATAAAGCAATTATCTTAAAATTTAGGGTTTTATAAATGATCAAGACACCCAACACGGTTTTTAGGTTAACTTTTTTTTGCCCTTGTAGGCAGACTAGCGTACAGCCCACCTGATGGTGAATGGTTACCGTCGCCCATGGACTTCAATAATGCCAGGGGCAGAACCAAGCTGCTGCCTACTGTTAAGTGCTCTCGACAAGCCTCGTTTGAAGAAGGATATGTCATAGCGCTCGGGAAGCACCATGGAAGGGAGTTCATTCCAAAGCCGGATGGTAAATGGGAAAAAAAATCTCTGGAAACGCTCTGTGGATGAACGCAGTGGCTCCAGGTAGTATGGATGAACTCTACTCCGGCGGCGGGCGGTGCGATGGTAAAAACGAGATTAATTGCGTTAACTGCCATTAAATCAGTAATAGTGAGCAGTACAGTTTGCTTGTAACTGTTATATCATTTTACCACATCTAGACTTTTTTACTGGTGGTAGGACCTCTTGAGAGTCCGCGCGGGTAGGTACCACCACCCTGCCCATTGCAGCCGTGAAGCAGTAATGCGTTTCGGTTTGAAGGGTGAGGCAGCCGTTATAACTATACTTGAGACCTTAGAACTTATATCTCAAGGTGGGTGGCGCATTTACGTTATAGATGTCTATGGGGTCCAGTAACCACTTAACACCAGGTGGGCTGCGAGCTCGTGCACCCATCTAAGCAATAAAAAAAAGTCTCTATACACGCTACGCTTGTGTTTCGTTCGGCACGTTTACTCACGCCTTGGATTCGACAATTACCAAACAAACTCGAAATATTCTCGAAATTGTAACAACACCAGATAGCAAAAATTTAACGATTGCACTGTAAAATGTTTCATGGTTCGTTCATAAATCACGGAATCTTCAGTAATTTTTTTAGGACGCACAATTAAATTAAAATATAAAATATTTTATATATAATAAAATACTTTTTTTTTTGGGACAGACATAAAAAAAAAATTAGTTAAAATATTACTAATCCAAGAAAACCCTCACGGGCAATTTCAATTAGCGTTTACCACTGATTCGTGATACGATTTTACCAGTGAGATATTTCGACGAGAAACTCGGGATAACATTACTTTTGCCAGTTATATTTGTTAGCTCATAAAGTTACAAATTAGAACAGGTCTGGATTACTGTGAAATGTAAGAATATCTAAGGCCAATAAAGTACTGTTGTAAATTATAAATATTATAAAGCTGAAGAGTTTGTTTGTTTGAACGCGCTAATCTCAGGAACTACTGGTCCGATGTGAAAAATTCTTTCAGTGTTACATAGCCCGTTTATTGAGGAAGGCTATAGGCTATATAACATCACAGTAAGGCCAATACAAGTGGAGCACCAATAAAGAATGTTTCAAAATAGTGGTTTAAATAGCTCTATAACATTCTATAATTCAAAAATATTTTCACTTTCTACGTACGTGGGGGATTTTTTTTTTTTTTATTGCTCATATGGGTGGAAGATCTCACTGCCCATTTGGTGTTAAGTGATTACTGGAGCCCAGAAACATCTACAACGTAGATGCGCCACCCACCTTGTGATATAAGTTCTACGGTCGCAGTATAGTTACAACGGCTGCCCTGCCCTTCAAACCGAAACGCATTACTGCTTCACGGCAGAAATAGGGAGGACGAACCTACCCCCGTGGACTCACAAGAGGTCCTACCACCAGTGATAAAATTAACGTTTTAATAAAATTTAGCGTTATGCCAAAATAACTATTCCACGCGGACGGAGTCGCGGGCAAAAGCTAGTAAATTATAATTTCAAACTTACACGATTTTGTTATTCACATAGACACGGACTATTTAACAAGATATTGCTACTTAGGTCTTTTTAATTTAAAAAACTTGAAGCTAAGTTCCAAATCAGCCCCGGGGATTCTGTTAGAATTAATCATGCTTTGGCTAAGGACCGAATAATTAATTTTCTTTACGTTTAAGGATCCAAATTATTTAAAACCTTCGCTATGCAAATGTGATAGGTATTTAAATAGAGCGTTAGCAAAAATCGTTATGTTTTTCATTAAAAAAAATGCGTTTGGAGTCAATTTGATTTTAAATATTTTGCGTTATCATTCAAGACTAAAAACACAGGCCTTGCCATAAGCTGAGGTCCATTAGACAATAAGTTCAACTTGTTTCATTAAGCCCTACGGCCAAGTGCCACCGTCCTGCCTATTCCTACCGTGAAGCAGTAATGCAAATTTATTTGGAGGGTGTAGACAGATTTTATGTTACAGTATTTAGAACTCAATCTTAGAAACAATAAGATGTCAATCAGTTAAATTTGTGTTAGGGTATATTCTGGTATTTACTTCAATTGTATATTTATGTTTCATAGGTATTTTAAGTATGTGTTGTATGTAAATTTGTTATACTTATTTATGTGTAAAGAAGCAAATTTATTGATAAGAGATAACATGATAAGAGATCGCTCTGTGCGATAAGACCGCCAATTGTACTTTTTTCTTGTTTTTTTTTGGTGTACAAGAATTCTCTCTTTCTCTCCCTCTCTCTTTCCCTTTCTCTCTCTCTTTTGAGACGGATTCTGTTATCCGCGTTGTCTACGAGGATTTCAGTCAGATTCAGTTTAACGTCAGAAGGACCAACAGTCTGTTCACTAGTCTCGAATATAAATCAAAATGTAACATCTTCACAGTCGTAGTCTAAAAGCAAATCGTAGCGATCGTCAGTTTTTCTTGAGAGAGAGAAAAAAAAAAAGAATCCAACAGAAAAATTCACGAGAGACATGTAATAAAAAAATATGTCGTTATATAAATACGAAGGTCGTAAGGAAAACCTATACTCAATAAAATGTAATGACAACTTCATTGCTCTTCTACTTCGAGTATTCTATTATGTATTGTATGAGTAAAAACGAAAAAAACCGCAATGTAATTGTAATATGTTATACTTTTAGTATTTTGCTTTATTAGCTTTGGGAATCGAGTCTTTGGTGAGACATTGAAACAATAATAAATGACTTACATAAATATGTACAATAATATTGTATTATTTTTGGAACGAAGTTCCTTACGGGACGACGCGGTGGGCTACCCTAACCGGGAAAAAACGTCCGTGACGTAAGATTTTTATTAGTAATGCACACAGTGTACAACTTAACTTTGTAATAACGTATAAAAAATAACATATTTTTTTATCATACATTGACTACAATCTCAGAGCGTTCGTTTGCGCAATACACTAACTCATATGCAAACAATCGTGAATGAAGTGTACCACAATAAGTTCGCACGTTACTGAATAGCCGTGGGTTGTTGCGAAACCTCCAGTTTTATTTTCTTTAAACCTCGAATAGAACTTAAATCAATATTTTTATAATAAGGAATTTCGTTCCTATTCGGTGTCCCACGACACCGCACATCTTTTTTAGCATTTGAAGTAAATTATGTTCTAAAAATATATTGTATATACACAATATATGGCTGGGATTGACAAAGTTACAAACCTCCTAACGTCAAAACCTGCCTTGAAAAATAAAAGATAATTTCTGGTTGATTTAAACAAACCTTATTTACAAATGAGGATAACGTACAATTTGCCCAAAAAAGAGCAATCTAAACATTTCCCATCGCAAAAAAAATAAACATATAAAAATAAACAAACAGAAAATGTCTGTGATGGACAGAAAAAACGGGCCATTTGAAGTCGACAAAATGTTTACAATTAACCCGAATTATGAGGAGAGTTCCGTGACGTCACTCGAGTCTTTATGACGTCATTAGCGTTACATCTGACGGGTCTGGAGCTGCCGCAATAAAGGGCGGAATGAACTTTTTGGGGCCCTTGCCTTTAGCATTTCAGTCGGGCGCGTTTTCGTTACATAAGCGATAGCGTTTTGAAGTTTTGGACTCTGTATGAGACTTGTAAGTAATGTAATTACACGTTTGGCGATATCGCCAGATTTCAATGATTAGCAGATCTATTTAGGTATGATCGCAGCTTATTTACTCATCTCCCTAGTTCTCGAATATTGGTCTTTCTTTTTTTTATTGCTTAGACGGGTGGACGATCTCACAGCCCACCTGGTGTTAAGTGGTTACTGGAGCCTATAGACATTTACAACGTAAATGCGCCGCCCACCTCGAGATATAGGTTCAAAGGTCTCAAGTATAGTTAGCATTTAATGTGAAGTGAACAAGCGCCCTCACGACACCCGAATATCTCTGTCGAATTAAACGCGTCGCCCATGAACAAGTGCAAGCCCTGAATGTCTCGAAAAGCGAATCACTCTGAGCCGGTGCTCAGGCGGTCCTCTAACGACTGCCGTCTAATTTTCATTTGTTAAAATTAACAATGAGCACTTATTTTTTCCCCCTCCCCTTCGTTAATGATTGATTGTTATCAATTCAAATAAACTGTTGTTCGGTAAATTAAGTACAGAAAATAAATTTGAACGGTAGCCGAACAAAAAAAAAGGCAGCGGCTTGGCTCTGCCCCTGGCATTGCTAACGCCCATGAGCGACGGTGACCACTTACCATCAGGTGGGCCGTATGCTCGTCTGCCTACAATGGCAATAATAAAAAAAAAACTTAATTACTTTTTTAATTTGATATTTCGTTTGGACTTTGACGATTTTATTTTAGAGTTACTATTTCAGCTTCAGATCACTTTTTTTTTAATAGACTCGCACGAGAGTCTACGAAGGTATGAGCGTAAATTTAATGTTTATTTTAGTTCTGTTCGGTAGTGTAATTCATGTTAATATGTGTGTAAAATTTAAAAGTTTTCTGCCTACTGTTAGCGTTTTGATGTGTTTCCGTCGGATAGTCTTTTATATCTATTTATTGCCCTTGTAGGCAGACGAGAATACGGCCCACATGCTGGTGAGTGGCTACCGTTGCCCATGGACTACAGCAATGCCAGGAGCAGAGCCAAGCCGCAGCTTGCTGTCAACCAGACGTTCCTATTTGAAATATATGGAGTTTAACTCGTCACTGAAAAAAATGTGGTTTTGTAGTAAGCATAAACATTGCGATGCTCTCAGTCCACACGAGCTCGCAACCCCCATCTGTGTTTATTGAATTTATGTAAATGTAATCATATTCACATGGCTAACAATATTATTTGGGCGCACAACCCAATTTCATACAAATAAATATAGGTACGTGAAATTAACCAAACATTGAAAGAACGGTCGAGAAATTTCCAGGTACAACCGTCGTTACGTATTGTTAGCGATAAAAACCGTATTTTTTGGTATATTTATTGTAAATGTTTCATGTTACCTAGTTTTGTGTGTGCTCATGCTAAAATATCGTTTTCTGTTTGATTAGAATACAAAATATCAACAATTTATTATTTCCGTCTCATTATATTGAACTTGAATTTTTATTTTCTATTTTTATTTCGATAAAGATTAATCTGATGATTTAGTTTTAGGCATTGGGTGCCTTATTTAGCGTTGAAATAAGCTTACAAATGCTATAAGTCACGTTTGAGGAGTCACAAAGAAGCCGCTTTGAAATTATGGACTTTCCATCGTTTTGCGCCTTTGTATTTTATTTTGATTTACTTTAATAAAATAAAAATGACTCTAGTTTTTGTCGCATTACAAATCGTTATATAAAGTTCGAAGTTTTTAGGAGCCAGTATTTAAATGAAGAATGCCATATGCATTATATGTAATGGAGAGTCTGAAAGTAGCGCCCAGTGATAGAGATAATAAAGAGTGGTATTGAATTCAGTGGTAGTGGTATTGTAATATGGGCATGTTACGTGGAGAGAGGATGATCATGTGGCCAAAAAGACCCTGAGTATGAAACTAGACAGTAACATGAGGAGGGTGGGTAATAACAGGACTTGGATGGATCGTGTGAAAGGGAATATGCGTAGCAAAATTCTGAGTATAAAGATGACGTATGGAAAAAATTGTAATGGTATGGCCATTTTTTTTTATTGCCCGTGTAGGCAGACGAGCATATGGGCCACCTGATAGTGAGTGGTTACCGTCACCCAAGGACTTCAGCAGTGCCAGGGGCAGAGCCAAGCCGCTGCCTACCGTTAAATACTCTCCACAAGCCTCGTTTGAAGAAAGATATATCATAGCGCTCGGGAAACACCGTAGAGAAGCTCATTGCAAAGCCGGATGATACGTGGCAAAAAATATCTCTGGAAGCGCACTGTGGAAGAACGCAGTGGCTCCAGGTAGTATGGATGAACTGTACTGCGGTGGCGGGCGTTGCGATAGGGCACGTATGGCCTGAATGGAAAAAGAGAAATGCTGCGTTGAACCCATATATTGGGAGATAAGGACAGGAAGAATAATAGAAAGGAGACGATACGTTGTAGTGTCTACAAGTAATCATACAATTGTACAAAATATGGTTGAAAAAAAAACGAATTCCTTATCTTGTACACCGACTCCGGTAATTAATACTAGGTGGTCCGTAAGATTGTTCGCTTGGCTATACAATAAAAATAGGTCTTTAGCCCCAACAATCACTCAGGCATCGACGGGCGACGATATAGCCTATCAATTGAAACTAAAAAACACACCCGATGCTACGCCACAATTAAAATCCACGCCGAGCTGTACAAACAAAAAGTGGTCGCAATTTCGGCCCAGTCGGACGTATGTTTCCGTGAGCCGGCTCCGTCACGTCGTTTCCTCAACTAAATCAGTGCTGCTTTTGTACGCTAGACCCGAACCGGTTTGTGTCCACACCTATAAATCTACAGTGCGAGGAAGACTTAAACGGCTCGATAATAAGATATTTGTTGCATTAGATAAAGGTTTTACGTGACTTTAACTGTAGGACCTCTTGTGAGTCCGCACGGGTAGGTACCACCACTCTGCCTATTTCTGTCGTGAAGCAGTAATGCGTTTCGGTTTGAAGGGTGGGGCAGCCGTTGTAACTATACCGAGACCTATGAACTCATATCACAAGGTGGGTGGCGGCATTTACGTTGTAGATATCTATGGTCTTCAGTAACCACTTAACACCAGGTGGGCTGCGAGTTCGTCCACCCATCTAAGCATTAAAAAAAAACCTGACTTCAATTGACGTGGTTGAATGATTTTATTAGATCATATTAATATGTACTTTTTTTTTGTATTTAATGTATCGCAGTGTTTATTTGTTTTTTGGTGTACAATAAAGAATACTCTCTCTCTCTCTCTCTGTGTGTTGGCTTATGTAGGTTTTGTATTCAGGTTCACGATTTAATTTGATTTTTGTTTTGTTTTTTTCTGAGTTTTATAGTAGTTTATAACACGCTCTGAGTCTGTACACACGTACCTAGTTTTCAATCCCGCAATGAACCAAAGGGAAATGGCGGTGACTGAAAATCAGCGCTGTTCGATTGATCCACTTCGAACGGCGTTAGCTGAGTCACCTCCTTTTGCCTTTTTCTTTTATTTAAATTTTCTTTTATTCAGTATGAAATGCAATAAATGATTTTATTATTATTATTTTCGGAAAGGTAGTCTTTTTTTAGCATTTTGGCTTGTCTGAACCACATCCATGGGCCTAAACCAAGTGAATGCAGCGTGTAGTGACTTAGTGAGGAAAATTTATGTTGATGGTGTGTTATTATGAGGGGCAATTTCGTTATTTATTATTATTATTTATTTATATTTACTTAATTATTATTATTATTATTAGATTATAGTCGTCGTGGCCTAACGGATAAGACGTCCGGTGCATTCGTGTTGAAGCGATGCACCGGTGTTCGAATCCCGCAGGCGGGTACCAATTTTTCTAATGAAATACGTACTCAACAAATGTTCACGATTGACTTCCACGGCGAAGGAATAACATCGTGTAATAAAAATGAAACCCGGAAAATTATAATTTGCGTAATTACTGGTGGTAGGACCTCTTGTGTGTCCACGCCTATAAATCTACAGTGCGAGGAAGACTGTTTTCCGAGCGCTATGACATGTCCTTCTTCAAACGAGGCTTGCGGAGAGTTCTTTATAGTAGGCAGCGGCTTGGCTCTGCCCCTGACATTGCTGACGTCCATGAGCGACGGTGACCACTTACCATCAGGTGGGCCGTATGCTCGTCTGCCTACAAAGGCAATAAAAAAAAAAAAAAGACTTAAACGGCTCGATAATAAGCAAAGATATTTGTTGCATCAAATAAAGGTTTTACGTGACTTTAACTGGTGGTAGGACCTCTTGTGAGTCCGCACGGGTAGGTACCACCACCCTGCCTATATCTGCGCTGAAGCAGTAATGCGTTTCGGTTTGAACGGTGGGGCAGCCGTTGTAACTATACTGAGACCTTAGAATTCATATCTCAAGGTGGGTGGCGGCATTTACGTTTTGGATGTCTATGGGCTCCAGTAACCAGTTAACACCAAGTGGGCTGCGAGCTCGTCCACCCATCTAAAGCAATAAAATAAAAATAAAAAAAAGATCACCATTTTAGATGTACTATATAAGTATACATATATCAGAGACTACATTTGTTGAAGCAAGCTATGGCTAAGCCACAGCAGCGGCGATTAACGTCCTATCCATAAAAAGCAACACAGAATTCAATAGGTACATATATATTATGTAGTTCATTTAAAAAAGAAAACTGAATTACATTTCTGGTAAAAAGTAATATTTTTTCGAGAACATTCCTCGGAGGCCATTTGATTTTCACCACGAGACTCCACTTTAATAATTCTTTAATAATTCCACATTCAGTTTTATGTTTCCAGGGGATAAAAAAATTACGATTGTAATATTTACATTAGGGTTGTATTATTTGTTATTCAGACCGCGATCTCCGTCGGAAAGAGTTTGATTTATTCAAAAGAGACCGGAGTAAATTGGGAAATTACTTTTCGGAGAGCTGTGTTCGTTCGAAACTGTCCCTTGGCTAGGAGATACTGATTTATTTTTATATATTTTGCGTCTTATCAGATGTTATAGGGCTGTGAATTATTACGATTGTGTTTCGCGCCCAAAATAAGAAAATAAGTCCGTGTAAAGCCCGCGCTTTTATTGGAACTAGATAATGACCGAGCTTTGCTTGTTTTTTTTTATAACGCCATCTTGTTGTGTTTTTAAAGCGGTGAGTTGCCCTCAATTAAGAAAAATAGGATTATTATTCGCCAATAGATGTCGGGAAGAGTCATAAAGCTGATTATCGATAAAGTTGATTATTGAAAACATGAATAAAACAACATTTTCTGAAAATATATCGTAGCTAGATTGATTTATCGCCCCCGAAATCTCCTTTATACTAAATTTTATGAAAATCGTTGGGGCCGTTTCCGAGATTCAGATTAAATATATACAAGAATTACTCGTTTAAAGGTATAAGATTCAAATTACCAAATCAGTACTTAATTCATAATTATAAAATGTTCCAAACAAACAAAGTTGACTAATATTTTTCAACCAAGCAATTTAGATTGGTGGACGAGCTCACAGCCCACCTGGTATTAAGTGGTTACTGGAGCCCATAGACATCTACAACGTAAATGCGCCACCCATCTTGAGATATAAGTTCTAAGTTCTCAGTATACTTACAACGGCTGCCCCGCCCTTCAAACCGAAACGCATTACTGCTTCACGGCAGAAATAGGCGGGGTGGTGGTACATACCCGTGCGGAATTACAAGAGGTCCTACCACTATTAAAAAATACTAAATAATTTTTTGAATGCGAATGCTTAAATTATGCAAAATCACTTTTCTATGTAACTTAATAATCTTGCGAAAGACCTGATAATAATAAAGTTAGGTTCCGAAACGCTTCTAACTTAATAAACTTGCGAAAGAACAATTCAGTCTAATAATACTGAAAAGATCAAAGTTTCTAGATATACGTGGTAGCGGTAATATATCACTACATAGTATAAAACAAAGTCGCTTTCTCTGTCCCTATATCCCTATGTATGCTTAAATCTTTAAAACTACGCAACGGATTTTGATGCGGTTTTTTTTTATAGATAGAGTGATTAAAGAGGAAGGTTTTTATGTATAACTAGCGACCCGCCTTCGCTTCGCTTCGGAAATATTAAAACACACATGAAACCAAAAAAATAAAATAAAAAAAAAATTTAAAAAAGTAGCCTATGTTCATCAGGGACAATGTCGGCTTCTAATGGTAAAAGAATTTTTCAAATCGGTCCAGTAGTTTCGGAGCCTATTCGAAACAAACAAACAAACAAATCTTTCCTCTTTATAATATTAAGTATAGATTAGTATAGATAACATCCATTAAATAGTGGAGAAATCAATAATAAATTACAGTTTCCGAAGCAAAGCGAGGGCGGGTCGCTAGTTTTTGTATAATTGGTAGTCGTTAAGTTTGTTGAAAGGTTTATAGGTAACGTATTGACCGACCACTTGTGCCCCAAAAAGGCGTTGTGCGCGTGATATCCAAACAATTTGACGTCACAACACGAATTGTCTGCGTATCGGGCGCAGTGACTATTTGGCTCCTATTTCTGGATGTGTAGTGTAAGCCCATCACCGCAACATTCGCTGGATAATAGACAGCAGTGTACACTGCATATTATGCCAGAGTACTGCGATCACTTACTAGTATATTTATTGATGGTAGCACGTATTTTACTGGTGGTAGGACGTCTTGTGAGTTCGCACAGGTAGGTACCACCACCCTGCCTATTCCTGCCGTGAAGCAGTAATGCGTTTCGGTTTGAGGGGTGGGGCAGCCGTTGTAACTATACCGAGACCTTAGAACTCATATCTCAAGGTGGGTGGCATCATTTACGTTGTAGACGTCTATGGGCTCCAGTAACCACTTAACACCAGGCGGGCTGTGAGCTCGTCTACCTATCTAAGCAACAACAACAAAATTATAAGGCCGCACTTATCTACACTAATCTTGCTTGTTTCTGTCGCCATTTTGTTCGATGTTGTAAAATATGATTTAGGGATGCAATATAGAATGGTAGCAGTATTCTGAATATTAAGTCATAGTTCGATTGCATTTGTTTTTTTATTTTTATTGCTTAGATGGATGGACGAGCTCACGGCCCATTTGGTGTTAACTGGTCACTGGAGCCCTTAGAAATCTACAACGAAAAAGCGCCAACCACCTTGAGATATAAGTTCTAAGGTCTTAGTATAGTTAGTTACAATGGCTGCCCCACCCTTCAAACCGAAACGCATTACTGCTTCATGGTAGTAATAGGCAGGGTGGTGGTACGAACCCGTGCGGACTCACAAGAGGTCCTACCACCAATAATTATATAGGCTCATACTAATTTCTATCTCATTTTGTTTCAGGAAATCGCGGCGATACTCATCAGTTTCGACAAACACAGCGAATGGCAATCCAAAGAAGTCAAAATACGGTGAGTCTATAGTTTGTTAACTACCCACATTTGCATAGTTTAAGCAAGTTAATAAAATTCGTTTTTCAGAATCAAATTTCAATATCTGAGAATAAATTTCGGATCTTCTTATTAATTATTTTTGATCAATTATTTAAAAAGTATCGTATTGAAATAAGATCTGTAGCAGATTGGAACGTAACAGAAAAGGAAATGTTCATTCAAAATATGAACATTAGAATTTTATTCTAATATTGTAATGGTAACACCTAAGTCTTAACTAAGTTGCTAAGTTAAGATTTGCTCTTGGCAACCCTCTTCCGTTCCAGCATTTTAGCGCCATGAATGGCAAGTTATAATTAAATTATAATAAAATTAGAATAAACGCGAATGCTCATTTTACAAGCCTGTATTTTATTTATACAGAAAAGTTCGATTAAAAAACAAAATTAAATCGTTTGCTTCCGCCATTTTGATTCTAATGTCCAGAAATATGATTTAAAAATTGTCATGTTCTTTTAGAGTATGTGTGTAGGCTTTATTCGTTTTCGTAATTTTGAAAACGGATAAGTATATACTTTCAGTAGATTTAAAGATAAACAAAGACACACAAAAAATAGACTACAACTAAAGCAACAAAAAATCACTGTTCCTTACAATGAAGCAATAAATTAACTCAACCATTCCTTAATATACAATCGTATTCGAGAGGGAAAAAGTCTTTCTCTCTATATTTAAACTAAATTACGGAGTACATGCAAAAATCGAAGAGAAAACTTCAGTACAAAACGAATTAAACTATAACGAAAGTTACTTTTGTCGACGACTGTACCTGCAGACTCTGTTAGATTAGACGCTATGAGTTGGTAATTTGTAGTTTCGGATTATCTTTGGTTCATTACCGTGTGTAAGGTTCTTTATTACTTTTTCTTTTTTCGTACACATTTTTCGATTGTTTTAGTCGATCTGTAATAATTTTTATTTCTGTGCATGAGATACAGTCAGTACTGTCGTGAACAAAATATCAGTGTACACTAATTTTGGTAATGAGTGAAGTTTTCCAAATTTAAATAAAGTTTTTAAATTTGGAAAAAAAGAGTTTTAAAGAGAGAGTTAAAAAAAATATAGGTCATGTCTTCTTCTTCAACCCGTGTCCACTCAATGCTGAGTGTAGGTCTCCTCGCATGCACACCATTCTGTTCGGTCTCTTGCCTTTCTCATCCAGTCTCTACCAACTACTTTGACCAGGTCATCGGTCCACCTCGTTGGCTATCTGCCCACGTTACGACGTCCAGTAAGAGTACTCTCCAGTATATTGGTGCCCCACCGATTGTCAGTGCGTAGGTCATGTATGTAATGTAGTTTTAGATGTACAAGCGAGCTCACGGCTCAGATTTGAATGATGATCGAACTGCCCAGAAGCTGCTGAATGTCTTTCACACATAACGTTCAATTCATGACATTCCTGATATTCATGTGGTTGTTAGTTAGGGTGGTAGGAAATTAGTATAAGTATAAATGGTAAGGCCTATTCTGTACAGCAAGACGATCAAGAAACCGGTGTCGAATAATAAAACTAGATAATAAGTGTATTAAAAATATAACTTAAATTAGATTGTTAATAAAGGCTTATCTTATCTTAACTTATAAATGGTAATGGTAATATTACTGATGTGGAAACTGTTGCAAGAGCTAGAGTTAGTATACGGGCCGATCAAAAGGTATTTGTTAAGATTATGACTTAACAAATATTTAGTTCCAAAATATTAATACTGTTCTCAATATTGTTTGTTTAATACGAACTAAAACGCATAAAAATAATTCGTTTTTAGCATTTTTAAATTGACACCTGATTCTGAACAATTTTGTTTCCGAAATTTCTACTTTGCCACTGATAAAAAAATAATTTAAATTAAAAGGTGCGTCATTAAAAACCGTCTGTATCTATTATATGTGAATAAAATATCGGGTTCACCATAATATCTTGTGACTCTTTAATTCGTTTCGACCATTTGTTATTGCTACCGTACAATGGTAGGCGGTAGGCAGCGGCTTGGCTCTACCCCTGGGATTGCAGAAGTCCATGGGCGACGGTAACCACTCACCATCAGGTGGGCCATATGCTGGTCTGCCTACAAGGGCAATAAAAAAAAAACCATGTAATTAATTGTAAGATGGGCATTTTAAAATACTTTTAAATGTTCGTCTTTCGGATTTCTTCTTCAAATTTACAACGCTCATTAAACAGTTCACAATGCGACGTCGCCTTTAAGCTCAGACTGTACCTAATTTGGCGCCCGCCAGGGACCCGTACCAACTTGTTACAACTCTAAGCAAATTAAAACTTTGGCTCGTGACTACTGCTCTCTTTGTGTTCAACGTTGAAATATTAAGTCTTTATGAGCGAGCAGTGTATCCCGAAACTTGCGGTGCGCCAGTATCGCGTCGTTATACTGTAAGAATTAATAGAGTTCTTGTTCTGTTTGTACGTGATCAAGATTTGTATTGACGTGGACATTTTTTCATGTTGTTTTTATGGTTTTTAATTTAAATTTTGGTGGATAGTTAAGGTTCGGTTTATCAAATATAAAATTTGATTTAATTATGATGGGTAGATGAGCTCACCACCTATTTAGTGCCAATGTTATTGACACTTCCATTCCGGGTCACAACGAGAGCGTCGTGTGAAATTTAACCATCTCAAGAAATAATAAAGTGTTTTCTCGATTCATTATCACCATCATATACATTGACAACTCCCTAGATACAGCTTACCTTTTTACTGGTGGTAGGACCTCTTGAGAGTCCGTGCGGGTGGGTACCACCACCCTGCCTATTTCTGCCGTGAAGCAGTAATGCGTTTCGGTTTGAAGGGTGGGGCAGCCGTTGTAACTATACTTGAGACATTAAAACTTATATCTCAGATTGGGTGGCGCATTTACGCTGTAGATGTCTATGGGCTCTAGTAACCACTTAACGTCAGGTGGGCTGTGAGCTCGTCCACCCATCCAAGCAATAAAAAAAATACAGCTTACCTGCTAGCCCCTTTCTCGTTCGCATAAGCTTATAAATTCAGTTAATAATTCAAATGAAAAAAAAAACCCTAATAGCTTATCATAATTACATCTCTAAACCAAACCCGCTGAACTATAAAGTAAGCCAGCAGTACACTAGTTAAATTTAGTGTCTAAACTAAACTGGCCATTAACAGTTTATATTGAGCTATAAATCTACTGACGATTTAACTATCTGTTTCGATACCAACAGTCAATGGCGGCTCGGGAACTATGTCACTAACGAACAATTAAGCTGTTTGTCTAGCGTTTTAACCGCAAAATGGACATAGTCTGACAGCGAACGCGACTGTATCGTTACAACGGCAGTTGGATTATAAAATTGCTAACGCTTATCGATATTAGCGTCACTACGTTACGTTGTGAATATTATCAGCACTAGAAGCATAATCGGTTCTGTGCTTTTGGAAGAAATCGCTTTTATACGTGTGTGGTTTTTTAGTTTTTTTGCATGAAGTCACTTTTTTTTTAATTGCCCTATTAGGCAGACGAGCGCACAGCCTACTTGATGGTGAGTGATTACGGACGCCCATGGACTTCAGCAATGCCAGGGGCAGAGTCAAGCCGCTGCCTAGATTCGACTTATAGAGTCTCGACTTTTAGAAATTAATATTTAGATTCTTGTCGAATATAAACTTATATATATCAGAACCAATTGTAGATTGGTATGGTTTTTTAATTGCTTATATTGAAGGACTAACTACTGGCCCACCTGGTGTTAAGTGGCTACCAGAGCCCATAGACATCTACAATATAAGTTCCAACACCCTCCTCGGGACATCAGTTCTAAGGTCCCTGTTCTTACAGTAAAAACGACTGTCCCACCCTTCAAACCGAAACTCGATACTGCTTCACGGCAGAAATTGGCAGGGTCTTGGTACCTACCCGTGGGGACTCACAAGACATCCTACCATCAGTAAAACGTGCCTTTAATGTTGAGATTTATTTATGTAATTTTTTTAACAGGTAATTGTAGTCACGATTGTTTTTGGTCATGTGAATGTATTAGGTACTATACATTAGGTACTATACAATTTAAGCACGCAAAATTTTTTACAGCATTTTACAGAAAAACGCAATCCTGCAACATTTTAAGGATTCGTTGTTAGGCTATTAATTTTATTTAAGTTAAGACGTTTCGCGCGTCATCTTTCGTTAATGATACCAAGTCAAAAATAGCACAAGTGCTCACGACACTCAGTGAAAATTCGATTTTAATCAGATGAAAGGATACGTGAAAATATTTACTTGTACTTAGATTATTTAAAGTCGCTTTCGTTATAATTTTCGGAATATTATGGAATATACTGAAAAGTATTCGCGTATTACGAAGGTATACATATAACTAGAGTAAATAAAGAACTATAAGTCGTGGTTTAAGGTAATTTTATCAATGGACTAATATGTGGACGAGCTAAAAGGTCCCTACCTAATCATTGGTAGACTAAGGGGCTATTCCAACGCGTGGATCGGTAGGTGAGCTCACGGGCTCAATCTGAGAGAATTGCTAATAATAGCCCTAGCAAGAGCAGTGCTTCTCTGAATCTACTATCGGATCGGAATCGCGACCCACTGAGAAGATCCGGCGAGAAACTTATTTTTTTATTGCTTATATGGGTGGACGAGCTTACAGCCCACTTGGTGTTAAGTGGTTACTGGATTCTATAGACATCTACAGCGTAAATGCGCCACCCACCTTGAGATATAAGTTCTAAGGTCTCAGTATAGTTGCAACGGCTGCCCCGCCCTTCAAACCGAAATGCATTACTGCATTACATTAGTGGGTGGACGAGCTCATTAAAGCACAAAGGTATCACGCAGAAATATCATTATTGACTTTATTGCAGAGCGACTATCTTACCCTCTAAACCAGAACGTATTTATAACTGCTTCAACACACCCACACCACCAATATCTAAAAAATACATTTACAACTACTATTCGCAAATACAAGTATACGCCTCTTCTATGTCTTTTATGAAGCCGCAATGTGGCACGTGCAAAGTATAAGGTCAATAACCTCGCTCACTCAAACTCACACGGCAGCAGACCGTCGTACCCGCGGTTTGTTTATTCTCGTTAATCTTAATATATTACATTGTAGTTCTCGGGTTTACTGTTTTCATTTCAAACTTCCAACGCATCAAATATGATGTGATTTTGTTGGACTTTTTAGTAATACTGGATTCCGTGGTCACACGGAGGACTAAAGTTTTATTTGACGATAAATGGAACCTTAAGCTAGTACAAACTTGCAATCTACAAAGAAAACATTTCGATAGATTAAATTATAAGCTATATAATGTTACGAATATTTTAATCAACGTTAATAAAAGTAAACTAAATGGTGTTGCTAGCTCTTTTATAGAACATTACGGTCCAACTAACCATATATTTTTTTTAATCGAACTACTGTTTCACTATATAGTGACAATGTATGTCCAAATTCGCGAAAAATACTTCTCATGTGAGTAATACATACCATTAAAATTATACTTAGACATGTTCACAATGAAAAAATACTATTTCCAATTATAGCTATTTTTTCGTACGGTCAGTTCGTGACCACGAAAATTCTTAGTATTCCCACGTCGGAAATAATAATATATTGTCTAATGAAGAATACTATACAATCTAATTATCAGCTATTGATAAGAGATGCCGCTACTTAGAGGTGGTTCATATGATTTTGTTATCCATTGTTCTCGAAAAAAAGTATGGTCATATCGGGTAGTTTGTTTGACTGAATTTGGTTTTACTGTCACGAAATCCAGTTAGTTAAGCGGAAATATTTAAAAATAAATGAAAAATGAGTATTTTTTGATTCTAATCGCAGTAACTCAATTTTATTTCAGCGACATCGTCTTCTGCGAGTGCCATGGTTCAATTAATAACAAAAAAAAACTGTTATAACCTTTCGATAGATAAGATAAATTTCCACGATCATCAAATTAATAAAAAGTAATTTGAGAATCCTTCGTGATTTAATTACGTCAGCAAACGCCAAAGCAATTAATAAAGGTCGAATCACGAAAGCTCGAATAGAAAACTTCAGAAAAATAGGACATGAATTCTCGAAAGCTTATTCCTATACCGGAACAAACTTAGATAGTTCCGAATGGAAAGTTGAGTGAATGCGGTGATTATTTACAAGTTATTGTCGTTTACCACGACATTGGCAGTAACGTTATAGAATGGCAATAATATTACGTGAAGTTTTAATAGCATCGGAGCTAGCGATTTCTAAACTAACGTTATATCACCGACTTTATATGTGTCCGCGTGATTTGTGCTTTAAGTTTTGAATATTTTAAAAGTGAATCGAATGTTCGCTTCGCGTGTCAAGTGTTTGTTTAATTACGGAAGTTTATGTTTATGTTGTATTTAATTTTGTGAAGGATTTCTTAGTTTGTTTTAATTGCACAAGTCATGCGTTTTTATTCGAACTAGAGGTCCCGCAGTAGTCGAAATTCGACTATAATTAATTGGAATTGTAAGTTTTTACACTATTATGATTATATTTTATACTTCTATAATCACAAATTTCGCCAAGACTACTCTATAAAAAATATTAACAAAGACAAACAATATTTAATCTATTCTCAATTTGACAACAGACGTCAAGAACAAAAGTTTGACAATAAATAGTATGCATGCGTGTGTGCGTCAAATACATGGTATGTAGTGTGTGTAATGTTTTCTTTATTAATTTAATGTATCTTTAGTAGGTCTTAATCTTATCTTAATCTAATATTTTACTGATACAAAGTTTTTGCTTCACGTATTAATATATAGATGTCAGTACCTTCGGTTTCATGTTCTTCAATTCAATTCAAATTCAATTTAGACCTTGTGGTGTTTATGAGATACAACAACTACTTAACATTAGGTAGCCTATAAGGTTATCTGATTATCTTTAGTAGTAAAAAGTCATGTTGTAATCTTGTCTTCGCCTTGTTGGTAAGAAACGATGACTAACGAGACTCATTGGCAACCGTTCAGTTGATATCACCGCTTAGTTTATGTCCACCACAAATCAAATGGTCAATTGATGGTCTATATTCAAGTTCAAGTCAAGAGGAGCATCGTGTACTAAGAATTAAAGACGCAAAAATTATAATTAACGTTATTACTGATAGTATGAAGGTAGGTATGCCCATGATTGCTCTACTAAGAGAAAGAAAGCGGCATGTTTTAGACGCATTCAACTTCCTCGAACAAGAAGTCGTCGTGGCCTAACGGATAAGACGTCCGGTACATTCGTGTTTAGCGATGCATCGGTGTTCGAATCCCGCTGGCGGGTACCAATTTTTGTAATGAAATACGTACTCAACAAATGTTCACGATTGATTTCCACGGTGAAGGAATAACATCGTGTAATAGAAATGAAACCCGCAAAATTATAATTTGCGTAATTACTGGTGGTAGGACCTCTTGTGAGTCCGCACGGGTAGGTACCACCACCCTGCCTATTTCTGCCGTGAAGCAGTAATGCGTTTCGGTTTGAAGGGTGGGGCAGCCGTTGTAACTATAATTGAGACCTTAGAACTTATATCTCAAGGTGGGTGGCGCATTTACGTTGTAGATGTCTATGGGCTCCAGTAACCACTTAACACCAGGTGGGCTGTGAGCTCGTCCACTCATCTAAGCAATAAAAAAAAAAAAAAAAAAAAAAAAAAAGAACTCTCTCGGATTGACCTTCGTGTGAGCCACGAGAAGACAGATCTCCAGATGCGTCGATACAAAAACATAAGACGTAGGGACCACCACCTCACCTATTTCTGGTGCGGAACAGTAACGCGTTTGGGTTAGAATGGCGGGGCAGCCGTTTTATTATAAAACTGAGACTTAGAACTCAAGGTTGGCGGCGATATGTTGACGTCTATGGGCCCAGGTGACCACTTAGTCACTTAGTAACAGCAAGACCGTGAGCTCGTCCCCCAATTAAACCAAAAAAAAAGCTTCGTAACAACAATGTGACTTAGCTATTGGCGGACCTGGTGTGTGATGTAGCTTACACATAAAAGTGTAGTCAAGACATTCGTGGTATAATTTACATGTGCTGTGGTGATCTCACAACATCATCTGAGAAAAAGTCAAAATCACATCAATGATTGACTGGTCATAATTATGAATCGTATTTTAAATTTAAACTGACATTTTAGCGGTAGGCAGCGGCTTGACTCTGTCCTTGGCATTGCTGACGGTCATGAGCGACGGTAATGGTAACACTTACCATTAGGTGAGCCGGGTACTCGTCTTACAGCGCGGGCAATAAATAAATAAAAATTGTAATTTTATCTTAAAAATTTAATACAACCGCCTCTTTGACTTTTACAAGATGAATACAATTGAAAAATAAAGTACTGTTGTATTTGATTTTCGTGACATGTAACCGTTTTTTTTTCTTTCGAAAAACAATTTAGTTTCTTTGCTCAATCTAAATAGAAATTATTGAATGGCTTATCAAAATAATTTTACAATAGCTCATTTTTGTGTTGAAATAGCATTTTGTAAGGCGTCCTTCAGACTGTTATACTTATAGATGGGAAATTGTTATCGAATTACTTAGTTTTCGTGGTAACGAGAAAATTAAATGACAAACTTTTCTTGTAATTATTTGAGTGATCCTAATGTTTAGCGGATGCTCTCGGATTGGAACTCCGGGTTGCAAAAGGCCAGGATGAATACCCTTAATTTTAAAAATAGTTGTAAAGAACCTATAAATAATAGTATAATGAACTTTGTAAAATATGTAGTTATGCAATACATAGTTAAGAGCCGATCTGATATAAAATAGAGAAAAAAACGATTGATATTACTGGTGGTAGGACCTCTTGTGAGTCCGCGCGTTTGGGTACCACCACCCTGCCTATTTCTGCCGTGAAGCAGTAATGAGTTTCGGTTTGAAGGGTGGGGCAGCCATTGTTACTATACTTGAGACTTTAGAACTTGTATCTCAAGGTGGAAGGCGCATTTACGTTGTGGATGTCTATGGGCTCCAGTAACCACTTAACACCAGGTGGGCTATGAGCTCATCCACCCATCTAAGCAATAAAAAAAATAATACATACATTGATAAAAATACTTGTAAATTTTGTATAGTATTATGTATATTGTCCTTTATATGACTTCAGTATATAAATTAAACAGTTCAATACAGATGCACACCTCATATTTCTGCTAAGGAGTAGGGTCGATTCAGCTGCTCCATCCTTTAAGAATCATTTTCATTCATCATTTATCCACTTATGCAGGTTAGGGACCTAGGGTTAGGGACCATCAATGCATTTACCATTACTTGTATTTCGGAAGTGCCGGTCAGTTAAATCGCCCTTCGGGTATCTGCGCCATATGACCCACTTATTGCCAGACTTGGGTTTTGGAGTTAATGACTTTAAATATAACCATAATGTTCTTTTTTATATGAATCTGTTATTTGCCTAATATCCCACACCAACCATTTATCTTCAATCAACAAATAATTGCTCTGACAGCCACTTACGTCAGTGGACTGGCAAAATATGGATTTTAAGGGAAGCAGCAAAAGTAATCTTAATAATAAATTTATAACCACCATTTTGGTTTGCCGGAGGCAGTTTCGCTTCCAAACTCTGTGTAAACTCTTTTACTTTTTCAAAGGAAAAACCCCTCGAATGTTCGCGGACTCATATAAATCTTTTTAATTGTTGAAATATTCGAATTTGCGAAAGTTAGTCGAGAGAGAGAGAAAAAAGCGATACGAACGCCCCGCGTTGTAAACTGTGGATTTACACTTTTAGAAGTGTTTTTTGACTTTTTATGGCTTGTTATTTTATTGATGGTGATTAAGATGTTATGGGGTGATTAAGATTAAGTGTTAAGATGCTATTGTAGAGTGTGGTATTGTTATGTTTCGGCTATAAGCTCGGTACAGAACGCTCGTTTTCTTAATCTTTTTGTATGGGGCTGAGACCTGGATCTTGAAAGAGTCTGACAGGCGACGCATAGACGCGTTTGAGATGTGGTGCTGGCAGCGCATGTTGCGTATCCCTTGGACGGCTTTCCGGACGAACGCTTCCATCCTAAACGAGCTAACAGTTGACCAGAGGCTATCCACCAAATGTCTTTAAAGAGTGCTCCAATACTTTGGTCATATAGCAAGAAAACCCTCTGACAACCTGGAGAGACTCATAGTGACGGGTAAAGTAAATGGAAGACGATCCAGAGGTCGGAGCCGAAAAAGATGGAGTGACCAAGTGTCCGAGTGTCTGGACATGAGACTGAGCCACGCACTTCACTGTGCCACTGACCGACATAAGTGGCTACAAATTACAAAAAAAGGTCACAGGCGGGCGCGATGCTCAGCAATGAGCGATCGACTGAAGGAGGAGGAGGAGGATAAGCTCACTAATGATCAGGTCTTTGGCTAAGCTTTTGCACTTTTATTGTTTCCTTAGTGCTCTGAACGAGGCGACGGTCCACCTGATTATTAACCGTTACGAGATTATTCACTATATTGAGATGACGCCTGATTGAAGAGAATTCAATAAAAAAATTCGCTGTGCCGATCCCACGTTTTTTACTGGTGGTAGGACCTCTTGTGAGTCCGCACGGTACCACCACACCGCCTAATTCTACCGTGAAGCAGTAATACGTTTCGGTTTGAAGGGTGGAGCAGCCGTTGTAACCATACTGAGACCTTAGAACTTATATCTTAAGGTGGATGGCGCATTTACGTTGTAGATTACTATGGGCTTCAGTTACCACTTAACACCACAAAGAAGAAGAAGAGTTTATTCACTCTGAACATCACGCAGCACAAAAAAGTATCAATTTCGATACACGAGGACCAAGTTACAAGTAAATTAAAACTTCTGTATGCCTTCTAAGGCAGAAACAGGCTAGCAGTTTGCAAATACCCTTGCGAACGCACAATATGCTAGAAAGCAAAATGTTTAGATTGGGATAACGAGAGAAAAGATTATTTTTAAGTAATAATTTAAATTCAAGCATCTCAACGGATTTAGTGTTTTTATTTATTTTAGCGCTTAGATGGGTATGCGAACCCTGGGCCAACCTGGTGTTAAGCAGTTACCGGAGCCCATAGACATCTACAACGTAAATGTCACCACCCACCTAGAGATATAAGTTCTAAGGTCTCAGTATAGTTACAACGGCTGCTCCACCCTTCAAATCGAAACGCATTACTGTTTCACGGCAGAAATAGGCAATGTGGTGTTTACAGTAGGTAGCGGCTTGGCTTTGTATCTGGCTTTGCTGACATCGATGAGTGACGGTAAGCACTCACCATTAGGTGGCCTCTACGCTTGTCTAGGGCAATAAAAAAGCACTAATTTTGATTTCAAAAACAAGAATTCAGCACCGAATCGTTGGCGCGACTCGTGATGAATGCCCAGATCTGATGTGACGTGACCGGCTAATTGTCGATTTAATCCAGCTACGTTTGTTCTTGTCTAACTAGTCCTTTACTAATGGTGTGAAAGAGACAAACGATTTGAATGAATGCCGATGTAACTAAAGCGCTTAGTATAGTGGAAATTTATCAGCAGTCTTCGGCGAGAATCTTTAGATAAGCTCTTTCGGTTTTATTCAGTTTGTTCGTATTGGCTTGATGGGTGAACAAGATTATGATCTGTCAGGGTAAAAATGGTCCCGGAGACATTGCGACCGACACCCATATCGATTTTAAAGTATTTTTAGTTTTGTATATAATGTAACTACGCATATTTGCGAGTCTTGATTTTCTTAGTTATCCTTCTTAGTGGTGAATCTAAATTCCGAATCAGAGATACATTTGTGATCATTAAAAGCGAATGAGAAGGCCTACTTTAATAAAAATAAAAATGATTCATTATCATAGATGAATCGAAACACGCAACCCTTGTCTAAATTTCAATATTCAAAGTCACTGAATTATTATTTACACGATACTTAGCTTTTAATTCAAGTAAAAAAAAAGAATGTAATTGTTATTCTTTTTTTTTTTTATTGCTTAGATGGATGGACGAGCTCACAGCCCACCTGGTGTTAAGTGGTTACTGGAGCCCATAGACATCTATAACGTAAATGCGCCACCCACCTCGAGATATAAGTTCTAAGGTCTCAGTATAGTTACAACGGCTACCCCAACCTTCTCGAATCTAAATGAAAAATCCTTTTGTTATGTAATAGAAAATAAATTTTATTATAAACTTTACTTCTTTGTATTCAAACGAAAGTAGACACTAAAACTTAACTACTAAAATTAGACTTCCCTTAACGATGTTCGCCAATTTACGCTCGCCGTGTATCGTGATTGAGACGAAAGGCCCGATCCACACTGACGGATCGTCCCTAACGAGCTTGGCCATCGCTTCGAACGGGTCGCGAACGTGCGAACTACTTTATCCGACTTCTGAACCGTTGTGTAAGTTCACACATTTGTTTTAAGCGAATCACGTCAGCTTCGGATACGTGATGTGTTAGTAGGATTTGCGTCCATTACATAAATTGGCGTAAATTCGTTGCGGGTCGTAACACTTCGTAACAGCTGTACCGAATACATAAATCATGGTTTTTTTCATATTAAATCTTTATCAGTTTATAGTGCTTTTAGGTACCACAAGCACCGGTCACCGTCCTCGTCGAACCCGTCGCTTGCGACGAAGGGCTCGACGAGCGAATTAACCCATAGACACAGCCCACTGAGTTTCTCGCCGGATCTTCTCAGTGGGTCGCGTTTCCGATCCGGTGGTGGATTCTGTGAAGCACTGCTCTTGCTAGGGCCAGTGTTAGTAACACTTCCGGTTTGAGCCCCGTGAGCTCACTTACATGTTAAGGTGAAGCTGAAATAGCCTCTCAAGGCTATCAGCATAGGTAGGGAAAAAAAATCAGTTTATGCAGGCAGGTAATTATACCATCTATCCTAAGCATTTGCGATCATCTTTTTGTGGGAAGGGTGGGGCCTTCAAACCGAAACGCATTACTGCTTCACGGCAGAAATATGCAGGGTGGTGGTAACTACCCATGCGGACTCACAAGAGGTTCTACCACCAGTAAAACCAGTAGTCACCAGTAGTCAGGAAGCCAATTAGCACCAGATGAACAATGAGTTCGTTGACCCATCTAAGTGCTTAAAACAGAACACAAATTCAAATTACAAATCCCGATCATCACTGATAAAAAAAGTGGACTGCACATTCTATATTCCATATTTGCAGCGCCGCATTCTATTTGCGATTCGACAATTAGATTAACACAATACGTAGTTCGGATGGTACGCCGACCGCTCGTGTGAACTAAGCTTTATTGATTGTCCGTATCGTATCGGGGCTCAACGAGATATTAATAGGCAAACGACTTTATAGTCGAATGTCGTTACGATAATATTGTTAGGATTAGTCGCGACTACGTTACTTGATGGCGGTTTTTGAGGAGGCTTACGGCGGTTTTAAATGCAGAGCCCTTAGATGCCACTGCGTGATTTCTATTGCCTACCTTGAGACATGATGTCTTAATTTTCACTGGTGGTAGGACGTCTTGTGAGTCCGCACGGATAGGTCCTACTACCTCGCCTATTTTTGGCGTGAAGAAGTAATGCGTTTCGGCTTGAAGAGTGAGGCAGCCGTTGTATTGTTAAAACTGAGACCTTACAACTCATGACTCGATGTGGGTGGCGGCATTTACGTTGTAGATGTCTACGGGCTGCGGTTACCACTTAACACCAGGCGGGCTGTGAGTTCCCCACCCGTCTAAGCTATAAAAAATAAATTGTTATAATGCCTTACCTTTCGAACCAGAATATATGACTACCTTTTACTTCGCTTGTTGGAAGGGTAAACTTGCCTAAGTGGTAGCTATCAGTACGTTAACCTATGACCCGATGCACTTGTCTTCTGATATGGCAATATGCTCGAATCTAGTTGCAAGAAACTTTCAATTAGATCCATAGATTCACGGCACGCATTATGACCCACTTTAACTGAAGATAATTGGGGACAGGATCGTAATTAAACTACAATTTTAACTTAACTCAAAACTCACGGAATTCTTTACAAATTTGGTTTTAATTGAACCCCACTCAATAGCACATTTGTTAAGTATGAATAGGATATTTAAGTCTTCGAACTCAATTTCCCGGTCTTCCATTGTTTGCTTATGCAGCGAAATGCAATAAAAAAAAAGAGAAGCATATTTAACAAGGAAGCGTTAAAACCGATCACTATCGCAGTCATCCAATTAAGCCTCGCGAAAAATGCATAATACATCGCCCTGTGGAGTGATGGAAATAGATTGGAATTGTGTCAAAATTATAAAAGCAAATTTCGACTGAGGCTCGATTTGAGTCAATTAAACCGAAGCCGTTTTACAGATTGGATCCGGTATTTTGATCTGATTGTACTATTATAGTATGTGGCAAGAGTGTGTCAAACTCATAGAACTAGAGGTCCCGCAGTAGTCGAAATCCGACTATAATTAATTGGAATTCTAAGTTTGTACACTATTATGATTGTATTTTATACTTCTTTAATCACAAATTTCGCCAAGACTATATTATAAAAAATATTAACAAAGACAAACAATATTTCATCTATTCTCAGTTTGACAACAGACGTCAAGAACAAAAGTTTGACAATAAATAGTATACATGCGTGTGTGCGTCAAATACATGGTATGTAGTGTGTGTAATGTTTTATTTATTGATTTAATGTATCTTTTATGCATTATTTAAAAAAATATTAGCATTGTGCACTTCTTCTCTATATTCTCTATAGGTGTGGAAAATTTCATACTCCTCCGTCCGCGCAATTTTGGTAGAAAGGGATACAAAGTTTTTGTTTCACGTATTAATATATAGATATTGTATATAATCTGAATCTCAGAAACGGCTCCAACGATTTTCATGAAATTTAGTATACAGGGGATTTCGGGGGCGATAAATCGACCTAGCTACGATTTATTTGCAGAAAATGTTGTTTCATTCGTGTTTTCAACTATTCCCGACATCTATTGGCGAATAATAATACTATTTTTCTTAATTGAGGGCAACTGACTGCTTTAAAGACACAACAAGATGGCGTTATAAAAAAAAAAACGAGTAAAGCTCGGTCGTCATATAGTTTTCGTAAAAAGGGATACAAAGTTTTTGCTTCACGTATTAATATATAGATACATTATATCGTCTTATCGCATTAAAAGTGTACAATTTCCACCAGTATTTTTCTCATAAATACAATCAAAAGAGTGTTTTTTTTTTTTAGTTTACCTATGGTTTGACTACTTTTAACAAAAGTAATACATATTTTTATCATACTTTAAAAGACAGATAATGTAACTGGTAAAAAATAAAAGTTGCAAAGATGATTAATATTAAAAATATCAAAAGTTAAACCTTTTTGAAACACTCTCTTGTAAAATTTGTGTTTTGAGATTATAGTTTTAATGCGAGGAAGACGATATGTATTTAAAAAATAATTGCAATTTTTATGACGGAGCATTACTTCAGAATGGTTAATTCGCTTTTGGATGTTTTCTCTTTTTGGTAATGGTCAAGATTTTTACTGTCGATCTTTTTAGTACGCACGGGTAGGTACCACCATCCTGCTTATTTCTGCCGTGAAGCAGTAATGCGTTTCGGTTTTAAGGGTGGGGCAGCCGTCGTAACTATACTTGAGACCTTAAAACTTATGTCTCAAGATGGGTGGCGCATTTACATTGTGGATGTCTATGGGCTCCAGTAACTACTTAACACCGGGTGGGCTGTGAGCTCGTCCATCCTCTAAGCAATAAATAATAAAAAAACAGGTTTCACTAGTGGTTTCATAAGCCGTACCGGCAGCTCTGTAGCGGGTTCTTCAAAACTTGGACATCTAGAAGATCATTGAGAATACCACGCAGCTTGTAGTGACTTATAGCTTCATACCTCAAATTAGATGGTGACTCTCATGCTTCGTTGTCTACTCTTAGACCTAGTTCACGTATCAAGAGCAATAAAAAAAAAGCGAAAAATACATTAACGTAGCTTCATACATTTTTATTTCGCTTTCCTATGTTCCCCAGAAGCGAACCCAAACTTTATCACGTTAGTCAGCCGAAGACTCAATTTCATTTCCTATTACGTGACAGTATTAGGAATTAGCTCACTTCGATGTATAGGACCTATTCCATCTTCGACATTCGGAGGGCTTATATTTCTTTTGAAATCTGGAACTCAAAATCCTTGTTTTTTTTTTAATTGCGCATTAAAACAATTAAGCTGCAACATCTTTTGTATTTCAGTTAAAATGAAGTCAAAATGGTAATAGCCCCACAGAGCTAGTAATGAGAATTTACACATTGAGATGATTATTTTTTTATTGCTTAGGTGGGTAGACGAGCTCACAGCCCAAATGGTGTTTAGTGGTTAGTGGAGCCCGTGGACATCTACAACGTAAATGCGCCACCCACCTTGAGATATAAGTTCTAAGGTCTCAGTATAGTTACAACGGCCACCCCACCCTTCAAACCGAAATGGATTACTGCTTCACGGCAAAAATAGGTAGAGTGGTGCTACCTACCTGTGCGGACTCACAAGAGGTCCTACCACCAGTAATTACGCAAATTATAATTTTGCAAATGGGAACAGGAATACAACTGAAGACTGGACCGTCTAACATGACTGATAAGCTCTTACTGTTAATACTTAGTATAGAAGTTAATAGAGGAATCGCCAGTATACTTAGGTGAGGATATCATTCTTACGGATTCGATCTGATCATGAGGCAGTTGCAGTAAGTAGCATGATCCTGTATTGCTTGATAATTTTGTACTGTCTCATGTCTAGCTTGGTAGTAAGGCACATCATAAAGTGTAGCGGCCTGTTTTGAAATATTAGTCAACCAAACTCTTTGAATTCCGCGGGTTTTGCTGAAGCAGAATGATATTATTAATAATCCTTGTGGGAGTTTTCAATATTTAGTACCACCGGTGGCTTCTTATGACCTTTCAATTGAGAGTCTCATTCTTTGCCATTGACGAGATTAAGTGTAAGTTTTCATTTGTTTTTCAGGCGTCCTAAAAAGAGGGGACGCTCCCGCGTGCTAAAAAGACTTTTATGGACTATATGAAAGAGAACAGGCGAGAGAAAGGTGTGAGTGCAAATATAACGTATGATAGTTCTGAATGGAAAAAGTTGTCATTCTGGACCGATCCAACATAGTGGGATAATGACTAGAAGAAATTTAGTTTTTTAAAATGTCAATAAGGAAGCAAAAGAAAATTGCTATGAATGAAATGAATTTAAATCTTGAGTTTTAAGTGATTATTGTAGATTTTATATCATCGAACGTACACTAGTTAAAGTTTTTTTTTTTAATTTTTTTTTTATTGCCTTTGTAGGCAGACGGGCATACGGCCCACCTGATGGTGAGTGGTTACCGTCGTCCATGGACTTCAGCAATGCAAGGGGCAGAGCCAAGCCGCTGCCTACAAAGTAAATTCACTATAGAATAATACAGCCACACAAGAGCAGAAGCGAAAATCAATTAGAGGCGGCCGATCTGTGGGGCTGTTAAGTGTTCTATGCGACTTGCATTTTAATGATCGGAACACTGAAAACTTTGCCTCGTCGGCTTCCGAAAATTATTCACTAATAATTTAATTAATTTTCGTTGGATTGTGTTGAGACGGCGCAGTTTCACACGAAATAAACGTGTAGAAGATTACGGAGTGTTGTTAAGGAACACATTTAGTTAAATATATAATATTTTTAATCTTTTTGGCATCTCAGTTCCTGGTTTTTATTTCAGGGCATTCTTGTTTGGAACCAGCATTCTTTTTTTTAAAGCATATATTTAGTTTTTGGAACTAAATTTCTTATGGGATGATGCGGAGGGGTACCCTAAGCGGGAAAAAAGTCCATAACGTGTACGATTTAACCTTATAATAACATACAAATTAGTAATGAGCACAGTGTACGACTTAATTTTGTAATAACGTACAAAAAATAACATATTTTTTTATCATTCATTGACGACGATCTCGGAGCGTTTGCTTGCGCAATACACTAACTCTTATGCAAACAACCGTGAATGAAGTGTACCACAATAAGTTCGCACGTTACCGCATGACCGTGGCTTGTTGCGAAACCTCCAGTTTTATGTTCTTTATACCTCGAATAGAACTTAAAATTAATATGTTTATAATAAGGAACTTCGTTCCTATCCTGTGTCTCACGACACCACACATCTTTTTTCTTTTTAAAATACATCTGAAGTTTTCTTAGGATCGTTGAATTTGAAAATCCATTCGAAATTATTCTATTTAATTTATACTAAAACACTAGAGAACGCGCTTTAACCAAACGTTCATTTTTCATAGTTAGTTACAAATTTTAGCTGAATCGTTCCTTAATTATGGCTTGAAATAAAATAGCTTTACCTAATGACCTCGCTTTGACAAATGGTGTTATAATATTTTAGTTCTGCACACCTTTGTTAAATTTACTTTGATTAATGAGGAGAATGGCCTTACCTTTGACTGAGTATACTTGAGCATCTAATTGATAAATGGTTGCTAGTGTCTTTACGGAATAGCACGATTAAAGGGATTGTGTTTATTCATTTTTTTTATTTGTCAACTGATAGAGCTGTGGAGACAATTTAGGGGCGAATAAATCACGATAGCATTTATTTCAACATAGTCATCGTAGTCTACAGTTCAAAAACACCTTGCCTACCAATTTCTCACAGGAAAGATAACGGGTAATAATATTGTGTAATAAAAATTAAACCAATAAATTTGCGTAATTATTGTTATCAGTGTGGACTATAATATATCCAATGTAAAATCTCTTTTAAGTAGTCATTGAAGTCATCACAACATGAACTTGACATAGACATGGACAACTTATGTTGCATGCCAACTTTTCAGCCATTAAATTGGAATGCATGACTGCTTCGTGACAGAAATCAGTGGGAAATGAGAAGCAATTACACAAATAGAGAAAATAAAATCCGTAATTGTGTAGTTATTGTAGAGACTATATGACACTAATACTATTATAAGTACCAGCAAAGAAGATTACGATGCTTCTTGTTTAATGTCTCAATTTGTCACGAAACTTCTACATAAATATTATTTTTCGTATTTCCCAAGACCGCGTTCTGGTCGTAGCCTCGTAGCCATTTTCGTAGACGGTTACGGCGTAGCGTTGTAGTTACGTGGCAATCAGTACATTTCATTATCGATATTTGAAATATTTAGGCGTTTTGATGATGATATCAGCAATATTGATTTTTTTTTTTATTTGTCAATGACTAAAACGGTAAGCTTCCTTAATAAATTTAATGCAATTAAATTTCTTTAATTTGATCTTGAATTTAATTTAATAATTCAAAGTTTACTAAAATAGGATATTAACGTCCGTCTGGTGTAGTGGTAAGTGACATGGTCACTACACTAGGGGGTCGCAGGTTCGAATCCCGCCAAGGGAAGATATTTGTATGATAAATATAAATGTCTTTTCCAGGGTTATGGATGTATATTAAATATATGTATGTGTATAATAAAAATCTTACATTTATTTCCGTTATCTGGTACCTGTAACACAAGTTCTTTACGAACTTATCACGGGACCAGTTAACGTGGCGTGATTGTTTTTAATAAAAAAAAATAAAAATAATAATATCGTTTTTCTGATATGAATTTGACATCATTATATAGATAGAAAGTAGATAAGCTTATGCAATAAACTGTCAAGAATTAAATAAGCAATTTAATAGAAAACTCTGCTGCATTTCTCTATCGAAATCTCTAGCTTAAACATTAACTATTGTAATTATGCTAATTTATTTAGCAATAATTCAACAGTTAACAACGCGTGAAGCTGTTTTATTACACCACAAACTAATTAATATATTAGTCCACACATACTATTAGTTATCGTTCATGTGTTACTGTTTGTATGTAATTAATTTATAACAGCTTCAGCTATGTTAGGATTAATGTTATGCTTGATGTGATGGCTTTTGTTCTTGGTATAATATTTAACATTACGAATTGATTTACCGATGTTTTACTCTTATTTATACTATACACTATCTAAATACAGAAACTGTAGGCTTAGGAAAACGTACAGATCTATTTGTAAACCGATGGGATATAAGATAAGATTTAATATGACATAAGATTTGAGAATTGATTTACCGATGTCTTACTGTTATTTATACTATTTACTACCTAAATATACAGACTGTAGGCTTAGGAAAACGTAGATGTTTATTTGTAAGCCGATCGGATATAATTAGAGGCATTCACAGTTGTGGTACTGCTCTAACCTTTGAATCGGAGCTCCCAAATAGTATCTATTTCCACTTGACTCTATGCAGAAAAGGTTCATTCGGACTGTCGGTAATCCTATTCTCCTGGATCGTTTGGAACCTCTGCAGAGGGGAATTTTGGTCTCTGTGTGTATTTACCGTTGCGTAGGGAATGCTCTGAAGAATTGTTACTGATCAGCCCATCATCGCTTTTTTATCAGAAGAGCAGAGTCCAACTACATTGGATCCCTAAAATTTAATTGCCATGAACTATCCCCCTTTCTTCCACTTCCATTTCCCTGGACATTTTAAGTCCTATGACTTATTTTTATTGAAATGAGCCTTAGTGAGAGTCAGCAATATGCATTGGCCCCTGTTTTTCTTGAAATGATTCCTGAAGAGGCACCTCAGCGTCAGACAGTTGTCTGTACTCCTAGTAGTATTCTTGACGGTTTCCAGTTATGACATCAACTAAATAAATCTTCCACTAAACATTACGAAACCAGGAAAAGTGAAACGTTTAAATCATTACCCTGATTTGCGAAACTCAAAAAAAAAAAAGATGTGTGGTGTCGTGGGACACCAGATAGGTACGAACTTCCTTATTATAAAAATATTAATTTTCAGTTCTATTCGAGGTATAAAGAAAATAAAACTGGAGGTTTCGCAACAACCCACGGTCATTCGGTAATGTGCGAACTTATTGTGGTACACTTCATTCACGGTTGTTTGCATATGAGTTAGTGTATTGCGCAAACGAGCGCTCTGAGATCGTGGTCAATGAATGATAAAAAAATATAAATTTTTTTGTACGTTATTACAAAGTTAAGTCGTACACTGTGTGCATTATTAATAAAAATCTTACGTTACGGACGTTTTATACCGGCTAGGGTACCCCTCCGCATCGTCCCATAAGGAACTTCGTTCTAAAAGCTACACTGCCCATTGTTTGAAAGCCGTCTAAAGGCCAACAACGAACAAAAGTATCGACGGAACCGAAGCGGCAAAAGGCCGAATAAATCATTATTTTCGTTCTCTAATGAACTTTTCCACGGAAAATTATTCTTTTTCGCGTTCTCCGTTTGCCTGACCGCATCGCATGTTGTTCGAGCAATAAACGCTATCTATCCCGGCTGGTGTCAGGGCTGTGTGCCGCGGCTGCGGCTTTCGTAGGTTCAAATCCGACAACTGAACTTTATTTGTTTCGGTTTTATCATTTGTTTTATGGAACTCATGAAGTCGCGTTTAATTTTGTTTTGCGGAATCGTAAGCCGTTTAGCGTATAATAACTCGAGCCCGTGCACCGATGTTAGGTAAGATAGTGAAATACGTTTTGAAATATTAATTTGTCGTACCGTTTTATATTTTGACTGTTTATTGTTCCTTAGTGTTTTGCGCGTTCTTTGTCAATTATTTTTAACTGATTTAGCAAGCGCTTAATTACAAACTAAACCATGAAATGTTTTAGAAACTTTCGTTATATTTTTTAAGCACATTGAATATATATATTGTACTCTTTTTGTATGCTCGATCTTTTGTTTTTAATTATATAACGTAGTAAGCGCCATCCCTGATTATTTTTCACAAGTTTGATATACTGTTTCATGTTATTAATATAGTGCATGTGGCTGATTCTAAATCAAATGAAAGTGTCAGATAGATAGATAGAACTTTCGGTATCCACTAATATATTACGGTGCCTTAAATTGAGATGGCTATTGTATCTGTTTTTATTATTATTTATTGCTTAGATGGGTGGACGAGCTCACAGCCCGCCTGGTGTTAAGTGATTACTGGAGCCCATAGACATCTACAACGTAAATGTGCCATCTACCTTGAGATATGAGTTCTAAGGTCTCAGTATAGTTACAACGGCTGCTCCACCCTTCAAACCGAAACGCATTACTGCTTGACGGCAGAAATAAGCAGGGTGGTGGTACCTACCCGTGCGGACTCACAAGAGGTCCTACCACCAGTATAGATACCTATTGTAACTGTATGTAAGACATATTGTTAGCTTCCACAGGTAGGTGGTTTCTTGTTTATTTTTGTCGCGGAGCAATATTGCGTCAAGTTTGTAGATCTAGTCTAGTAGGATTGTAGTGAGATAGTCGTTTTATAAATCATTTCCTTTGAGACTTCGATATTACGTGTCAAGGTGAATGGTGATATTCACGTTGTGACCTCTGCGGGTTCTTAAATCCACTTAACACTGTAGCGGATGAGGGCTGTAGGCATGCCAACCCGTCTAGCGTGATATTAAAACAAAGATGTGTGGTGTCGTGGGTCACCGGATAGGAACGAAGTTCCTTATTATAAAAATATTAATTTTAAGTTGTGTTCGAGGTATAAAGAAAAGAAAACTGGAGGTTTCGCAACAACCCACGGTCATTTGGTAACGTGCGAACTTATTGTGGTACACTTCACTCACGGTTGTTTGCATAAGAGTTAGTGTGTTGCGCAAACGAACGCTCTGAGATCGTGGTCAATGAATGATAAAAAAATATGTAATTTTTTGTACGTTATTACAAAGTTAAGTCGTACACTGTGTGCATTACTAATTTATACGTCATTACAAAGTTAGGTCGTACACTGTGTGCATTACTAATAAAAATCTTACGTTACGGACGTTTTTTCCCGGTTAGGGTACCCCTCCGCATCGTCCCATAAGGAACTTTGTTCCAAAACCTAATTAGTTTTATCACTGGAATGCGTTTCAAAAATGTTCCCTGCACTTTGTTAGCGTTGAGAAAGAGTACAAAAAAAATACAATTATTTCTCAAGTCGGTAAATTCCGCATACTGTTGGCCTCCTAACAAATAGTTTATACGCCAAAACTTCGAAATGCCTCTGTTTGAACGTCATTAAAGTTATTTATACGTTTTTAAACCTTGAGTATTGCTTAAAATACGTGCTGAATGCGAACAGGGATGAATTCAGTTGGACTATAGTTTTATTTTATTTTATTTATTTGATCAACAATGTTTCAACAGCATTTAACTAGGCACAGGGTACAGAGGATGTTTTCACAAACATGAGCCAATTAAAGAAACACATTATGTTTCCAAAAAATGTTAACATGATTAATGGACACAGGTAGTCCAACTAAGGTAAAGGTAAGGCAGTTAAATAGGTAGATGAATTTTGTCGAATGATAACTTGCAGAATAAGTTTGAATCTGATTGTGTTGTGTCGATGCGTGTAAGTGCGTGTGAGTGTAATGTAGTGGTTGGTTTACATGGAGGCTCGAATTGATTATGAAGGTTGACTGTTTAATTGTAGACCACCCAAAATACTTTAAAGATTATTATTTTTCAATTTGTAAATATTTTAAATATTCAAAAAATAACAAACTTTTAGCTTAACTTAACTTCAGCTTATGAACTGCAGTTTTGAACATAGTTTTGGATGTTGTAAAGATATGATTGTATTTAAAAAAGGTTTTTTTTCGTTCGTATATGTGAATTACTCAATTAATCTCTTATTTCAAATATTTACATATATAAAGCTGTTATCATGAAGTTGTTTGGAAATATGGTTTAAACATATTTAATATTACCAATAACGATGAATACGAGACAAAAAATACTTTTAAATTATTCGTGTTAAAGTATGATTTACTTGTATTTTTATTGCTGTAGACGGGAAGGCAATTTTGGGTAATAAGGTGTTTTGTTACGGCATACATGACTTATACATAGACATAGGAATATCACCCATTGCGTCAAGAGAGATAAATATATTTTTTTGCTTAGATGGGTGGACGGCCCACCTGGTTTTAAGTGGTTATCGGAGTCCATAGACATCTACAACGTAAATGCCGCCACCTATCTTGAGACATGAGTTCTAAGTCCTCACTTTTAACAGTACATCTCTATTATTTTCTTCTCAATCTATTTCAGAAGGCTGTTCTTGCCGTAATATTTAAATCAATTGACTCAAGATAGGCAACAAGCAACTTTGACAGCTTGAGTCTAAGCTCGCACGTGTCATCCAGACTGTAGCAGTGCCGATTTTCTCGGCAACTACATGCCATCTACAAGGGATTATCATCTTAATGCGCAATCAAATAATGCAAAGAGAAATTTACGTTGTACTATCAACTAGTTTATCGTAAGACTACACTTAAAATAGCTTGGGCGGAGATCTATGCTCAGCACTTGGTAACTTATATCTTTATCAGCATTCAAATTGTGTTCATACCCATTGTCAAAATTGATTCAGGGACTTAGACGTGAAAACTGAACAGACACTTAATTCGTATTTTTTTTATTGCTTAGTTGGGTGGACTAGCTCACAGCCCACCTGCTGTTAAGTGGTTTCTGGAGCCCATAGACATCTACAACGTAAATGCGCCACCCACCTTGAGATATGAGTTCTAAGGTCTCAGTATAGTTACAACGACTGCCCCACCCTTCAAACCCAAACGCATTACTGCTTCACGGCAGAAATAGGCAGGGTGGTGGTACCCACCCGCTCGGACTCACAAGAGGTCCTACCACCAATTTACACTTTTAGTATGAACAAGGTAATGTCCAAACTGAATGCGTCCCATTGAAAATTGATTCCATCGAGTATTATTTATTGAGTAGTTATCATGCAATTGTGCCAACTCGCAGATTGGTTTTGCATGTTTCCCTCAGGTTTCGATATCCTCATTAGTTTTACTGGCGTGATGCGACCGATTTTTTTCTAAAAAAGTATTTATCTTTTAATATATATTTTAGTATCTTTTAAAAAAGTCTATCTTCATTACTAAGATCCTAAGAGGGCCTTTATCAGTACTGGTGCTAAGACTTCTTGTGAATCCGCACGGGTAGGTACTACCACCTCGCCTATTTCTGCCGTGAAGCAGTAATGCGTTTCGGTTTGAAGAGTGGGGCAGCCGTGGTAACTATTCTGAGACCTTCGAACTCATATCTCAAGGTGGGTGGCGAAATTTACGTTGTAGATGTCTATGGGTTCCAGTAACCACTTAACACCACAAAAAAAAGTATGTCGCTATTGCCATCGATCTTGGGTTACGCGCTTTATTTCGGACAAGGTTAGCCGGCTACCACAGTGCGTGGCCAGATCGGCTTGGGACGGCCTATAATCCGCTTCCTCTGGAAGGGGGGACCCCAGGGTTTGCATCGGGTGTTTATGAATGAAGCAAATTTATAGACTACAAAAAAAACCAAGCTAGAAATTATGTTTTTCCTACCTCTGCTGATAATCTTGAGAGGCTATTTCAGCTTCACCCTAACATGTAGGTGAGCTCACGGGGCTCAAATCGGAGTGTTACTAATACTGGCTCTAGCAACACTGGCCCTAGCAAGAGCAGTGCTTCGCAGAATCTATCATCGGATCGGAAACGCGACCCACTAAGAAGATCCGGCGAGAAACTCAGTGGGCTGTGTCTGTGGGTTAATTCGCTCGTCGAGCCCTTCGTCGCAGGCCACGGGTTCGACGAGAACGGTGACCGGGGTAAAAATAAAAAATACATCCAAATATATATTTACTACACAGGTTGCGTCGTTTGCTCTGATGTAGTGAAACCTCACTATTATTTTACATAAAAAGGAAAAGGAATCGATAAGAAAGAAAAAGATAAACATCAAACTCTACAAAGCTTACAGTAAGCGCGGGTGTAAAGCAAAGCGTAGAGCTTGGAATCATAAATGAGAGGGGAGAGGAGCCCGCTGACAAATCGCTCGTGGTTTGGTCCCTCTTTATGGCCCACTATTTGTCTGCTTTACCGAGATTAAAAAGCTACAGGCGAAAAGGTTCGTTCACATTAACACGATGTTTCTCTTTTTTTTATAACAAAGTAAAGGTAAAAAGCAAAATTGGTGACGGTTCATAGCATAGCGACATTTCATTTGATCGGATTGTTCGGAATAATGACAATACAGTAATTTGTTGGCTCACGTGGATGACACAATAAAATTCCATATATTTGCGTGCCAACATGCAATTATTCTAAAATGAGTACATCATGAAGATGCTGCCAACGTGAGTATTCGTGAGCACTCGTGAGCAACAATGGATATGCTATCACGTTCTGTCAATAGTTCACCATAACTTTTTTTATATTTTCAAAATAATCCTATTTTCGAAGTCACGTCTGAATATGTCACCTCTAATACCACTAATCCAAGTGAACTCCGAACTCTCGGCAGTAAAAATAATTTTCATAATTTCCGAATTACCCATTTTAATGTTTAATTAAAACTATTAGCCGTCAGTGTGAACGCGGCTTTGTCTGCGAGCGTCCGAACCGTAAATTAATTTAATTGCCATTTTTCGAGATTAATTAATACGTGAACCTTGTTTCGGGTTAACAGCGTTTGTTTATTATTCATATTATTTTTGATTATGCAGTTGGCGACTGTTGTTTTACAAGCACCGGAGCTTTCGGGAACTTTGTGACTTAATTATTATATGTATAAGTTTTGCAATATATATTTTTTTTCAAACCGAAAAAATTCGGTTCGCCAAAAAACTAACTACCAGGACGGATTCGCTACACAGGGTGTGTTTTTTTCATAACCCCGCAATGTATTAATATGAAGTATATTTTTTGCGAGTCTTGATTGAATTTGTTCTTTTTTTTTTTTATGATTGAAGGATTACTGGTGGCCCGGAGGCCTTTCCAGTTTCACCAGGACAGGTGGGCGAGCAAAGACTCAGCCAGGAGGGGTGGGATTTGCTAACAGCTGCCCGAGCGACTCCGAAGGAGACCTAACAACTCAAGAGTAGCTGCTTCGCGAATGAATCTACTACCGGATCGGAATCGCGACCCGCTGAGAAGATCCGGCGAAACTCAGCGAGCTGATTCATGGGTTAGGTTGCACGGCGAACTCTTTGTCGAGTTCGACGAGTACGGTTACCGGGGTCCCTAAGCCTGCTCCTAGAGCTGAAGGCGTCTAGTGCAAAGGTTATTGGATCTGATGGATCCGTAAGGACGTGTCTAGGGCGTCGACGGTGACTGGCTCCTGCATGATCAGGATTCGGGGAGTAGTCAGCGGCGGCTACGATAAGGCGATTATCATGACGCATAACCTTATCGAAGTATCGTTCCGACGCTGACTTCATGTATTTCCGAATTGATTCGAGGCCCAGGTCGTCGTGTAGGTCAACGTTCCTCACGAACCACGGAGCCCCGACAGCTAACCTGCAAAAGCGGGATTGTAGGGATTGGAGGGTGTCTATGTGTGTGCGGGCCGCGTGAGCGAACACCACACTCGCGTAAGTCATGACGGGCCTTATGCAAGTTTTGTAAAGTGTCACCTTGTTCCGAAGGGACATTTTACTCCGCTTACAGATCATGGGGTAGAGTCTACCGAGAATAAACGCGGCACGGTCACGGACTGATTTTATATGCGGGCGGAATGTCATCGATGCATCCAGGGTAACGCCCAGGTACTTGACCTTCCTGGCTCAGGGTATGGATTGACTAAAGAGAGTAATCGGGGGTGTGAGATTCCTCCTCCTAATACGGGAGGAAATCCGTGTGGAGCTTCCCCTCTGAAATAGCACCGCAGTACTTTTCGCTGGGTTGATGTCTATGCGCCATTTTCGGAACCACTGTCCTAGGGCTAGGGCTGCGCTCTGAAGCTTCTTCGCGATTAGGGACTTGTTTCTACTGGAATAGTAAACAGTCGTGTCGTCGGCGAATAAAGCTAAATGGGTCGGCGGCGACCGGGGAATATCGTTAACGAATAAGCTAAATAGGAGGGGTGAAAGGACAGAGCCTTGCGGGACTCCAGCTGTGAGAGGTCGTGGGGAGGAGCGGGTTCCCTCGACTCGATATCGAAAAGAGCGGTTCGACAAGAAGTCCCGTATGATGAGCACGAGACTATCCGGCACACCCATGTTGAATAGTTTGAAAATCAAACCGTTGTGCCAGACTTTGTCGAACGCTTTTGCGACGTCGAAGAAGAGAGCTCCCGTGTATAACGGTTTTGGTCGATTAAGCCCCACAAGAATGTGCTCCGTGAGGCGGTGCACCTGTTGAACGCATGAGTGATTTGTACGGAATCCGAATTGTTCATCGATGAGAATGCCCTTGGATGAGACGAAGTCTCTGAGGCGTTTGTAGAGCAGACGCTCATACAGTTTGCCTAGAGACATGAGGAGGCTAATCGGGCGGTAGCTCGTCGGATGATTTTTTGGTTTACCGGGTTTATGTATGCCGATAACGTCCGCTTCTTTCCACACCGCGGGAAAGATACAGTTCGCCATAGCGGCATTGAAAATAGATGCCAACATCACGATGAGTTGGACGGGTAGAAGTTTAATAACGCGGTTGGATATACCGTCGGAACCGGGAGCCTTGCGAGGACGTAGGTCTTTGATCAAGTCTTTAACTTCCATCGGGGTGACAGGTGGTAACGCATCCGAGGGTGGCAAGGAGACTCTGCGTTCTACCTCACTGTCTACTAATTCTACATGAACAGGGTCCACGAATTGAGTGCTGGGCGTGCACTGGGTTTGCAATGTATCGGCCAGCAACTCTGCTTTTTCGTCATCATCAAACGCCGCGAGTCGGCCTGAGGGGCCTACGAGGGGGGGCATAGTTACTACCGTATCCGATTTGAGAGTACGAGCTAAGCGGTAGTAAGACCTTTGGGAGGGCGCGAGTCCTTCTAAGAAATCAGACCATCTGGCATCTCGGACTTCGGCGATGCGAGACTGTACGTCGCGTTGTAGGGCACGCATTCGAATACGATTTTCCGCGGTAGGATACCTGTCGTAGGCGCGTATCGAGGCGTTCTTAGCTCTAAGGAGTTCCCTAATATCATCGGACAATTTGAAGCGGTGAAGGAAGTCCTCCGCTACAACTTGTTTCGATGATCTATCTAATGTTGAGGTGATGTGTGACGTTAAGATGTCTATGGCTTCAGCGGTATCCTGAGGAGACGGGGTAGAGTCCGGGTTAAACGGGAGGGATGGTGGATCAGATTCAGCCAGGCTGATGCCCAGCGTGTGCCAATCCACCACAGTCCTCGTGACGGGAACGGAGTCGGGAGCGCGACCGAGCTTCATAACGACGGGACGGTGGTCTGAATCTAACTCTGAAACTACTTCAATCGAGTGTAAGCTCAGAGTTACGTTTTTTAATAACGCTATGTCGAGTATATCCGGGCGATGCGCGATATTTAGCGGGTAGTGAGTCGGTGTTAGCGGAGCGACGATATCGAAGGCAAGATCATCGACTAACGCGTCAAGCCGCCTGCCATTCGGGGTTGTGGTGTGTGAGTTCCACCTGATGTGTTTACAATTTAGGTCGCCCGCCAGAATGACAGAGCTCCCCATGCCGAGCAGCGCCTCGATATCACTGCTTAGAACGATCTTATCCGGTGGAAGATAAACGGACGCGATAACGATCGGCGCGTGTCCCGTCAGTGAGATTCGGCACACTGATGCTTCGATATTAGCGAGCGCGGGAGGATCGAACGGGACGCAATGCAGGGCTCTTCTATAGTAAATGACGGTACCACCACCACGAGCAGAGAGCCTGTCGTTCCTGGCCATGTTATAGTTCGCGATTTTAGGGTCACGGCGCGCGGGCTTAAGTAGGGTCTCCTGCACTAAAAAGATATCAATTTGATGGTCACGCAAAAAGTCAGAAACCTGATCACGTTGATTTGCGAGACCGTAAGCGTTAAAAAATCCTATCGTTACGGATAGGGGCTTTATTCTACTTATATACGCCATTGATTACCGGCGGAGTGAGGGGAGGACGTACGTATTTAATGACGCGTATACGTCGGCGTATTCTTGCACAACGGCGATAAAGTGTTGTGCAGTGGAGGCAGCGCGAATGGCGTCGCCCAAAGCGTTAACGCGCTCAAAGTTGATCGACTGAAAGAAGTCGATCGCTAAAGCGAGATTGTCGGACGCGGTCGGAGGGCAAGTCGCGGGAGAGGGACGAGTTGCGGGGGCGGGACGAATCGCGGAGGAGGGAGTTGTAACCGTGTTCGTGTACGGCAGCGGTTTCGCCCAAGCCGAGACACTGGGCACCGGCGCCGGAACGAACGCTGGCTTAGCCTGCGACACAGAGGGTGCCGAGGCTTTGATGTCTGGGCCGGAAGCTCGGAGGTGGTTTTGGCGGGCGACGCGGCGATTTATTTTCGGGGCTCGGGGGCATACGCGGTAATTTGGGGGGTGACCCTGTGTACGACACAGGACGCAGCTAGGCGGTTCCGTCGCGGTTTTTTGATCGCGAGTGCAGAGGGCCGTGGCGTGATCTCCTAAACACTTGACGCATCGGGGGCGCGCGTGACAGTTACGGGAAGAATGCCCGTATAATTGGCAGTTATGGCACTGGCTAGGTGTGCCTTTCTTGTGTGGGGTTTCGACGGCGATTCCGGAAAGGCTACAGACCGTTCGGATGTTGAATATTTGCTTACCCTCGGGGGTAGGCTGGAGGGCGACGAGAACCATGTTATATGGCTCCCTTCCGCGACCTGTGTGCATGCGGTGTACGGAGTTAACCGGTAGGCCTTGTTCGAGAAGGTCGGCCTTGACTAGTTCGGCATCCAACTCTTTAGGGATGCCACGTATGACGGCACGGAGTTCGCGCTCCTCCTGGAGCGTATACGTGTGGAAACTTATACGCTCCTTACGGAGGTAAGAAGAGAGGGCCCTATGGTCGTCGGGTGTTCGAACCTTAATTTGAATGCCGTTCGCGAGGTTACGGGCATTCGTGAAGTTGATATTTTTGGCCTTAAGGGCCAGGGAAACTCGATCCCAAGCTGCCTTCTCTTGGAGGATTACCGGGGGAGGGGTCTGAGTTTTATTTTGTGCCACCGGACGCGGCGACGGAGTGGCACAGGCTGGAGGCGCAACGGGAGTCTGAGGGCGGGGGCGCGACGCGTTCGCGGCTTTGCTAATTTTAGCGGCCGCGGGAGCTCGAGACTCCGCGGCACGCTTCTTACCCTTTTGTACCAGGGTGAATCCATCCGTCGATGAGGCGGGAGCGAGGTCGACCTCCATCTCCGAGTCAGAGTCGGAGGACGAGGAGGCGGGCGCAGGTGACCTACGAGCAGGTGTTTTGGAGGGCACGACGGAGGCTGCGGATGATCGCGCTGCTGGAACGGTGGCCACGGCGGACGACGCAGCAGTTTTACTCGCCAGTATAGGCGACGCGGGAACGGCAGGCACGACGGAGGCTGCGGTACTCGATGCAGAAGCTTTGCACGCAGGTACAGGCGACGCAGGAGCAGCGAGCTCGGCGGAGTCCACGAGAGGGCTCGCGGTGTGATCGGCCTTGAAGGCCAGAAACTCTGAGGCGAGCTGTGGGTGGCGAAGTCGGAGGAATTCCGCGAATACAGCGTCCATGATCGCTGAGTGCCCAGGTGGGGCGGCCCCGAGTCTTGAAAACACTCGCCTTGCGGCGAGGCCCCAACTTCTCGGACCTGAGCGGTTCTATTGAACACAGGTGGCGATGCGGCACGATTACTACAGGACAAAGAAAAAACACAACAAAACGGAAATAACAAAAAGAAACAGAACAATTAAACACTTCCAGGAAAGCAGTTTGTCGGCAGATGTACCACGAACACAGAAACAACAAAAGGAAACAAAACAAATAAAAACTTCCAGAAAGAGCACTTAGTCGGCAGATGTACCACGAACACAGGCCGCGCGAACAATGGCCGGGCTAACAAAAGCCGGGCGAACAAAGACCGGGCGATCGAGTGGTCGATGAGCACGTCCGCACGTGACGGGTGCCTCTATCGGAATGTGAATTTGTTCTACAATTTTTTACTGGTGGTAGGACCTCTTATGACTCCGAGATTCGGGCATCTGTCAAATCTTGTGTTCTGTTATGGCTACATTCTCAAAAAGCTTTTAAAACGAAGTCGACCGTGAATCGTGAATAAGCCGGTTACACTTAATAAAAAAAAAAACATTAAAAAAACTAAAAAAAAACGCTTTTATGGAAAATCCAACTTAAAATAGAAAATCAATTTTAATAAATTTGAATTAAAAATAGTGTAAGAAAAAATAATTTTATTGTAAAAAAAAGGAAATTTCAATTTGATCCGACGTTTTGAAGGGAGTCAAAATCATGTTCAAAGATTCCGTTACATACTTAACATACGTATAAAGTTAATAAAAGCATACATAATAAACCAAATTGTCTCACCATTCATGAAATATGTACATTAAATAGAAAATACAGTTGACAGCTGCTATAATTAACCAATGACGGACGGACAGTCGAACAATAAAATAGCTACTAACATAGATCGTCTGGATTTATAGCACGATAGCGATTTATTTGCGTACCGGGTCATGAATCGGTGCGTTTTTGTGCGCGATATGTCGCCTCGTGACGTCATCAAAATTATTGCCAACCAAATGCTTTATTGTGACTGGGAACAAGGACGATGATAACTATAATCGTCTTTTTTTGGGGTTGAGGGTAGACGATTCCATTTCTTTTTTGTTCGGGCCGTAAGAGGGCCGATCCTTCTTCGAGGTGTCAGCGCCTAAGAGGCGCGCGGGATATGTGGGACTTGACTAGACGATTCTATCTACCACTGCAATATTCAAAATCTTTTAAAGAGAAAAGTTTCATGGTGATAGCGAAACAACGCAATTTGTATTATGGTTATGTATTGACGATTCGGTGAACCAACTTATGGCCCACTTGATGGTGGCAGGACGTCTTGTAAGCCCGCTCGGGTAGGTGCCACCATCCTGCCTATTTCTGCCGTGAAGCAGTAATGCGTTTCGGTTTGAAGGGTGCGGCAGCTGTTGTACTGTAAAAACTGAGACTTATAAGTCATGTCTCAAGGTGGGTGACGGTTTTTACGTTATAGGTGTCTATGGGCTTTGGTAACCACTTAACACCAGGTAGGCCGTGAGCTCGTCCACCCATAAAAGCAATAAAAAAAAATGTTGCGTGACAGCTGGAACTCATAGACATTACAACGTTAATAGTGACACTTATCTAAAGCAACGAGACAACTAAGTTGAAATCTTAATTGTATTGAATAGTTGCTGTACCACATACTTCAAATTGCAACGCACGACGGTGTGTAATAGGCAAGATGGTGTTGCTGATGCCGATTTACAATTTGCCCTACGGTCAGAAGTTGCCATTTTGGAATCACAGTACGCCGGTATTAAAGATAAATTATTATTTTGAAGAAAAGAATGAGACTTTTAGTTTCGTGAGTTACAGATTTACATTATTGTTCCAGGCCAAAAAGCGGCTCGATGCTGCTGTACAGCCGGAAGAAAGTGCGGTACCGACGCGATGGCTACTGCTGGAAGAAGCGCAAGGACGGAAAAACCACCAGGGAGGATCACATGAAACTCAAGGTCCAAGGCACGGAGGTTAGTGTGATTATATCTTTTGGTTAGCGTATTTTTTGAGGTGGGAACAGACAACACATCTGTTGTGGACAATACATCTGTTATCTGTTTGAGGTCAAGCGTTATCGTGTAGGAGCAGCGAGGACGAGCGGTATTTTTTTTTGTTGCTTAGATGGCTGGATGAGCTCACAGCCCACCTGGTGTTAAATGGTTACTGAAGCCCATAGACATCTACAACATAAATGCGCCACTCACCTTGAGATATAAGTTCTAAGATCTCAGTATAGTTACGGCTGCCCCACCCTTCAAACCGAAACGCATTACTGCTTCACGGCAGAAATAGGCAGGGCGGTGGTACCTACCCGCGCGGACTCACAAGAAGTCCTACCACCAGTACTAAACGGATTTACGATTACCGCCGGTTGGTCGGGAATAGGCGAGACTCTGCATCATTATGTCCAATTCTTGACATATCCGCAATAGTGGTGGTGCCATAAGGCTGTGATGAATTATACCGACACTAGACCACCAAACAGGTGTGAATTTTTTTAGGGGTAAGTTTTCGTTTGGAGCATCACCTAGGTGCTAAAACAGGGTCTAATCAACATAATGATCGCATACATTTATCAAAAAGAATCAATTCTTCATGGCAAGCGACAAGGCCATTTGAAATCCAAGGCATGTCTTCGGGCGTTCGTCGCGCTGACAATCGTTCAGTTCATGTGACTTGCTTATCAAAGTTTTTTTCTTGGCCAATTTCAGGTAAATACACCAATACTGTTTTTATGCTAACTTTGAAAGCTGCTGTTAGCTCAGTATCGCTAGATTGAGAAGTCGTCGTGGCCTAACGGATAAGACGTCCGATGCATTCGTGTTGAGCGATGGACCGATGTTCGAATATCAGGCGGGTACCAATTTTTCTAATGAAATACGTACTCAACAAATGTTCACGATTGACTTCCACGGTGAAGGAATAACATCGTGTAATAAAAATGAAACCCGCAAAATTATAATTTGCGTAATTACTGGTGGTCGGACCTCTTGTGAGTCCGCGCGGGTGGGTACCACCGCCCTGCCTATTGCTGCCGTGAAGCAGTAATGCGTTTCGGTTTGAAGGGTGGGGCAGCCGTCGTAACTATACTGAGACCTTAGAACGTATATCTCAAGGTGGGTGGCGCATTTACGTCGTGGATGTATATGGGCTCCAGTAACCACTTAACACAAGGTGGGCTGTGAGCTCGTCCACCCATATAAGCAATAAAAAAAAGAGTATCGTTAATTTTGATAAGGTTGGTGAGCAGTTTGTGCGGAATCGGTACCGCATTTGAACACGTATTTCATAATTTCTCGTATTTTTACCGTTGATTAAAATACACAAAATATAGTGAAAATAAAATACCAATCAACGTACAAATTATTGAAAACAGAATTTCATATATGTAAAATAAAATTCATTCGAATTTATCGCCAATCATGCATAAGTTACGATTCAAATGGCCAGTATTGTAAATCGGCAACACTATTGTGATGTATAGAAATCAAAGTCAGGTGTATAATATCTCGTTGCTGAACCAAGACATAATTTAGTTTATCAAAAATTCAAAGTCTGTTTTGGATATTATCTTTAACAGTTTTAAAATTATAATAAAAAGCACCTAACCGACCAGTTATATTTAAATTAAACAGTCCACAACTATATGTGATTGACTTAACTGCGTGATGTTGAAATTGTGCTCTACACGGTAACAACACTGAACAGATTTTTGATCAGAGGCCAATCTAATGTAGACTACTTTTCAGATAGTTCTATTCATGTCTATTTTGTGTAATGTGATTTATATATGTCGCATATTCCAATTACCACTCAATGGCCGCCATGTTGTTTTCTTTTTAATCAGTAGTAAATTGTTTTATAACGATATCTACATCCATCATGAAAAAGATTCCTGAATTTTATTCTAATTATTCTGTGGTAAAACTGCACTCCGAATCGGTGTTAAAATTATGACAATTCGTTAGAAGCCTTGAATCCGACTGAAACTTAATTAATCGATAACACAAACCTCTGCAAATATTCTTTTACTAACATTACGGACACTGACATACTTTAGTGCCGTAAATCATCCATTAACTATGGGAATAAGGTCACGCCAAACCGCTTGAGCGATGGTTCAAAGGGAAATGAAAGTAAGCGAAATGTGGCTAGACCTGAATCGCCTCACAATCTAGATTTCAGACGGCCGATGGCAGCCCATACTTAAATTTTAAGCGCTTTAGGGAGCTTACAAAATCTAGTTAGCTTTAGTACATTGTTAGGTTACAAAAGAAGTCAGTGTAATTTTGTTTTATTTTTCTTGTTGATCTAAGATATAAGGTTGTTTAAGCCTTAACAACTGACGACCTTTTTTGTGCGTATTCTTTATGACTTGTTATTAACTTCGTAATTGTGCCTTTAAAAGAATTGACGTGATAAACGAATCCCGATTTACAAATTATTAAGAAATTTTAATTAACGATTTTCTTTCGGATCTATTGTTCTAGAAAGAAAACAAAACATAGTTGGTGACTATGATCGCAATAAATATACGTTTTAACTGTTTTTTTTTGCAAAAAATACACCAGCAAGCCATTTAAGGCAAATCATTGGCTTGGCAGTTATAACATAAACGTAAGGAAGTGTTTAGATGTAGCATTATATCTTTCATTACAACGGCATTCTCGAGTATTCAATGATCATACTGTTGTCCCACCCCTTAAAGCAATGTAGCTCTTAGAAAGAGAGGAACCATTGCTTTTATTAGTTTAATTATTTCGTAATTAGGTCAACAGACTTACGAATCGTCTAGATAAGTATTCGTTTCCAGAAACTCTACATATCTCAATGTGACTGTCATCGCTCACTTTGAAATATGAGGTTGAAGTATCTGTTGTATTGTATAACGACTGTTTTTCGGTAAAATAAGCGTGATTTTGGTACCGATCCGTGCAGACTCCAGCGTATTTGTTGATACTTGACTTTTTTAAATTGCAGATCTGTTCCATTCTTCTGTCAGTTTTTGGCATTGTCAAGTAACCTGACTGAGCTATTCTAGACTGTGCCAAACCCGTGCTACTTGCTCGAACATTACATTACCGAGAATTTCTTTAGTGGCTGAAGTTTTTCGCCTTGACTATAAATAAATTGCCGTGGGTGAAGGTGAAAAAAAATGCCTACGTAAGATGAAGGTAGTTTAAGAAACACGTTACCTTGAATTAAAGATTCCGTTACTAGCAGAGAGTTTTATGGTATCGCGTGTACCAATATCCTGCTCTATCTGCCAGGCATTTTTCTATTTTAGTTCGATGGATAAGTATAACTATGCTTATGATATGGAAAAAAAAATCATGTCCCAAATCGTGCACCGGTATTCGTGAATTGCGAGCCCTGATGGATATTCAAAACAAGGATCCGCTCCTGACCATAAAAAGTCAATTCAAGGTCACCATCGAAATGTATAAATTGAAACAAAAGTAGCCAGCCCTCGCGGTCGTAACGAAAAAAAAATTGGATCAATTAAATCGCGATGCGGTCGATCCAATTAATTGATTCCGATAACGGATGCTTTCATAACATGCGTGCATTGATCTCTCTTGATGTATGACTCTAAGCGCTGGGATTTGTTCAGGCTTTTATTTATTGATACTAGCTGACCCGGCAGACTTCGTAGTGCCTCAATCGATAAATAAAAGACCTAAGCTTTCGTATAAAATTAACTTAAAACAAACAAAATGAATCCGTCCGAAGAGGGACACCTCAAAAGAAAAACAAAATTGTTAATTTTATTTAGTTCCGAGCATTTTCATATTTAAATCTACCTTTTAAACCTTCTCTGGACTTCGACAAATAATTCAAGATCAAAATTAGCCAAATCGGTCCAGCCGTTCTCGAGTTTTAGCGAGACTAACGAACAGCAATTCATTTTTATGTATTACGAGATTAATGAAATTATTATGCTCGTAAATTACCGTGTAAAGTTCGCTTTCACGAGGCGATGTCTTAACAAAATGCAATTAAATTTATTCCAATCCAAATCTTTAAATGGGGTATACACGAGTGATTCATTGCCATAGATTCTCAAATTTTCCTAATATTGTGGTGTTTATTTTTATTGCTTGGTAATTTACACTTATATATGGTATGTATGTATGTATGTATTTGAAATTTCATATAAATTTTATTGCACTTACCATTTTTTACTCTGTCCTCCGTTTGGTTGACTGGTAGAGAATGTCTTAGGCATTAAGTCGGCCAGTATAAATTTTAAATGAAGTGTAATAAATAAATAAAACAAATAAATAATTATTAAGTAATTTATAAATCGATACCTATTTGCGTTAAAAAATGGTAGGAGTTGTGTAACGAGTAATTAAAGAATAAAACAGTTGAATAACACATCTTAAATATGCCATAGAAGACCTTTAGAGGAAAAACTTCAGAAACAGTTCATCGGCTCAGTGAAACCGTTCAAGTAATATTGACAGATATCACCCTCGAAAAGTTTTAAAGATCCGAATTTACTTTCGCCGGGAACTTTTCAACTTTTATAATTCTATGTTCGAATCATCTGTCATAAAATCATTATTGACCTATGAGGGATTCTATGGAATTACGATGTTAACGTAATTAAGAGAAAGAGAGAAAGAGAGAATTCTTTATTGTACACCAAAAAAATAAACAATGCGAAACATTATTATTTCTCACATCCACAAAGATTCTCATCACTAACGCCCCCGCAACTGGTGTTGGGAGTCCAACACTCATATAAATATTAGCCTATCCATTAAGTACATGTATTTTCTACACGGATACCAAGTTTCAAGTCAATCGGATGCATGGTTCAGTAGTTATAGCGGAACATCCGTAAAAAAACACTGTAGATTTATATATTAGTATAGATATTTCAGTCGCATTTCTTTGATTATCATTAGTGTCATCGTGTACCTTACGACGGCACGGGATGGGCCTTGGGACGAACTGCCCGGGCAGAAGCTCCCTATCTTATGAGTTAGGGGTGATTGGAAGCTGGGGTGTTGATGTAAACGGAACACAGTGACATTTAAATAGACCTAATAATTTTTAATAAGGGGTTGCCATGGCGGTGACCGATGCACGCTCTCTCAGCTGTTACTTTTTTCTTTTCTTCATCTTCACCTTTTTTTTATTTACTGCACTTATAGATGCAGGCAAGTATACGACCCACCTAATGGTGAGTCGTTACCGTCGCTCATGTACTTTAGCAATGCCAGGGGCAGAGCCAAGCCGCTGCCTACCGTTAAGTTCTCTTCACGAGCCTCGTTTGAAGAAGGACATGTCATAGCGCTCGGGAAACACTGTGGACACACTCATTCCAAATCCGGAGGGTGCGTAGGAAAAAAGATATTTAGAAACGCATTGTGGATGAACGTAGTCGCTCTAGGTAGTATGGATGAACTCTACTCCGATGGCGGGCGGTGCGTTGGCAAAAAAGCGATGATGGAAATGACTCAAACTAATCACCTTTCACTCTTCCATTGTCCACCTTCCATTATTCAACCACCTTCCAATTCTTTGTTTGTTTTAATTTTATATTTTTCTAAATAGGACCAGAGTTTAAAGCAGTCGTCAATATAGGGTACGCGCACTCCACTCATTCTAAAGCTAAAGACGAATAGCGTTGTCGCGTTGATATTTGAGGCGTTTAATACCAAATAAACATACTAATTTACGCTTAACTTGACCGTCTGAGCGATACCGCGCTATCCACTTGGAGCTAAGCCAGTGCATGGTACAAGCTAGGAACGATAAGCGAGTTTTTTTTAAATAATTGTTTCACATTAAGAATTGATTTAAACTTTCGCGGTTTCTATTCGGTTCTTTTCACGATTTCTACATTTAACAAGCTCATTGAATTTAATTAATCTCTTTTTTTTTTTTTTTTTTTCATTGGTTAGAGCTTAGGTGGTTGGACAAGCTCACGGCCTATCTGGTGATGAGTAGTTACTGGAGTCCATAGACATCTACAACGTAAATGCGCCACACACCTTGAGATATAATTCTAAGGTATCAGTATAGTCACAACGGCTGCCCCACCCCTCAAACCGAACCGCAAATCTGCTTTACGGCAGAAATAGGCAGGGTGGTGGTACCTACCCTTGCAGACTCACAAGACGACCTACCACCAGTCCCTTTAATAAAGTCTCAAATTGGTTCCTGCAGCTTGACCACGAGGATATTCCAACGACCTCTGTGTCTCACTGCTGCTGCTCTTCCTATTCTAGCTAGGCTAGCCTATTCTTGTAAACGCAATATACGAAAAAATATTGTTTCTTCAGTTTTCAATTGATAACACTAATACTTATACATTAAGCTATAGACTGTGTGCGCGTATCTATAAGGGCTTGTACAGAAAACTGCGATGCGACGTCGTATCGTAAAATAAAATAATGCTCAAACTCAATTCTTACCTTTGCCTTTATATACATAAATACACAGAAAATAACTTGACTTGGCCCGCTAGTGACTTGGGCCACAACGGGAACAAAGCACGCAAGACGGCCAGTGGTTTATGTGCAAAAAGCAGGTGGTACATTGCGATATACCTGGAAGCAGCAGGTTTACTCTCGCAGATTATGTGACCAGTACCACGCTAGACAATTCACTTTGTATTTACGGCTCAATATATTTCGCACTATCTCACCGCAGACGTTCGTTTGTTTATTTTCTTTAGCGAACCGTAAGATTAATGATTCTCTTTAGTATTATTTAAGTGAACGTTAGCAGATCTTCATTCTAGGACATAATTGGAGTCATATTAAAGAGCGTTCGCATTTTAAACTAGATTTCGGAAAAACTAACAAGTGACATTGCTGTAGTTGAAATTTTTTTATAATTACGGAATTATCATAAAAGGTTAAAGAATAAAAATGATCAGTGTTATTACAAGGAAGGTTAGGTGAAAGAGCTCATCTGGAGGGCTGGTGTTAAGTGCTTAACAGAGGCAATGGGCATCACACGAGACAGCACGAATACCATTAGTCAATTCGTTTGGTTCTTAGTTACCATAGAATATTTTAAGTAATATTCTTGTACTACTAGTCGTGTTAAAGTCGTCGTGGCCTAAAGGATAAGACGTCCGGTGCATTCGTATCTAGCGATCCAACGATGATCGAATCCCGCAGGCGGCACCAATTTTTCTAATGAAATACGTACTTAACAAATATATGATACAATTTTGGCGTTATGTAATTATCTAAATGTTGATACCGAATAATATTCTGAATACCACGTATATTCACAAAAAAAAGATGTGTGGTGTCGTGGGACACCGGATAGGAACAAAGTTCCTTATACTTTTCATTGACGGTTGTTTGCATAAGAGTTAGTGTATTGCGCAAACGAACGCTCTGAGATCGTGGTCAATGAATGATAAAAAAATATATAATTTTTTGTACGTTATTACAAAGTTAAGTCGTACACTGTGTGCATTATTAATAAATATCTTACGTTACGGACGGGTACCCCTCCGCATCGTCCCATAAGGAACTTCGTTCCAAAAAAAACATCAAAGCAACTAAGTAAAACAGTTTGAATTTTCAAAGAGACTAACCCAAACGAAGAAATCTTTAATGACTCAACACTTAATACGTTAAAGCCAGTACTACAAAAACCCGAACTATTTACGCGAATAAAGCAAGTCTTACATTGAATTAAGCGCGGAGTTTCCGTGTATTTACTACGCCACAAGGCCGCAAGATATATGCTACCATCTGCCTCCCGGTCTTTATTGTTCTAGACTATTGTTTCTAGATATTTTTGTTGCTTTAAACGACTAAAAATTCACACCGATATCACAAAGTGAATGTTCCTGGTCACCTTGAGACGTGAGGTCGAAGAGAATTGCTACGCGCTGGGGTTCAGGATAGATACAACTTTCACCGAAGTACAAATTTCAAATCCTATTTAGTACAATTAAAACACTTTCGCTTCTTTCGCTTCGCTTCAGGCGATCCCTATGCTGTTTCGCTTCGAGTAGATCCGATTACCGACTGACTGCGTGTCATCTCTGCAACGCTTTTATAGCTGATACCACATCCCTAGAATTATCGAGAATATTTCACAGAAGTCTAGTACTGTGTTTCCGCTATCTGACAATAGATAGCGTTGTACTTCTCGAGCGTTCTAGATCCTTCGATATTCCTTTGACTATTCGGCGACAGATGGCGTTACTCTTACCGGCGTAAAAGTATTGTAATACTGTTTTTCTTTTTCAAACCCAAACGCATCATTACGACGGAGTGAAAATAGCCAATAATAATCAGTACTTGATTTAGATTTTCTAGTGGTGAAACTAGTTCAATAAACATACATTACCAAATTGAGTGGAATTTTTATTTTCAATTTAAACAAATTAAGACATGAATTTCTCCGATAAATATGAAAAGGCAAAGACAAAAACAGTTTACTTATTTCTTTTGTTTTCATAATTTATATAATTCAGCTTTTTTTTAATTTCGATAACTCAAGAAATTGTTATTTATAAATAGATCCAAATCTAGAGGTTTCAATGATTTTGATCGACTTGCGAATATTGAACGGTCACTGGTTTTTATAGATAACACTTTGGCGGTAACCATCATGGAAAATAAAATATTTAAGGCCTGAGTCGCTTTAACATCGTTTTCAAGAAAAGTTTTCCTATAAAGAGAAGTTCCGAAGTAATATTTGAATCGTTGGTCTATCGAGCAATTTCAATGGCTCGATGGAAGACCTTGTCTTTGCCGACTTCTCCAAATGTGGAGTTATCTGATGTGATCGTTTTTACAAGAGGTACATTCGATTACCCCAGGCACACAGTAATTTTATCTATACAGTCTATAGTCACACATATCGCCGCCCGCACAGAATAGTTAAGTATTCTGTACTTTGTAAATCTTTTACGGCAATTCTTTAAAGGATTTAGGGGGGCTTAGTCAGAGAAGTACCGATAAAGATTCTATACGACATACTTTCAACGAGCTATAACGTTATATCAAGAGTAGAATTAGAACTTACATAAGCTATATAAGCTACATACAGTTTTATTTTTCACATTTATTTCATATCATCATATTTTTATCGACTGAAAACCATTTCTTAAGGACGGCAGATGTTCGATTCATCTAACCATGTAATTTATTTTACATTGATATACGTCCGCTAGGGACATTCGCCTGCGCTTAAGTGAGTTATTCGTCTGCTAAATTACATTATGAATAGAAGTATAAAGGGGAAAATTATCAATCGACACAGCGTTGACCTTCATACACTATCAGTAGCGATAATCGAAAATAATGCGACCATGTGGAACGCCCACCTAATTAACTACATTCACAAACAGCCTAGAATAAATCAAGACGTATTGTATTGTGTTTTACTGGCGGTAGGGTTTATTTATTTTAAAAATGATGTATTACTGGTGGTCTGCAAGCCTTTCCTGTTTTACCAGAACAGGTGGGCGAGCAAAGACTCTGCCAGGAGGGGTGGGATTTCCTAACAACTGCCCGAGCCCGATTTCGTTTGGAGGCCCAAACGAAATCTAATAACTCAATAGCAATTCGCGAATGAATCTACTACCGGATCGGAATCGCGACCCGCTGGAAAGATCCGGCGAGATACTCAGTGGGCTGGTAGGGCGTAATGTAAGATGCATATCTTTTTAGCGTGGTTCATTTGCAATACGATTGAGACTTCGATCTCAGGTATCAAGTTAGATGGTGACATTTATGTCTAAAGCTCCGGTACCCACTTCACAATAGGTAGAACCGGAAGCTCACCCACATAACATAATAATCAAAATAAAAATAATTTATTTTTTATTGCTTTGTGTGGACGAGCTCACAGCCCACCTGGTGTTAAGTGGTTACTGGAGCCCATAGACATTTACAACGTAGATGCGCCACCCACCTTGAGATATAAGTTCTAAGATCTCAAGTATAGTTACAAAGGCTGCCCCATCCTTCAAACCGAAACGCATTACTGCTTCACGGCAAAAATAGGCAGGGTGGTGGTACCTACCCGTGCGGACTCACAAGAGGTCCTACCACCAGTAAAAAATTAGATTGTTACACAACTGAATTCCATGAATGACCGCAAAGTTTTATTGTTTACGGGCAGATATTATATATTACTGGCGACCTGATACTAAATATTAAGCGATATCAAGACTGTTTCTTATTTCTAAGTAAGGTTTTTTTTAAATCTAGGGAAGTGAAGATCGTGCCTTACAGTGTAAAGTTACTATACTTAGTTTAAATACGTAATTAAGTCGCTTTCACGGCTGAGGGCCACGATGAAGGAACTACGCAGTGTAATAAAAATCAAAACACCGCAAAAGGTAGGCAGTGGCTTGGCACTGCCCCTGGCATTGCTGACGTCCATGGGCGACGGTAACCACTGACCATCAGGTGGGCGGTATGCTCGTTAGCCTGCCCGGGCAATTAATAAAAAGTATATCGACGCTTGAAAGGCAAACGTGACTAAGCGACAATGCGTGAACTTTACAGTAGACTAATTTAAAGGTGAAATACCTGAAAAAAATCTATTTTAACGAATCTAGCTGTAGGATTGAAATGATTTTAATAGACCTAGAAATTTATATTTTTTGCGCATCGAATATGGTTATTGCCTATCATTTATGTACAAAGCAGTTAGTGTCGCTTAGTCACATTTGCCTTTTAAGCGTCGATATATATTTATATATATAGTTTGCGTAATTACTATACAAAGCAGAAAAAATCATTAGTCTCAAGATAGGTTGTGGCATTCACGCAGTTATATATGTATATGGTCACCGGTGAAAACATAGCATTGGGTGGGTAGTGTGCTCGTTCACCTGCCTACGTAATAAGAAATCAAAAAATGTTGCCTTTTTTTATAATAATCATAATTATAACAGCTGGGAATAAATCACGCACGATCATCCGACACCAATTTAGGGTTCCCGGTCTTATGTGTACCAGACACTGACAAATATACTTATATACGTTTAAATATATACAAACATCTATATATTATATAAATGAATTGCTGTTCGTTAGTCTCGCTAAAATTCGAGAACGACTGAACCGATTTGGTTAATTTTGGTCTTGAATTATTTGTGGATGTCCAAAGAAGGTTTAAAAGGTAGATAAATGAATGAAAATGCTGGGATTTAAATAAAAATAACAATTTTGTTTTTCTTTTGATGTGTCCCCTTCCTTTTGTTTGTTTTAATTTTATTTTATACAAAAGTTCAGGTCTTTTATTTATCGATTGAGGCACTACGAAATATACCGGGTCAGCTAGTAGATAATAAATACCCAGACAAAGAGATAATAAACCTGTTCATCACACATAGGTTTGCCCGATGTGGGAATCGAACCCACGACTATCGGTGCAACAGTCAGAGGCGTAAACAACTTCACTACCGAGTCAGTCAGTTTTATATCACAGTATTTTCATTTATAGAGAGGACCTTTAATGACACATGTCAAAGTAGTTCTTCTATAGTAACTTTAACGGCCGTCTGGTGTAGTGGTAAGTGACATGGTCACTACACAAGGGGGTCGCGGGTTCGAATCCCGCCAAGGGAAGATATAAATGTCTTTTCCAGGGTTATGGATGTATATTAAATATGTGTATGTGTATAATAAAAATCTTACATTTATTTCCGGTATCTGGTACCTGTAACACAAGTTCTTTACGAACTTATCACGGGACCAGTTAACGTGGCGTGACTGTTAGTAAATATTTATTTATTTATATTTATTTATTTATAGTAATATATAAATCTACAGTGATTTTTACGGATGTTCCGTTATAACTACTGAACCGTGCATCCGATTGACTTGAAACTTGGTATCCATGTAGAAAATACATGTACTTAATGGATAGGCTAATATTTATATGAGTGTTGGACTCCCTAATAATAATGACTATAAATAATAATGTTAATTTTAAATGCCCAATGAAGCGGGTGAGTACGGCTAGTTGTTTATAAGCTGTGGAATTTGCCTGTGGCATTTGAAATCCGGCGTCTACTTATGGCGCATAAGAATATGAAAAAAGAAAAATACATAATTCTAGCCGCGACCGAAATTTTGACAGGGAATATAGACATTGTTACTAATGGTAATGACGCCATTATGGGTGGATCATTTAGATTGGCACGTAGCCAAAGCTTAGTTCTTATTGCGGTCAACACTGATGTCCCTGACCGCTTTCAAACATTGGACTTTTTGTATTGTTTTGAAATGCCTAAGGTCGACCTCCTAATCCGATATACAGTAGAACCGTTTTGGTTTTATTGTACGTCCTGATGCGATCTATTTGGTAACTAATCTTATTCGATGTTGTTATGATATGAACCAACAGAATTACTTGGTATTTGCCAATGTAGTTGTTTATGATAAGTTGATGGTATTATGGTTATCTCTCTCTCTCTATTCGATCGATCCCTCACTGCTGAGGATCGTGACTCCAGCGTGAACCAGCTGTCTCCATCGATCCCGTTTTGTAGCTTGGTGGAGTGCTTCGCTGACAGGTATTTTCAGTTCCTCCGCTATTTGGTCCGACCATTATGGTTATCTAATTGAATTAAAAACAAAAATGAACGTTCTACAAATAAATGCAATCAAATATGGCGTCAATATTTTGCTGGTTATTACTAAAACTGGGAAAAATCAATATATATTATAACATTGACAAATAATATAGTCGATCAAATCCAACGTTTGGTCAAATAGTGACATAAGCCGGGCTGGAACAGCCCGCGGAAGAGTCGGTAATGCCAGGTCCTATTTTCGTGGGTCTATTCCGGCCAATAAGCGACATCGTAGTGGATTTTCGGATATCCGGATTGCTTAGAGGCGCTTCACAAGTAACAAACTGTAGCGGGTGAGGCGACTACGGAAAGAAAGCGGAATATAAGCGGAAAGAAACAAAATGAGGCGTAATAAACCTATTGTGGCATAAAAAGGAGCAGAATCTTATGACGTCATTTTCCATTCGCCTAATTCAAAAGATGTGCACGGGCTTATAAATAGGTATGTCTCTATTGAAACGTAAGCAAAACCCTTTACAGCTTCTGGAGATAGAGGGATCATTAATTCACCTTTTTTTTTGCTTAGATGGTTGGACGAGCTCACAGCCCAACTGGTGCTAAGTGGTTACTGGAGCCCATAGACATATACAACGTAAATGCGCCACCCACCTTGAGATATAAGTTGTAAAGTCTCAGTTTAGTTACAACGGCTGCCCCACCCTTCAAGCCGAAACGCATTACTGCTTCACGGCAGAAATAGGCGCGGTGGTGGTACCTACCCGTGCGGACTCACATGAGGTCCTACCACCAGTAATAGTCAATGGTGATTAGTTGAGATAGTTAACACAAATGTGTTTATGAATCTATTGTTCAATACTTCCAGAGTATGAAAGTGTTCCACAGCAACATTTAAACTACCTATCGTTTCTCTAACATTTATTAACATCCATACAAATCACCTTATATTATGGATATTATTCACGATATATACCACGATTTATTATGATTTAGCTAATTAGATTTATGAATGTGCTGATAATAAAGAAATGAGCAGAAATGAACCAAAAAAATAGGTTTTCTGTAAAGTCGGTTTACTGACGATAGTTGAACGTGACAACGTCCTAAGAAAATAGTTTCATTTTTCAAAAGAAATATTTAATTTTATTTGTTTGATAGATATTTTGTATGGACAATTGACACCACATTCACTTTTCACTGAACTTCACACTTGACGAAAACATGTAAATGTATTATTGTATAGTAGCTGTCCACGCGGATGCATCGCTCACTCAAGTAGGAGAGAGATAGATGTCGAACGCTGCCGAACGTGGAGGCCGATTGTGCCTCTTTGTTGCTCGTTTCGCGCTCTCGCTTGCACTTCGAGTCTTAAATGGAACGCCTCAATGAGTCATGTTTTTTCGTGCGTGCAGCCGGCTCCATCGAACTATAAAACGTTGTCACGTCAAAAAAAAACAGAAATGTAATCGCTTGTGGCTCATAGCTTGTACCACACTACATGTCTCTACGAAAATCGACTGGTGAGTGAATTAGACTTTTACGACGGTAGAATCGAGACGGTATCGATGTAACGACGTTACGATGTTAAGTGTATCTAGAATTGTATGTATTACAGGTTGACGAGAATTCTAAGTAGTTGGAACTTTTCTTAGAAAGGCGTTCATTTATATACGAGAATCGAGTTGTAAGAGGCAATAAAGTCGAATGATATTATCGTTTGTTTTTTAGAAATGTTCTCGATTGTAACGATTTTTTTTATTGCTTAGATGGTGGACGAGCTCACAGCCCAACTGTTGTTAAGTGGTTACTGGAGCCCATAGACATCTACAGCGTAAATGCGCCACCCATCTTGAGATATAAGTTCTAAGGTCTCAAGTATAGTTACATGTTTTTTTATATTTAAGTATATAGTCATATATAAGTATAGTCAAGTATAGTTATATATTATTTAAGAAATATGAATATTTTGTACAGACACATCGTCGGGCTTAGTTTGGTTAAAAAAAATCGATTCTCTAAACGAATGTGTCTACGAGTGATATCGTGCTTTTAACATCTTGAAGATCCAGAAAAGGTATGCTTTTTTTATTTTTATTGCTTAGCTGGGTGGACGAGCTCACAGCCCACCAGGTGTTAAGTGGTTACTGGAGCCCATAAACATCTATAACGTAATGCACAATTACTATTAGTTTATGTGCTGTACTAGTTTTATTTGGACGCATTTATTATTCGTTATAGATTGGGAGAAGAGTTCAGGATAGGTTGGTTATACAAGTCCATAGATAGTGCGTGTATAGCCTCATAATTTTTTTTTATTTACTTAGATGGGTGGACGAGCTCACAGTCCACCTGGTGTTAAGTGGTTACTGGAACCCATAGACATCTACGACGTAAATATGCCACCCACCTTGAGATATAAGTTCTAAGGTCTCAAGTATAGTTACAACGGCTGCCCCCCCTTCAAACCGAAACGCTTTACTGTTTCACGGCAGAAATAGGCGGGGTGGGGTACCTACCCGTGTGGACTTACAAGAAGTCCTACCGCCAGTCAATTTTGAGTCAGTAAACCACATTTTGAGTCTAACTTATCTAAGCAAATGCTATTGTAATGTGATTCACGAAAACATATTGCTTGCCTTTGTTGTTCGCATTTAAATTCTACTGTATGAGTCTTGGTCACATATTAAGAAAGCCCGATACCCACCTATCCAAGTGGCCAATGACCTGGAAAGTGTCTGCCAAAAGAAAGAGAGGCCGTCCCAGAACCGCGTCGCTCGTTGGAGCAGGAGATGGGCGTCTTGGGCATGACGTGGGAGGAGTTAAAAGAGACTGCCCAAGACCGATGTAAGTGGAAGGATTTGATTCGAGCCCTATACCCCAGCAGAGGGTAATAGAAAGAAAGAAGAAGAAGAAGTATCAGTCATATATATCTCTTTTTTTATTGTTTAGATGGGTGGACGAGCGTGAGCCATTTATTTAAATTTACACATGTTATATGGAGCTTTAGCAAGAAAAAACTATAAACTATACACTATGCACATTTGAACTTCATACATAATCTCTATGACAATATTTTTTTTATTGCTTAGATGCGTGGATGAGCTCACAGTCCACCTGGTGTTAAGTGGTTACTGCAGCCCATAGACTTCTACAACGTAAATGCGCCACCCACCTTGTGATATAAGTTCTAAGGTCTCAGTATAGTTACAACGGCTGCCCCACCCAGTACTGAATTACTGTTTCACGGCAGATAATAACTTTTGTCACAGAATAACGTCTACTTTTGTGTGTGTTCATAGAAAGAAAAAACCGGTTCGAAATAACAACCAACAGTTTTCATAGAGGCAGAATTAAAAAGTCCCGGCCACCAATTTGAGGGCATTTGTCCGTAAATCGTAAATCAGCGAATGAATTCGAAAAAAATAAGAGAGACGAATGTAAATTGAACGCTCGAAAATAAACTTCGGTATTTAATGGAAGTTTTTGTTCGAAATATTTTTGATTTTCGAGAATAAATAAACATAACACGATTCAACTTTCACGTGGTTCGTTTGGTTGGACGGTTTTTGTTTTTTTATTAGTTTAAGCATGTTTTTCCCACTCGTTTATTTCTAACTAGCGACCCGCCCTCGCTTCGCTTCGGAAACATTAAAACAAACATGAAACAAAAAAAAAAAAAATAAAAAAAAAAAAAAAAAAGTAGCCTATGTTCATCAGGGACAATGTCGGCTTCTAATGGAAAAAGAATTTTTCAAATCGGTCCAGTAGTTTCGGAGCCTATTCGAAACAAACAAACAAACAAATCTTTCCTCTTTATAATATTAAGTATAGATTGATTACGAGAGTCTGGATAAGTTATTCTATTTGAATAAGGAAGGATAAGGTAAGGAATAATTAATCATAGAGTAAAACTTGAAAAAGAACAGTTAGTTTGTCGCTATAAATGATTTAACAGAATAATTAACTACTTTTTTACTTGCGTTAAATCAAAATAAAATGTTTCTCGCAAATAGAACTCTTCTTTTATTATAGAGTAAAGCATAAAAAACAAATAAACTGACATACTTTTATTTATAGTAAGTACTAGCCGTATTCGCCCGCTTCGCGGGGCATTTAAAATTAACATGATTATTTATTGTCATTATTATTAGGGAGTCCAACACTCATATAAATACATTACATTAGCCTATCCATTAAGTACATGTATTTTCTACATGGATACCAAGTTTCAAGTCAATCGGATGCATGGTTCAGTTATAACGGAACATCCGTAAAAACCACTGTAGATTTATACCTATATATTACTAGATTATGTATGTGATGACTTTTAAATTCTCCAATGTGGTCGAGTGGACGAGAAATCTCAGTCGCCAATCGTAAATAGAATAGCAGCTGTTTTGTTATCGTTCGTCTTTTAATAACATATCCTTTTATACTTTTTATTCCCAGTCCAATTCAAAGGAGACATTCAATAGTATGTTCCACATAGAAATATTTCAAAATTCTAAAAATGCTGCGTACAATATTTGAGCTGATGGTCTGAGAGGCCATATCAGCGTGACCTTAACTAGTAGGTGAGCTCACGGGGCTCAAGCCTGATGACTTTGCTAACACGAACCCTAGTAACTTCGAAGAGGACGGTGACCGGTGCTTGTGGTGCCTAAAAGCACCGTTAATGGATAAAATAAAGTAACGGACTTACTTTCATTTATAATAAGTATTACGTATATTATGTGATGACTTTTAAATACTCCGATGTGGTCGAGTGGACGAGAAATCTCAGTCGCCAGTCGTAAATATAAATGTCCTTTTGTATTTTTTATTCCCAGTGCAATTCAAAGGAGACATCCAACAGCATGCTCCACATCGAAATATTTCAAATTTCTAAAAACCCTGCGTACAATATTTGAGTGCGCAGATTTACAACGATCACAATACAGTCAAAATCTGTTACAACGACATCGAAGGGACTGCTCATATTCAGTCGTAAAAACCGATAGTCGTAACAACCGGTGATGTTTAATGTGTATCGTGCAAGTACAAACAAATCGATAGGGAATTATTGGAAAAATATATTTATATAATACGCGATTTTTCTTCAATATTAATTTGTTTTCTTTTTCTTTGCGAGATTTTGAAAGTTTCACGAATAACTCCACAAAGTTTTGGTGCGTCTTGTGTATAGATAAGTAACAAACTAACTGAAGAGATATGAAGAAGCGGGCTTTGACTACCGCATGCACGTGTTTTGCTTCTAAGAATTAGAAAAGACCCTACACTAAACTAAATCCTATTGTTTTCTTTCCTGATTTTAAAATCCATTGAAGACAAATGTGGATACCTATTCAAATTGTTTACAATACAGCTAAGCCGGTCGTTCTAACATATCTAATTCTCCGAAATATTAGTTAAATGTGGTCGTTTCATGAGGTATGTCGTTATTACCAATGTCGTAGCAAGCAATATTTTTAATAAGGCGGTCATATGGCATTCAGCCGGGACCTTTGTTCTTGGTTATTATACCTAACCGGCATTTTGTATTAAACGATGTCGCAGTAAACGGTTTTGACTGTATATTATTTTAATTAAGTCTGCTATATTTTTTTTTATTTTGATAATTACTGTTATGCCCTATCCGTGCGGGCTCACAAGACGTCCCACCACCAGTAACAACAACTGACTATATCGTGTCAGCCTCGATAAGTATCTTCATCATCATCATAGTCGATTATTCTTGGCAGAGCAGTCGTGGTCATGTGAAATCCTTGTCTATTAAAGCCTTGACAGCTGTTCTTCATAGTTCGCGAACTGAGGCTTGGTGCACGCACTCATTATGTGGGGTTTTCAAAGGATTTTCACCTGATCAGTCCAGCGCATCGGGATTCGTCCACGAGATCTTTTACCATTGACCTTACCCTAAACAACATGTTTCTCGATAGACTTTTTCTTATATCTTTATCCGTGGGTAATTTAACGGCAACTAAGCTAGGTACCGGAGAAAGGACAGTAGCGTTCTGTTAGTATTATACCAGGCTGCTTCGATCATCAACCGGCATTTATTGGTAGCAAGGCGTATCATAAGCCCGCACGGGTAAGGACCAGCCACCATTATGCCTATGTTTGTTGTCATCTGAATGTGTTTCAATTTTAAGACTGGGTTAACTGTTATTCAACGAGTTTGAGACTTCGACCATGAGGTCTCATGGCCGCATTCACGTTTTCGTGTCTCCAGTAAAAATTTTATTCCTGGTGCGCTTTGAGGTCATTAACGTTATCAGAAATAAACACTTTTTTGTATAATGTTCATGTTATCGTAAAATGAAGGTTTCTGGCTTAGTACCTAGTGGCGAGCAGCCTCTTTGATAGGACATACGACCTACAACGACTAGACATAGACCAAGACAGAGAACTGACAGGTGCTATCTAGGGAACCTAAAAATTTTAAAAGGAACGAAGACGACCTTTCATTGGCAATGGTCGTTTTTCAATGCCCCTCTTAAAATACCTAACTAGACGACAAGGAATGAACCGACCCTTCAGTGCCATAAACAGACATTTAATTTTGATGGCGTGAGTCATTAAGCACTGGTTTAGGTTTGTGTAAAATAATTAAATTTAAATTTTACTGGCCTCTTTAATAAACATTTCGTTTTTGTTGCACGCTTACATTGTATGTAATTGAGTAAATTTGCTCATAACCTATTGTAGCGAAATTTAAGCAGTTAATTGTTAATTGCATACACTAGGGCATGAGCTCACCGCACGCGGTTTTAAATGTTTATCGGAGCCTATATCCATCTACAACACAAACTCCGCCATATACCATGAGTTCTATATCACAGTCCTAGTACAACGGCTACCCCACTCTTAAAACCGGAGAGTATCACTGCTTCGCGACAAAAATAGGCAAGATAGTGGTGCCTACCCGTGTGGGCTTACAAGATGCCCTATTGTCAGTAATTCAAATCTGTTTATTGTATGTCGGCTTAAAATGCTACCCTCATTATTAATAGGATTGAGGCACTCATGGTATTTACCTAAATTAGACATGCTAACTCTTGATAAAGCGCTGTGTTTGTTTTTTTTTTTTCTATGATAAATACGAAACACTTTTTACCGGTGGTAGGACCTCTTGTGAGGCCGCGCGGATAGGTACCACCGCCCCGCCTATTTCTGCCGTGAAGCAGTAATGCGTTTCGGTTTGAAGGGTAGGGCAGCCGTTGTAGCTGTACTAAGACCTTAGAACTTATACCTCAAGGTGGATGGCGCATTTACGTTGTAGATGTCTATGGGTTCCAGTAACCACTTAACATCAAGTGGGCTGTGAGCTCGTCCACCCATCTAAGCAAAAAAAAACTACCCGTGCGGGCTTACAAGGTGCCTTATTGTCAATAATTGAAATACGTTTATTATAATACCGGCTAAAAAGACTACCCAAATTATTAATAGGATTGAGGCACATTTACCTAAATTAGACATGGTAACTCTTGATTGGTGTTTGTTCTTTTTTTTCTTTGATAAATACGAAACATCGCATCACTTTGTAAATTCAATGCCATCAAAAGCCGTATGTATGAAGCTACGTGATGTTGTATCGCGAAATCATCGCGGGAGTCGATCGCAGAAGATGTCGCCCCGAGTCGCCACGTAGAGAGGCGCTGAGTACTGAATAATACATTGCGCGCAACTGCTGCCTTTGAGTACTGAGATGCGTGGGTCAAGTTAGAAGCGGAGGGAGAGCGACAGTTTTTTATTTTTCTTCAAAACTCAATAAAGTTTATGTTCGGTATTTTATCAGTGGCACGTATGTTGTTTGTTGATAGTTGCTCATTGTATTGGTACGTGTAATTATTCTGGATCATGCGTTTAGTCTAGTAAGCGTAACTGAAGAATATTCATTAGAGAACTCTAAATAATAAGAGGAAAAAAATGCTAATGGTAATTCTGATATTAACAGTCAGTCTGTATGGCATTGGAAAAGTTACAAAACACAATAAATTTGCTACTGGCCGATGCCTAGCAGGTAATAGCTAACAACTTGGTAATATTACTGGGGTCTTGGCGTTGCATTTTTTGTGAGATCTCTGATGCAGAGTTAGAAACCTCATCGTTTTCACGAGCCTAGGCATATAGTATTGAGACGGCATTGGGGTCCTTAACTTCCGATGTGTATACGTAGTTCGAACTGACATGAGTTTTTTTTTTATTGCTTAGGTGGGTGGACGAGCTCACAGCCCACTTGATGTTAAGTGGTTACTGGAGCCCATAGACATCTACAACGTAAATGCGCCACCCACCTTGAGATATAAGTTCTGAGATCTCAGTATAGTTACAGCAGCTGCCCCACTCTTCAAGCTGAAACGCATTACTGCTTCACGGCAGAAATAGGTGGGGCGGTGATACCTACCCGTGTGGACTCACAAGAGGTCCTACCACAAGTAATTCCGCAAATTATAATTTTGCGGGTTTGATTTTTATTACACAATGTTATTTCTTAACCGTGGAAGTCAATCGTGAACCTTTGTTGAGTACGTATTTCATTAGAGATATTGGTACCCGCTTGCGGGATGCGAACACCGTTGCATCGCTAGATACGAATTCACCGGACGTCTTGTCTTTTAAGCTACGACGACTTCGAAACACAAATCGCTGTAAGCTTATGCCATGGTCGGCATAATGTGCACAGGCTTTCTCGGCAAACGAATTTAGTGCAGGTGCCAATTTCGCGTTGGGCTTGGCTACTCCTTGTTCTACGATCTAGACTAGAATTTTTTAGAATTCGCTGAGCCATCCGAAATGACATTATGTTTTATGGCTTTTGAAGATTTTCACTCAGAATTCCAGTTCGAGGTACTTTGTCATCGAAATTATTGAACGTATATATTTATATGCGATTGGGTGTTGGCGCTTTTGTAAATAGTCTACAATACCTAGTCAGGTCATAAATTCTGTCACATGTTTAATGTAAAATAATTGAAACAAGTTTATTCATTATGTAACCATTCATATACCAAAATGAACTTAACAAAACATAGATTCTTATGACACTAAAGTTTATTCAAAATGACCTCCATGATTTTGAATACAGGCCTTCAATCTGCGCGGCCAGTCGTCTATCGCGCACGAACGAGGTCCATGTCAATATCGGCGGCTGCCTTAATCAAGGATGTCTTGAGTGACTCCAAATTGGGATGAGGCTTTGAGCACGCCTTTTCCTCCAAGTGTTGCCATATCTTGTAATCTAACGGATTCAAATCTGGACTGGAGGAGGGCCAGTCTTCGTGCCGGATGAAGTCGATTTCACGCGCCGCCAGCCAGTTTTGTGTGCTCTTCGTTCTATGAGCTGGCGCCGAATCTTGTTGGAATACCCAGTGCCTGTTATTGAACATGGTATGAGAAACAGGTTCCACAAGGTTCGTCAGGACTGTATTTTGATACACAACTGCATTCGTTTTTACACCTTTCTCACAAAAATGTACCTCTGTTAAGCCCCAATAAGAAACTCCCAACCATACCATGAGCGAGGATGGAAAATGACCTCGTTGGACACGCGGAATACGCTTGCTCGCTTCTTCACTACTGTGTGCGTACACCTTATCATTTTGTTTGTTGTAGCTCTCTTCTACAGTAAAAAATTTTTCATCCGAAAAAAGAATTTCCCGATATTTTTTTCCCGCGTACCGCTTCAACAAAGCGCGGCATCTCTTCAGTCTCAGGTCCATTAGACGAGCATTCAAACGATGTCCTGTTTTTCTTCGATATGCCCGAAGCCCTAAGTCTTCATTTAACACCCTTTTCACCGTGGTTCTGCTTAACCCCATCTGAAGGGCCAACAGTTTCTCCTTACGTTTGGGATTTCTTTGAATTCGCGCCTTCACAGCTTTTATCACTGCTGGAGTCCTAACCGACCGAGGGCGACCACTTCTTGACCTGTCATCTACACTAGAGTCTTCATTGTATCGTTTGATGGTACGATAAACGAATCTTTTGGTTATATTCAAATTTTTCAGTATGTTAAAAATTTGAATTGGCGCGTAACCGCAACGATGCAACGCAATAACTGCAACACGGTCTTCTTTAAGCGTCCACTCCATATTTAAAAATGAGTAAAATTCTAAAAGTATACATTTTTTATTTTCATGAACAATTCGAAATTCGAATTCAATAAACTTTTTTGTGGCCAGCATTCTAAAAGAAAAGTTTTTACTGTGTGACAATACTTATGACCTGACTAGTTAAATGTCCTACAGGACGACGTTTATGAATGGGGTGATTAAAAACGAATGTTTCAGGTAAATGATGAAGCTATGAAAGTTTTAATTCGAATTTAAACAAGCGTAGTCGGTAACAAGAGTAGTTACTCAACACCAGGCCTCGCTCTCCTCCTCTGCATTGCTGACGTCCATGGGCGACGGTAGCCCCACTATAAAAAAATCTTTAGCTGCATATGGTTACATTATTAGTCTTAAAGAGGGCTTTAGCTCATTTCAAAGTTGGGTTGATCTACCAAATTCCACGAATAGAGGCAAAATATTGAACAAAATCACCTGAGTTTGTATATTTATTCTCTCTGAGATCTCTTAAGAACTCGGCAAAAGTGCAATTTTGTTGTTTCTATTAATTACTTTTTATTTTTATTGCGTGGATAGATGCACGAGCTCACGGCCCACCTGGTGTTAAGCGGTTACCGGAATCAAAAGAAATCTACAATGTAAATGCCGCCACTCATCTTGAGATATGAGTTCTAAGGTCTCAGTATAGTTCGACGGCTGCCCCACCTTTCAAACCGAAACGCATTAGTGCTTTGCGGCAGGAATAGACAGGGTTGTGGTACCTACCCGTGCGGACTCACAAGACGTCCTACCACCAGTAAAGTTCACTAGTTCTCGTCAGTTAGTTACATTGCATAGCTTTCGATATTTTATCGGTAGTTCTACATAGTGTATAGCCATGATATTTCTTGTTTTTAATACAGTCTTGTTGTTCACAGTGTATCTACGGTTGTTACGTCCACTCAGCCATTTTGCCGACTTTCCACCGCAGATGCTATTGGCTGTTACAGGTAATTATCAATTTTGTACTTTACCACAAAAATCCCTGTAGATTGCACGGATAATTCCTTTGATTGTTTAGACAGGTGAATGAGCTTTCGGTCTACATGGTGTTATGTAGTTACCGCCTATTACCAGGGTTATAACCCATGGATATTGACAACCTAAATGCTGCCAGCCAAATTGAAATGTGATTTGTAAGTCTTAGTTCTATAGTACAACGGCTGCCACAATCTTTGGACTGGAACCCAATGATGTTTCGCGGCAGAAATGGCTCTACCTCCAGTGGACGCCAGGATCTAATGCTTACAGTCTGACGAAAGTGCAAAAAGTACTTTTGTGTTTCTATCTTCAGTGGACGCCCTACCGTTAAGATCTAATGCTTACAGTATGACGCAAAAAGGGAGTGTGGTAGGATGTGTAGGGAGTATGGATACCACCATCGCCGCGGAGTAGTCATGCTTTCCGATTCTAAGGGCGCGTTTTGAGCCCGCACGGATAGGTACTATCACCTCGCCTATTTCTACATGAAACAATAATGCGTTTCGGTTCCAAGGGGCTGGTAGGCATTGTGCTTTAAAACTGAGATTTCGATCCCATGTTTCAAGGTGGGTATTTACGTGGGTAATGTCTATGGGCTTCCGGTAAACGCTTTAGACCGGATGGATCGTGAGCTCGTCCACATATGTAAACAATGAAAATATATCGTGCGCTCCATCTATCGGACAGTTATGGAAACCATTACAAAGAGTTCCATTAATTGACAATAGACGTATAAACTTTAAGCTCAGTTGGGTGATTAAGCAGCATGCAAAAAGTTTACAACTAACAAACTAAAACACAAATATTCCTTTTATTAATTATTATTATTAAATTAGCAATGGAAATCATTTTTATACTATAGCATTAGATTTACAATACGTGAACTAGTTTCAAAAATGTACTTGATTATTTACATATATTTGGAGACGTTTCGCTGTGGTTACCGCTGGTAATCACCTTGACCATATAAGTTCGCAGTCTCAATTCATAGTACACCACCTGCCCCACCCTTCAAACTGGAACTCATTACTGCTTCTCTAAAGAATTAGGCGGAATAGTGGAACTACTACCAATTTGAGTTCACAAGAAGCCACTATTTACGCAAAATTATAATTTTTCGGGTCTGATTTTTACTACACGATGTTATTCTTTCATTGTGGAGGTCATTCGTGAATGTGTATTGAGTACGTAATTCATTGGAGAAATTATTACCTGTCTGTTGCATTCGAACATCGGTGCAGTCAGATCGCTTGATACGAATGCGCTGGGCGTCTTATCCTTTAGGCCACGACGACTTAAAATCGCCCACAACTGTATAAATAATAGTTTTTATTCTTAGAAAAGAATAGCCGTACTCGCCCGCTTCGCTAGGCATTTAAAATTAACACTATTATTTATTGTCATTATTATTAGGGAGTCTAACACTCATATAAATATTAGCCTACCCATTAAGTACATGTATTTTCTACATGGATACCAAGTTTCAAGTCAATAGGATGCATGGTTCAGTAGTTATAACGGAACATCCGTAAAAACCACTGTAGATTTATAACATATTAGTATAAATAACGATTATCTTATAATACTTTTCAATGTTTTTATTGCATAGATGAGTGATGTATCTCACAACCCACGAACTCTCAATACACCATACCACAATTAAAACCTTAGCAATTTTTTCAATCGTCAATATCAATCTAATTATATTTTTAAACAAATGCCTATTGATTTTGTTTACTTATAAAAGTTTTTTTGCAATCCGAATATTATGTGTAAGTTCATGTTGTTAATTTATGAGCTTGGCATTCCTCATGTTTATGAGCACCGGTGTACACTCATCATCACGACACGTAGCCTACGATTTATGGCAATAATAAAACTGGTACAACATATTTTTTAATATTTCACAATTTCCAAACTAAATTTCAATTTCATTGATACTATCAAATTTATTTTGAAACGCAAAAGCTCAGAGCGAAATTCCGTGACGTTTTTTCGGTGTTAGTAGAGATATTTGTTTTTTTTTTTTTACAAATTTCAACCCTCCATCCATCCGAATAAGGTACTTTTGCTCCGCGTTCAGAGCGATTGCTCCTAATGATATTATTTTCCAATACATTTCGCGTTTGAACTTTAATGTAAAATTAATAGGATGTCTCTTACGACGTTCTTTTGATGGTCTGTCGCAAACCGTAAGTCCGTCGAAGAAATTCTTTTCAATATTTTAGGTGAGTTCGAAGATTTCAATTTCAGATGTTTGATCTTTGATAAGATATTTTATTTCAAAAGAGTTCTTAGGTCTTTGGATCACGTCGGTGAGATAGGTTTGTCGTGAATCGTCTAATACTTCAAATTGATTCCGCAGAATTTATAGATTTCAGTAAATTCTAGTAAGGGGTGTTGTGGGTTCGTTCCTGTAGCACCATCTTGCCTATTTCTGCCGCGAAACATACGAACAATTCATCCCGGATACTCTCATATATAATTATGAAAAATCTTTCAGTCAAGTACGCGGCCCAAGCGCTTGAGAAGCTGAGAGCGTGAATAAATACTAGCTTTTTTTTTCACACACTCCACCTGGTGTTAAGTGGTTACTGGAGCCCATAGACATCTATAACGTAAATGCGCCACCCACCTTGAGATATAAGTTCTAAGGTCTCAAGTATAGTTACAACGGCTGCCCCGCCCTTCAAACCCAAACGCATTATTGCTTCACGGCAGAAATACGCAGGGTGGTGATACCTACCAGCATGGACTCACAAGATGTCCTACCACCAGTAATTACGCAAATTATAATTTTACGGGTTATTATTTTTATTACACGATGTTATTCCTTCACCGTAGAAGTGAATCGTGAACGTTTGTTGAGTACGTATTTCATTGGAAAATTTGGTACCCGCCTGGGATTCGAACATCGGTGCATCGCTCAACACGAATGCACTGGACGTCTTATCTCTTAAGCTACGACGACTTCAAACGTGTAGTGCGTAGGGCCTTAACATTCTTAAGGCTACAGTCCTCTATAAAAATCTGTAGAACGTCAAGACTTACATTTACCGCATGTCCCCTAGGCGCGGACTCCTCGTATAAGAATCGGCTGCAGCCCGTAAAAAAGGCGTTCACAGTATGATTTTTCTGGGCTCAAGTAGCCGCCAGCTACGCCGTGCACTAGTTTATTCATCTTTCACAATTTTGAAACTTTTATGCACAAATCTCAATGAAACATACAATCGAGCATAATACTAATCATTGATGAACTCACTTATTCGCCGTCTGAAATTTTGCATTACAAATTTTACCACCCGAACCCTGCCCTCAATGGAATAATTAAAACAGCAAATACCACGGTCCTTTGAAACTAGACGAAGGATTCAATTTCAATATTTCGATAACTACGGTCCGTATATACGTATGGACGGTCTATTAATTTATACAATATTAGTACGAATAACCGATAGGATACGAATATTATGAATAATTTATTGAATTGTAATCGATTTTAGTTTTGATATGATTTGATTCGTTTCCGTGTTATGTTTGAAAGCAAAGTTTAAGACGCTGTTATTATATTCAATTACTATATCGACGGGGGAAAACAGAAATGTCGTAGCTTGCGTTTTGGGCTAAATAACTTTTTTCACAATATTTTTTTTTTTTATTGCCCTTGTAGTCAGACGAACATACGGCCCACCTGATGGCGAGTTGTTACCGTCGCCCATGGACTTCAGCAATGCCAGGGGCAGAGCCAAGCCGCTGCCTACCGCTTAATACTCTCCACAAGCCTCGTTTGAAGAAGGACATGTCATAGCGTCATAGATATACATATCATACTCATACATATTCTTGTACGTATAAATAAAATAAAGCTTCATATGGTTTGAGTCTCATTTTCCTACGATTAAAACTGTCATGTTTTTTTTTCCAACTTGCTATCTCTATAAATATAATATGAGTTATGAATTTGTTTTTATAGTTTTATAGTTCTGGCGTAAATTTAGGTTTTTCTAATTACGACAATTCCGCTTTCTTCCGTCGATATTGTTATTTAGTTCACATTGATCACATTTATATTAATCGTCGCCGATTCAGCTCAAGAAATCTATACTAATATTATAAAGAGGAAAGATTTGTTTGTTTGTTTGTTTCGAATAGGCTTCGAAACTACTGGACCGATTTGAAAAATTCTTTTTCCATTAGAAGCCGACATTGTCCCTGATGAACATAGGCTACTTTTTTTATTTATTTTTTATTTTATTTTTTTGATTTCATGTGTGTTTTAATGTTTCCGAAGCGAAGTGAGGGCGGGTCGCTAGTAATTGATAAAGGTTAGGACTGATTTAATATGGATGTTAGTTTGATTGAACATGAATTTAAATTGAATGAAATGGATAATATGTATTTCAATGCTATCTATGTTATAGGCCAGTGATTTTCAACCTTTTTTTTTTGTTGCGGCACATATTTAACGATTTCAAATTTTGGCGCACACAAAAAAAAGATAAAAATTATTTACTTACTACAACACACTGCATAAATAGTTTATCAAAAAATTTGAATATACGAAATAAACTAAAATATACTATAATTTTTTTTTTTGTGGATTTCAATATATATTCGTGTTTAAAATATTTTTCTTTTAAAATGATATAATTTAATAATATTAACATTATTATATATTCGCAAAATTTGGCGGCACACTTTTGAAATTTGGCGGCACACAAAAGTGCCGCGGAACAGTGGTTGAGAATAATTGTTATAGGCTATAGTATATTAATTATAAGGCTATAGTAATTGCGTTGTGGCAATTGAACGTGGACTGTATTTATGGTTTTGAGATATTTATTGAACCTCCTCAATATAATTTAAAGACTTAATATGAGAGAAATATAAAATTGATGCGTTGCTCTTGGCGGCTAGGTTTGAAAGAGAATTGTTGTCATGGCAGACGTCGCTCGCGGATACTTTGAGTTCAGAAATGGTACAAATTGTTTTTATATTTAAAGAAAAAAGCTTCAAAGTGCGGTTGTTATTACCGACAATAAATATCGACCTTTGGAAAGAGACAATCGGCGATTTTCTAATTTAGGCTTCGTTATCTCTGTCACACAATGTTCAATATTTATTGCCGGATACTGTAAAATTTAATCTAACATGATTTGAGTTTTAGTTAAAAAAATGTTGATAAATAGTCAAAGACAAAAAAAGTTAGAGACAAATATTCGTCATCTGTTTGTTTATTATAAAAAAAAAATATTGAAACGTTTTTTACAAGATTAATAATTGCAAAAAAAATATAAGTGTAATTCATAAAATTACTATAAACCTTTACGTGTCAGAAATTATGGTCGATTTTCGACTATTGGACGACTAGCTAAGACTACCTCGTTACAATAAAAGACTACGCCGGTGTTTTTCGAAAAAATGGTCGACACAAATATCATAAAAGCTTATGACATAATTTCTCACAAGCAATCTATCGCGCAGGTTTTACTAGGTGATCGACCTCCTGTTTTAGATAATTTTAATTGTATTACACTGCATGCAATGCAAGGATGATTAAAATAAAATTGATGTTCAATGTCGGCGTATTACCAATACTATCATAACTTATTACTTTTCCGGATAATATAAATATCTAGTTTTCATGATTCGTACACATGATTAAAATCGCTTTTATATTTCAATTGTACGACAGGTCCTTGCATATCAAAATAAGCTATCGTCACATACTGTGATCGAAAATGAATAAAATCAGTACGAAACATATCGTGATTTGGTATCTCAGATTTTTTTCTGAAGCTTTGAACTGTGTGATGTTACAATGTCAATTCCACCCAACATATAAGGTTATGGTCTCAATCAAATTAAATTTTATTATGTCTCATAGTGCACGTTTTATATTCAAATGCAAGTTGTGCGTATCAGTGTCTCAAAGAACACTCTATCGTTAGCCTTTAGACAGTTTTAATAAAAATTTGAATACACAATTTATCGCTAAAGGCACATTGTGTATACATTCCACAGTTGAGCCACGAAAGCGTCTTAAGTTTACAGTATCTATATTTCTTGTTAGTCAAAACTGTTAAGATATCAGGCGGTCGACAAAAACGGGCGACGTCATTAACATTGTCAATGTATTTCCAACAGACTCCCGGCCGTAAGCACCCAGGAACGCATTTCACGGTACGTATAGAATGAATTCCCCTTTCTCGATTATTCCCGAGCTCTATGGCATATCAAATGATAAGTCCTCACTGCTGAAGTCCGTGAGTGACGAAAATCAATTACCTTCTTGATGATCCTCAATGATGAGATTCGTGACCTCCTCTAGTAACTTTGTCCCGGACTATTGCGCCAGCCCTGCCTATCTTCGGCTGCGCGGATGACATCGCGGACTGAGGTGTTAAGAGTTAAACGTATCTGGTGCGACCATCTTAATCTATATAAGTATATATAAATGAATTGCTGTTCGTTAGTCTCGCTAAACCTCGAGAACGGCTGGACCGATTTGGCTAACTTTGGTCTTGAATTATTTGTGGAAGTCCAGATAAGGTTTAAAAGGTAGATAAATATGAAAATGCTCGGAATTAAATAAAAATCACAATTTTGTTTTCCCTTTGATGTGTCCCCCGTCGGACGGATTCCTTTTGTTTTTGTTTTAAGTTTATTTTATACAAAAGTTTTGGTCTTTTATTTATCGATTGAGGCACTACGAAGTCTGCCGGGTCAGCTAGTCATATTATAAAATATAGCTATAACTGAAGTCATCGTAAAGGATAAAGCGCTCGATGTACTCGTGTTGAGCGATGTGATAATATCGATTTTCAGGTTCTAAGAACCAAATATTTTTTATTAAAAACTTACTAAATTTTCTCAAGGTTGACTTCCACAGAGAATGAATATCATCGTGTAATATAACTCAAAATCCGCAAACAATGTAATTCTCAAGATGGGTGGCGGTCACCTTTAGATTTTTATGAGCTCCGGTAACCACTTAACACCAGATGGACCGTGCGCACATTTACCTGCCAATAAATAAAAACTTGAAATAAACTTGAAATATTGGTATGCACAAACCTTCTTCTTCTTCCAATTTTTAGTACCAAGATCTTGGAATGCTAGGTAGAAACTTTAATATCGCAACCTGTTTATTGGTCTCTGCCCCTGGCTAAAAATGTTATCCCTGCAACCTCTCAATGTTTTCCAATCATCAAACTAAAGTTTCCGAATCGAATCGATCGATTTTCTACTTAATTTAGGATGCTGCAGCTCATTGGAGACCAAATCTTAGACCCTGTAGTCTAAAAGTCAGGAGCACTCACAAACCAATCAGCAAATCGAGGTGATGCAAATCATTATGACTTTCGAAAACCACACTGAAAAAGCGACACGTAAATGCCATCAAAACCGCATTGTGTGGTGAAACATACAAGCTAATAGAATTTGTGATTGAACGGTGCAACTGTTTGTAAGTAGTGTAACAGGTGTCGTAGGAATCAATGAAGAATAGCAAAGTGTAGATAGGCGACAAATATTATTAAAAAACTGACCATATATTATGTAAAAAAAATATGAAATGTATAAGAAGATATTTTGTTCGTATTTCGTTTATAATTAAAAGTACTTTCACGCATTTAATTCCGCTTTTATTTTTGTTGGTCAAGTACCTACCACGCTCGGGATAAATAATAAGTCGGTTTTGTGGTAGTGATGTTATTTAATCTTTGTCCGACAGTACCTAATAATGAGAGAAATTATTTGAAAATTTATAAAAAAAAAGGCGCCAAAGTCATGATTAAGTAAAAAATGCACAGATAATATTAAAGAAAATGAGGATATGCGTTTCGTTTCACGCTGATAAAGATTTAGAACAGTACTTAAATTATTTCCGACGATGAAAACTGTATTGTTTAGTAGAACAAAATTTACTTAGTAATTCGTTGTTTTTTATTGATCTACATGCGTAAAACGACCTCGACCCACCCGTTAAGACTCATAGGCTCTTATACCACCCCGCCTATTTCTGCCGTGAACCAGTAATGCGGTTCGATTTGAAGGGTGGGCCAGCCGTTGTATACTATACTGAGACTTTAGAACTTATATCTCAAGGTGGGTGGCGTATTTACGTTGTAGATGTCTATGGGCTCCAGTAACTACTTAACATCAGGTGGGCTGTGAGCTCATCCACCTATCTAAGCAATAAAAAAACTAACGAATTAGTACAGTATCATCAATTACGTCAAAAAGTAATGTGTGTGTCATGTTAATGAAGACCAATGATACAACAAAATATGTGTTATTGTAACATTAATGCTAATTCGAATATGCATATTCTTATGAGCATCTCAGAAGCATTACGGATGTAGACAGCTAATTCTAAAGCTACCCGGGAAATAGTCTATGACCTGTTTCCCGCAGTTAACAGTTCGTAATTTAAAGCCGAACAGGCAATTTCCCAGGCCTCAGGTATAGTTCCATAATGTTATTTATTTAAAGAATCGATTAAGTTGAGCTTTTGACGTTTAAGTTTTGATCGATTTCACTAGAGTATGAAAAGCACAATATTTTTCGGTCCACCTTACGATGGGTGGTCAGCGAGCAGCAGCGCTCTCGAAGTATCACATCAGCATACTGAGATCTTCAAGCAGCATTGCCTGCTAGTAGGGCGTATTGTCACCACCAGATACCAGCACCCTGCCAATTACCACCACGTAGCAGCAATGCGTTTCGGTTTCATAGGTACGCCAGCCGTTGTAATGTGTCTTGGGACGTAAGCTCACAGTAGCGTCTTCGAAACTGTACACGTGTATCTGCAATTGAGTTTGGCTAATATTTAACGAACTAATTAACTTGACTTAGGATAATTGGCTCAGACTCGGCGTGGGAGCGTCACGGGTACAGAACGATTCGAATTTACAGTTATTTTAAACTAAACAAAGGTTAGTTAGTTGGAAAGTCGATTAAAGCCGAGCTCGAGACGATTCTTGATTGTTTCGGTAAATTTGATGACGATCGGATGATCTCCTGGGTTATTGAGGGGATATACATGTAACCTCTATACGATTTATCTTAAAAGAGGTTAATCTCTATATATTCAACGGTAGGCAGCGGCTTGGCTTTGCCCCTGGCATTGCTGAAGTCCATGGGCGACGGTAACCACTCACCATCAGGTGGGCCGTATGCTCGTCTGCCTACAAGGGCAATAAAAAAATAAATAAAAAAAATATAAAAATGAATTGCTGTTCGTTAGTCTCGCTAAAACTCGAGAACGGCTGAACCGATTTGGCTAATTTTGGTCTTGAATTATTTGTGAAAGTCCAGAGAAGGTTTAAAAGGTAGAGAAACATGAAAATGCTCGGAATTAAATAAAAATAACAATTTTGTTTTTCTTTTGATGTGTCCCCCGTCGGACCAATCTCTTTTGTTTGGTTTAAGTTTATTTTACACAAAACTTTACATTGAGACACTACGAAGTCTGGCGGGTCAGCTAGTATGTTATAAAGATGACATGAATGGAATTTTGAAATGTTGTTTTATAATGTATTATTTTATTTACATCAAAGTAGAGCTTAGCCTAATAAAACTACAGCACAAACTGAGTTGCTCTATAAAGAGAAACAACATTTAAAGCTATTGCTTCACCACGTTTTTTTGATGTTTTTTATGTTTCAATATTCAAAAATACTTTTATATTTCTAATGTTCCTATTTCTGATGTTTAAATATTCAAAATTCCATTTATGTCATCTTTATAACATATTAAACTCTTTTAAGATAAAATCGTATAGAGGTTACATACATATGTGTGTAAGTCCTTGCCTGTCGTAGGGTGTATTAGTAGTAAAAGTAAATTAGTAGTAAAAAAATTTCGCCCAAATTAGACTCGAAACAGCTAATGTGTTTCGGTTTGAAAACTGGGGAAGATGAACAGTTCATCTTTCAACACGTTCATCATCTTTGTCATTCTTCGAACAGTTCATCATCTTTCAGATTCAATGAAATCATGTCTCAAAGTGTTTTATTCTCATTGTAAGGTAGGTAGCTTTCGGTAGGCAGCGGCTTGGCCCGGTAGGCAGCGGCCTGGCTCGGTAGGCAGCGGCTTGGCTCGGTAGGCAGCGGCTTGGCTCGGTAGGCAGTGGCTTGGCTCGGCAGGCAGCGGCTTGGCTCTGCCCCTGGCATTGCTGAAGTCCATGGGCGACGGTAACCACTCACCATCAGGTGGGCCGTATGCTCGTCTGCCTACAAGGGCAATAAAAAATAATAATAATATCCACCGTCTCCCGTAACCATTAAGTTGTGAATCGGTTCGCCCATTTAAGTAAAAAAAGATGTGTGGTGTCGTGGGACACCGGATAGGAACGAAGGTCCTTATTATAAAAATATTAATTTTAAGTTCTATTCGAGGTATAAAGAAAATAAAACTGGAGGTTTCGCAACAACCCACGGTCATTCAGTAACGTGCGAACTTATTATGGTACACTTCATTCACGGTTGTTTGCATAAGAGTTAGTGTGTTGCGCAGACGAACGCTCTGAGATCGTGGTCAATGAATAATAAAAAAATATGTTATTTTTTGCACGTTATTACAAAGTTAAGTCGTACACTGTGTGCATTACTAATAAAAATCTTACGTTACGGACGTTTTTCCGGTTAGGGTACCCCTCCGCTTCGTTTCAAAATTTCGCAGATTCGATTAAGGTCCCTCCAGGGTGTTTCTCGAAGGCTTGTATGACATGTCATTTTTCGAACGAGGCTTGCAGAGAGTGCTCATTGCTGACGTTCATGAGCCACGCTGACTATTTGCCATCAGGTTGACCGTATGTTTGCCTGACAACGAAAGCAGTAATAAACCCTTTGAAATTCGGCAGCTTTTTTAGGGACACGCTTGATTGGGATCAAGAGTCGTATTCTGTACATTCGTATCTGGAATTACGCTGTAAGTTATCTCTTTATGTGGCGTCGCAGCCGTTAGATGGCGGTACGAACTGCAACTTTCAACAATGGGACATTGAAAAATATAGGGCTATCACTCTTCTTATTTTTGGTTACATATTTTTGTTTTTTTTATGTTTTGCGAGATTCCGAGTTTTTTAGCCAAATACCTTGAATAAAAGAAACGGTATATCGTCAGCAGCGAGATAGGTAGGGAAATAAGGAGGGATTCGCTTGATTGATAGGGATGTAGGTATAGCCGAATCATCTTGGTATAATCAAGGTAATTATCTTGTTTGCAACGAAATTTTAAGCTGATTTTGATTCTAAGATCTAAATAAACCTATCATTGTGTATGTATATATGTTAGCAGATAGGTATATACATATAAAAATCACGATGTTTTTAATTAAATATTTGCGATGTGAGTTGGCTGCTTATTGTCGCTTAAGACATTTTGAAAACGAATATTTACATGGATAGATCAATGATTTTTTCGTCGACGTGCAACCTAACCTAAACATCAGCCCGCTGAGTTTCTCGCCGGATCTTCTCAGCGGGTCGCGATTCCAATCTGGTAGTAGATTCATTCGCGAAGCAATTGCTCTTGAGTTGTTAGGTCTCCTTCGGAGGCGCTCGGGCAGTTGTTAGCAAATCCCACCCCTCCTGGCTGAGCCTTTGCTCGCCAACCTGTCCTGGTGAAACTGGAAAGGCCTTCGGGCCACCAGTAATCTTTCAATCATAAAAAAAAAGATTTTTTTCGTACAACAAACATGACGTAATCATAAATTGTCGTAACGATGTCGAAATTCTTCAAGTATTAACAGACGTAATTGCTTGGGTTTTTCATGTAACTGTAATCACTATTAATCGACCACAATGAATGGTGATATTCAATAATGCGGCAGCGAAGCAACAAATTAAAAAGTTCACATTAAAGTCACTTAGCACTCGTTAACAACGCTACGGAAGCCATTACATAGTTCTCACTTTAAAAGCGACAACAAAAACCACATTTTAAGTACAATAAAACACACACGTGCAGCCCTGACCGACGGCCATTCCATAAATAATGTTACCATGTTTATTACCGCCATTTTGAAGACAAATGGTTAGTTATTACTGCACTCAGTTTAACATCGTGTGCTCTCGTCGGGAAATTAAAATATTCTATATAAGTTTAAAGCTATAAGTGCGTCTACGACTCAAAGAGAAAGAAGGGGAAGTTTTAACATTTAAGTTGGCAAAAATGCACAACAACATTTTAACGTAACATATTTAAAAAAAAAAAAAAAGAAATGTTATGAAAAATTATATGCTTACATGTGTTGTTAAAACCGCGCTTTTAGGTGCCAACGTAAGGCTATTTCTGCTGAGAAGCAAACATGTGTTTTCTGGTTTGAAGGTCTAGACAGCCCAAAATGGAAATGGGTCATCAGAATTAAGACATCATTTGGCAATCCCCTTGTAATGTTTGTATCAGCAAAAATTCAAGTAGGTCAATCTGTCCACCATCACATAAGCCATAAATATGTTCTGCTCTTTATTCCTTTGATTAGTTGAATTCAAGACATCGATGAATTGAAAATGTAAGTTTTTTTTTATTTATTGCTCTGTTGGGTGTACGAGCACATGGCCCGCCTGATGTTGAGTGGTCACCGGAGCCCATGGATATCTATAACGTAAATGCCGCCCCACACCTTGAGGCCTGAGTTCTAAGGTCTCAGTTTTTACAGTACAACGGCTGCCCCACCCTTCAAACCGAAACGCATTACTGCTTCACGGCAGGGCGGTGGTACCTACACGTGCGGACTTACAAGACCTCCTACCACCAATAAAATTGAATAATAAATGTCACTTCAATTACATGTATAAACGACAGTGCCATAGTTAAAAACCTTTTTAATTTATAATTGAGAATAATTTAATGACAATACAATAAAAATACAAATACAAAACTAGATTAAAAAATTAGATTAAAAATAATATATATTGATAGACCTTTACATTTCATTAGATTAAATTGGCTTAGATTTTATTTAGTTGGGAAATAATCCAAGCCAAACTTTTCCTAGACATAGTTGATAATTAAAAAAGACCACTTAATTACAATTGAATTGGTACAACCGGAAGCTCTTCTCTGCTTTATGTATACACTTCTCTTTGTCTCAGAAAAGTAAGTATATATATTTTAAACACGCCAGAGTGGATATCCCAGTCGTTATCCGCGTTACGATCTTTTATGACCTTCGACCTGTATTATTTTATTTTAAAATCCCCTTTATCGCCAGCTTTAAGCTTTGAAACGGCTATTCGCTTATATTGTTATAGCTCAGAACTAGCTGTTCACGTCTTACTCCTGTTAAGATTCCTTAAGTGACTTAACAGTGTCTCAGTCAGTGTCTTGTTTTATTAATAACTAGTGGCCCGCTCCGGCTCCGCTCGGGTCTTTAACAAAAATTTCAACGATATTGTTTTTTTTTTATAAAAGAACACTTATTGCGGCATAACTATAATAGTTAGACATATGCTAACACGACACATTTTGAAAATAATAATGTGTTCTACAAAGTCGTAGTACATATTTTATTCTGTCATAAATTGTTTTCGCAGGGCACGCTATGTAAAGAATATTTTAGGTAATTTTTTTACACTTTGGGTTATATTATTGGAGGTTTAGGAGGGATCGCTAATTTTTTTCAAAAAAGATTATAGCCTATGTCACTCGGGAATACTGTAGCTTCCAAACAGTGAAAGAATTTTTCAAATCGGTTCAGTAGTTTCGGAGCCTATTCAATACAAACAAACAAACAAACAAACAAATCTTTCCTCTTTATAATATTATTAGTATAGATGAACTAGACAATGCTCGGTATTTTTCTTTTTTTTTTTGATACATTGTGTTTTTTAGAAATTATATTTAAATACGAATTACATATTGATAAAATGATGAAATATTCCAAGATCGTTTAGGCATTTTTAAGTGAACACGTGAGTTAAAAACACACAAATAATATAAATAAACAATTCATTTTCTTGGTCTGACCTTAAACCAAACACTCATTGGGTTCGGGTGGCTTAACAACGCCATCTGCTCAAATAGCATTAGTGTTATTGTGTCTTTAAAGCAGTTAGTTGCTCTCAATTATGAAAAATAGTAATATTATTCGCCAATAGATGTCGGGAAGAGTCATAAAGTTGATTATCGATAAAGTTAATTATTGAAAAAAAACATAAAAAAGCAACATTTTCTGAAAATAAATAGTAGCTAGATCGATTTATCGTCCCCGAAAACCCTCTTTATAGTAAATTTTAGATAAGATGTACGGTGCATTCGTATTGAGCGATGTGACAGTGTCGGTGTTCAAATCTTACTGGTATCAACTTATCTAATAAAATAAGTACTTAATATGTATTGACAAATGAGTTTCATGGTGAAGGAATAACGTTGCGTAATAAAAATTAAACCCGCAAAAATTATAATTTGCGTAATTATTGGTTTTAGGACATCTTGTGAGCTCGCACGAGTTGGTATTATCATACACATTTATGCTGTGTAACAGTAATGCGATTCGTTTTAAAGGATGCGGCAGTTGTTATACTACATATAAAACTGACATTTAGAACTCATATCTCAAATGGGTGGCGGCATGTTGATGTCTATAAGCTCCGGTAACCCCTTAACACTAAGTGAGCCGTGAGCTTGTCTATCAGTTTAATTTTTATTGCTCTTATAGGCACCATGACGTAAGGCCTACCTGACGGTGAGCTATTACCATCGCCCGTAGACGACAGTAATGCCAGGAGCAAAACCAAGCGACTGTGTACCAACCAGTCATCGTTCTCGTCGAACCCGTCGCTCGCGACGAAGGGCTCGGCGAGTAAATTAACCCACAGACACAGCCCACTGAGTTTCTCGCCGAATCTTCTCAGTAGGTTGCGTTTCCGACCCGATGGTAGATTCTGCGAAGCACGCCTCTTGCTAGGGTTCGTGTTAGCAGCATCGTCAGGTTTGAGCCCCGTAAGCTCACCTACTAGTTAAGGTTACGCTGATATGGTCTCTCTAGACCATCAGCTTAGGTAGGAAAAAAGAAAAAAAAAGTTTTTTTTTATTGCTTAGATGGGTGGACGAGCTCGCAGCCCACCTGGTGTTAAGTGGTTACTGGAGCCCATAGACATCTACGACGTAAATGCGCCACCCACCTTGATATACCTAGTCAGGTCATAAATTCTGTCACATGTTTAATGTAAAATAATTGAAACAAGTTTATTAATTATGTAACCATTCATATACCAAAATGAACTTAACAAAACATAGATTCTTATGACACTAAAGTTTATTCAAATTGACCTCCGTGATTTTGAATACAGGCCTTCAATCTGCGTGGCCAGTCGTCTATCGCAGCACGAACGAGGTCCATGTCAATATCGGCGGCTGCCTTAATCAAGGATGTCTTGAGTGACTCCAAATTGGGATGAGACTTTGAGCACGCCTTTTCTTCCAAGTGTTGCCATATCTTGTAATCTAACGGATTCAAATCTGGACTGGAGGAGGGCCAGTCTTCGTGCCGGATGAAGTCGATTTCACGCGCCGCCAGCCAGACTTGTGTGCTCTTCGCTCTATGAGCTGGCGCCGAATCTTGTTGGAATACCCAGTGCCTGTTATTGAACATGGTATGAGAAACAGGTTCCACAAGGTTCGTCAGGACTGTATTTTGATACACAACTCCGTTCGTTTTTACACCTTTCTCACAAAAATGTACCTCTGTTAAGCCCCAATAAGAAACTCCCAACCATACCATGAGCGAGGATGGAAAATGACCTCGTTGGACACGTGGAATTCGGTTACTCGCTTCTTCACTACTGTGTGCGTACACCTTATCATTTTGTTTGTTGTAGCTCTCTTCTACGGTAAAAATTTTTTCATCCGAAAAAAGAATTTCGCGATATTTTTTTCCCGCGTAACGCTTCAACAAAGCGCGGCATCTCTTCAGTCTCAGGTCCATTAGACGAGCATTCAAACGATGTCCTGTTTTTCTTCGATATGCCCGAAGCCCTAAGTCTTCATTTAACACCCTTTTCACCGTGGTTCTGCTTAACCCCATCTGAAGGGTCAACAGTTTCTGCTTACGTTTGGGATTTCTTTGAATTCGCGCCTTCACAGCTTTTATCACTGCTGGAGTCCTAACAGACCGAGGGCGACCACTTCTTGACCTGTCATCTACACTAGAGTCTTCATTGTATCGTTTGATGGTACGATAAACGAATCTTTTGGCTATATTCAAATTTTTCAGTATGTTAAAAATTTGAATTGGCGCGTAACCGCAACGATGCAACGCAATAACTGCAACACGATCTTCTTTAAGAGTCCACTCCATATTTAAAAATGAGTAAAATTCTAAAAGTATACATTTTTATTTTCATGAACAATTCGAAATTCGAATTCAATAAACTTTTTTGTGGCCAGCATTCTAAAAGAAAAGTTTTACTGTGTGACAATACTTATGACCTGACTAGTTATAAGTTCTACGGTCTCAAGTATATCGCGGTGTATCGCGTTCCGACCCGGCAGGCTGGTTCTGACCCAGCGGGGTATCCCGGAACACTAGCAGCACCGCCCGGGCGGCCTGGTAGGGCCGCCGTACCGCGGAGACCGACGTCGTTGGTCGTCGACTATCGCCTCGACGACCCGTTGGTCGGGCGTCCTCGGGGTGGCGCCGCGTGTCTGGTTGTAGTGTTGACCGCGGGAACCCCCCTACTCTGACCGGGTTTTGACCCCGGACGGAGATCGGACGTCGGGTGTAAGAGTGCAGGGAGTCGTTTAGTGGGTGGGCCCTAAAATCCTTGGGCCCGCGGTCTGCTCTCAACACCTGCAGACCGTTAAGTCTCACATACCCCGCGCGCTCCCTAGGCGCGGGGACCTCGTAGGAGGCTCGGCACCCGGCCCGAAAAAAAAAACAAAAAAAAAAACCCTTCAAACCGGAACGCATTACTGCTTCACGACAGAAATAGGCAGGGTGATGGTACTTACGCGCCAATTCAAATTTTTAACATACTGAAAAATTTGAATATAGCCAAAAGATTCGTTTATCGTACCATCAAACGATACAATGAAGACTCTAGTGTAGATGACAGGTCAAGAAGTGGTCGCCCTCGGTCTGTTAGGACTCCAGCAGTGATAAAAGCTGTGAAGGCGCGAATTCAAAGAAATCCCAAACGTAAGCAGAAACTGTTGGCCCTTCAGATGGGGTTAAGCAGAACCACGGTGAAAAGGGTGTTAAATGAAGACTTAGGGCTTCGGGCATATCGAAGAAAAACAGGACATCGTTTGAATGCTCGTCTAATGGACCTGAGACTGAAGAGATGCCGCGCTTTGTTGAAGCGGTACGCGGGAAAAAAATATCGCGAAATTCTTTTTTCGGATGAAAAAATTTTTACCGTAGAAGAGAGCTACAACAAACAAAATGATAAGGTGTACGCACACAGTAGTGAAGAAGCGAGCAACCGAATTCCACGTGTCCAACGAGGTCATTTTCCATCCTCGCTCATGGTATGGTTGGGAGTTTCTTATTGGGGCTTAACAGAGGTACATTTTTGTGAGAAAGGTGTAAAAACGAACGGAGTTGTGTATCAAAATACAGTCCTGACGAACCTTGTGGAACCTGTTTCTCATACCATGTTCAATAACAGGCACTGGGTATTCCAACAAGATTCGGCGCCAGCTCATAGAGCGAAGAGCACACAAGTCTGGCTGGCGGCGCGTGAAATCGACTTCATCCGGCACGAAGACTGGCCCTCCTCCAGTCCAGATTTGAATCCGTTAGATTACAAGATATGGCAACACTTGGAAGAAAAGGCGTGCTCAAAGTCTCATCCCAATTTGGAGTCACTCAAGACATCCTTGATTAAGGCAGCCGCCGATATTGACATGGACCTCGTTCGTGCTGCGATAGACGACTGGCCACGCAGATTGAAGGCCTGTATTCAAAATCACGGAGGTCAATTTGAATAAACTTTAGTGTCATAAGAATCTATGTTTTGTTAAGTTCATTTTGGTATATGAATGGTTACATAATTAATAAACTTGTTTCAATTATTTTACATTAAACATGTGACAGAATTTATGACCTGACTAGGTATATCAAGGTGGGTGGCGCATTTACGTCGTAGATGTCTATGGGCTCCAGTAACCACTTAACACCAGGTGGGCTGCGAGCTCGTCCACCCATCTAAGCAATAAAAAAAAACTTTTTTTTTCTTTTTTCCTACCTAAGCTGATGGTCTAGAGAGACCATATCAGCGTAACCTTAACTAGTAGGTGAGCTTACGGGGCTCAAACCTGACGATGCTGCTAACACGAACCCTAGCAAGAGGCGTGCTTCGCAGAATCTACCATCGGGTCGGAAACGCAACCTACTGAGAAGATTCGGCGAGAAACTCAGTGGGCTGTGTCTGTGGGTTAATTTACTCGCCGAGCCCTTCGTCGCGAGTGGGTTCGACGAGAACGATGACTGGTTGGTACACAGTCGCTTGGTTTTGCTCCTGGCCTTACTGTCGTCTACGGGCGATGGTAATAGCTCACCGTCAGGTAGGCCTTATGTCATGGTGCCTATAAGAGCAATAAAAATTAAATTGATAGATAAGCTCACGGCTCACTTAGTGTTAAGAGATTACCGGAGCTTATAGACATCAACATGTCGCCACACACCTTGAGATTTAAGTTCTAAATTTCAGTTTTATATGTAATATAACAACTGCCGCATCCTTTAAAACGAAACGCATTACTGTTTCACAGCAGAAATATATATGATAATACCAACTCGTGCGAGCTCACAAGATGTCCTAAAACCAATAATTACGCAAATTATAATTTTTGCGGGTTTAATTTTTATTACGCAACGTTATTCCTTCACCATGAAACTCATTTGTCAATACATATTAAGTACTTATTTTATTAGATAAGTTGATACCAGTAAGATTTGAACACCGACACTGTCACATCGCTCAATACGAATGCACCGGGCATCTTATCTAAAATTTACTATAAAGAGGGTTTTCGGGGACGATAAATCGATCTAGCTACGATTTATTTTCAGAAAATGTTGTTTTGTTATGTTTTTTTTCAATAATTAACTTTATCGATAATCAACTTTATGACTCTTCCCGACATCTATTGGCGAATAATATTACTATTTTTCATAATTGAGAGCAACTAACTGCTTTAAAGACACAATAACACTAACGCTATTTGAGTAGATGGCGTTGTTAAGCTACCCGAAGCCAATTAGTGTTTGGTTTAAGGTTATACCAAGAAAATGAATTGTTTATTTATATTATTTGTGTGTTTTTAACTCACGTGTTCACTTAAAAATGCCTAAACGATCTTGGAATATTTCATCATTTTATCAATATGTAATTCGTATTTAAATATAATTTCTAAAAAACACAATGTATCAAAAAAAAAAAAGAAAAATACCGAGCATTGTCTAGTTCATCTATACTAATTAATTAATATTATAAAGAGGAAAGATTTGTTTGTTTGTTTGTATTGAATAGGCTCTGAAACTACTGAACCGATTTGAAAAATTATTCCACTGTTTGGAAGCTACACTATTCCCGAGTGACATAGGCTATAATCTTTTTTGAAAAAAATTAGGGATCCTTACTAAACCTCCAATAATATAACCCAAAGTGTAAAAAAATTACCTAAAATATTCTTTACATAGCGTGCCCTGCGAAAACCTTTTGGGTTTTGACCCCGGACGGAGATCGGACGTCGGGTGTAAGAGTGCAGGGAGTCGTTTAGTGGGTGGGCCCTAAAATCCTTGGGCCCGCGGTCTGCTCTCAACACCTGCAGACCGTTAAGTCTCACATACCCCGCGCGCTCCCTAGGCGCGGGGACCTCGTAGGAGGCTCGGCACCCGGCCCGAAAAAAAAACCAAAAAAAAAAACCCTTCAAACCGGAACGCATTACTGCTTCACGACAGAAATAGGCAGGGTGATGGTACCTACCCGCGCGGACACACAAGAGGTCCTACCACCAGTAATTACGCAATATACTTATTTTACCAATATCCTTATTTTACTTTGTTAAAGTCGGTATTTGTTTTTTGTTAAATTATTATTAACTTTAAAGTATAAATATTACAACATCAATGAATTTATCTTTGGTACTATAAAGCTTCTTAACGTAGGCCCGGAGTTCATTATCCGGCGCCTCGGTAATAAATAAGCACCATCCTTTATTTTCACACATCGCTTAACTCCGTACGTAAATGGTCCGGATTTTATGACTCTCTTACTGTCTCTACAGTTCGGAAGAGAGACTGTCTGTTTTAAATTACATATTTTCGAAGATTTACTCTAAGAGATTTACAAAAGTTAAAAGCTAAAGCTAAATGTGAAAGGTAATGTAAAGCTTAGCACTTTTATTTTTAAACTACCGTCAATTATATTTATTTTGCTAAGACTGATGAACCAGCTGGTGTTAAGTGTTTGTATGTGGTTCCAGGAGCCCGTAGACATTAACAGCGTAAAAGCCGCTTCCAGTCTTAAGGTATGAGTTCAACGGCTTCCTCAACCTTCATACCGGAACGCGAATTGTTACGCGGCAGAAATAGGCTCGTGGTAGGCAGCGGCTTGGCTCTGCCCCTGGCATTGCTGAAGTCCATGGGCGACGGTAACCACTCACCATCAGGTGGGCCGTATTCTCGTCTACCTACAAGGGTAATAAAAAAAATTGATTTGCAGCAAAGTTTGTAGGATATATATTATCACCTATCGACTTATATATCATACTTGCGTATCATGTTATGATAAATGTAAATTGATATTATAACTAGTATGTAATTATTTTATCTTGTAATGTATATTTTATAAATAAAACATGAAATTAAGTCATATACTGTCTTCGAATAATTAACTAATAAATATAATCGAGAAATTCCCCTAAAGTCTCACAACGTATGGCAGTTTCAGTCATTGAACTTGACAGATCGTCAATTGTCAAATTTAGCGACATATTACGAGTTATTGTTACACTTAATTTGGTATTATTTACACACACACACTTTCGGTTATTAGTTTCTAGAACAATATCCTCACAATATCCTGACAATAAATACAGATTTATATTGCAGACAGACTGTAGGCGTTCGATGATCACTAATAAGATTAAAATTGATGTTCCAGAACCCTGATATAGTGTTGGTTCATTACCTGAACGTGCCCTATCCTGATGACAACAAGCTGGCCGCAGTCGCACCCAGTTTGGCGCTCTGGGCTGACAAGAAAGAGTGGACGAAAGATGAACTGGTCAGCCAACTTAAGCCAATGTGTGAGTTATTTATTAGCGTATATATAAATAAATCATTGTAAATTTCGACGTCGTCGTGGCCTAAAGGATAAGACGACCGGTGCATTCGTATTGAGCGATGCAACGAAGTTCGAATCTCAGGCGGGTACCAATGTTTCTAATGAAATACGTACTCAACAAATGTTCATGATTGATTTCCACGCTGAAGGAATAATATCGTGTAATAAAAATGAAACCGGAAAATTATAATTTGCGTAATTACTGGTGATAGGACCTCTTGTGAGTCCGCGCGGGTAGGTACCACCACCCTGCCTATTTCTGCCGTGAAGCAGTAATGCGTTTCGGTTTGAAGGGTGCGGCAGCCGTTGTAACTATACTTGAGACCTTAGAACTGATATCTCAAGGTGGGTGGCGGCATTTAGATTGCAGATTTCTATGGGCTCCAGTAACAACTTAACACCAGGTGGGCTGTGAGCTCGTCCACGCATCTAAGCAATAAAAAAAATACTCAAGATTATACAGGAGTTACTTAATATAAACAAATATTATCCGAAAATCATTCGTTTATTCTTAAAAGAACTTCGCTTAAAACATCCTCAGTTTAATTTTCAAAGGAATTATTAAAGTACGTCCGTCAAAAGCACAACGTTGCTACGATTACAAAGTCTAAGCTCGAAAGCGTTTCGCGGGCTTTCCTTCAGTTCCTCCCCCAAGTTTATTTATACGCTCCGAAACGGACACCTTTGAATAAAATTATAACATTTACTGAATGAAATAAACGACTCGAACTCGGCTTCGTGCTTAAATTTGAATATATTGACAGAGGGCGTAGTACCTTTGCCGTGTTTTTCATTAAACTTTTATGGTACGAATATATTGCGTTTCACTGTGATATGTCTGGTAAAAGACGGTCTTAAAGATTTAAATATGTTTTTTTTTGTTTAGATGGGTGGACGAGCTCACAGCCCACCTGATGTTAAGTGGTTACTGGAGCCCATAGACATCCACAACGTAAATGCGCCACCCACCTTGAGATATAAGTTCTAAGGTCTCAAGTTTAGTTACAACGGCTGCCCCACCCTTCAAACCGAAACGCATTACTGCTTCACGGCAGAAATAGGAAGGGTGGTGGTGCCCACCCGCGCAGACTCACAAGAGGTCCTACCACCAGTAAACATGGAAAAACAGTGAACGTGGAAAACTTCAAAGTATACCTGACAGCGTACGCTTTGTCTCTGTCGTCGTTAGATTGTTTATATTTATTTATTGTTTCCTAAAATATTTAATATGTCGACATATAAAACACCTTAGCCGTCCGTGACCACGAAAACTGTAAAGTAATCGAAACATTGGAAATATAAGTGTGATGTTAATAAAAAAACGAATTTAAGCCGTAAAAGTAGAATTATTGTAATTAAAAATAATAATAACTGGGAAAAAATTACGCACGGTCACCCGGCCCTAAATTAAAATACCCTGTGTTATGGGTACCATAAATTTACATACGTATATTATATAACACCCAGATCAAGATCAAACAATCTTGTTCATATGAATGTTTGCCCGATGTGGGAATCGAACCCACGACCCCCAGCGTAACACTCAGGAGCGTCAGTCAACAGTCATAACTACTGCATCACTGAGTCAGTCAAATTACACAGAAAAAAACCCTTTGTTAGTTTTATTTTATCTAAGAGATAATTATATAAGAGATCTGAATTCGTGAGGCCACTCATTGAGTTTCTGATATTAATTTAAGTGAAATTTGTAATTTAAATTGTTTTTAGTCGATTAAATGTAATATTGTAATTAATTGATTGCAATAGAAGTTTTTGATTGCATATTAGGAGAAGGAGCAGCCTGGTACTAATAATAATAATAATAATAATAATAATAATATAGCCCCCTATAATCCAACCATACGTCCGAGTCGAACACCAGACTCACGTGGGGGGCGGACACGCGATATAATGTTACTGGCGCGGCTAACATGGCTCTGGGAACCCATAAAAAATGGAGAATCAAGAAATAAATATACGTATAGGGCCGCTACCTGGAGGTCGCCAGGGCACGTCTGGAGCTGGCGCTGGACGTGGCAGCATGCGGACCGCCAGTGGTCGTAGATTGAACAGGCGGGTCACGACCAACCAAGCTACTACAGCCGAAACACAAATCACACTTACACCAGACACTCAACAGGAATCAGCAAGAAGTGTTTTGCAGGACATGCTACCTGCAACCACCCTTGCTGGCAGAAACAGGCAGCGAATGAAGTGGACGGACGAAGTAAATAAACAACTACTTCGCTGCTATTACACGGTTACAAATTGCGAAAGTAATCTTACAGGATATCGCTTAGCACTCTACACGAAATTCATTGACATATACCCAGACCTTCACATAATATCAGAACAACGTTTAGCAGATCAGGTGCGAGTTATACACCGCAATAATAGAATCTCAGCCGCAGAAAGGGAAATAATTAAGACCGATGTAGAACAAAATCTACATAGTTTGACTTCAGTGTCTACAAATCCTACTAATTCACCTCCCATAAATCAGGAAAACATAATACACAGTACTCAACATGGTTCACACGATACAAATAACCGAAATACATTTAACTCAACAGAATACATAGTACACACACCATCGACAAACTCACAAATAACAGACCATTTGCTTACACCCTCATACACACTATCACACACACCATCTGCACATAAACAAGCATCAGATACCCAAACAGACCAACCTGATACTACAGAGAGCATACAACAAATAGAACAGATTTTGAACGAGAACTTCATAAAATACAAAGGAATTGATCCCACGCTACGACCAACTTTGTCAAAATTAAAAATATCCCATAAATTGATAAGTACAGTAAAAATACTAAATATTCTGATAGATAACAAACTGACAAATATCACAAATCCAACCATAGAAGAAGTACATGATCTTATATATAGTGCAGCAATGACTGCCACAACAATTCATACCAATAAGAATAAGCAAATGACATATACAGAAATAGCCCCTAGAACAAGTAATTCAAAACCAGCATGGGAAATACGTATAGAAAATAACATAGCATTTTTAAGACAGGAAATAGGAAGATTAAATCAGTTTATTGCAGGTAATCTAAGCACGAAAAAGCAAGTTAAGATGGGAATTTTGTATAAGAATAAAGAAGAAGCAATAGAAATCATGGATAAAAAAACACAAAGACTTCAAGCATTGTCAAAAAGATTACGTAGGTACAGAAAGTCTAATCAACGTCATAGGGATAATATGATGTTTAACACAAATCAGAAGGTATTTTATAGGAACTTTAATAGAGAAGCGGTTGTTAAAAATCTACCCGATATTACAGAAATACAGACATTCTGGGAAAATATATGGTCAAAACCAATAGAGCATAATAACGAAGCAGAATGGATCAAAACAGAACTAAATAAAACTCAACATGTAGACCCGATGTTAGAAGTTACAATTGATAGGATAGATATAGAACTAGCAATAAAAAGGACACTCAATTGGAAGACACCGGGACCAGACAAAATACATAATTATTGGTTGAAATATTTTACATCAACACACAGACATATTGCAAAAGCCTTCAATAAAATAATCCAGGAACCAAACACACTACCTATGTTTCTAACACATGGCAACACCTACCTCAAACCCAAAGACACAGACACAGATAATCCAGCTAAATACCGACCAATTACATGCCTCCCTACACTCTACAAACTACTCACATCCATAATTTCACACAAAATAAATGCACATCTCACTCATAATAAAATAATAGCAGAAGAGCAAAAAGGTTGCAGGAAAGGATCAAGGTGCTGTAAAGAACAACTAGTCATAGATACCGAAATACATACTCAAGTAAAACAATCACATAGAAATCTATATTTTGCATACATCGATTACCAAAAGGCATATGATAGTGTACCGCATTCATGGTTAGTCCAAATCTTAAAAATTTATAAAATACACCCAATGTTAATTAAATTTCTTCAACAGACTATGCAAAAATGGTCAACAGTATTAAACATAAAAACAGAAGCAGGAACCATCAAATCTAACTCCATAAAAATAGCCCGGGGAATATATCAAGGAGATTCTTTGAGTCCATTGTGGTTTTGCATGGCAATAAACCCACTATCTCAGATTTTAAACAACACTGAACAAGGATACATGATACATAAAGACACTAAGACTAAACTAACACACTTATTATATATGGATGACATCAAACTATATTCTGGCAATAGGCAACAAATGAACAGACTGTTAGAAGCTACTGAAAATTTTAGTAGCGATATCAAAATGAACTTCGGCACGGACAAGTGTAAAATAAATAGTATAATTAAAGGCAAACATCATGAAACGGATCCATACATACTTTACACACAACAGAACTCAATAATAGATAAAATGGATATAAACGATACATACAAATATTTAGGGTACGCACAGAGTATAGGATTAGATCACAGTAAGATCAAACAAGAACTTACCAACAAATACACAGAAAGGTTGAATATAATACTAAAAACAGAACTATCGGGTCGAAACACAGTTAAAGCAATAAATACATACGCAGTCCCCGTTCTGACTTACTCATTTGGCATTATTAAATGGACAACTACAGATTTAGACAAAGTTAATAGAGTAACACGAACTACATGCAATAAACACAACATTCACCACATACATTCAGCTACAGAAAGATTCAATCTTAAAAGGAAATTAGGTGGCAGGGGGCTCGTAGACGTAAAACACTTACACAATAGACAGGTACATAACATTCGCACATACATGTACAACAAATCTAATGATAGCCCTATACATAAAGCTCTTACATTAATATCCACATCTGGCACACCCTTGAAACTAAATGATAATAGTTATACTATAGATCCGCCAATAACAGATGAACAAAAAATAATTAGCTGGAAACAAAAAACACTACACGGAAAACATCCTAACCAACTCCAACAACAACATATAGACTCAGAGGCATCAAACGCGTGGTTATCCAAAGGCAATATATACAAAGAAACTGAAGGATTTATGTTGGCCATCCAAGATCAAGTCATTAAAACTAGAAACTATCAGAAGTATATTATTAAAGATCCATCAGTAGTCTCAGATAGATGCCGCCTATGCAACTCAAATCAAGAAACAATAGAACATATAACAGGGGGTTGTCCATTTTTAGCCAATAAACAGTACACAGAAAGACATAATAACGTTGCAAAACAAATCCACTCACAGTTAGCACTTAAATATAACCTATTAGATGAAACAGAACCATACTACAAATATAAACCTACAAGTGTACTCAACAATGAGTCAGTAAAACTGTACTGGGACCGAGACATCATTACGGACAAAACCACGACAAATAATAGACCGGATATTACACTAACACTAAAAGATAGAAAAATTACATACTTGATAGATATTACAATACCTAATTCTGAAAATGTAAGGAAAAAATACACTGAGAAAATACAAAAATATATACCACTAGCAGATGAAATACGACAAATGTGGCATCAACACACCGTTAAAATTATACCCGTAATAATTTCATCAACCGGACTCATTCCAAAATCATTACACACATCGCTCTCAGAACTTGATCTTAATAAATATTCATACATTGCTTTACAAAAATCTGTAATAATTGACACCTGTTCCATAGTGCGACGATTCCTTACATCCACTACTCAAACCCCTACAACACTACACAATGAACCAACTCACTTGGCGTAAGCCCGTGCTAGGTTCACACTTACCAGCATTAGCTGAGAAAAAAAATATATCCATAACCCATAATAATAATAATAATAATAATAAACGTTTATTCCAAACACAAATTAAGTCCAAAAAAAAAAAAAAAAATAAAAAAAAAAAAAAAGGTCTCACGGATCGTTTGGAACCTCTGGGTCTGCGGAGGGACTTCGGTTCCCTCTGTATTTTGTACCGTATGTTCCATGGGGAGTGCTCTGAGGAATTGTTCGAGATGATACCGGCATCTCGTTTTTACCATCGCACCTCCCGCCACCGGAGTAGAGTTCATCCATACTACCTGGAGCCACTGCGGTCATCCACAGTGCGTTTCCAGAGGTCTTTTTTGCCACGTACCATCCGGCTATGGAATGAGCTCCCCTCCACGGTGTTTCCCGAGCGCTATGACATGTCCTTCTTCAAACGAGGCTTGTGGAGAGTATTAAGCGGTAGGCAGCGGCTTGGCTCTGCCCCTGGCATTGCTGAAGTCCATGGGCGACGGTAACCACTCACCATCAGGTGGGCCGTATGCTCGTCTGCCTACAAGGGCAATAAAAAAAAAAAAAAAAAAAAAGATAACAAAAATAACGAGGCTCGGAAATGGTTACCGGCTCAGCAATGCCTAACAGTATCGAGACAATCGGTACTGCGGCGCTGATCTTCCGCCGGCACCTGCGGAGTGACGCGCACACCAGCATCAGACCGACCAATACACATTATTGTAAAATATATTAAAAAATAAAAAGAACATGAATAATAAAAAAATGAAAAAAAAACAGTTATGAAAAGGACAACAAAATGACATTATTAAATTAATTAAATAAAAATTGCAGTTGTAAAGCACAATTGATTATAGTACGGAGTAATTATATTTCATATTTTCGAATTTTTCTTGTATATTCAAAAGATATACTTTTAAATTTGTTTTAAAGGACCTTAGCTACTACGTACTAAGTGTTACCGGAGACATAGATTAAAGCCACCACCCATCTAGAGACTTGAAATTTTTACGTGTTTGATTTTATCACAGGATGTTATCACTGCATCCTAGAAGTCACTCTAGACCATATTTCATTTGAAAAATCGAAACGATTAATTGGATTAATTGAAACCTCTATTATTTAATTGTTGCTTACTTTTTGAAAGAAATCGAATTTTGTTATATTTAAGTGTCGGAGATCGATTCTTCACTTCAATTGATCGGTTTCAGATTGCCATACCTTGTACGATGCTTTTGCTTAATCATACCTTCAGGGCGTGAACTGAACTTTACTCGCTGTTATCACCTTTTTATAATTATGTTAGATCGGCCATAAGCCTCGTTTGAACGCCTTCATGATATCGAACAACTGTATTTCTTAAGTAACTCAATGTACTACACGATCTTAAGCGATATCAGGACCCGCGCACTCTAATGAGCTCGCCTTGAAAAGCTAATTTTCAATCATGATTATGTTTTTTTCAGTTTTCAGCGAAGACGAGCCAGACATCAACAGTGACTTGGAAATCACGGTATGTTTATTCTATTATTAACCCAAACCTCGCCACAAAGATCGGTCCTGTGTTGCTTGCGTCCAGCGGATCCCCACGAACCTCAATAGGTCGTCAGTCTATCTTGTGGGAGGCCTACCCTCGCTATTATTATTATTATTAGTATTAATTATTCATAGCGAATTAATGAATTCGAAGATATTTTAATTTTCCTATATTTAAATAAAGAATTCTAAACTAAACGTGAATCGATCACGACGTTATTCGTTAAAATAAATAGTAAAAATAAAAAGACGATTAGCCAAGTAAATAAATTTTTCGAAAAAAGCAGTTCCGTATATTTGAAAAATTAATTTTCGATCATAACAAATAACTTTTTTTGGAAATTGAGTTAAAAAAAATGTTTGAATTATTTTTATTAAATTCGGGTACAGTTATGTTTTTTTTTAAAAAGATTAAAACTTTACTATTTCAATTTTTAGGGCAAGATGTTCCAAACCGCTGAAACCGTTGAAGCTATCGTCGGTCAACTCATGGAGAAGCAACGAGCAGCTAGAGCAGCAGCTTTAGCGAGACAACTGGAATGCAGTTGCCCGGATTCCACCTGCCAGGATTCCAGAAACTGCACTCATCCGTTGCGACGCATCCAAGCTGCCAAAGCGCCCGCTTCAGATCACCATGTATCGTCGACAACCGGTCCTTCCCCACGTCCAATGAGCCAGCCTCCTCGTCAATATACCAGAGATCATAGACCTAGTCCACAGCAAGCATCACCTTTGCTGCTATCTCTTGGTCAAATCCAGGGCGGTGGAGGCCTGCTCATACTAAATGGCACCAGCAACACAACACAACAGCACTCATCACTGGTTTCTCCTCTGTCTGTAACGTCATTTGTTTGTGAAGATACCAGAGATAACAGATACAGACAACAATACAAGCCGACGTTTGTACTGAAGAGAGAAATACCGGACAGCCAGCCGACTTCTTGCATTCAAACTACAGAAGCATTTGAAGATAAGAAGCCGGAAATGAGTTTTGATAGGAAAATAAAAGTGGAACCAAGAACCAGGAACCAGATGGTGGCGAGCGCTCCGGCTACACCATCTCGATACCCTGATTTGGTGGAGAGGTTGGAGAGTAAAGTGTTGACAGAAAACTGTGATGATACCCTAGTGCTATTAGGAACTGACACTCATCTCGGGTCTAATGGGTTCTTTGACGAGACATTAGAATTATCTCACGAAGATATACAGAAAACTTTATCAGCTAACATGCCTACTTGTGAGCTAGATCGAAATGGAGTGCGATCTACAGACACAGCGAATGTTATGGTGTCAGGAATCGATACAATGGACTTTATCGAGAGCTGTGAAGCGGTTGCATCTCCAACCCAAGTTGTTGACGATAACGTGTTTGTCAACCTAGATGCTTTTGATATGTTAGGAGATTTTCCTGAATTGGAAGTTTTGGATCCAACATCGATATCTACTAATCCCGTGGTAAGAAATTATTTACTCACAATATTTTCTTTTTTATATGTATTTTCATATCTAAATATACAATGTAATGTTGTATTATAAGTGTAAGAAGCGCCCGGTACATACGTATATGGTACATACACATCAACAATTATTATATCAAGGCACTATTATGATAAATTAAATCATGATAAGTAATTTTTAGAGACCCTATTTCATTGTTGTTAAAAATATTTCTATCATTATTCGTCATTATAGTATGTATAAATACATTTAAACTTTTCAGATGTTTTAATATTAAAAATGAAGTATATTTATAAGTGACAATGTGCTGGATAAATCTTTTAAAAAATCACATATCATTTTCAGACATTATGCGGCAAATCACCTATTGCTGATGACGGCAGTGAGAAGATGCAGACAGAAACAAGCGAAGGAGCTCTTAATATTACAGACTATTCACCGGAATGGGCATATCCTGAAGGAGGAGCAAAAGTTCTTGTGGCAGGACCATGGACGGAATCCGCCGATCAGTACACAGTGCTGTTCGACAATTTTCCTGTACCATCGGTGTTGGTGCAGAATGGCTTGCTGAGATGTTACTGTCCAGGTGAGATTTGAAAACTTTTTAGTTAATGTTTATTTTTAACTAAATGACGACTCGTCAGTGTGTTTAGTACGAGTTGGAATGTTTGCCTACGTTTGCCACTAGGGGCGCTGTTCCAGCTACATTCAAATTTAAGTTAACTTTTACGATATCGAGAACGTTAAAAAACTCGCACTAAGCACACAATTTACATATAAAAGCAAACCTTTATGGACCAGAAGGAATGAGACAAAGTCATCTGTAAAACTAAATATTATAAATATGTGGCGATAAATACATAATGTAACTATAATAATAATATGTATACTTATTTCTATCGTTTCAGCTCACGAAGCTGGGCTAGCGGCGTTGCAAGTGGCTCGTGGAGGACGCGTTGTATCAGATGCTGTCGTTTTCGAGTACAAAGCGGGTCCGACGCCGGCACCATCTTCTCCCGCATCAGCACCGCTACCGTCACTCGACTTTAGAAGGTTCTCATTGCTGCAACGCTTACAGCGGCTGCACGGTCGCCTGCAAATAAAAAATGAGCCCATGGATGAGAATAATCAGGTAAATATTCACAGAAACCATGGTAACCGACATGTCTGGCCGTTCGCCGTTGGGTCTGGAAAGTTTTTGAGTGGCGACCGCGTACCGGCAGACGTAGCGTGGGTAGGCCTCTCACAAAGTGGACTGACGGACTATCGAGGTTCGCGGGGATCTGCTGGATGCAGGTAGCGCAGGATCGGTCTTTGTAGCGAGGCTTGGGGAGGCCTATGTCCAGCAGTGGGCGTCTGTGGGCTGATAAATAGATAGATTCACAAAAGAGAAACTTAGCTACGAGTTGCCTATCTTTGCCTGTGTCGTGGCACAATCGTGGACCGTGAAAAGTTACTGATGATATTTTAAGCCCGCATCGAATGCGGCAGATTTTGTAGTGTACCTAGTAAATAATGCGTACCAGATGGGACTTGTTTGTCTAATTAAATTGTTTTGGATTCGATGTGGCTACTTCTTCTTCGTCTTTGCATCATATATCTATGCGTATTTACAAACCGATACATGAAAATAAATTCAAGGCCAATAGAAGAAGGCAATTAATTAGTTCTGCGCTAAGACTTGAGTAACAAAACTGATAAAATTGAGATTGACTTCATAAATCTTATTAGCAATAAATAGTCTGCTCGGCTTTGACGCTGGTCTTCTCAAACTACTGATAATATTTCGCCTCCTTTTATCAGTCCTACCAGATTCCCTAGTTTTAAATCTTAACACTAAGTACTATCGTTAGGGCATATTATAAGTTATGCAACTATCATTGACAGGCCAATTAGCAACTCTGAATTCAATCTTATGTATCACTGTGTAACATCACTCTTGATTTGGTGGTGTCTTTATACTCAAAATCTGAAGATTTTCCTCCAGTTCGCGAAAACTAAAGTACTAAATTACACTCTTTACAATTTACAGCTTGAAGACGTCCAAATCTACTCAAACCCGAAATTTGAAGAGCGCTTAGTTACATTTTGTCAATCATTGAGCTCAAGGTCGTTTGGTAATCCCGAAGGGTTTACAACAGAGCCTGGCGAGGATGGTTCTACGATCCTACACTTAGCCGCAGCTTTAGGATATTCGAGGTTGACGACGGTCTTGCTCCGTTGGAGGCAGGATGACAGTAGCCTGGCGTTGGAGAAAGAAGTCAATTTGGGGGCGAGAGACAGCGATAACTGTACGCCTTTGGTGAGTATTAAATCACTCGACGCCCTGCCTTTGGAACATTGCTGCGGTAGCTATCATATAACGCAAGATTTTTGACAGATGCCTGAATCTCGTTTATAACATTTTCAAGATAGGCTTGCATATTTAAGTACATGTTCCTTTTACATGTTCATGTTGTTCTACCGAGCAATGTCACCCGCTCGATGGAAGATCGTTCTTTTCATCGTAAACTTCTAAAAGCTTAACGCAAGTTAACTTGGTCCCTTAATATTATTTGCTTATAACTAGCTCATGTTGGTAAATAGGCTCAATGCACCTCTGTTTTTATTAATTACCGGAATCTATAGATATGTTACCGGAAATGTATGAAATCAAGGAATTGTATACAAATCCTAGGAAATGTGTACAATTCCGATTCTATTTAGGAAATGTATAAAATATTGTTTGAAAAACTATTTAATGCATAGATATCCTAGGAAATGTATAAATTTCCTCGGAGTTGTATATAATTCCAATATCGTATTAGGAAATGTATAAAGTAAATGCTTTCTGTAATCAAACACGTTGTTAATAATATTTTTTTATTATAACACTTATTGAGACAATCGGGTAACAGTCATACCGTTAAATAATAATAATATATTCATATTATCTTACTAATTAAAACTTCTAAAATCAACTATCTATTAACTTTTAACGTATCACAAAATCAACTTATATTTATTCTTATAAAATAAAATTTTCATTTGGCAAGTAATCAGTCTGATAATTAAGTAATTATAAATGTCAAAGTATAAAAGTAAATCTTTATATTATAATACTTTGTCAGTCCATATAGCTATTTATTTTTGCAGGGTAAGCTCGAATGGCATTTGGAAGTACATAATACTTTATTTTTTAAACACAGACATCTTGATGTAGCACAGTTTTTCTTGCAAAGGCACTTCTTAAATCCCTGGCCGGTTCCAGTGGATTGCAAGTTGGCAACTGACCGTAGTGCAAGACTCGTCCCGCTGTCCCCGCGTACCCACCAATATCTTAAATGTTTTACATTTCCGATTGCTATTTAGAAAATGTATAGATTTCCTAGGAAATGTGTAATGTGTAAGTATAATATAATTTATTTCACACATTTCCGTGCGATTTTAGGAATTACATACATTTCCTAGGAATTGTATACAATGACGGATTACATACATTTCCGTTAACAGATATAACAATATCATTGTCATCACCCACTTTAAAATTAGAAGTTGCACTGACATATTTTGGTTTTTCAGATGCTTGCTAGTGCTGCAGGTCACACAGAAACGGCCGTAGTACTAGCACGATGGAGTGCTGGAACCCAAACAGAAGCTGGTGCCAGACAGGCTTCTACAGCAGCAAGGCGCGCTGGCCACATTAAGCTGGCCACTATGTTGGATAGGATACATCCACCGCCCAAAGACGGAGTGTTCGTAAGACCACATGGGTATGTTTGCATGGATATCGAATACTGTACGAAATGGAGACTCAAAACAAAATGATATGTTAATCACCAACTTGACTAGGCAAAATACGAAATCACAGTTTTGATGATAGCTGTAACGTAAATTAGATGCAAAAAAAAAACATTGCAAGTATACGCCTACATCTATTAGCGGCTATAGTTTTTTAGGATAAGTAGGTGAACTTGTTAGATTTATTAACTAACAAAATATGTGAACAGCTTTTTAAAAGTGACACTTAATACTAAGATATGTTGAAAGATGTCTGGAATTGTTCACTTGATTTATCATTAAACATGATTAAAGGATATTATCGTGATAGTCCGTGATAGCACATGCTTGTAGTCAAGAGATTATGTTAAAATCTCTGTTGCTGCTATTTCTATTTTCAATCTTCAGCGCCACGCAATGACTTCAAGATATAATCAGATCGACTGGTAGTATCAGTGGCGGAACGATACTATCGGTGGTCTAGTTCTCCTAGCAATTCTAAATTAATTAGATAGGAAAAAAGCTGAAGATAGCAGTACCGTGGATGAATGATGAGGAAGTTCTAGTAATACTTTAATAGGAGTCGCAGAGCCACGTATTCTGATAATAGCTTTACAAGCTACTATTGTTAAACCCTCTGTCCTAAAATTTAGAATCCCAATTTATTCTCCATTAGTAAAATAACTTATAACCTCCCGGCTTCTTCTTGTGTTCGTCCTCAACATACAGGTGGCATTCGCGTTGTAAATTGTTGAACTATATCAATAAAATTCATCCGAACGTGTTTTTTTTTTTTATTGCTTTGATGGGTGGACGAGCTCATGGCCCACTTAGTGTTAAATGGTTACCGGAGCCCATAGATATCTACAATGTAAATGTCACCACCCACCTTGATACATGAGTTGTAAGGTCTCACCTTTAACAGTAAAACGGCTGCCCCGCCCTTCAAACCGAAACGCATTGCTGCTTTACGCTTCAGAAATAGGCAGGGTGGCGGTATCTACCTGTGCGGACTCACAAGACGTCCTACCACCAGTATACATGTATCCATGGTGTATGTATGTATGTTAAGTTGCTACCCGCAAGCTTTCTCTGAGGAATGGCAAATGTTGAATTGATGAATGAGAAGATGCTGACAGAGTTACGGTAGAAAATGAAGCTAAGATTTGATGGAGATTAAATGGGGAAATAAAAGCGAAATAAACCTATGTCATTTCCTTTATTTATTTAAATATTTTTTTCAGATTATCCCAGAAAGGTCGCACGAGTAGCTTGGAGAGTAATCTAGTTAAAAGACCTTCAATAGATAGCGGCATAAATATGGCTGACGCATTTAGGTCTAATTCTGCTAGTGAAAAATTCGAAGGGGGCTCATCAACTAGGTGAGTTCTTTACTAATATCCGACAAATATATCAAAATAAAATATATCAAAATATGACTAAACTGATTCAAATTAATATGGAGATTTCAATAATTGGTTTTGAAGAGACTTGTTTCTACCCTCACTTCATAGAGTAGGATTTTTTTGTGATAACTTTAAAGGGACCTTAACACTTTGTATAATTATGTATATGTTTATTGTTTAATTTAAATATCTGTTAATGATTACGGATGTGCAGTTTATTTAACTAAAGACAGTGTTACAGATGGGAAAGAAGCACGTCATTGCCATTAGATTCAGATAATTCTGAGGATAGTCTTGGTGACGCCAAGATCGGTAGGAGAATGGACTTAGCCCTCTGTAAGTATCAAACACATCGTCCATATATCATTTCATAGAGTATTCGTTTTTCATTTGCTGACGATTATTTATTTATATCGGCACGGCGGCTGATAATAATGGACGAATGATATGTCGGGTTTAAGGTTCAGCTGCGTTCTCAAATTTAGACGACGTCGTCTACGGTCTTTCAGTCGGACGAGTTGAGTTCCTTTTGAGCCCGCAAGACATCTCAATGTAGTATAGACTACCGATAATTGAGAAGCTGATTTTTGTTGCTTGAAATTAGTTGAAACGTTTAGTCTGTAATGAGAGGCACATAATATTATGTTGACGATCGAGGTAAGATGTTGTCGGGTAACAGTTGAAGAGCAAAGTCGATGGTTGTCTAGAATGAAAAGGAACTCAAGTCGTGGGTCGGATGGTAAGTTGCGGGTGGTTCCCAGGCGAGACGGCCCCGCGGCGAGCGCAGAGCCCGCTCATAGACGTGGAGACGCTCTCCGACGCCGAGCCGACCAACGCCCCGCGCCCAGGTCAGTGCGCCACGCTCGCGGAGGGTACACAACACTTCATCAAGCTTCCACTCCCCAACATCTAAATTGGATACCTTTAAAAACAATATTTGGACAAATTCAGATCTAAGTTTCTAAGAAACAAAAGGGATTTATTGTAAAATACAACTAAGTCTGACATATATTTGAATTTAAGTTAATTGGGATTCCTTTTAAATAAATGAAGGGCTTAAGAAATGAAAAGTGTTCTGTACCATCACGTGCCGTTGCGTCTACCCCTCCGCTCCACCTTCGATGTTGTGAATGTAGTAGTTGCATCGCCGCTCTGGCAGCTCGTACCTATTCTTCTACCAATGAATATCTATATACTACCCACTCTGTCGCTACCTTCGAACGAAGAGTACGTTGTTAGACCACCTATTTAGATTTCTTCTGTGTTTCGATGTCCTTGTATTGAGCGGAGATTCCCGATTGTTGATATTTTATAGATTCCTATCAAAACTAAATCGATTTAGACTGGGCATGTGATATAACATGCCTGTACCATTAGGCCCTGGAATTTATTAACCAGATTTTTGCCAAAGATGTCACTAAAAGTCTGCCTCAGGAATGTCAGGTTTAAAATCGGTTTGGTTTTCTCGATGTTGTCTTTCGATGTGGCTTTCGATGGTTTGTCCTGGTCTATCCACTATCACTATATTATCACATCCAAGATCGGTTTCACTATAAAATTATATCTACAAAGTCCCACACATTTCAGACTTCGTACTGAGAATACTGAATCAACAGAATTGATAATATACTCTCAACAGTTTATTACTGCATGTTGGCTAAAACGCTTGCATGATTGGTTAAGAAATTCAATCGCTTTTTATGTGTAGTTTTGCTCATTGATAACAAAACGGTAAGTGCTTTCTTTGGCTTCAAGATGTTTTGGGCACAGAGACATTCGCACTTTTTTTGTTTTTTTTTCACGATCCTCAAGACATTCAATATCATCAATTTTACTGAGTGCGAAACATGAAACCTAAGTCCGAAGATATTAAAAAAAGAACTGTTACTATTTCGAAATAATCCAACTGTAATAGTGGTAATTCAATGATTATAATAATGGTAAGAAATACAAAAGAATACGTTTCTTTCAATTATTTTTGATGTGCGCTATAAGTGTTTAGAACTAGGTTAAAGTAAAAGAATGTACCGATGTATTCATTAGTGAGTCTAAATGTTGTCGTAGCGGAGTCGATGTGTTGGAGTAATATTGCGATGTAAGGTTTCATTGGATTAAACATTTTCAGGGGAGCAGGACGACAGAGTGTTCACGCTTGCCGAACAAATCATAGCTGCTATGCCAGACAGAATCAAAGTAAGTTACAGAAATCAATAAATTTTCAACACGTTTTTTTCCAGCTTTTCAACACATAATGTGTAACTTTGGTTAATTATTTAGGTGAAAAAGTACTTATTCACGGTCAAACTGTTTTATTATCCTACACTTAATTAACAACATATTGATCTTGGGATTGGCTGACCAATAAAGCGATATAAACTAAACAAAATGAACGCTTACCAAATTAACATCTAAATGTCTATAGATCTAACATCTAAATGTCTATAGATATAGCTTTGTAATTTATAATTCAAGGGCTATTTGGCTTAAAGAGATTCTTGGAACGTTACAAGACCGCCATTTAAATTTAAAATTTTTGAAAAAATATCATAACAATAAATCTTCATCAGCTATAACTGAAGTTCAATTAAAAACATCGAATTGTTGATACTGATACCAAATAAAACGGACCTTTAATTATAAAGGTAAAAGTCGCATATAAAGCGAAATGTCACTTAAACCAACCCTCGTTATGTATGATTTTCAACAGAACGAAACCTCATCCCTCCTATCGGGGTGCGGCTTGGAGACTGGTAGCGGTGAAGATACGCTTATGGTTCCCTTACTTGATGACGCTACCACTTTTAGCACCGAATTTAGTTTCGAATTCTGCGATAATACATACAGGTACCAATAACTCTTTCACGATTATTCAATCAGCTATTAGCAGTTTAGTTCATACGATTACCTACATTTTAAATTATCTTAGGAATTAAGATTTTTATTGATTTTGTGAACAACTTGATTATTTAATAGAAATATTATGTAATAATATTATCCATTTAGCTTGTCGAACATGAAGTCGTCGTGGCCTAAAGGATAAGACGTCCGGTGCATTCGTATGTAGCGATGCAACGGTGTTCGAATCCCGCAGGCGGGTACCAATTTTTCTAATGAAATACGTACTTAATAATTGTTCACGATTGACTTCCACGGTGAAGGAATAACATCGTGTAATAAAAATCGAACCTGCAAAATTTTAATTTGCGTAATCACTGGTGGTAGGACCTCTTGTGAGTCCGCACGGGTAGGTACCACCACCACACCTATTTCTGCCGTGAAACAGTAATGCGTTTCGGTTTGAAGGGTGAGGCAGCTGTTGTAGCTATACTGAGACCTTAGAGCTCAATCACAAAAGGTGGTTGGCGGTATTTACGTTGTAGATGTCTATGGGCTCCTGGTGGGCTGTGAGCTCGTCCACCGATCCAAGCAATAAAAAATAATAATTAAGTTTTCTCTTATTTCTAAAACAGATTTTATTTTTGTATGTACTAACGCGATGTTCGTGTTGTTTATGGCTTCTTTAAAAATACTAGTCCTCTCCCATATAGGTACTGTGGAGGTTCAACCCCGTCGTCGGGGTCAGTGTCCCCGGGGTCCACGTTGTCTCCGCCGCCCCCCTCTCCGCACGCCGCACCCCCTCACTCGTCGGCGACGCTACAGGAATTCCTCAACACTACCACTCACTTCTCTAATTTGACACTGAACGGTAAGAGTATTAGTTGAAGCTGTTTCATGTTAAACGTATATCCTAGTCATAATGTAGCCTTTAGCTGTGCGCCTGTACAGCAAAATCCCACAAGATGTTCAGAACCTACATATACATAGGTTTAAGAAAACTATTAAAGAACGTCTGTGCAATAAAGCTGACTATAAAGTCAAAATGATTATCTAGAAGATTGCACAAAGTGGGAATGAGTTGCTCGCTCCGGGCATTACAATATTGCAATAATTGTTACGTTATAATACTCATTGTAAAAATGAATATTAAAAACAAATCTAATATAAAAAAAATATCTAATATTTAAAAAAAAAAGACATGCCCGCTGAGTTTCTTGCCAGTTCTTCTCAGGACGGAGGCTAGTTTTTGTGAATTGGCGGTAGTTCTTTTTGACGTTCAACAAGTATGTACTTTCATTTATGTTGAATATGATTAATGTAGTTCCACTTCTAGAGGAGCTGGGCATTTATGCTGTCAAAGTCTCGAAACTGAGCTTGCTTACTTGATTGAAAGGCACGCCTTTTAACAGACACCGAGAAAGCGAAAGCGAAACATCAAAAATGAATAAAACTTTTGAAGTTCGATAGAAAAAAGAAAAAAAATTCAATTAACGACTATTGCGCAGTTCGATTTTTTTTTAATTGCCGTATGGGTAGACGGGCATACGGCCCACCTGATGGTGAGTGGTTACCATCGCTCATGCACGTCAGCAATGCCAGGGGCAGACCCAAACCGCTGCCTACCGAAATATATACCGATTATTATAGGTATTAGGTATCAACTTTAGCGGGCATATCTTTAACGTTTTTAATAAGTAATAGTATTTATAAATAACCAATTGAAATTGTTTAGCTCTGAATTTAGCATTCATTTTTGGATTTTTTTTATAAATTTCTCAATTGCTATCTCTGAAAAATAAATAGAGATAGAAATAAATAGAAATTATAAAAGGGTTAAAAATCTCGAAAAAAATCTATCTCATTATATGACTTACACAACGCACAGTAAATGCGAATGGGTGAAATAATTCGAGATTAACATGTATAAATTACTATAGAAAGTTTATTAGGTACTGTCTAGTTTGACCTATATTCTCAATATGTATTATCGTAACGCTTGAAATGTAATGTAATTTTTCGAATTTAAATTAAGTAATTTAAATTTTATATAGCACTAAAATATCTATGGGTCCTGTGAACAATTTCTGCGTAGATACGGAACGCATCGATTTACGATTAGTTGACGGTAGACAGCATTCATATTCCGAATTCGCTACCTACAAAATTTCCGTTACCACGTCTTTTCAATTTTGGAATCGACGCAGCAACAATGGACACTAAAAATCGAGTAATTAATTAATTTCAAATTCATTTTGTTCATTAAACGTCTCGATAAAACTAAAATATTCGAATCTATTAGTGATTGTTTTAAAGACAAGCTAGGCAACGTTCTGATTTCAACTATGAACATTTTTAATGGTGAATTGTTAATGTTTAGATCGGGAAGCAGTGTGAGTTGTACACAGCGGCCGTCACGATACAAGTGATTGTTTTAAAGACACGCTAGGCAACGTTCTGATTTTAACTACAAAAGATTTTAATGGTGAATTGTTAATGCTTAGATCGGGAGCAGCGCGAGTTATACACAGCAGCGATCACGATACAGAAGGCGTATCGTCAGTACCGAGGCAGACAGTTGCAACGGAGGGCAGCAGCGGCGGCTATCACTATACAAAACTGCTTCAGAAGATACAAGCAGGTACAGTCTAGGAACGAACCGCTATATCGGAATCAAACAAAGTTCTCGATTATTCTCGAATTGAACATCTGACATTGTCGTTTCTTATAAAAATGAATTGCTGTTCGTTAGTCTCGCTAAACTCGAGAGCGGCTGGGCCGATTTGGCTAATTTTAGTCTTGAATTATTTGTGAAAGTCCAGAGAATGTTTAAAAGATAGATGAAATATGAAAATGCTCAGAATTAAATAAAAATAACAAGTTTGTTTTCCCTTTGATGTGCCCCCGTCGGACGGATTTCTTTTGTTTGTTTTAAGTTTATTTTATATAAAAGTTTAGGTCTTTTATTTATCGATTGAGGCGCTACGAAGTCTGCCGGGTCAGCTAGTATTATAAAGATATGCTATCGTTTCTTTGGGTAAGGCATTCTCAAATGCTTCATCTAAATTATTATGGACGAGGAATAGAAGTTCGTATAAAGCTAATTTTCTGATATGACCTACAGGATCTATTGTCGAAAACATTGATGAAAAATCAGATAATACCGATAAAAAAATTGAGAATTAGGTATTTATCTGAAGGTCTTTTAAAAATAAGGTACATAGTTTGAAGTGATAGCCTCCAAAGTCGTATTATCATCGTAAAATGTGTAATTTTCTCATGTGTTCAGTATTAATAATTATGTCCGCTTATAAGAGATAATTCAGATAATGTAGAATTTCTCGAAAAAATAAAACATTTTTCTTCAATTTGTCAAACTACCGTCACTAGCGGATTCAAATCGGCTCTATAGATGTTTCGCTCGGAAAAAAAAATACCGCGCATTAAATTTTTTTTTTTTTTGAAACAATTTTTCTGATTATTTGTCACTAGCTGACAATAAGTCGCCTAATTCGAATTCCTGGTGATGCCAGTGCGTATTCTTATGCGTAATGAATGAAGTTCGCCTTCATATATTCTTAATCAAATAGACAAATGGAATGACGTCATGGGTACTCCTAGATCGATTCATCTCAATTTTTTATCGTCTTAGAGATTATGTATGAAGTTCAAATGCGCATAGTGTATACTTAATGATTTTTTCTTGCCAAGGTTCCGTATAACGTGTGCAAATTTAAATAAACGCACCACAGAGGTTGGTTTGAAAATATTATACTTCCAAAAGCGGGTTTAGTTAATTTTGTTCTTTGTAAAAAAATACAAATTAAAATTTATAATTTCCATTTTCATTATTATGAACGAGCGTTCAAGCTAAACCTATTTATAGTTTTCTTGATGTATTGACATATTTGAAAATATTTACGGCACTGATATCAGTAAACTCACCATCATGTGGGCTGTATGCTTGCCTGCCTACAAGAGCAATAAAAAAAAGAACATTCTAAAACACAGCTGAACTGCTGATAAGCGATTCGCGGCACCTACTAACACGAAAATTAAGTCGAAACATGTTTTTTTTTATTGCTTAGATGGGTGGATGTGCTCACAGTCCACCTTGTATTAAGTGGTTACTGGAGTCCATAGATCTCTACAACGTAAACGCGCCACCCACCTTGAGATATAAGTTCTAAGGTCTCGGCTGCCCCACCCTTCAAACCGAAACGCATTACTGCTTCACGGCAGAAATAGGCAGGGCGGTGGTACCTACCCGTGCGGACTCACAAGAGGTCCTACCACCAGTAAACTCACAAGAGGTCCTACCACCAGTAAACTCACAAGAGTTCCTACCACCAGTAAGCTCACAAGAGGTCCTACCACCAGTAAGAAGCGTATTTTGTTAGTTTTTTTAAACTATTTTTATTTCTTGATTAGTTCGCCTACTTGAAGCAAATGCACGCTGCGGCTACCGTCATTCAACGAGGTTACCGCTCTATGAGAGCCAGGAGAATCTCTACCCCCACCGTCAAGTAAGTTGATAGATTAATAGACCTTACCATCGAAGCTTAGCAGTAATAATAAATAGATATTGACTCGTTTCGGCTTGAAGTGCTAGAGCGATTCGAACGATCAAGTGGTATTTGCATTGTATATGAGCTTAGCACGAGGTGAGCTTTAAGCTCATTTACGTATCTATACTAATATATAAATCTATAGTGGTTTTTAGTTTTTTTTTTTGCTTAGATGGGTGGACGAGCTCACAGCCCACCTGGTGTTAAGTGATTACTGGAGCCCATAGACATCCACAACGTAAATGCGCCATTGAGATATAAGTTCTAAGGTCTCACGTATAGTTACAACGGCTGCCCCACCCTTCAAACCGAAACGCATCATAGCTTCACGGCAGAAATTGGCAGGGCGGTGGTACCTACACGTGCGGACTCACAAGAGGTCCTACCACCAGTAAAACTACCGTTATAACTACTGAACCATGAATCCGATTGACTTGAAACTTGGTATCCATGTAGAAAATACATGTACTTAATGGATAGGCTAATATTTATGTGAGTGTTTGACTCCCTAATAATAATGACAATAAATAATAATGTTAATTTTAAATGCTCAGCGAAGCGGGCGAATACGGCTAGTAAGCTAATAAATGAATTGCATAGATTAATGATTGCTGGAAATACGAAACTTTATCGTTTTCTCTAATTTTAGAAAATCGCTTGGTCATTGTTGTTATAGTCATTATTATTTATCACGTGTACGAGAATACAAGTGAATATAGAGGGATAAGATTTTTTTTAGTCTTCCCCATAAATGATTTCTGTTATTGAAAATAGTTTCATGTACAAAACTGAAAAAAATGTATAGCCATTATTGCTATGTACCTTTCACAGTGTTTTCTGCATTATGACGACTTTATTTGAACTAGGTTTGAAGTCGTCGTGGCCTAAAGGATAAGACATCCGCTGCATTCGTATAGGCGATGCAACGGTGTTCGAATCCCGCAGGCGGGTACCAATTTTTCTAATGAAATACGTATTCAACAAATGTTCACGATTGACTTCTACGATGAAGGAATAACATCGTGTAATAAAAATGAAACCCGCAAAATTTTGCGTAATTACTGGTGGACCTCTTGGGAGTCCGCACGGGTAGGTATCACCACTCCGCCTATTTCTGCCGTGAAGCCGTTATGCGTTTCGGTTTGAAGGGTGGGGCAGCCGTTGTAACTAAACTGAGAATTTAGAAATTATATCTCAAGGTGGGTAGCGCATTTACGTTGTAGATGTGTATAATCACTTAACACCAGGTGGGCTGTGAGCTCGTCCATCCATCTCAGCAATAAATAAAAAAATACAAATTGTTTACCTTGTCGTGAAATGAAAGTGCCAAACCAGGGATCCTTTTGCACTAATGATACGTCCCAGAATTTCATTTATACATTGTACCTAAACATTAGTAATTTTTTTATTGCATAGATGGGCGGACGAGCTCACAGTCCACAGTGTTAAGTGGTTACTGGAGCCCATAGACATCTACAACGTTAATGCGCCACTCACCTTGAGATATAAGTTCTAAGGTCTCAAGTATAGTTACAACGGCTGCCCCACCCTTCAAACCGAAACGCATTACTGCTTCACGGCAGAAATAGGCGGGGCGGTGGTACCTACCCGCGCGGACTCTCAAGAGGTCCTACCACCAGTAAAAGTCTAGATGAGGTAGAATGATATAACAGTTACAAGCAAACTGTACTGCCCCCTATTACTGATTTGATGGCAGTTAACGCAGTTAATCTCGTTTTTACCATCGCACCGCCCGCCGCCGGAGTAGAGTTCATCCATACTACCTGGAGCCACTGCGTTCATCCACAGTGCGTTTCCAGAGATTTTTTTTCCCATTTACCATTCGGCTTTGGAATGAACTCCCTTCCATGGTGCTTCCCGAGCGCTATGACATATCCTTCTTCAAACGATGCTTGTCGAGAGCACTTAACAGTAGGCAGTAGGTGGGTACCCGCGCAGACTCACAAGAGGTCCTACCACCAGTAAAAAAAGTGTACGCATTTTATAATACATGTGTTCATATTCATTTAAATTTAAAAAATTGTAATCAATATAGTAAAATTGTGTACAGGAGAACGTATTCGCAACGACGTCAAAATCAAGCAGCTCGAAAGATACAGCAATTCATGAGGCAATCCAAGATAAAGTGAGTATATTGAATTATTGAATTCAAATCTATATATTAATACGTGAAGCAAAAACTTTGTATCCCTTTTTACGAAAATTGCGCGGACGGAGGAGTATGAAATTTTCCACACTTATAGAGAATACAGAGAAGAAGTGCACAATCCTAATATATTTTTTAAATAATGCATAAAAGATACAGTAAATCAATAAAGAAAACATTACACACACTACATACCATGTATTTGACGCACACACGCATGCATACTATTTATTGTCAAACTTTTCTTCTTGACGTTGTTGTCAAATTGAGAATAGATTCAATATTGTTTGTCTTTGTTAATATTTTTTATAGTGTAGTCTTGGCGAAATTTGTGATTATAGAAGTATAAAATACAATCATAATAGTGTACAAACTTACAATTCCAATTAATTATAGTCGAATTTCGACTACTGCGGGACCTCTAGTATGTTTTTAATACGCATGCAACTTGTGTTGGTCTGACATATAGTGAACTCGCACGGCATGATACTATTCTGTGGGTTTCTGTCGCGAAGCAAGTTCCGATTACAGGAGTGGAAAAGTTACTATAACATAGCAAAATTAAACAGTCGATCGGCGTTTTTTTTTATTGCTTAGATGGGCGGACGAGCTCACAGCCCACCTGGGGTTAAGTGGTTACATGAGCCCATAGACATTTACAACGCAAATACGCCACCCACCTTGAGATATAAGTTCTAAGGTCTCAGTATATTTACAACGGTTGCTCCACCCTTCAAACCGAAACGCATTACTGCTTCACGGCAGAAATAGGCGGGGTGGTGGTACCTACCCGTGCGGACTCACGTGAGGTCCTAACACCAATAAACCTACCACCAGGGGCCCTAAAAAAACATTGGAACCGAGCCACGACAAGTGAATAATAATAATCACTTACGTGCGGGCGAGACAAGCGGCAGTGACAAAGTGACTACATTTGGGTAACATTACCGCCAGGTCGAAAAAAATTACAGAGGATGCTTTAGTAAAATTATTGAGTTGATGCATAATAATAACAGGTCTTTCGTGACATTTCAACACAACACAATTTGAGATTTATGTATCTATACTAATATTATAAAGAGGAAAGATTTGTTTGTTTGTTTGTTTCGAATAGGCTCCGAAACTACTGGACCGATTTGAAAAATTATTTTTCCATTAGAAGCCGACATTGTCCCTGATGAACATAGGCTACTTTTTAAAAAAAAAAGTATTTTATTTTTTTGGTTTCATGTGTGTTTTAATGTTTCCGAAGCGAAGCGAGGGCGGGTCGCTAGTATTTAGATAAGGTTCTTTTTTGTGGTGTTAAAAATGCTCGTATAATAACGTTATGAAAATGAGAGTTCCCAATATCGTCGGTTTACTTATATTATCTTCTAATTTATAATTTACGTAACCGCTTAAATAAAGCTCATGAATAAAATATATCACGAAAATGTAACAAGTTTTCCTGTTAATTTATTGTGTAATTTAATTAGAATTAGTTTCAATAAAGATCCAACTCAACTATCCGATTTTATTTGAAAAATATTGGTGCGTTTAGAAAAAATATCAGTTTAATGCACTTAGATAACGTAGCTATTGCCAAATCTTTTTTTATTCGATACTTTCTACTTTTTTCGGATTGTCAACTAAATCTTTGATTGTATTCTCCATTTATTATTGATAATTGCATGTATAATGCGGATGAAAGTTTTGAAGATTTTTTTTTTAATTGCTTAGTTGGGTGGACGAGCTCGCAGCCCCATCTGGTGTTAAGTGGTCACTGGAGCCCATAGACATCTACAACGTAAATGTGCCACCCATCTTGAAATATAAGTTCTAAAGTCTCAGTATAGTTACAACGGCTACCCCCACCCTTCTAACCGAAACGCATTGCTGCTTCACGGCAAAAATAGGCGGGGTGGTGGTACCTACCCGTGCGGGCTCACAAGACGTCCTACCACCAGTAAAAATAGTAATAAGTAATTAAATACAAATACAACTAATTATACAGAAGAAAATTAAATAGTCATTAAATACAAATGTATTGGATATTGTATATTAAGAGTCGAAATTTTTGGTGTATTGTTTGTCGTATAGTTCCCGTATTCCAATGCTTTTAAGTATCCCCTTTTTCTAATACTTATTTTTGATGGAAGTTAATAAGTTGTAATTTCGATTTTAATCTTAATTCATCGGAACAACAAAACTTGAAAAATTAACTCGTCCACTGTAAAAGTACATAATAATATATATGAGTATAATTGAGACCAAAAATTATGTAGTTGTCAGAATTTCTGCGTCGTTCTGTTGATGTCAATTGTGTTCATCATAATTTTAATAATATTATAATAAAAACAACAGCACCTGATGTAAGCTGATTTTTGTACATAATAGAACCAGCCTGAATTTTCATGATTTAACTACCTATATTTTATCTTTTATCTCTATATATAAAAATGAATTGCCGTTCGTTAGTCTCGCTAAAACTCGAGAAGGGCTGGACCGATTTGGCCAATTTTGGTCTTGAATTATTAAATTTGTGGAAGTCCAAAGAAGGTTTAAAAGGTAGATAAATATGAAAATGCTCGGAATTAGATAAAAACAACAATTTTGTTTTCCCTTTGATGTGTCCCCCGTCGGACGGATTCCTTTTGTTTGTTTTAAGTTTATTTTATACAAAAGTTTAGGTCTCTTATTTGATCTCTTTTCTTTGACCTCTCGATTGAGGCACTACGAAGTCTGCCGGGTCAGCTAGTCATAGATTAAAATTCAATTTGAAAGAGGGGAAATGTATCAAATTTATTTGTTCGTGTTTTGTAGTCTTCATAAATAGAATGGTTATTGTATTGGAGAAGATTGTTTCTTAAATATTTATTTGTAGACCGGACCAAATAGTCGTGTAAAAGGAAATATTATCGATGAGTAAAATAACTGTTCCTTCTTCTGATTTATTATAAATAAAATTAAATGCAAGCCTTTGTCTTTAGTTATATATTTTTTTCGTTAGCTATGTATGTATATTTTGGTTTTATTGTTAATCAGGCATTGAATTAAAACAAAAATAAATTCATTTTGGGTTATTTAGCATTGTGAGAACTTAAATATTCAAGAATAAATAATCTAATAAATAATTAACATCTAGCAATTTCTTTAGAGTAAATTTAAAATTGCTTCTGAATTCTTATGACCGTAATTGTTTACAAAATATGTACTTTTTCAAATCAGGTTTACTTATTATGTATGATTTGAAATTAAATGATGATATACTTCAGTTCTGGTCCTTTGTTTTTCAATTATTATAGTTTTCGAAATAAAGCTATATGACTTCCAAGAATTTTATAGCAAAAAAAAAATATTTTTTCATATCCACAAGTTTTGATATTTAGGAAATAGAATAAAGACGAAACAATGTAGGATATTCTCAGGCCCAAATATTTTGATTAACTTTCATTAGTCTAGACGATAAGCACATGAAAGGGAAATGGGTTAAAAAAAAGCGACAAACTCTCTTCTTTTATTTAAATAAAGCTTATCGCTGTGACAAATTATTCGCAGGACGTTGAACCCAATGTTTAGTGCGAAAAAAATAATTTGAATAAATATAATACAATACATAAAAATAATCCCCATAGACATCTATAACGTAAATGCCGTCACCCACCATGACACATAAGTTCTAAGGTCTCACTTTTAACAGTAGAACGGCCGCCCTGCCCTTCAAACCGAAACGCATTACTGCTTCACGGCAGAAATAGGCAGGGCGGTGGTACCTACCCGTGCGGACTCAGAACACGTCCTACCACCATTAATTCTTTTCTTCATGCTACGTGGCCATCCCACTTGAATTTCAATCTTTGAGCACATTTGACCGCGTTTGTATATTATGACACATATTCATATTCAGTACAGTTGAGTGAACCACATAATAGCGTCCTTGAATATCGTGACCTCGCGATGAAGCTTACTCAACGAAATCAAGATCCATCTTGATTTTTCCTTTCCACCTTTATTACATGTCCATCGAAAGGACACAGTACTAAATTGCTCACGATACTGGAAAATTAGGTATAGATGGATAAAGAAACTCTCATTTATAAATGTCTGTTATAGTTGATTTGATATTAGGTCGAGATAAGTTTGAAATGTCTAAAAGTAGCTGTTGCCTGTAATGATGGCGATTTAGGAGATTTTTTGTTTTCATTAATAGTTAATAAAGTTAAATCAGGATTATTTATGGTTTAGTTTATCACTAGTCATGTAGTTTGAAAAATAGCGAGTCCTGGTAATACCTACATATGTCTTATTTTGTTTTTTGCATCAACAATTTGCTGCCAATAGCTGTGATATAGTATATATAGAAATAGTATAATGAGGATAGCTATAATTGTCAACAATTTTACAATTATTTTTTATTGCCCTTGTAGACAGACGAGCATACGGCCCATCTGATGGTGAGTGGTTACCGTCGCCCAGGGACTTCAGCAATGCCAGGGGCAGAGCCAAGCCGCTGCCTACCGCGATTGGCTTATTTACTTAGTAATATTAAATCAAAAATAAACGTGAGATTTAGTCAGAGTTATGAAATTCGTATTTTTTTTACCTTTATAACATTATTTGGACCCAGTATGTCATTTGATTCAAAGTTAATCCATTCAGAGTGAGAAGTGAGAGTTACGTAATTATTCATAAAAATATAACAGTGGAGAAGTTTTCGCGTTCATCCTGCCCCGATATTGGGAACGAATTAAATTAAAAAGGGTGAAACTCAAATTTATGCGACCGCTTTTTCCCAATTTATTCTGTTTGTGTGTAAAAGGAACTCCCCAAATTGTTCAGAGAAACTCATATGCCGACTCCATTATGTAGCAGCCAAAGCCCTTTTCAATGGCGCAGGGGATATAAGGATATGATTTATATCTTTTGTCGGAAGAAATGTATAAAAATATCAAATAATGTTTGATACGGTGCGTGCACTACATCTTTACCCATCTTCTGTCGGTAGGCTTATCCGTATTCGATTTTATTTATTTGCATTTGATTTGTGGCTATATGTCAATATCTCTATTCGTATAACTAGTCTGGCCATAAATACTGTTACATAAAAACTTTTTCAGCTTTTTATTTTGAATTTGGAACACGTATGTTATTTTAAAAACTTCTTTCGATTTTGCGCCATGGGGCCGTAAAACTGTATGGATAGATTAGTCTACACTGAGAATTAATACCGCTTAGCTTTCTCCCGAATATGAGGCTTGAGAATCATAAAGTGTTAACCATGTCACTTCAGTATAGCTGTGGTTTGCTTGCTATCTTTGTTATCTTGAACAACAATTCTACTTCAAGTTTTCTAAGTCTAATTTCTTAACTAACAGATTCTCATCACATTCAACCCATTACGCCCAGTTTATTTAAGCCTTTACATAAATACAATAAGCGTTTACAAAGATATCAGGTTTTTATGGTCTCTGTTTTAAATAACTAGATGATTTATTTCTAGTTTGTTATTTTTAGTCTTCATATTAGTTTTCTTATCCAACGTTAGTTTATCGTAATTCGTTATTCAATCAACACAAAGTGGTACTCATTTCAGATCACTTTTCAAGTTGTCATCCAAATAATATGTAAAAAAAACCCTCCGAATAAAAATAAAACCGTCGCTATCATCATTCGCTAGCCGTCGGATCCCGATCAAATATCAAACTTCTTAATATCCATTGATACGCCGTTATTATAATGAACGACCGAACAAGCCGAACTTTCGGCGATTCGGTGGCTTCTAACTTTACCAAATTTTAATAAGAAAGCCGGAAATTTTCTTTCACTTGGCTTCATTTAGTTATATCAAAATTTTTTTTATTGCTTTTATGGGTGGACGAGCTCACAGCCCACCTGGTGTTAAGTGGTTACTGGAGCCCATAGACATCTAAAACGTAAATGCGCCACCCATCTTGAGATATCAGTTCTAAGATCTCAGTATAGTTACAACGGCTGCCTCACCCTTCAAACCGAAACGCATTACTGCTTCACGGCAGAAATAGGCATGGCAGTGGTACTTACCCGCGCGGACTCACAAGAGGTCTTACCACCAGTAAAGTACGTACTATTTTCTTTGAGCGATGGAATGCTACTTTGTTACAATATTCATATTAATTTACAATATTCATAGTGTAATTAATTTATTCTCAATTCTTATTCCACTTTATTCTCATAGTGTAGACCACTTTTATTTTAATTTCTATTGACAATTTTATCTCATTCGCCATCTTATCATATCTACTGAAATATGTATTATAAATTTGGGATGAAAACATCATGTGGTTTGGGTGGTTGAGTGTGACAGCCATTACATAATTGAGTTCGACCTCATACGAAGAGACGGTATAATATTATGTATTATAGTCATATTATTATGTAACCATACAACACCAGGAGATATGTGACGTCATACATTTCGATGTAACCTGTAAATATAGTATTTAACTATACTTTTTAAGTTATCGATCTCCTGCCCCATTACTTTTGGCATGATTTTATTTCACTTTTCTATGACCACTGCACAAAAACAGCAGATTTAAAAAAAATATAATAATACAAGTGGTATAGTTACACAATACATTTCAAAACAATCCCAAATGGAATCTCCATATTACACGTACGTGTCGTAGGCGTGTCAAATTTTTAACATCGTCATTAATAGATAATATTAACCCACTATGTTTCTCGCCAGATTTGTTAGTGGGTCGCGATTCTGAATTCCGATCCGGTGGTAGATTTTGTAAAGTACTACTCTTGCTGGACTTATTTTTTTTTTTTTTTTTTTTTTTTATTGCCCATGTAGGCAGACGAGCATACGGCCCACCTGATGGTGAGTGGTTACCGTCGCCCATGGACTTCAGCAATGCGAGGGGCAGAGCCAAGCCGCTGCCTACCGTTTAATACTCTCCACAAGCCTCGTTTGAAGAAGGACATGTCATAGCGCTCGGGAAACACCGTGGAGGGGAGCTCATTCCATAGCCGGATGGTACGTGGCAAAAAAGACCTCTGGAAACGCACTGTGGATGACCGCAGTGGCTCCAGGTAGTATGGATGAACTCTACTCCGGTGGCGGGCGGTGCGATGGTAAAAACGAGATGCCGGTATCATCTCGAACAATTCCTCAGAGCACTCCCCATGGAACATACGGTACAAAATGCAGAGGGAACCGAAGTCCCTCCGCAGACCCAGAGGCTCCAAACGATCCGTGAGAATGGGATTATCGACAATCCGAACGGCCCTCCTCTGTATGGAGTCAAATGGAAGAAGCTGGTATTTGGGAGCCCCGGCCCAGAGATGGGAGCAGTACTCCACGCGAGGCCGGACTTGTGCTTTATAAAGCAAAAGCCTTTGTCCAGGCGTGAAGTACCGCTTCGCTCTGTTGAGGACTCCCAGCATTTTGGCCGCCAACTTGGCTTTGCCTTCCAGATGACTCCGAAACTGGACATCGCTCGAAATCTCGACCCCAAGTATCCCAATACTCTCGGAAGGTTGCAGGGATACTCCTTGGAATTGCGGCGCCATGACAAAGGGGTCCTTCTTCGCAGTGAACGCGCAAACTTGTGTCTTTATCGGGTTAAATTGAACCAAGTTCAATTCACCCCATTCGGAGACTCGCCCCAGAGAGTTCTCCACTTCAGACACAAGTTTAGATCGTCTCTCTTGCACCGCGCTCCGAGAGAGACTCTGATGGCCGATATATCGCGCATCCCCCGTGCTATCATCCGCATAGCAATGCATGCCATCAATAGACAGCATGTCATTGATATACAGGATGAAAAGCGTGGGGGAGAGCACCGAACCTTGTGGAACGCCAGCGTTAATGGTCATGGTATCAGAGCAGTCACCGTCTACAACGACCGTGATGCTCCGCCCATCCAAAAAGCTAGCGATCCACTTGCAGAGACCCTCGGGGATTCCGTAAGATGGTAGCTTCGACAGAAGTGCCCTATGCCAGACCCTGTCGAAGGCCTTCGCGATATCAAGGCTCACAGCAAGAGCCTCGCCCTTGCTCTCCAAGGCTTCAGCCCACCTGTGAGTAAGGTATACGAGAAGATCGCCAGCTGAGCGACCGTGACGGAAACCGTACTGTCGGTCACTGATCAGCTGGCGATCTTCAAGATACTTCAGGAGTTGTATATTTATTATTCGCTCCATCACCTTGGAAAGCAAGGAAGTTATCGCGATAGGCCTATAGCTCGATGGGTCCGACCGGTCACCCTTCTTGGGGATAGGGTGGACGTGGGCGGTCCTCCATGAAGACGGAACCCTGTTAGCGCAATAAGAGAGGCGATACAGACGCGTTAGCGCAGGCGTCAGCTCAGGGGCGCACGTTTTCAGAACCACTGCGGGGATGCCGTCTGGCCCACTCGACTTATGGACGTCCAGGAGTCGGAGTTCCCGCCTGACTGCACACTGTGTAAAGCAGATCTCCGGCAGGGAACTATCACACCGGGGGATGTTCGGTGGTGTGGCACCCCCGTCGTCCACGGTCGAGTTCGAGGCGAAGAGTTTGACCAGAAGGTCAGCCTTCTCTTTCGCACTATGGGCCAGACTGTCGTCGGACTTTCGCAGTGGTGGGAGACTAGACCTGCAAAAGTTTCCTTCTGCGGCTTTGGCGAGCGACCAAAAAGCACGGCTCCCAGAGGGATAGCTCTTTAGTCGCTCGCCAACTCTAGCAACGTGCTCCGACTTCGCCTTGGCAATAACCTTCTTGTAGGACCTGGAAGCGGCGTTATATTTCCGCCTTTCCTCTGAGATGTTAGGGTCCTGACGTCTCCTGGCATTATCCCATGCCACGTATGCGGACCGCTTGAGGTGTGCAGCATCCCTGCTGGCATTGTTATACCAGGGTCTGCTGCGACCCCCAACGGGCACTTCAGAGGAGGGAATAAACAATTCCATCCCCTGGAGCACCACGTCTTTAAGACGGTCCGCACAGACGTCAGGATCAGCAGAGGAAAAGCAGAACCGCCCCCATGGGTAGGATGCGTAAAATTCACGCAATCCATCCCAATCTGCTGACAAATACTGCCAAACTCTTCGATACCTGGTCGTCGTTCGACGACTAGGACGAGAGAGTGGTGTGGCAGCACGGATAAGGCAGTGATCAGACGATCCGAGCGGAGCGTCGACCACCACACTGTATCCGGCTGGATCGGTGGTCAGCAGAAGGTCCAACAGAGAAGGCTCGTGCCCCTCAATATCTGGGACACGGGTGGGCTGTGTCACCAGCTGGGAGAGGCCGTAGGCCAGGGCGAAATCGTAGGCAGCCCGACCCGGGAGGTCAGTGGTTCTGGACCCCAACCACTCTTGGTGGTGAGCGTTAAAATCTCCAAGAACCACCACCTCCGCAGATGGGTACTGCTCAAGCACGCGGCTAGTCCCCTCTTGCACATGCTCTATCAGAGCTGAACCTGCATCACTGCTCTGGGACCTGTACAGGCACGCGTAGACTCGGGTACAACCCCCATGGTCTACGCGCAGCCACAAGAGGGACAGGTCCCGTTGTTCGAGGCCTCGTAGACGGCGACAACAGACATCAGCCCGGACGAATACACACACCCCGGCTTTACGCAGGAAGTTGTGCTCCAATACGTAGCCGGGGTATTCAAGGTACGAAGTATCATCCGGAGCAGATATCTGCGTCTCCGTCAGAAAAAGGAGGGCAGGCTGCGCCGTCTCAAGATGGTGGTGTACGGCGTCGAGGTTGCTGTGTAGGCCCCTTACATTGCTGAAATCCACATTAAATGTGGAATGGGGCATCGCCGACAAAACCCTTTTCCTTTTTTGTACTGTCATGTTTGATTTTTTTTGTTTGGAGAGTGGGAATGGGTGGGGTAGGAAGTTCGAAGCGAAATCATGACGATACCTGAATAAAGCGCGGAACACAGTACGTGCTCGACCACGGGTTGCGTGAGAGACTGACGCAGGGCATGGAAGGGCCCCCAGTCCACCCTGCGTGCGATCGCCGGGATCCACTCCGGTCTCCGACTCCGGCACGACGACCGCACGGCAGGATTTTACACCGGTTGGCGGGACAGCTTCCCGGGGCGGAGTTTAGTAGAGACACCCGGGTTCAGGTCCCCAACTGACCGGCGGGCGGCGGCGAACACCGTTTCACTGGGTCTCCCTATACCCCCGTCAAACAATCACGTCCCGCGAGCTCGCACGCACGTCTGCTCCGCATGTTCCAGGCATCATCAAGATTCACCCCGAACAAGGAAGAGGAAAGGGAAGGAATAAAACTGGCTCTCCAACCCACACGCCGGAACACAGCTAGGCTATTTGGCGGCGGACTCTAGTTGGAGGGTGGTCGCCAGCCAGTCGGACAAGTCCTACCACCGATTATGTGTTCGGCTCCCGTTTTGCACCACCCAGGGGTCACTTGTAGGGAATCGCGGGTTAAACCTACGGAAGCGGGAAGCAATCAACCCCTTAGTATAGCAAATTCTCTGGTTGAGTCCGTGGGCTGTCCGCGCTTAGCTGTCCTAGCCCTTTAGATTACCAGCGAATTGGTAGGGGGAAAAATGAGATCTTTGGTTATATTAAGTTACGGTATTGATTACATCTCTCTCTTTCTTTCTAATATTTCCATTTGTGTCTTTTTTCCTCATGTAACGATAAGAATTCATCGCATGTAATGTTTGATAAACTCCGTTCGCATTAAGACCTCAACATAATTATCGTATCATCTGGCACATGTCCCTGACACAAATAACAAATATATTACAATTGTACCGTTGGGATTAATTCAGTGAAAGTCGACAATGCATTTATTATATTAATCAGTATTTATTACGTATTGACGTAGAATATCCTCCCGAGAATTACCTTTCCAAATTTCTCCTTTTGGGCACAAGTTAAATTATTTTTGGCTCACTGGGCTGTATTTAAATCTCTTAAGAACTTACCAAAACCCTTTCTTTGCATTGCTTTATGAATGAAACATTTTCATTTTCGAAACCATTGCGTTTAAATAATTTAATTCTTACAGGCTCCGTTGTTTTGTTCCTTTGATAACAGGATCTTAAAATATGAAATTGTTTAAAAGTTTCTAGACTGTTCTATTAAATTAGGAAGCTTCGTGGTTTAAGCTTTGAAGGTCTTAAGGCTTTCGTAAATATTAAAGTCGGAAACTTTGCTGATTTTCATATTGAATTGTTAGCTTTTGAAATGTCCTCGGTTTGAATGTCGGCTATTCTTGTTTACACGATCCACTTAACTAATAAACATCCTAATTAACATTGAGTGGATTTAGGACAATGGATGTTTCAGTGAATTTAATAATTGGTAATTTTAGAGTCTTAAAACAAAAACTTGGTTTACTGCAGATCATGTTAAATTTCTTTAGTCTAGTGGATTTTCTAACAGTAACAACACTTAGTCGACATTTGAGGATTTTTAACTCATTTCAGTTATACCGTTTCCAGAAACACCATTTTGTATTTAATCGTGCTGTTTTATTCTTACAAATTGAAACTAAAATAAAGCAACATTGTAGAATAATAAATTTGTACATTTATATTTTTCTAGCACCAGTAAAGGTGCAAAATTTACGAGCTAGCCCACAGCTTGTATGTTTCTCTGAAATTATTAATTTAACAATCTATGTTATGTTCTGTTATTATAAGAATAATAAAACTATTAATAAAAGTTTATATACTATATTAATAAAGTAGACACTTAAATTTATATTTAACATATGTTTTTATTTTCACGCCGCTCTTAGTACGTGGGAAGAATTCACAACTAGCGTAAGTCATATTATTATGATGTCGGTGAATATTTTGATTTGAAGCTTTAGATATCTGTTTAATTCGTTCCGTTTTGTCCAAAGTTACAAACTCGAAAGACGTGCTTGTTGTTTCATTAATATTTGCATAAAAATTGGTGTTGAAGTTGAAAGTTTTACTAAGATTAGTAAATTTGTTTTAGGTTACAGAACGCACGAGCCGAAAGCGGGAAGGTGGTCCGGCTGTCGCAGGATGTCCGCCGAAACTCATTGCAGCGCATTACCAATACACCAACCACGCCCAATAGGTACGCCCAATGGTCAGACCGGTCAACCTAGGGACATAGATTTGTAAGATTCATTATCATCTAATTAGCGCATTACCAATACACCAACCACGCCCGATAAGTACGCCCAATGCTCAGACCGGTTAACCTAGGGACATAGATTTTTAAGATTTTAAGATTCATTCTCAACTAATTATTCAAAAAATTGAAATCATTGAATGATATCATTAAAATAAAATAAAACGAGTTATTCTTTAAATTTACGAGTAACAAATAACTTTTATCTTTATCATAATGCTGTGTTATAAATTATAGAGATAAGAAAAGTGACTGAAAAACTTTAATAAAATAAAAGGAATAAACAATATCTTTGAATATTCTTATCAAATTACCATAAAAAGGAAGTGTCACTCAATATATTCAATACATATTTATGCTTTAAACCAATTTTATTCTTCATATTGCCACGACTCTTTAGGTTATTTAAATAATATTAAAAACATTAGGTACATTAACTGGATGTTTTTCGTTTGGTTGGTTTTAGGATTGTGGATTACTTAGCACCGGAGTCTCCTATGAACGCTGACGAAGAACTGTTGCTTGAACTTCTGTTCAGGATGTGACCAGGAAATTACAATACCAACGTTATTTTGACCTGGGAATAAATACCCTTTATTTTAATACTTCACCACATTAGCCGTTTTCTCTTGTAGTCTACTCTTCTAGATTAGACTAGTCCTTCGATACTTTCATTTTCACTAGTTTCTTATTAAAACTTTTTTCTTAATAGGATTTAGAATCACAAATATTCAAGCATTGCAAAGTTAACGTTTTGAGCTCTTCATCGACTGTTTTCTGGTGACAGATACACTTCCAAAACAGGTCCTTTAATCTCGAGAGTTGTGAAATAACTCAAGCCTTGTCTATTTTTTAAATTTTGATCCTTCTTTTGGAATATCAAATGTGTAGTTAAATTTTTAAGCATCCTTAATATTTTCCATCTCCAATGGAGTTGTTTAGAAAATACCACTGTTTTAATTTTATTTTTATTTAGCCTTTCCTTAGAGATGACTTGTTCAGAGTTTTTCCCTTTTCATTTCGAACTCTTCAGGTCATAGACAGGGTTATATTTAGTATAAATTTTAATGTATTTATATTTTCAAAATGTATTTTTGAGATATTTGTTTTAGAACGTTTATTGGAATCGTATTTTGTGGGTAAACGCAAAATTTAAAATTGAAATCGATGGCGAATTGGCTGTGTTATCTTGACTATGTTATCTGAATTTAATTTAATTTAATTAAACGTAAATCGAATTTTGCTTACGCCAATCGTCAATAGCATTCCAATAAGCCCATTTCAATGGTTTTATCTTTGGTTGAAGTTTTGATGTTTTGCTTTGATCTTTAGATGGTCAAGTCGTGGATATTAGATTCTATGTTTACGGTGACGGAGTTTAGGTGTAGTCGTAGTTTTAAGTACAAATTCAAATTATAAAAAAAAAAATCTATTTCCACTGTTCTTGTAACGTAGATGCACTTAGCGTATTATACAATAAATCCGAGCTGTGAGTATTTTGAGATTTTATCGAGTTTAAGTATAAAAAAGAATAATTAATAATGTCGTTAGTTTTAAATGAAAGTGGACGAAATATTAACGTATAGTTTCAGCCTAATTAGTATTTATTTATTTTTAGGTTTATCGTTGATTTGATGCTTCATTATTAAATCTTTGTATTATTATAATAGTTTTTGAGGATGCTCGTGGCCCAGCCGATTATAATGAATGTATTTCAACCCAAAGAGTTCTGGCGGGTTTTCGATTGGGCGCGTACAGTAATCAGTTTCAGTGTCTCTGAAGGCAAATGTACGTAATGTGAAATGTGTTCACGAGTGGTAAATAATTGGCAGCGTGTTAGCAATGTTGTAATTGCTAACGGCATGAGTGAGGGTTAAGCTTAACCCATCTACACGTTTCTAATTTTAATTATTAACTGTAATACAAAATCTTTAACTTTTCTTAACTTGTTTTGGATGAGATTCATCATTAACTAATTTCTCATTTTAATTTACACCCATCCCAGTTCCTACATTGAAACGAGATTAATCCTCGAATAACGTTTTTATCAATAAAATTAGATAGATTTCGTTTTTCCAAATCCTAAACGAATGCTAAATGCCGTAATTAAATAGCGTTTAATGGAAAAAATATGGTTGTGTGCCGTTTATAATATAGACAAAAAAAAAAAAAAAAACTAACTAACTAATAATTAATGTTTCCTCTTTCTGAATTCTTATATTTTAAAAGATCTTATCAAGTTAGTCGATAGGGTAAGTTAGTCAGTAGCTGTAGCTTATTATAATAAGAAGTAAAGCGGCCGTCAAAATATTTTCGATTCGTATTTTTATAAAGCAAATGTTACGAATGACTACGATTGCTTCGCTTGCACAGGCCTCGGATCTGCCTGCGATGGAAAATCACTCCTAAACTCTCAGGAAACTATATTCTATAATCGAATGTAATTGTTAACGTGTTTAGTTGAAATTTTACGGAATTAGTTTGATGTTGTTTTGATTTTACATTCCGCATTCCCGAACGACAGGCCCAGTGTTGAAATTTGCGAGGGATTACGTCCAGTTTATTCGAAGCAGATCTATGTCGGCAATCGAGTGTTACCTCTTCGGATGGATTGTCGATTATCGTGTTGGTAAAAATTGAGATGACGTCACGTATCGAGGATTGAGAATAACCGTCCAGTTGTGGCGGATTGCACCCTCCGGTGGGGTATAGGCGTATATCCTAGCACCGCCTCAAGCGAACGCAGCCGCTGTGCAACCAGCAAAATCGTTTCGCTTGGCGTATGGAGCACCAGAGGGCGCACGAATACAACTTGTATATTTCATATTTTTGGATCGCTAATTTTAAGATGTTATATTTATATATGTAGTGTTGGCGGATACAAAATAATAATGATAATAATGTAAAATGATTTTAAAAAAAATATAAGACAGTATTTCGAAACGTATTACGCCAAATGTTTTGATGTATTGATTTTCCGACGAAGTTTTAAGTCCGTTTTTATTTTTCTTACTTCGGACGTTGTACAGATTGTTTAGCTAGCTAGTGGTCATGCGTATATTTTAAAATAGCATGCACTTTAGCTTGTTAAGCGCAGACGGAGGCGAAAAAAAAAAGTAGAAAAAAGATAACAAAAAAAAAAAGTAATAATATTTTTTATTGTAACGCGAAACATGTGAAAGCAATAATATTTTTATGGTGAACTCCAATATGTAAAGATATGTATTTTAATAATCCACGCGACGTCACGTACTTAGGAAGCTTGTTAGTTTCGCTGGGAATTGTGATGTTTTTATGAATAAATACATTTAATTTACTCATCTTTTTCAAAACACAAGAACCATTGAGATTAAGAAATTATTTCGAAGATTATCTGATAGTTATGAACAAAAAAATTTAACTGGATAATAAAGTATTGTATAATATTAAGTGCAATACGGTTTTGTTTTTATTTACCTTAGTCGCGTCTTGCGTTGTGATTAGTAAAATACACGCTGTTTTTGTTATATAGTAATTTTATGTGTTTTCGTCTCCCAATTATGTATTCTACTGAGTCTGTTCTATGTAAAGCGTTAAAATAATATTAGATTTGTTATTTATCACTTTTTGATTTAAAAATTTTATATAATTATATATTGAAATTCATTTCAACTGAAATGATAGTTTTTTAGCGGAAACGCGAGGAGTCAGTCGTGTGTATTAATAGTTTGTTATTAGGCTTTCTTCAAGTACGTACTGGGACATTATTTTATTCGATCACATCTTTTCTTGTTTCATTGTAGTTCATTTAATTCTAAATTCCATCCCAATGGATTACTATTTCAAATAATTTTATTATTTTATTCCACTCCATTACCCATATAACAGAGAATGTATGGATAATTAAAAATTGAAGATTTTACAACTTTACTTTGGCAACAATGGCTTGGATAGACGATAATTGCCATAATAAAAAAAACAACGATCTTTTAAAGACAGAAGCATAACTATCCATAAGCAATATTGAGATGGATATACTTGAAGGTCGTTTCTTACTTTCTTTTCTTACTATATCGACTGTAGGCATCGTAAACAATTTCTTCCGCATCGTTCATAGGTGTGAAAGAACCTCCGTTAAGATTTTTTTTTTATAAAATTTGAATGCGATTGTATTTAATCCGTGGTTTATCTAAATTTTAAAATTATAATGTAAAAAAATCTCATGAAAACATCACAAATCCAGCGTGGCTTAGTAACTGACCACAGCTGAAATATAATGCACTAGAAGTAGGTATTAGTTAGATAAAGATTACTAATTATATATTTAAAAGAAAATAAAAAGTTCTTGAAAAAATCGATACATAGAATTTAAAAATTAAAAAAGTTTGACTAATGTACTTTTTATTGTTAAAAATATAAGGCTTGTTCACACGTTTTAACTTTCATTAATCGATAAGTATTTCTTAATGCTAAGAAGTTATTGGATTGGTAAATAAAAGACGTTGAAGCGAAGCTATCTTGTTCGATCACATCCGTTCGATGATCTCTGGTAGAATGTAGCTGAGCATTTACCACAATAATGCTCAATACTGGCTGTAGATTAATTCTGAAGAATGAATCCAGCTGGTCATGTCTTTCGCTTTGAAGGGCACGAAAACTGCTGTTCCAATTTGAGAGAGATTTTAACCTGTCTTAACTTTTTCGACCGTGTTCTATGGGTTCCGGTAACTTTACGGCTGTGATGTTCTCTGTGTAGGACCCTCCATTTGTCTTTACTGTACGTTGTTTTGTGTTCAAAATATATCGTTGCTTCATTTAGATGATTATTTGGATAGATAATCCTAATATAATTTACTTGGTTCTTTGCTTAGTGATCGAACAAGCAACGCTTGAATTTAGTGAGAATTTTTAACTTTATTTGAATTTGCGTGGGCAGGTGTTTGTGAGCTGATTAATGATAATATGCCAAAGGCGTTTTCTTTTTTGAAGCGTGATAAAATGATTTTGTTATTTAGTGCGTCGTATTATTTTTTAAGGACGGTTGTGGCTTGCCTTGATTTTCAACAGCTGATTTCATGTTTACCCATTTCTTATATTATTATTCAATCAAAAGTTCCTGGTTAATAATTCAAAGTTAATTAAAATTGTTACTGGTGGTAGGTGAGTCCGCACGGGTAGGTACTACCACCCCGCCTATTTCTGCCGTGAAGCAGTAATGCATTTCGGTTTGAAGGGTGGGGTAGCCGTTGTAACTATACATAACTTATAAGGTGGGTGGCGCAATTTAAGTTCTAGATGTCTATGGGCTCCAGTAACCACTTAACACCAGGTGGGCTGTGAGCTCGATCACCTATCTGAGCAATTAAAAAAAATGCTTTGAGATTTTATTTTTTCTTCTAATTTCACTGCAATGTCAAACTATTTTGATCGTGCGTATGATTGGTGCCAATGAGCCATTTATTTCTATGACATTTTAAGCAGAGCTGTTCTGTCGGCTGTCGTCTAAGAAAACGAATTGATACTGTGGACAAGATATACTCCAATTCATATATTGCTTTGATTTTGAATCGATTTAAAATAGATAAAAGCTCCGGTAAACATGAAATCGGCTGAGTGAATACAAATTATTGATTTTATTTGATAATTGAGATTAGCCTGCCTAAGCTGTATTGCATATCATATAGTATAAATTAATGTTTTGTTTTTTTAAAGAAATCGCGAATCAAATTATTTGTTTTAATAAGTTGATTTTAGCGATTCCTAAATACTTTGTTATTAAAAACGAATATATAAACCTATTTTATTGAATCGAAGATAATCGAAAAGAATAACTTTTATTACCGTGACGTATCACGGAAGTATCAGGAACCCGAACTTACAGCTTGATGTCAAGTGTTTACGGATCAAAATCGGTTATCAATGTTGTGATGTTTAGAGGAAAAGCGTGGAGATTGTATAGATAAAGAGGTGGAGCGGGGATTGTAAATAAATGAAACGGAAGAGTTACGAGAAAGTTCTTTTCTTAAAATAGGTTTATTCCAGTTTCAAATAGAAAATTAGAACGTAATATTTTTTTCTTATACTCTTGATAGACGCAATATGTTTACGATATGTAACGATTTTCTAAAAATTGTTCCAATCTTCATGCTAGGTAGGAATTAAAATTAGCGTTAAAATTTATTTAATATATTTTTTTGTACTTAAACCATTAGTTTAATGCTGTTAGCGAATTTAATGTTATTTGCTTGAAAATAGTTACTTGTTACGTTCCGATATTTATTAAACTTATTATTAAACTTATGTTATTAAGTTTTCGTTTTTTTATTAGCAATAATAAGTTTAGTTTTATTAATTTTTTAATAGAAATCGTAAGTAATGTTACTGCCAGTTTCAAGGTTTCTAAAAAATAAATTGAAAAAAAAAACACCAAATTTGGAAGAATGTGAGTTTGTGATTGTATCCAATAGTGGCGAAAAATGAACTAGAGTTATCTTTACGCAGTTAAAGACTGTTTATTCTGTCTTTAAAATGGTCGAAGAATCAAGATTGCACGCGTGCTATTTACTTCTCTTAAATTTATCAAATATCCAAAATGGTGTTTCATTTTATTTCAATATTAAATAACAGGCTCATACGACTACGGTTCTAACATTTCTGGCAATGTGTTAGCCTTGTATCGACATTGTTAACACCATAAGCGAATATTGCATTGAAGCAAACCTGTTTGTATGTCAGATTAATGCGAATAAAACCGTTGTTACACTGATTAAAATTTCCGGTTAACATTTCCCAAGTATAGTTGAAAAATGTAGAAAACAATTAAAAAACACGTAGATAATTCGTTGATTTTCGTTTTTTTGACTAATGCAAACCAGCCCCTTTTGAAGCGGCATTTAAATTCAAACTGATGAAATTCGCATCAGTTTCCAGCAAGGTACATACAATGTATTAGAATTGAAGGTTATGCTTTTGAAAATAATAATGTAATTGTATGCATCTCAGAAACAAAGTCTATTGAGTATTATTAGAATAGTTATTATGCAAACACAGCTTAAAACAATTAACGACACAATTTTAGAATGAAAACAGTTGCTTAATGCGCAACCCAATTAAATTGGTATTGAAATATGTAATAAATAGCTCCGAGTCTCAATCGTGTTCTAGTTTCATATTCAAGCTTTATCGTCGATTGAGACGTGTTACCAGAAGCGTAGGAAAGAATATAATATGTATTGTAAAAATTAATTTTGCCACTCGTAATGCGACTGCTATGTCGGATCTAGGAATATCAATGAAATTAAGAGTGCAGTTGAAAAATCTTTTTCATGTAATAAAATAATATATGTCTTGCAATGCTTGTTAACTGTAATTTTTATATAGCTATAAGGTTACTAACAATGAGTATATTGTAAGAAACTTTATAGCTAATTCAAAATCTAAATAAAATTTAAAAATTCTTTTAGTAACTGTTTAAGTTAACAATTTTCTTGACAAGACAAATACAATTGTGTAAGTCACAAAATCACTAAAAAAACTGCAGCATCTATAAAACAGTGGCATATTAATTTTATCATAGAATGATGATAAAGAATTTTAGGCGGAATTTTGTTTCAAATTAAAAACAGTTGGGCATAAGAATGAATGATGTGTTTGTTGTCAAAGTGTACTTTTTAACAAAATAAAATAAAATCTTCCTTTGTAATTACTATAATCTATAAAACAATACGAAATTGTGATTTAATGCAATTTAAAATATTACTGCTGAATATAATATAATGTTGTTTTATTTTATTCAAAACTAGTGGACCCGGCGAACTTTGTTCCGCCACACGGTTTGTTTCAAACACATCAACTGGTCAACTTCAAAATTCTACAATAAATAACCATAGAATATATTACGTTTAGCTGTCAGTTGCGTTTTGTTATTACATATCAGTTGCGTTTTGTTATACCACGTTTTATGACACGTCCCAATGAGAACGTGATAAAAAGTCTATGTCCTATGTCCTTCTCCTGGTTCTAAGCTACCTCCTCACCAATTTTCAGCCAAATCAGTTCAGCCGTTCTTGAGTTATAAATAGTGTAACTAACACGACTTTCTTTTATATATATAGGTGTCATTATTATTTTTATATCCCCTTTTTTGTTACACTGGAAACGTCTGAATTGACCTAGCCTTGTCAAAATGTGTGTTTTGTTGTGATGTGTTTTTGTCTTTGAAAAAACAAAAATTAAGTATTGTATTCTTGTCATCTTCATTGTACGTATACTATCTATCTGTATACATAATATAATAATGTGTAAGAGCGAAAAGCTGTTCCCCAAATTAAACTAAAGCTGGCATACTCATATGTATATCCTTTTCTATACATCTCTATTTTGTTCAGGAAGAAAGATTTTGTATGGTACGGGATTCTAGATTATCGACTTCTAGATATACCAAAATTGACATACCCCTCCAGTTGCAAAACGAACAGTCTTATTCTAGATTATCTACTTCTAGATGTACCAAAGCTGTCATACCTCTTCCAGTTGCTAAACTACTACTCATATTCTAGATTATCTACTTTTAAATGTACCAAAGTTGTCACACCCCTACCAGCTGCAAAACTAATACTCATATTATAGATCCTCTACTTATAGATGTAACAAGTTCTCAGACACCTTCCAGTTGCAAAACTACTACTCATGTTATAGATTAGCTACTTCTAGATGTGCCAAAGCTGTCATACCCCTTCCAGTAATATGCATATTAAATTCCAGAATATTTACTTCTTTCAAAACGATTGCGGAGCTTAGTGTTTGTGTTTTCAGCCACTTTAACCTATTTTAACATTTTTGCTTAGACAAGTTTCTTTGATTAAGGCCAATACTTTCGTCATCGTCCTTTGAAACCTTTTTACTGATCGTTACAGCTATATAAGGTCGTATTTTTGTACAAACAAAATCAGTGTGTACACTGTATTCTATTACATTGCAAATATTGGTTCTTTGGAATCTATTTACCCTTTCAGTTAAGCGTGCGTTTATAAATAAGCGCCATTTCACATCTTTTGACATCCAATTTGTTCTGTGTTAAATTGGTACAGGTCGAATTTAGTGATAACATCCACAAATCTATCAAACTTTATCAGATTGTTTGTAGTTTAACTATTATAATATAGAAACTAAATAAAATACACTTTGCAAAAATGTTTGTAGTTGTTCAGTTATTTGAAACACTAAATTGGTTAATTCAATTTTTATGTCCTTCCGATTCAGCGAAAGTTTACTTCATGTTGATATTCATTATGAAGCATGAAGCTCCACAAATATTCCTTTTTTAAATGATTACTGTATAAGCCAGAAATAAATTGCGGTTCATTTTATTAAAAAAATGCATGGGCCCGCTGGTTGTTAATTGGTGAGCTGAGTCATAGTGATTTTGTTTCTGAGTGAAGTATATACGGTTCTTGGTTCTTGGTATCTTGGTTTTATTTGTTTGGCGCATGAGTGCAATTACCTTTTCGGTCTCATTCATTTGATGAGAAACTAAGATTTGCCCTTTACTCACACTATGTGGGACCCCTGCAGCGTTTCCTCTTATTATGCCGTTTAGGGGCTTAGCTTGAGTTTCACGTGCTATTTATCATAACATACAAAGACTGACTATTTATTATAAGGTGAGCCGTATGTTCGTCTCCTAAAAACCTTTTGGTCGTTGACTATTAGTAAAAAAAGTATAACAGTACTCGCTTGTTTTAACGCATGAGTTTTTTCAATAGTATACCGAGTGGATTGTTGAAAATAAATGATCTGAAATGCCCTGAGGGTACTCACTAGGACTTTGAATTTATTGGACCCAGACTAAGTGATTTCTTTGTGTACCAGACGAATCCTTTCAGTAGGGCTTTCGTTTTAAGTTCTCCTGATTTCTCTTACTAGCATAATCAATTCATATGGTAAACACCCTTCAGATATCCCATAATCCAGACATCTCAGCGACAAGTCTAACCAATTTCTTAGCAATGCCTTTCTTAGCAATTCAATGTCTTTTATTCATTGTATCCTGGTATCCAGGGGTCAACTTAACATATTAATGCTGCTCGGCGTATGGATTTACCGTACATTCTGAAATAAGCTTAGCTGTTTGTTGTATACTTGAATTATCCCAAGCTATCCACGAGTTGTGAATACAGCATTACGCTTTTCACAGCAATTGCAATCATTATCCACTGCTGAAATGCTCTAAAAACAATAAAACGAAAGCACTAATCGTCAATTGAAAATCAAAGCCTATTCTCGTTCAAATTTAACAAGCCTTAATCGACGCAAGCCAACAAAACTGAAAGCCGGCCATTTCGCAGATTAGCCTCGCAATTCCGCTATTTAGGGAGCACGTAAAATTTTAATGGCACCCATATTTTATTGTTGGAGTCGCGGACTTTGATTAAAAACCTACGGGGCATTTCCAATCGTTAGGCGTGATTATCCTTTTGTGATATCGGCTGTTAGGGGGAAACTTTTTTGTCAAGAAACTGATTTGGTGATATTGAATTTGTTTGTATGTATAGCTTAAGGTATTTAGTATTGTCAGTTGGGTTGTTTATTTAATAGGATGTTTTTTTATAGTTTAGAAATATAATTGTGGCCTTGGGATCACAGGCTCATGTTATTATACACGTTACGTCATTTTCTGTTACTAATAATATGTATTACTCGTGGTTTTAACAATTGTCTATTGACTGTTATAATTATTATTATTATATTGTTGTCCTGCGCGACGATTGAGTTAAGCAGCTCAGGGGTTTGTCGGTAGCAATGAAGAGTGGGTACCTGATGGCCGTAATTCATATTATAATAAAAATAATTGAAAACGTCCAATAAATGCAAGACTTCTTGAATAGTTTAAATGTCTCTTCTACATCTTTTTGGATTAAATTTTATTACTTTCCGATCAGACTTGGGAACGAAGTTTTATTTTTACAACTTGTAATAAACTTCTAGAGAAAACGTTACCAGTAAATTAAAGAAATCTCATTTCGTTTAGGATATATTGGACCTTTTTGTAGATGAAAATCTAATACTACCTTTTGATCGCCATTACTGATACTCGGTCAAAAAATGTTTATCTTATGTACACTGAATATTTTGGATTACATACAACGCTTTTTATAGCTTTCTGGAGGCTGAATCATTCTCTGCAGGGAATAATGTTACTCCTTTAAGTTCTAAAAAAAACTTAAATCCATATAGTTGTTCTGTAGCGGGTTCATAGGTAACGATAGCTTCTCTTGCTGCAATTGTAGCAAAGTATTTTTTTTTATATTGGTTTGCAATTAGACATTTGTATATGCTTTGCTAAGATATTTCTCCAGTATGAAGAGTTCGGTAATCTAAACTTCTTCAGAGATTTGTCATATGGTCGTTGCCCTGGGTTCGAACTATACAAAAGTCGCTAAGTAAAGAGTGAATAGTGGGCTCTTATTTATGTCATCGCCTAGCTTATAGAGAGGCATGTATTGATGAATAGTCCGGGTTAATTCTTCGTTGTTTGTATGTTTGGGAGTTTTTGTCTTTACTTATATAATAGGTTGGGGAAAAAGTTTCTTCGCATTTTTTAAGAAAATTCACAACATTTTTTAATATAGTTTATTTACATTTAACTAAAGTATGTAGGTACCATTTTGTTCGATAACTTTTTGCCATCTTGTAGGTAGGACATGATCCCATTGCTATAGAAATTTTAGGGCTTCTGATCAAAATACCGCGACAATTGGTTTTGGCGGTCCTCTCATGATGTTAACCTGACACTGCCTAAAAAATTCTGAAGAGACCGAAACAGGTGGAAATCTGAAGGTGCAAGGTCAGGACTATACGGCGGATGCATTAACACCTCCCAGCCAAGCTCTCTTAGTTTTTGCTGAGTGGCTAGACATCTGTGAGGAAATTATCTTCTTTGAAATTTAAACTATCAATGATACCAAAACCAGCCAGATACAAATAGTATAGCCAAAGAGATTTTATTACAAGTTGATACATACTATAATATCCTATTATGTATTGGAAATACCTGTAGCATAGAAGATAATCTTAACTTAGGATGATTGTTGGATACGCAAAGTTTTTAAGAATAATACCACTCAGCGAAAACTCAATACTCGCAAAGAAAAATTTAAGCTTAAATTGGTTTGAATTATTTTAACAGATTTAGTAAAATTCGAGGTTCACCACGAATTCAATTGCTGATTCCGACCCGTATTATTATGGTTGGTATGCCTATCAAACTGATTGCTCCATTTTATTAAACCATTCAGTTAATTTATAGATTCAATTTTATATTGGATTGTTAAAATTATTTCCGTTTCATCCATTAATGAATGTGAGTCGATGGTATTAAGGAATGTTGGACCATACGCTATTTTTTATACAATTTTAACTAATGAGACCATTTTAATTAATGAGGTGACTAATGAGAATTCTGTTGAACTCGTAGTCATTAACAATGGTATGAAATGATTGCGCACATAGCTTCATTACGGTACTTACTAATGGAGTAGTGAAAGAAATGAATTCATTAGGTAAGTTTCCCTAATCGTCCGCTTTGTTTTTAATCGCTAATCGTTTCAATAATTTCCACATCTGGTATACACTTGTATTCACATAAATAGATATACCTATACATTCCATTTTTATAAATACGGCCGTCTGGTGTAGTGGTAAGTAACATGGTCACTACACAAGGGGGTCGCGGGTTCGAATCCCGCCAAGGAAGGATATTTGTATGATAAATATAAAAATATATTTTCCAGGATTATGGATGTATATTTTATATATGTATGTGTATAATAAAAATATTACATTTATTTCCGTTATCTGGTACCTGTAACACAAGTTCTTTACGAACTTACCACGGGACCAGTTAACGTGGCGTGATTGTTAGTAAATATTTATTTAATTATTTATTTATTTATTATTATAATTGCGTCATTTGAAATCAATTTTACGTTTTTTTTTCCTTTTTGGGACAGTCTTTACCCTACTTATAATACTTTGACCAACGGAAAAAAATAATTGTAATGTCTGCTGATGCGTTGGATTCAGTACAGAGCAAGTTAGGAAAAATTCAAATAACTTAATATTTTACTTAAAAGTAAGTCGAGAACTACGTAAAGTTTATAAACTAAAAAACTTTTCATATCACATTTCACATCAAAGTTTTGAAAATACGTTTTCCGAGTGCTCCGTGGTTTGCTGTTTGAAATAAATATTACTCGTATTATTTTGAACGACAGGGAAATGTAAAGACTGATTTTGTATGAAAATATTTGCCACTCTTAATTATTGATAAAGACCTAATTGGACAGTATTTTCATGATCACTCACTGCATTCTTAATGCGAACGAACTATAGTTTTGTAAGAAGTCAATTACTTTTTATTAACTTTCAACTGTTTTATGAAAACATTTTCCACTCCCGCTTGCTGATCGAAAACGACGATGAGAAATCGAGAGACGTTGATGATTTTGTACAAGAAAAGCAAATTTTTTGTCTAAAACAATGCGGTAATAGCTATATTACGAGAAATTCATTGAGAATTGAAGAATGAATACTTATACAGAGACTTTTTACTGGTGGTAGAACCTCTTTTGAGTCTTCACGGGTAGGTACCACCGCCCTGCCTATTTCTGCCGTGAAGCAGTAATGCGTTTCGGTTTGAAGGATGGGGCAGCCGTTGTAACTATACTGAGGCCTTAGAACTTATATCTCAAGGCGGGTGGGGTGGCGCATTAACGTTGTAGATGTCTATAGGCTCCAGTAACTACTTAAAACCAGGTGGACTGTGAGCTCATCCACCCATCTAAGCAATAAAAAAAAACAGAATTACATTGTGAACTTAAAAATAATGAAATGCTTAAATCATCTCAGTCTGTTTACTGTCCACTGCTGAGCATAAGCCTCTCCAACTGAGGTCCAGTGGGACCGGTTTGTTGTGACCATCCTACACTGCGCTTGCCAGTACGTGGTCTCAACTCGGGGATCTTTCTGCCCCATCGACCGTCCGATCTTCGCACTATATGACCTGCATGCTTAATAAATGGTTAACATCTTGACTGCCGTGTAGGTCACCAGTCCCCTACGTGGCGCATTGAAGTAATCATGTCGATTTCTGTCACTAACCGCCTCGATTGGCTTATTTTTCCTTCTTTTATTTTTAAATGTATGCTTTAGTCTTTTAGGTCTCTAAGAAATATATTCATTCTTAGTATCTTCGGTTTCGTCTTTCCCAGAGTCTACTAGATATTCCGGCGTCTCAGTAAGAACGTCGAAAAGAGAAATCGACATAATTACTTAAGTACGCCACGTAGGGCACCGATGACTTATATCGCAGTAAACGTGTTAAATATAAAATGATAATATGTTAACACCCGATTTATGTCCCTTAAAATACATTGGACAAATTGTTTTGGGTCTCGAAGGTATGAAAAAAATTTTCGACGTTGCGTAATAATTTTCGAACAAAATCACTTATTTTTATTAACTTTCAACTGTTTTATGAAAACATTTTCCACTCCTGCCGATCGAAAGCGATGGTGAGAAATCGACAGACGCTGATCATCTGTCCAAAGGAAAGCAAATTTGTAAATTGGTTGGTTGGAACAATTGTGGATAGATATAATTTCAGAATAGTTTATAGCCCTTTGTCAACATCTTTAGGAATTTATCAATTGGGAATAATTGGAGCGTACAAGTTCGTTAGCAACTGAAAAATTAAATTAAATCAAGATTAAGAAAGTTTACTCGTAGCTTTCATCAAGGTAGAAATCCTTTGGGACATGCTGCATGTAAGTTTCATGCATTCGGATGCAGATATAAAATAATAATAAAGCTCTTTAATTCCGAAGTACATGCATGATGCAATTTAACATTTTTGTGTTTATACATTTTATTTCTTATAATATACCTCGCAGTTTGGCGTGCCTCTTGGCATAGGCCTCCTCCAGCTCTCTCTGGATCCTCTGCAACTCTGGTCCAGTATGGTCCTAGGGTTAGACATATATCGTCACTCCATCTGGTTTTCGGACGCCCCTGTCTTCTGATGTCCCCTCTTGGATGCCATAAAGTTACTTGTTTACTCCACTTATTTTTTTTTGCAACGTAACATATTTCCTGTCCAACTCCATTTTAGATTTTCGGATGCAGATTGAGTATTCAAGATATTTTCCATTTCAATAGTTTCGAGCATATTTGTATACCTTTCAGTACTTTAAAATGTTCTTCAAAAATATAATATCTCAGATTTTGTGGTTCAGACTATGGGTAAGATACTATCGATGTCGATTCCTTGTTATGTCCGCCTAACGACGGGTACAAATACAATATCAACTACAATGTTACAATCGTTTATTATAAGATCTTAAAAAACAATTATATTAATTAATTAAATCTCAAAAAAAGAAATATTCATGGAATTAAATAATATATGATCACTAAGACGCTAGTGATGACTACTCCCGGGGAGTGGATTCGCGGCACAGGGAAGCTTTCTGATCTTTTAAAAAAAGCTATGTGCATTGGGGACTTCTAGATCTTTCGTATGAGATGAGATAGAAATATGGAATGAACGGCTCAACCGAAGCAAGTCACGCCCCAAATTATTGCCAATATTCCCGAATACTCATGTGATACTGAGATAGCAATAGTCGAACCAAGCGAAATGGAATCATTCACAAGCAGTTGACCCGTTGTTCGCTATTGTATTTTTCTTTTCGAAATTTCTAGGCACCTGCGCTGTGGGCGTTGGTTATCAGATGTTCTAGAAAGAATTTGATTTCCGGTACCAACGAATACCTTATATGGTCATTATGAAGCTATTACTAGTTAAAGCGCGTGGTTTCCATTCATTGTAACAACTAGTTATTTTGTTTGTTTGTGTGTAATGATTTTTTGTATTAATTTTATATTTTTAGAACTGTCTCACTTTCATACTTCCACTAGCAAATACCTACCATGCGACCTAGCATACGACCTGTCATAGTTGTCGAAGGGAATTTATAATCAATAAACTACCATACAACTAGAGTTCAACTCTATTAAAAGATTGTAATCGAGAACAGTACTGCATCACAAAGAACATCTAAGAGTAATACGTGAATCATTTGGAAGTACTACTGTGAAATACATTTGGTCTTTGATGAATTTATTACAGTCACGACCCGCTGTAATGAGAAAGTTAGTGTAGGCTTACTTAAAGAATCACCGCTATAGAGCGCGTATAGACGCGCAGAACACAAAACAACAAGACAAATCAGACCCATACAAGAGGTCGCGAGATAACGGGTCAAATGCCCCATTTTAAACGTATGCATTAAAAGTGCACGTATCATCTTATTGCTTTTGCACATTTGACTTCTTGACTTTTTCTTACCAAATAATCTACAGTTATTATAATATACTTTTTGTTTTGTTTTGTTTGTCTTGAGTAATACTTGTCGTATACCATTATCTACCCGCTATGGTAGCAGTAAGTGTTGGTATGATTAATGTCAAAGCTTAGAAACTTGCAGAGTTTTAAATAAAAAATTTGAAAATTTAGTTTCAATGTTATGAATTTTCTGTTTATTATCAGTATTATTATTTTGAACGAGAAACAAACATTCATTTCGGTTTTCATTGGACCGCAACATAGTATCGTTACTTACTAACTTTCAACCGTTTTATGAAAACATTTGTCACTCCTGATAGAAAAAGGGCGAAAATGAGAGACGCTGATGATTTGCTGGAGGAAAAGTAGAAATTTTTCTTCCAAACAATTCGATAACTAAATAAGATGGATCATCTTTGGGTATCTCATAAAATCTATTCTTCTTCATCGTTCCCTTACTGCTGAGGATCGCGACCACATGTGACTTTTCTTCATAGTGTTCATGACCAGATCTGAGCACCTGGCTGGTGTCCAGATCTGGCAAGATAACTCATAAAATACATTGCACAAATTTGTTATGGGTCTGGAGAGTATGAAAACCATTTGCGACGTTGCGTAATTTTTAAAAAATCACTTATTTTTATTAACTTCCAACAGTTTTATGAAAACATTTTCTACTCCTGCTGATCGAAAGCGGTAGCAAGGAATCGAGTGATGCTGATTTTCTGTCCATGCAAATTAGAATGGCAAAGGCACAATGATGGGTAAAATTAATATCAGAAATATATTTGTAAACATTATTAGGTTCCTAACAATTAATTGCATGTTTGAAACGTAAGATTCTCAATACGTAGGAACAATTCACTTCACTGACAGATCATGCTAGAGACGAGCGTGTAAGGACGCGGCTAGCCTGTCGAAGGCCTTCGTGATATCAAGAGTCGACGCTAGAGCCTCTTTATTAACGTTAGTCCCTAGGTAAATGAAGTCGGTCATAATTTCAAGGCTCAACGTTCCCGTTAGCTCAAGATTCTTAATAGAGTCCGGAGACTCTGTGCCTTGAATCACTATCTAATTCTGGCAACGTGTTCTAAGTTCGCCTCAGCAATAGCCCTCATGTCCTATGGCGAAACCCTTCCATCTTCTTCCAATAAAATGACTAGCCCGTCTCGCGCCAAAGGTAAATACATCCATTTATGATCCAGACATATTTCTTACCACGTGAACCATTTTGCCAGTTGCCTTAAACAACGACCTCTTTTATTCGAAGACAAATTGTTTGATAAGTAAGTCGAGCACGCAGTTATACTCTGTTGAGTCTAAGGGATAGACGTGCAGCCTAGAAGAATGAATCTTGGGGCCGTCTGTGCGTTAATCAGATGAAGAAAAGACGTCAGGCCAGGTCAATGCAGTCTGTTTGCTTACGCACTCAACAGGGTTCATTTCACCACCATCACCCCACCTTCAAAGCCCCACATTCTTCGCTTGCCTACCTGCACGAAAATGTAGCACAGCAATAATTGATCCCACAATAAATACAACAATCTTGTGAGTTAGAGCACACCAATCAGTGATTTAAGCAATTAAGACAAATATCATTCCTTTTTATGAACCGGTATGTCTTTACTCACCACAGATGATTTCACGAGCGCTGTAATTCGATGCGGTACCCTAATTTACGATTCATTCAATCTCAAAGTAACCGTGGCGGAATCCGGAAATTCGATGACCTTAATCTGCTTCTTAACGAACTGAATTAGATTTCCATGTGATGGAATATTTTCCTTTTAAAGACCTCGTTTCGGAACCCATTCAGTCTTTCCGCATCGAAATTAGCTGACGTCACGAAAATATAATCGTATATCATCGATTTTTGGTTCTTTAATATCTTTGTATACAATTTATGGAGAAGCTAACGCTTAGACCAGACATTAAGCATTCTCATCATCATCTTAGGCCTAACAGCCCAGAGTGGGCCTTAGCCTGGTCCAGTATGTCTCTCCAGACTGCTCTGTTCAGGGCTTTCTTCTTCCAGTTCCTGACACCGATAACTTTGAGGTCGTGCTCTACGCCATCTAATAATCAGAATCTGGGTCTGCCACGACTTCTGCGGTCCTCAAGTTTGCCATAGAGTAGTCTTGGCATTCTGGTCTCCTCCATTCTAACTATATGTCCTGCCCATCGTAGGCGTCTAATTTAGGCATTCTGCATTATCTTAAAAGAAAAAGACAATCCTAATTCCATTCATTTTTGTATCTTGGACAAAAATCCAGTCCAGAAAATCCAAAAATCTAAATATCTGTTTTTCATTCCAGCAAACACGATCTATATCAAGACACAATAATATGTCGCCGTGTATTTTGTGATATGAATAAGGTACGATAATTATTTTTGACCAAATGTATCATAATCTTATCCGCCTATCTTTATCATCATAATTTGAGCACTAAAATAACATATTTTTCTCTTCCAGTTATAATACTAATATATAATACTAAAATAATTGAGCGAAGGATTCTAGGTAAATGGGTTTCAACAATTAAACACGAGATTTGCACAGCAAACCGTCTTCATATCTGAGAATCTTAATACATAATATATTCATTGCCATAAGTTTCAATTAGCTGATGCTAATTGGCTACATTCAAGGATATTATAAAGTCAAATGGAATCGTCTATTTGCATAAGGGGTATTGGGTAAATAATTCAAGGAAGTACGAAATGATACATCATTCAATATCTTTGACTACTGGATAATTCTTTGAATAATTGTTTGAAATGATACCATCATCTCGTTTTTACCATCGCACTGCCTGCTACCAAAGTAGAGTTCATCCATACTACCTGAAGCCACTGCGTTCATCCACAGTGCGTTTCCAGAGATCTTTTTGCCACGTACCCAACCGGCTTTGGAATGAGCTCCCCTCCACAGTGTTTCCCGAGCGCTATGACATATCCTTCTTCAAACGAGGCTTGTGGAGAGTACTTACCGGTAGGCAGCGTCTTGGCTCTGCCCCTGGCATTGCTGAAGTCCATGGGTGACGGTAACTACTCACCATCAGGTGGGCCGTATGCTCGTCTGCCTACAAGGGTAATAAAAAAAATCTTATTGATAGTATAACACCATTCCAGTCATCTGACCAAAACACCAGGTGCGGTTGTTTAATATTACCACGAATTGATTCTGCTATAGATCTATAACCTATCTATCTATGGATAGGACACCCACATCCTGAAGGGGAAATCTCACTATAACCTCCCTATGGGACATTCGTATCCTGTACTCTATGTAAATCGATTAAATATAACGATTCCAATTTAAAAAAGTAATAATCTTAGTTAACATTTAGCTAAGCGTTTTCTCTTATAACAAAATAGCAAGTCTGGCTTTATAAGTTATTGTATCGGCGCTTATCAATTTGAGGTTCAAATGCTCGGCAATATTTTCTCGGGTAAAGCCCTCGGTGGCAATTGACGTAGTAACATTGATGTCTCGGCATTGCATACCAATTTTAAAGATCACATAACATCTCATATGAAACGATTTACGAAGATTATGGGCATTGATTTCGGTATCCACCTCTGGCCTGATATCGAAATTTTAATTACGCAATTAACTGTTTAAAATAAAACGATTGATGTCTTTGCCATAAGTAAAATCTATCCATGTACTTTACAAACATCTCTAAAATAAGTAATAGCAAATCAATGGAATTCAATAAATACCCTTGTCATTTATGATTTAAAGAATCATATATTTAATCAATGTTTATTAACGTTTTGTGAGTCCATATTGCTGTAAATACCACTGTTCTGCTTATTTCTGTGACGAACTTCATTTTTTGCGTCGATAACCCTTAAGGCTGAGGGCTGTGGCCTGCTTTAATAATTTCTTTTTGGACTATCCTGTGCCAGTCTTTGGCCTCCTGACTGTGAGCCTTTTCTGCATACCTTACCGCTTGTTAGCTTTTCTAAATCGTCACTAATCTTTCTGGCAATAAGTCCAAGGAATACGAAACTCCTCCATGCGCATACATTCTGCCATTATTCGACTGTGCCGCAAATATGTACTGTCTCTCTCTATTTCACGTATTTAAATCCAGAATCGTGGCCGCAGAATAATTTCATTTAAGTATCGAACATAAATTCCTTACCCGGAATACTTTTGCAGGACCCATCTAAGGCGTTCAGTAACGATAGACTCGACATCTCCACAATTTATTGTTTGTGCCAACCTTATGTAAAGAACAAAAGGGCCTTTGATTTTCTTAGTAAATAATTTGTACCGAATGTGTTGTAAGATTAATAAGAAGCTCTTTGTTACTAAAATATTGCAATTACGTATGTTATGCTGTAATTAGTTCTTTCAGTAATGACGCTAATTATATTACAATAAAATAAAATATTCTAACAAAAGCATATTACGTTACTAATTAGTTCTTAGAAAGGCTTGTGGAATGTTAAATGTTACAAGTAGGGTAGAAAATCATTAGGGAATAATTACGAAATAGTGATTAAGAAATTACATAAAATTTGAGACGATAACAAATTGCTTATTCTTGAACATCATTATAATTTTAATGTTTGACTATGATGATGTGGAAATAGTTGTGAAATGAAATAATGTCCAATGAACATTCAAGTAGTATTGAGACAGAAATTTTTTTTAGTTTTTTATCCTCGTAGTATAATAATTTCACAATGTATAATATTGTTAACTTTTAAAATGTACATTAAATAACTACTTTGCTTAGTATTTATTCTTAGCTGATTTTCTTAATTTGTCTATTTTGAGTTTGTCGAGGTAGATGTATATATAATGTGGCAATATATTGTGTTATTAAGACACGTGTTCAGTTAAGTGACTAAAGTACATTGGGATTACAACCCAACGTACTATCGACAGCCCGACATCCCCGAGAATAAAGTAGCATCGTTGTAATCGAAGAAACTAATGGACCTATGTTTTCTCATTATTCTGTTGATACTACAGACCCGAGATAGATAGGACTGGACTTGACTGAATCCGCTGAAGTTAAATTATTATTTAAGTCAACATTTGGAACCATCGTAACTGGTAACTTATCACAGAGCAAAGGATTGGAAATGTAAAAAAATAGATAAAAATCATTAAGTAAATCAACAAAATCGAAAGGAAAAAAATTGAATTTACTTACCCTCCGAAGGGCCAATGAAATTTAACAACAAATAGATTCTAATCTTAAACGTTAAACGAACCATTTAAAAGGGCCCAGAAAGTTATCTTTATTTTTCTTTGCGATTTTCCGTCTCGTCCCGACGAAAGACCGAAGTCCCATATGCATAAACTCCGTGTTTTAATAGGTGATTTTGAGCAAAAGGGTCCAGTTGAATTTTTCGCTTCGCAGCGTTTGGTATCGGGTATAAATTGTAAGCGTTTTACGAACATAAATCCTTATGATTACTGATGATTGGCGTATTAAAAGCTTGTAAGGGGCTTCTTCTTCTTCTCCTTCCAGTGCCTCTTTAATCCTGAAGGTTGGCCGTTAGTTTCTTGTATTCATCTCTATCAGCAGCCAGCCGAAACAGCTGTTCGACGGAGGAATACCGGTCCAGTCTCGGATATTCCGAAGCTATGACTTCTTTCTTTGCCCAGCACGTCTCTTTCCGTCCACTTTGCCCTTCATTATCAACTGCAGCAGCATATATCTATCGTTCCTGAGCACGTGGCCGAGATCCGTGCCGAGAGATTTCTGCCGTGAAGCAGTAATGCGTTTCGGTTTGACGGGTGGGGCAGCCGTCGTAACTATACCTGATACCTTAGAACGTCTCAAGGTGGGTGGCGCATTTACGTTGTAGATGTCTATGGGCTCCAGTAACCACTTAACACCAGGTGGGCTGTGAGCTCGTCCACCCATCTACGCAATACAAAAAAAAACTTGCTCTTTTTGATAGAAGGCAATATTTTCCGGGACATATGAACGCGCTGAAGTACAGTTTCGTTCCAGTAAGGGGCTAAGAACCATCATATTGCAATATATTTTTTGTGAATACGACCTTTGTTCACGTTCACGTAGGTCATATTCTATCATCATGATCAGTCGACTGAACTATTTCTCCTGCGACGCAGTAACTCCTGCCATTTTAACGACGAGACTACCGATGGCAACTGGAGATTATCTCATGTTGCTGTCTCCAGACAATATCTATTGCCACATTAACTGTAAGCTTTTTCTATTTGACTGCGGCTTTTGAAATAGAAATAAATATTTAAATAATAAAATACCCTTTTGAAATTTGACACTAATTTAAATTCTGATTCTTTCCTTGCAAACGGAGACATATTTTTATTAATAACTGTCAATTTTGGCTGCAGTACCAGAGCGTGTTTATAAAGTACTAGCTGTACCCGTCCGCTTCGCATTTAATATTAACATTATTATTTCTTACCCCCACAAAGATTCTCAACATTAACGCCGCCGCAACTGGTGTAGGGAGTCCAACATTCATATAAATATTAGCCTATCCATTAAGTACATGTATTTTTTTACAAATGGTTACCAAGTTTCAAGTCAATCGGATGCACGGTTCAGTAGTTATAACAGAACATCCGTGAAAACCACTGTAGATTTATATATTAGTATAGATTCAAATATCGCTCTAACTTATGTTTTGAGGCAATCCCAATGTCAACATATGGGGGACGAGAGGGTTACTTGCCTTCATGACTTTCCAACATGCTTTTAGATTTTCACAGACTGTTGACCAGAGCACTCTCCGATATATATAATATGTATATAAGCCGTATTCGTCGCTTTCAACGTAATCTAATATAAATGTTGGACCACGCGCTTTTTAAGAAGAACAAAGATGTCTTCATAATATTAGTACAGAGATAAATTGCCTGCTGCATGTTATTATTATTATAGCTAGCTTTTAAGTATCTTTTAGAGAGCTGTTACGCATAATGAACTATACAGATGAGACGATATGTAACTCTCCATAAAAGAAATGGAAATTATTTATCTACAGTGTGGAGGTGTTAACTAATATTGTCTACATCATTGTCTTTTTACATTAAATAAAATTAAATACACAGATACCTATTATACATTACATTTACATGGTTACAATGAATAGAAATGACATGTTACAAGGAACAGTAATATCACTGCAATGTTAAAGAAAAATAAAAAGAAATTTGATGAATCTGAATATACTGGTTGTGAACACAGAAGTTGAAGGTCTAGTAAATGTTAAGGGAATGATACAAAAGCTTCTCAAGGGTCGAAGGGTTACGCAATTGTCTGCCCAACCTTTCAAATTCAATTTAAGGCAGCTTGAAATGAGTATAAGAGAATAAACGTTTGACTGTGGGGGGAATTTTAATGCATTTTTTTATGTATTGAGCTAGCTTTTGCCCGCGACTCCGTCCGCGTGGAATAGTTACTTTGGCCTAATGCTAAATTTTACCCCCTGCTTCATTTACGTAAAAAGTGAAAATATTTTGGAACTATAGAACGTTAAGGAGCTATTTAAATCCCTATTTTGAAACATTCTTTATTGGTTCTCCACTTGTATTGGTCTTACCGTGATGTTATACCTATAACCTATAGCCTTCCTTAATAAATGGGCTATCTAACACTGAAAGAATTTTTCAAATCGGACCAGTAGTTCCTGAGATTAGCGCGTTTAAACAAACAAACAAACTCTTCAGCTTTATAATATTAGTATAGATAAGTCAAAAATACCTTAGACGCTTGTAGTACTTTTGTAGTGTAACTTGTTTATTTTTCAAGAGCAAACTCTAGTTTATTGAGCTTTGTTGGTACTCTTACCGTAGTAACATGATTTCGATTTCTCTGCTAGTACCCTTACAAAACACTCGAAGAAATGCTTGTTACATTTCATCACATATATTGGCTTTTAATAGTTGTTTATTTCTTTAATTAAATAGAAAAATTTTACTCAACGAAGGTTACAAATTTCCTCGTCCTTTACTGCACCTTGATGTTGTCTGCACGTGGACAACCAGTGTTGGTTTTCAGTGGAATCGGGGGCGACAACATAAGTGGTATTAAAATGAAATAAAAATTAATACGGTAAAAACGTAGTAAAAATACTAATTAAACACAAGTAAATATGAATATTACAGGAGTACTAGTTTCCAGTCATAAAATATCATGTTTTTTTTAATAACTAGTGGTCCCGCAGTAGTCGAAATTTGACCACAGACGTCAAGAAAAAAAGTTTGACAATAAATAAATAGTATGCATGCGTGTGTGCTTCAAATACATGATAGTGTGTGTGTAGTGTTTTTTTTATTGATTTAAGGTATTTTTCAGCATAATTAAAAAAAAAATTAACATTCTGCACTCCTTCTCAATATTTTCTATAAGTATGGGAAATTTCATACTCGTCCGTCCGCGCAATTTTCGTAAAAAGGGATACAAAGTTTTTTCTTCACGTATTAGTATATAGATAATTATATTATATTTTGAGAGCAACCGATTATGGGATAACGAAAGAATTAAACATTAATTAAAAATGCTTATGAGCACTTATAATTGGGGTTGGAGCATACAATTCGCTCACAGCAGTAGCAAAATGGCTGCATCAAAACAACGTAACAAAAAATATGCCTGTTTTATTTATAAAAAAAAAGCTAAAATAAAGAATTGTGATGATAAAATTCTTAAAGACGCCTGTCGACCGTGTAGGGACTGATTTAGAAAGGGACTTATGTTTACTCATGTAAGGACGGGTTAGGATGAAATTAATTGTCCGTATAGACTCTCGCATTTATTTTAGGGTGCAAAAAATAGGGAAAAACATTCTCGGATTTAGAAGACCGAACAATAAATCAGTTCTAAAGTGTATTTTGAAGTATTCGTGGACTTAAATAATGAATCTATGAAATATGAACACACCTAACATATTTTCACGAATGATTTCAATGATGAAGGAATAACATCGTGTAATAAAAATCAAACCATCTAGGGCGTCTTGTGAGTCCCCATGGATAGGAACTTCACCCTGCTAATTCTAAATGCTAAATGCTATTCTCCTACTACTACTACCCTGCCTATTCTGCCGTGAAGCAGTAATGCCTTTCGGTTTGCAACCGTTGTACTATAAAACTGACACATCTTAAGGAGACTTGGTGGCACTTACGTTGTTGATATCTATGGACCCCGGTAATCAATTCAATCCAGATGGGCCGTGAGCAATAAATATAAGCAATAAAAAAAGAACTCTAACTACATATAAAAAGAAACAAATTCCCTAAAACAGTGACGCGATTCCTGAATCGCCCTTTATTTTCTCGACCGCAGTGCACGCACGTGACCTAAAAATATGCAAATTGACATAACTCTCGTCACAAGTGTACGGAGCCCATCAAAACGTGCTCCCAAACCAATAATAAAAGAGTGAAAGGCACTCGTTGGTCGCAGTAAATCTACCTGAATAATGTTACAGCCTAAAACATTGTTAGCAGTTAAAGTGCTCGTCTGAATATCTTACGATCGCTTTTCCGTGCGTAATTCGTTTCCAAATGATTCTTGTCCACCTGACGGTTGTCTGGAAGAGATAGTTCTTAGCGATAAGACCGCTAATTGTACTTTTTTTGTATTTAATGTATCGCATGGTTTATTTATTTTTTGCTATACAATAAATAATACTCTCTTTCTCTCCTCTCTCTCTCTCTCTCCAGCCTGTGTCTCCCAATGCTCAATGTGTAGGTCTCTTCATATTCACTCCATTCTTTTCTATCTCTTCCCTTTCGCATCCAGTCACTACCAGCTATTTTAACCAAATCGTCGGTTCACTTCATTGGTTATCTGCCCCCGTCCCTACGACGTCCAATATTCCTCATACTCCTCCTACTTTAATCTTGCAGTAAAGTCTCTTTCAAGGATAATATTTTATACATAATATACATATTTTGTACGTAACCGTTACGTACAGCAAAGGACAGAAGCAAATGGAAATCCTTAGAGGAGGTCTTTGTCGAAAGACAAGCTGTTAAGAGGAGATAAAGCCGAATGCCGAGATATGTGTTAGTATAAGTTAATTTTATAGTTTTCTTACCTCTGTTATTATCATTTTATGTTTAGTTAAATAAATTAAACTCTAACATCAATAAAGGCTTATTAATTTATTATTTATTATACATATTCTCGAAAATAGCACTGTAAGGGAAATCAAAGGCAAATAAAACTATTTGATTATATTGATGACTCAATCAATATTGATGATTATTGGTGACCCGGAGGCCTTTCCAGTTTCACCAGGACAGCTGGTGGACGAACAAGGACTCAGCCAGGAGGGTTGAGATTTACTAATAGCTACCCGAACGCCTCCAAAGGAGACCTAACAAATCAAGAGTAACAGTATTTGGTCTAGCTAGAGTCCGAAACACTTACGCACTTCCTTTAAAAAAAAAATCTTTACAAAATGTTTAACTTTTTAGGAAAAAAGGCGGCTTTCCCTTCACCACTTTGACGGCCTTTCTACGAATTATGCGAATGGTAAGATTTTATTGGCATAGAAAGAAAGGACGTTAAAATTGTACTTATCAATAGCCAGGCGCACAATCACCACGCCGTCGACAAGAGCTTAAAAACAAGATGAAGCAAATTTTAAATAATATGTACATACTATTTTCTTAAGTTTTTGGTGACCACAACAATGCAACACATAAATAAAGCGTAGATTTAAAATGAATAGAAGAAAGACAAGATCCCAAAATTGTTACGACCAAAAAAAAAACTGTTAAGACGCTACCAATTGAAGTCGCTTTTATTGATTTACTCTGTGTCAGTCGACAACAACATGTTTTTACGGTGCCTTCCACATAATAACAAAGTTCTGTCATTGCAAACGTTCACAAACATTGTTTTAATGTTTAATGCTTTACAAAATAATCATTTCATGAACATACATTGTAACATCTATTTTGTAAATCACTATGGGCTCAGACCCATTTAACAGATTCCGATAAAGGATTCTGGACTTTATTAATTTAACAACAAATTTAGCTAATCGAATAGTACCATTAAGTGAATTCATATTTCTCATACAAATATTATATAAATAAATATTTACTAACAATCACGCCACGTTAACTGGTCCCGTGATAAGTTCGTAAAGAACTTGTGTTACAGGTACCAGATAACGGATATAAATGTAAGATTTTTATTATACACATACATATATTTAATATACATCCATAACCCTGGAAAAGACATTTATATTTATCATACAAATATCTTCCCTTGGCGGGGTTCGAACCCGCGACCCCCTTGTGTAGTGACCATGTCACTTACCACTACACCAGACGGCCGTTAAATACGATTCAAATAGCACGCTAGTTACCATTTTGTTCTTTTTGTCATATCTGTGAATCTGGTTGTGGGGTCTTGTACAATATTTTTTAATATACCTACTTTGAAAAACGTTGACTTCTAAAGAAACGTAAAAAAATCCTAGTATTTATTTAAAATAATTTCTTTAGATATGTCAGTTATTCGTTAGTACAAGTACCAGCTACGAGGCTTTGTTAAAATAGGATTAAAATAGTGAATTTTTATTCGTACTGCAAAAAAAATAGGGTAACAATTTTATTACGTATTGTATCGGTTTTAGGTTTTTTAGGTACTTTTAAACAAAACCATTCTTTTACCTAGGTACCTGGAATCTTTTCACGGGTCTTACAAGCATATCTTTTTCAAAGAAACTAATTAAGTAATGACGGTAGCGACGAAAAGGGTTAATGGCGAAAAATGTATTTCCTTTAATACCATTAAGTTATGAGCCATTTAGATTTGTATAAATGGGTGGGAATATTAAAATTAAAATCACAACGGTTTCGACTGCTGCCTTGCTCGGACCTAGTGAAATAGTATTGATCAAAATGTCGATAATAGTTCAGTGTCTTTCCAGAATTGTGTATAATATTTTGAGAAAAACAATAGCCGCTCGTGAGCATATGAAGATAAAGAACAAGAGAATAAAAACGTATAATGAAAAAGACGACAATGTAAGTTATAATGACAGTGAATATAGTCATAGTGAATTTGATTTTTTTGTGTGAGTGATTGAACTCAGGGCCTACCTGTTGTTAAGTGGTTACCGAAGTCCATAGACATCACTACGTGGATGCCGCCTCCCGCCTTGAGACATGAGGTCTAAATCTCAATTGTAAATTATAACGGCTGTCCCATCCTTCAAACCGAAACATATTACTGTTCCGTGGCAGAAATATGCAAGGTATTGGTATCTACCCGCACAGACTCATAAGACGTTCTATCACCAGTAAAAATATTCAATTGACTTAGACTGTAATCGAATATCATAACGTTTTTTTATAAAATTCATACTCCGACCTCATGTTTCAAAATAGGTGGGGACTTGAGACCATTTGGACTGTGACTCTAAGGTTTTTAATTTATTCTCGTACCAGCATTTCCTCCGAGAGCGGTTTAATTGGAATCATCCCATGAAACTGACTCTACGAAATATCTCCTTACCTATACATATATATTTTAGTACAATATCTGGCAGATTAACTCTCAGACACAGCCCACTGAGTTTCTCGCCGGATCTTCTCAGTGGGTCGCGTTTCCGATCTGGTGGTAGATTCTGCGAAGCACGGCTCTTGCTAGGGTTCGTGTTAGCAACGTCATCAGGTTTGAGCCCCGTGAGCTCACCTACTAAAGTTAGGGTTACGTTGAAATAGCCACTAGGGCTATCAGCTTAGGTAGGAAAAAAAAAAAAAAAAAAAAAAAACAATATCTGGTATATTATAGTTTGGTACAAATTAACATATTAGAATTCAGATACAAATACAAAGGTGCATTCTCACAAATAGGTTCGCCGATGGCTGTGCGACTCTGAGACAGGAACGTCAGAACTGAAAGCAGGGGAAGAGAAGTGGACTGTACCGGTTGCGCCAGTACTGCAAAGTGGAATTACCATGGGACTGAATTGCGTAAAATTCGACAGCAACTTTAAAGTTGACAATATTCTGTTGGCTAATTACGTGATGCCACCGTTTAGCGTTTCTCCGTTAGCACCGATGAGTTGTTGAAAGCGTAAAACTGTATCCATTCTTGGCAGACAAGAACAATGTTTAGTTTATATACGTATTTCTAAGGAATCTCTTTACCTGAGAAATGTGTTATTTAATTGAAAAGAAATGTCAATAAAATGTAATCAATATTTTACCTTAAAATTTACAAATTCTGAGACACTCGTCGGAACCATCTTCTTCTACGGTATCATGTTCTATTTAAATTGGTTTTTATGTCATATTTTATTCCTTGAAAAATTGTAATTGTTGTAAAAATATTGTCAGTTAATAATTTAAAAAAAATGCTATGCAGCTTTTTTTGTAATTCCACGCATTTTTTCAATAGAAATTCTAGATGATACGGACAAAGGCTTAGGGGAAATTTGTAATATTTTTAATTTTAATAAAATAATCTGTTTTGCACTTTTTTGCTTTTTTTTTTGTGGGGAAAATATTCAAAATATTATTTTGCACTCAAACTATGTATAAATACTTCGGAGCTATCATTTCATGTTTTATTTATTCCATGCCGAATTTCTTTTTCGGGCCCGGAGCCGAGACCCCTCACAAGAATCCCGTTTTATGAGGTACGTCTTATATTTAGAACAACCCTGAAGCTTTTTAGCAGTGTAGACAGGTTAACGCGCTCACGGATACAGCTTTCGAAGACCATATTATATATAGGTATACATCATGGCTGGAAAACAGCCCACCTTAAAACTTATGGTTTATATCTCAATTGTATCGTAATTTTGAAAATAACAATTTCTTTGCTGAATTGATTTTTAATGCATAAAAATTAAGGAATAATCGTGGAATTCCAACGTGAATGTGAATTAAGAAATGTTAGTATCTGTCTGTTAGGTCCAAGTACTGGCATAGTCGCACAGGTCGATTTTAGTGCGTAGAAGCAGTAGTAGTAGTGCTGCTTCAGTAACTGTATTGGGTAGGCACTGACACGAAGGATGGGTAGCACAGTGAGTATGAATATGTGCTGCCCGCAGTTCACAAGATTATCGAAGTATCCCCGAACGTGTTTTGAATAACAATAAATGGATGATGGCCTAAAATTACGAGCGACAGCGATTTTTGTCAAATTGTAAGGCGACTGCCCAAGTAGTGGCGGTAAGTAAGTCGCCACAAGTACACTGGGCATCTTATTCTTTATGCATAAATTTTTTTGGGACCGGGGCCGAACATCGCACGAGGTACCCACGCGTAGGGGGCGCACTGGGTGTATGGGACTAGACGGTTCGTAGATATAGGATAATGTTCGGTGCACTCCAATCACTGATTTGTTTGCCTATCCATCAGTTCCTTCGAGACGCAATTAGGGCTTTATCCTGACTGGTGAGCGAGCTAAAGAATTAGCCTAAAACAATTACTTACAAAAATGAATGTATCACTGGATCGAAACCGCGACTCACTGCGAAAATCCGGCGGCAAACTCAGTTAGCTGTGTCTGTTAAATTGCAAGTCGAACGCTTTCTCGCATTCGACGAGTTAGCTAATTGACCAATGGTACTAGATGTTTTTTTTTTATTGTTGATGTTTGAATGGATATTTTTTTAACGAAATTGGAAATTACTATTACCAAATGCTTATCACGAGATCATTAAGTAACAATACGATGGTATTAATAAATTCATCTTTGATCGTTATATTTCTGTATGATATGACCCCAATTTGTCGTGCCATGCGTATTATATATATTTTTTTGGTCTAGAAGACATAAATAATATTACACTCCAAAGTAGGAGAGAATTGATGAAGATCTCCGTATCTTTAAGTTACCAATGTGACAATACTGATTTTCTTGGAAAACAACGATTGAGAAAAATAAAATAAAGATTTATATTAATAAATAAAGTTTATTTAATTTAATTTACGCATTAAAAGACACGAATACGGTTAATGCGTCATAATTTCTAAAGTATTCAGACTTCCTCTTCAAACATTTCTTATTAAGACTTGCTACTTTAGCAGTCAAATGTGATTGCTTCCATTGTTACCTCTTTGTGGATCTTCGCTGCAGACTGTTGTGAATCTACTTCCGTAAGATATTTATATGTTCTATACTTCTTTCTATTGTTACCTTTTTGTGGATCTTCGCTGAAGACAGTTGTGAATCTAATTCCGTAAGATATTGTTATGTTATATAGTTTCTAAGGTATTCAGATTTCCTCTTCAAACATTGCTTATAAGACTGCCAATTTTAGCAGTCAAGTGTGATTTCTTTCTTTTGTTACCTCTTTGTGGATCTTCGCTGCAGACTATTGTGAATCTACATCCATAAGATATTTATATGATCTATATTTTGTAAGGTATTCAGACTTCTTTTTTAAACATTGCTTATTAGGACTGGCAATTTTAGCAGTCATGTGTGACTCCTTCTATTGTTACCTTTTTGCAGATCTTCGCTGCAGACAGTTGTGAATCTAATTCCGTAAGATATTGTTATGTTGTATAGTTTGTAAGGTAATCATACTTCCTCTTCAAACATTGCTTATTAGGACTGGCCATTTTAGCAGTTAAGTGTGACTTCTTTCTATTGTTACCTCTTTGTGGATCTTCGCTGCAGACAGTTGTGAATCTAATTCCGTAAGATATTGTTATGTTGTATAGTTTGTAAGGTAATCATACTTCCTCTTCAAACATTGCTTATTAAAACTGGTCATTTTAGCAGTCAAGTGTGATTTCTTTCCATTGTAACCTCTTTCTGGAACTTCGCTGCAGACTGTCGTTGATCTAATTCCGTAAGATATTGTTTTTTTATATAGTTTCTAAGGTATTCAGACTTCTTTTTGAAACATTGCTTATTAAGACTGGCGGCCTTAACAGTCCAGTGTGATTGCTTCCATGGCTACCTCTTAGTGGATCTTCGCTGCAGACTATTGTGAATCTACATCCATAATATATTTATATGTTCTATATTTTGTAAGGTATTCAGACTTCCTTTTTAAACATAGCTCATTAAGACTGGCAATTTTAGCAATCAAGTGTGACTTCTTTCTATTGTTACATCTTTGTGACTCTACTTCCGTAAGATATTTATATTGTTATATTGTATAGTTTCTAAGGTATTCAGACTTCCTCTTTAAACATAGCTTATTAAAACTGGCCATTTTAGCAGTCAAGTGTGACTTCTTTCTTTTATTACCTCTTTGTGGATCTTCGCTGCAGACTGTTGTGAATCTAATTCCGTAAGATATTGTTATGTTGTATAGTTTGTAAGGTAATCATACTTCCTCTTCAAACATTGCTTATTAAGACTGGCCATTTTAGCAGTCAAGTGTGATTTCTTTCTATTGTTACCTCTTTGTGGATCTTCGCTGCAGACTGTCGTGAATCTAATTCCGTAAGATATTGATATTTTATATAGTTTCTATGGTAATCAGACTTCTTTTTGAAAAATTGCTTATTAAGACTGGCGACCTTAACAGTCCAGTGTGATTGCTTCCATTGTTACCTCTTTGTAGATCTTCGCTGCAGACTGTTGTGAATCTACATCCATAAGATATTTATATGTTTTATATTTTGTAAGATATTCAGACTTCTTTTTCAAACGTAGCTTATTAGGACTGGCGACCTTAACAGTCCAGTGTGATTGCTTCCATTGTTACCTCTTTGTAGATCTTCGCTGCAGACTGTTGTGAATCTACTTCCGTAAGATATTTATATTGTTATGTTGTATAGTTTCTAAGGTATTCAGACTTCTTTTTCAAACATAGCTTATTAAGACTGGCAATTTTAGCAGTCATGTGTGACTCCTTCTATTGTTACCTCTTTGTGGATCTTTGCTGCAGTCTGTTGTGAATCTACTTCCGTAATATATTTATATTGTTATGTTGTATAGTTTGTAAGGTAATCATACTTCCTCTTCAAACATTGCTTATTAAGACTGGCCATTTTAGCAGTCAAGTGTGATTTCTTTCTATTGTTACCTCTTTGTGGATCTTCGCTGCAGACTGTCGTGAATCTAATTCCGTAAGATATTGATATTTTATATAGTTTCTATGGTATTCAGACTTCTTTTTGAAAAATTGCTTATTAAGACTGGCGACCTTAACAGTCCAGTGTGATTGCTTCCATTGTTACCTCTTTGTAGATCTTCGCTGCAGACTGTTGTGAATCTACATCCATAAGATATTTATATGTTTTATATTTTGTAAGATATTCAGACTTCTTTTTCAAACGTAGCTTATTAGGACTGGCGACCTTAACAGTCCAGTGTGATTGCTTCCATTGTTACCTCTTTGTAGATCTTCGCTGCAGACTGTTGTGAATCTACTTCCGTAAGATATTTATATTGTTATGTTGTATAGTTTCTAAGGTATTCAGACTTCTTTTTCAAACATAGCTTATTAAGACTGGCAATTTTAGCAGTCATGTGTGACTCCTTCTATTGTTACCTCTTTGTGGATCTTTGCTGCAGACTGTTGTGAATCTACTTCCGTAATATATTTATATTGTTATGTTGTATAGTTTGTAAGGTAATCATACTTCCTCTTCAAACATTGCTTATTAAGACTGGCCATTTTAGCAGTCAAGTGTGATTTCTTTCTATTGTTACCTCTTTGTGGATCTTCGCTGCAGACTGTTGTGAATCTAATTCCGTAAGATATTGTTATGTTGTATAGTTTGTAAGGTAATCATACTTCCTCTTCAAACATTGCTTATTAAGACTGGCCATTTTAGCAGTCAAGTGTGATTTCTTTCTATTGTTACCTCTTTGTGGATCTTCGCTGCAGACTGTCGTGAATCTAATTCCGTAAGATATTGATATTTTATATAGTTTCTATGGTATTCAGACTTCTTTTTGAAAAATTGCTTATTAAGACTGGCGACCTTAACAGTCCAGTGTGATTGCTTCCATTGTTACCTCTTTGTAGATCTTCGCTGCAGACTGTTGTGAATCTACATCCATAAGATATTTATATGTTTTATATTTTGTAAGATATTCAGACTTCTTTTTCAAACGTAGCTTATTAGGACTGGCGACCTTAACAGTCCAGTGTGATTGCTTCCATTGTTACCTCTTTGTAGATCTTCGCTGCAGACTGTTGTGAATCTACTTCCGTAAGATATTTATATTGTTATGTTGTATAGTTTCTAAGGTATTCAGACTTCTTTTTCAAACATAGCTTATTAAGACTGGCAATTTTAGCAGTCATGTGTGACTCCTTCTATTGTTACCTCTTTGTGGATCTTTGCTGCAGTCTGTTGTGAATCTACTTCCGTAATATATTTATATTGTTATGTTGTATAGTTTGTAAGGTAATCATACTTCCTCTTCAAACATTGCTTATTAAGACTGGCCATTTTAGCAGTCAAGTGTGATTTCTTTCTATTGTTACCTCTTTGTGGATCTTCGCTGCAGACTGTCGTGAATCTAATTCCGTAAGATATTGATATTTTATATAGTTTCTATGGTATTCAGACTTCTTTTTGAAAAATTGCTTATTAAGACTGGCGACCTTAACAGTCCAGTGTGATTGCTTCCATTGTTACCTCTTTGTAGATCTTCGCTGCAGACTGTTGTGAATCTACATCCATAAGATATTTATATGTTTTATATTTTGTAAGATATTCAGACTTCTTTTTCAAACGTAGCTTATTAGGACTGGCGACCTTAACAGTCCAGTGTGATTGCTTCCATTGTTACCTCTTTGTAGATCTTCGCTGCAGACTGTTGTGAATCTACTTCCGTAAGATATTTATATTGTTATGTTGTATAGTTTCTAAGGTATTCAGACTTCTTTTTCAAACATAGCTTATTAAGACTGGCAATTTTAGCAGTCATGTGTGACTCCTTCTATTGTTACCTCTTTGTGGATCTTTGCTGCAGACTGTTGTGAATCTACTTCCGTAATATATTTATATTGTTATGTTGTATAGTTTGTAAGGTAATCATACTTCCTCTTCAAACATTGCTTATTAAGACTGGCCATTTTAGCAGTCAAGTGTGATTTCTTTCTATTGTTACCTCTTTGTGGATCTTCGCTGCAGACTGTTGTGAATCTAATTCCGTAAGATATTGTTATGTTGTATAGTTTGTAAGGTAATCATACTTCCTCTTCAAACATTGCTTATTAAGACTGGCCATTTTAGCAGTCAAGTGTGATTTCTTTCTATTGTTACCTCTTTGTGGATCTTCGCTGCAGACTGTTGTGAATCTAATTCCGTAAGATATTGTTATGTTGTATAGTTTCTAAGGTATTCAGATTTCCTCTTCAAACATTGCTTATAAGACTGCCAATTTTAGCAGTCAAGTGTGATTTCTTTCTTTTGTTACCTCTTTGTGGATCTTCGCTGCAGACTATTGTGAATCTACATCCATAAGATATTTATATGATCTATATTTTGTAAGGTATTCAGACTTCTTTTTTAAACATTGCTTATTAGGACTGGCAATTTTAGCAGTCATGTGTGACTCCTTCTATTGTTACCTTTTTGCAGATCTTCGCTGCAGACAGTTGTGAATCTAATTCCGTAAGATATTGTTATGTTGTATAGTTTGTAAGGTAATCATACTTCCTCTTCAAACATTGCTTATTAGGACTGGCCATTTTAGCAGTTAAGTGTGACTTCTTTCTATTGTTACCTCTTTGTGGATCTTCGCTGCAGACAGTTGTGAATCTAATTCCGTAAGATATTGTTATGTTGTATAGTTTGTAAGGTAATCATACTTCCTCTTCAAACATTGCTTATTAAAACTGGTCATTTTAGCAGTCAAGTGTGATTTCTTTCCATTGTAACCTCTTTCTGGAACTTCGCTGCAGACTGTCGTTGATCTAATTCCGTAAGATATTGTTTTTTTATATAGTTTCTAAGGTATTCAGACTTCTTTTTGAAACATTGCTTATTAAGACTGGCGGCCTTAACAGTCCAGTGTGATTGCTTCCATGGCTACCTCTTAGTGGATCTTCGCTGCAGACTATTGTGAATCTACATCCATAATATATTTATATGTTCTATATTTTGTAAGGTATTCAGACTTCCTTTTTAAACATAGCTCATTAAGACTGGCAATTTTAGCAATCAAGTGTGACTTCTTTCTATTGTTACATCTTTGTGACTCTACTTCCGTAAGATATTTATATTGTTATATTGTATAGTTTCTAAGGTATTCAGACTTCCTCTTTAAACATAGCTTATTAAAACTGGCCATTTTAGCAGTCAAGTGTGACTTCTTTCTTTTATTACCTCTTTGTGGATCTTCGCTGCAGACTGTTGTGAATCTAATTCCGTAAGATATTGTTATGTTGTATAGTTTGTAAGGTAATCATACTTCCTCTTCAAACATTGCTTATTAAGACTGGCCATTTTAGCAGTCAAGTGTGATTTCTTTCTATTGTTACCTCTTTGTGGATCTTCGCTGCAGACTGTCGTGAATCTAATTCCGTAAGATATTGATATTTTATATAGTTTCTATGGTAATCAGACTTCTTTTTGAAAAATTGCTTATTAAGACTGGCGACCTTAACAGTCCAGTGTGATTGCTTCCATTGTTACCTCTTTGTAGATCTTCGCTGCAGACTGTTGTGAATCTACATCCATAAGATATTTATATGTTTTATATTTTGTAAGATATTCAGACTTCTTTTTCAAACGTAGCTTATTAGGACTGGCGACCTTAACAGTCCAGTGTGATTGCTTCCATTGTTACCTCTTTGTAGATCTTCGCTGCAGACTGTTGTGAATCTACTTCCGTAAGATATTTATATTGTTATGTTGTATAGTTTCTAAGGTATTCAGACTTCTTTTTCAAACATAGCTTATTAAGACTGGCAATTTTAGCAGTCATGTGTGACTCCTTCTATTGTTACCTCTTTGTGGATCTTTGCTGCAGTCTGTTGTGAATCTACTTCCGTAATATATTTATATTGTTATGTTGTATAGTTTGTAAGGTAATCATACTTCCTCTTCAAACATTGCTTATTAAGACTGGCCATTTTAGCAGTCAAGTGTGATTTCTTTCTATTGTTACCTCTTTGTGGATCTTCGCTGCAGACTGTCGTGAATCTAATTCCGTAAGATATTGATATTTTATATAGTTTCTATGGTATTCAGACTTCTTTTTGAAAAATTGCTTATTAAGACTGGCGACCTTAACAGTCCAGTGTGATTGCTTCCATTGTTACCTCTTTGTAGATCTTCGCTGCAGACTGTTGTGAATCTACATCCATAAGATATTTATATGTTTTATATTTTGTAAGATATTCAGACTTCTTTTTCAAACGTAGCTTATTAGGACTGGCGACCTTAACAGTCCAGTGTGATTGCTTCCATTGTTACCTCTTTGTAGATCTTCGCTGCAGACTGTTGTGAATCTACTTCCGTAAGATATTTATATTGTTATGTTGTATAGTTTCTAAGGTATTCAGACTTCTTTTTCAAACATAGCTTATTAAGACTGGCAATTTTAGCAGTCATGTGTGACTCCTTCTATTGTTACCTCTTTGTGGATCTTTGCTGCAGACTGTTGTGAATCTACTTCCGTAATATATTTATATTGTTATGTTGTATAGTTTGTAAGGTAATCATACTTCCTCTTCAAACATTGCTTATTAAGACTGGCCATTTTAGCAGTCAAGTGTGATTTCTTTCTATTGTTACCTCTTTGTGGATCTTCGCTGCAGACTGTTGTGAATCTAATTCCGTAAGATATTGTTATGTTGTATAGTTTGTAAGGTAATCATACTTCCTCTTCAAACATTGCTTATTAAGACTGGCCATTTTAGCAGTCAAGTGTGATTTCTTTCTATTGTTACCTCTTTGTGGATCTTCGCTGCAGACTGTCGTGAATCTAATTCCGTAAGATATTGATATTTTATATAGTTTCTATGGTATTCAGACTTCTTTTTGAAAAATTGCTTATTAAGACTGGCGACCTTAACAGTCCAGTGTGATTGCTTCCATTGTTACCTCTTTGTAGATCTTCGCTGCAGACTGTTGTGAATCTACATCCATAAGATATTTATATGTTTTATATTTTGTAAGATATTCAGACTTCTTTTTCAAACGTAGCTTATTAGGACTGGCGACCTTAACAGTCCAGTGTGATTGCTTCCATTGTTACCTCTTTGTAGATCTTCGCTGCAGACTGTTGTGAATCTACTTCCGTAAGATATTTATATTGTTATGTTGTATAGTTTCTAAGGTATTCAGACTTCTTTTTCAAACATAGCTTATTAAGACTGGCAATTTTAGCAGTCATGTGTGACTCCTTCTATTGTTACCTCTTTGTGGATCTTTGCTGCAGTCTGTTGTGAATCTACTTCCGTAATATATTTATATTGTTATGTTGTATAGTTTGTAAGGTAATCATACTTCCTCTTCAAACATTGCTTATTAAGACTGGCCATTTTAGCAGTCAAGTGTGATTTCTTTCTATTGTTACCTCTTTGTGGATCTTCGCTGCAGACTGTCGTGAATCTAATTCCGTAAGATATTGATATTTTATATAGTTTCTATGGTATTCAGACTTCTTTTTGAAAAATTGCTTATTAAGACTGGCGACCTTAACAGTCCAGTGTGATTGCTTCCATTGTTACCTCTTTGTAGATCTTCGCTGCAGACTGTTGTGAATCTACATCCATAAGATATTTATATGTTTTATATTTTGTAAGATATTCAGACTTCTTTTTCAAACGTAGCTTATTAGGACTGGCGACCTTAACAGTCCAGTGTGATTGCTTCCATTGTTACCTCTTTGTAGATCTTCGCTGCAGACTGTTGTGAATCTACTTCCGTAAGATATTTATATTGTTATGTTGTATAGTTTCTAAGGTATTCAGACTTCTTTTTCAAACATAGCTTATTAAGACTGGCAATTTTAGCAGTCATGTGTGACTCCTTCTATTGTTACCTCTTTGTGGATCTTTGCTGCAGACTGTTGTGAATCTACTTCCGTAATATATTTATATTGTTATGTTGTATAGTTTGTAAGGTAATCATACTTCCTCTTCAAACATTGCTTATTAAGACTGGCCATTTTAGCAGTCAAGTGTGATTTCTTTCTATTGTTACCTCTTTGTGGATCTTCGCTGCAGACTGTTGTGAATCTAATTCCGTAAGATATTGTTATGTTGTATAGTTTGTAAGGTAATCATACTTCCTCTTCAAACATTGCTTATTAAGACTGGCCATTTTAGCAGTCAAGTGTGATTTCTTTCTATTGTTACCTCTTTGTGGATCTTCGCTGCAGACTGTCGTGAATCTAATTCCGTAAGATATTGATATTTTATATAGTTTCTATGGTATTCAGACTTCTTTTTGAAAAATTGCTTATTAAGACTGGCGACCTTAACAGTCCAGTGTGATTGCTTCCATTGTTACCTCTTTGTAGATCTTCGCTGCAGACTGTTGTGAATCTACATCCATAAGATATTTATATGTTTTATATTTTGTAAGATATTCAGACTTCTTTTTCAAACGTAGCTTATTAGGACTGGCGACCTTAACAGTCCAGTGTGATTGCTTCCATTGTTACCTCTTTGTAGATCTTCGCTGCAGACTGTTGTGAATCTACTTCCGTAAGATATTTATATTGTTATGTTGTATAGTTTCTAAGGTATTCAGACTTCTTTTTCAAACATAGCTTATTAAGACTGGCAATTTTAGCAGTCATGTGTGACTCCTTCTATTGTTACCTCTTTGTGGATCTTTGCTGCAGTCTGTTGTGAATCTACTTCCGTAATATATTTATATTGTTATGTTGTATAGTTTGTAAGGTAATCATACTTCCTCTTCAAACATTGCTTATTAAGACTGGCCCTTTTAGCAGTCAAGTGTGATTTCTTTCTATTGTTACCTCTTTGTGGATCTTCGCTGCAGACTGTTGTGAATCTAATTCCGTAAGATATTGTTATGTTGTATAGTTTGTAAGGTAATCATACTTCCTCTTCAAACATTGCTTATTAAGACTGGCCATTTTAGCAGTCAAGTGTGATTTCTTTCTATTGTTACCTCTTTGTGGATCTTCGCTGCAAACTGTCGTCAATCTAAGTCCGTAAGATATTGTTTTTTTATATAGTTTCTAAGATATTCAGACTTCTTTTTCAGACATAGCTTATTAGGACTGGCAGTTTTAGCAGTCATGTGTGACTCCTTCTATTGTTACCTCTTTGTGGATCTTTGCAGCAGACTGTTGTGAATCTAAGTCCGTAAGATATTGTTTTTTTATATAGTTTCTAAGATATTCAGACTTCTTTTTCAAACATAGCTTATTAGGACTGGCAGTTTTAGCAGTCATGTGTGACTCCTTCTATTGTTACCTTTTTGCGGATCTTCGCTGCAGACTGTTGTGAATCTACCTCCGTAAGATATTTATATTGTTATGTTATATAGTTTCTAAAGTATTCAGACTTCTTTTTCAAACATTGCTTATTAAGACTGGCGACCTTAACAGTCCAGTGTGATTGCTTCCATTGTTACCTCTTTGTAGATCTTCGCTGCAGGCGGTTGTGAATCTACTTCCGTAAGATATTTATATTGTTATGTTGTATAGTTTCTAAGGTATTCAGACTTCTTTTTCAAACATAGCTTATTAAGACTGGCAATTTTAGCAGTCATGTGTGACTCCTTCTATTGTTACCTCTTTGTGGATCTTTGCTGCAGTCTGTTGTGAATCTACTTCCGTAATATATTTATATTGTTATGTTGTATAGTTTGTAAGGTAATCATACTTCCTCTTCAAACATTGCTTATTAAGACTGGCCCTTTTAGCAGTCAAGTGTGATTTCTTTCTATTGTTACCTCTTTGTGGATCTTCGCTGCAGACTGTTGTGAATCTAATTCCGTAAGATATTGTTTTTTTATATAGTTTCTAAGATATTCAGACTTCTTTTTCAAACATAGCTTATTAGGACTGGCAGTTTTAGCAGTCATGTGTGACTCCTTCTATTGTTACCTTTTTGCGGATCTTCGCTGCAGACTGTTGTGAATCTACCTCCGTAAGATATTTATATTGTTATGTTATATAGTTTCTAAAGTATTCAGACTTCTTTTTCAAACATTGCTTATTAAGACTGGCGACCTTAACAGTCCAGTGTGATTGCTTCCATTGTTACCTCTTTGTAGATCTTCGCTGCAGGCGGTTGTGAATCTACTTCCGTAAGATATTTATATTGTTATGTTGTATAGTTTCTAAGGTATTCAGACTTCTTTTTCAAACATAGCTTATTAAGACTGGCAATTTTAGCAGTCATGTGTGACTCCTTCTATTGTTACCTCTTTGTGGATCTTTGCTGCAGTCTGTTGTGAATCTACTTCCGTAATATATTTATATTGTTATGTTGTATAGTTTGTAAGGTAATCATACTTCCTCTTCAAACATTGCTTATTAAGACTGGCCCTTTTAGCAGTCAAGTGTGATTTCTTTCTATTGTTACCTCTTTGTGGATCTTCGCTGCAGACTGTTGTGAATCTAATTCCGTAAGATATTGTTATGTTGTATAGTTTGTAAGGTAATCATACTTCCTCTTCAAACATTGCTTATTAAGACTGGCCATTTTAGCAGTCAAGTGTGATTTCTTTCTATTGTTACCTCTTTGTGGATCTTCGCTGCAAACTGTCGTCAATCTAAGTCCGTAAGATATTGTTTTTTTATATAGTTTCTAAGATATTCAGACTTCTTTTTCAGACATAGCTTATTAGGACTGGCAGTTTTAGCAGTCATGTGTGACTCCTTCTATTGTTACCTCTTTGTGGATCTTTGCTGCAGACTGTTGTGAATCTAAGTCCGTAAGATATTGTTTTTTTATATAGTTTCTAAGATATTCAGACTTCTTTTTCAAACATAGCTTATTAGGACTGGCAGTTTTAGCAGTCATGTGTGACTCCTTCTATTGTTACCTTTTTGCGGATCTTCGCTGCAGACTGTTGTGAATCTACCTCCGTAAGATATTTATATTGTTATGTTATATAGTTTCTAAAGTATTCAGACTTCTTTTTCAAACATTGCTTATTAAGACTGGCGACCTTAACAGTCCAGTGTGATTGCTTCGATTGTTACCTCTTTGTAGATCTTCGCTGCAGGCGGTTGTGAATCTACTTCCGTAAGATATTTATATTGTTATGTTGTATAGTTTCTAAGGTATTCAGACTTCTTTTTCAAACATAGCTTATTAAGACTGGCAATTTTAGCAGTCATGTGTGACTCCTTCTATTGTTACCTCTTTGTGGATCTTTGCTGCAGACTGTTGTGAATCTACTTCCGTAATATATTTATATTGTTATGTTGTATAGTTTGTAAGGTAATCATACTTCCTCTTCAAACATTGCTTATTAAGACTGGCCATTTTAGCAGTCAAGTGTGATTTCTTTCTATTGTTACCTCTTTGTGGATCTTCGCTGCAGACTGTTGTGAATCTAATTCCGTAAGATATTGTTATGTTGTATAGTTTGTAAGGTAATCATACTTCCTCTTCAAACATTGCTTATTAAGACTGGCCATTTTAGCAGTCAAGTGTGATTTCTTTCTATTGTTACCTCTTTGTGGATCTTCGCTGCAAACTGTCGTCAATCTAAGTCCGTAAGATATTGTTTTTTTATATAGTTTCTAAGATATTCAGACTTCTTTTTCAAACATAGCTTATTAGGACTGGCAGTTTTAGCAGTCATGTGTGACTCCTTCTATTGTTACCTCTTTGTGGATCTTTGCTGCAGACTGTTGTGAATCTAAGTCCGTAAGATATTGTTTTTTTATATAGTTTCTAAGATATTCAGACTTCTTTTTCAAACATAGCTTATTAGGACTGGCAGTTTTAGCAGTCATGTGTGACTCCTTCTATTGTTACCTTTTTGCGGATCTTCGCTGCAGACTGTTGTGAATCTACCTCCGTAAGATATTTATATTGTTATGTTATATAGTTTCTAAGGTATTCAGACTTCTTTTTGAAACATTGCTTATTAAGACTGGCGACCTTAACAGTCCAGTGTGATTGTTTCCATTGTTACCTCTTTGTAGATCTTCGCTGCAGACTGTTGTGAATCTACATCCATAAGATATTTATATGTTCTATATTTTGTAAGATATTCAGACTTCTTTTTCAAACATAGCTTATTAAGACTGGCAATTTTAGCAGTCATGTGTGACTCCTTCTATTGTTACCTCTTTGTGGATCTTCGCTGCAGACTGTTGTGAATCTACCTCCGTAAGATATTTATATTGTTATGTTATATAGTTTCTAAGGTATTCAGACTTCTTTTTGAAACATTGCTTATTAAGACTGGCGACCTTAACAGTCCAGTGTGATTGCTTCCATTGTTACCTCTTTGTAGATCTTCGCTGCAGACGGTTGTGAATCTACTTCCGTAAGATATTTATATTGTTATGTTGTATAGTTTGTAAGGTAATCATACTTCCTCTTCAAACATTGCTTATTAAGACTGGCCATTTTAGCAGTCATGTGTGACTCCTTCTATTGTTACCTCTTTGTGGATCTTCGCTGCAGACTGTTGTGAATCTACCTCCGTAAGATATTTATATTGTTATGTTATATAGTTTCTAAGGTATTCAGACTTCTTTTTGAAACATTGCTTATTAAGACTGGCGACCTTAACAGTCCAGTGTGATTGCTTCCATTGTTACCTCTTTGTAGATCTTCGCTGCAGACGGTTGTGAATCTACTTCCGTAAGATATTTATATTGTTATGTTGTATAGTTTGTAAGGTAATCATACTTCCTCTTCAAACATTGCTTATTAAGACTGGCGACCTTAACAGTCCAGTGTGATTGTTTCCATTGTTACCTCTTTGTAGATCTTCGCTGCAGACTGTTGTGAATCTACATCCATAAGATATTTATATGTTCTATATTTTGTAAGATATTCAGACTTCTTTTTCAAACATAGCTTATTAAGACTGGCAATTTTAGCAGTCATGTGTGACTCCTTCCATTGTTACCTCTTTGTAGATCTTCGCTGCAGACGGTTGTGAATCTACTTCCGTAAGATATTTATATTGTTATGTTGTATAGTTTGTAAGGTAATCATACTTCCTCTTCAAACATTGCTTATTAAGACTGGCCATTTTAGCAGTTAAGTGTGATTTTTTTCTATTGTTACCTCTTTGTGGATCTTCGCTGCAGACTGTTGTGAATCTAATTCCGTAAGATATTGTTATTGTTATGTTGTATAGTTTCTAAGGTATTCAGACTTCTTTTTCAAACATAGCTTATTAAGACTGGCAATTTTAGCAGTCATGTGTGGCTCCTTCTATTGTTACCTCTTTGTGGATCTTTGCTGCAGACTGTTGTGAATCTACCTCCGTAATATATTTATATTGCTATTTTATATAGTTTCTAAAGTATTCAGACTTCTTTTTCAAACATTGCTTATTAAGACTGGCGACCTTAACAGTCCAGTGTGATTGCTTCCATTGTTACCTCTTTGTAGATCTTCGCTGCAGACGGTTGTGAATCTACATCCATAAGATATTTATATGTTCTATATTTTGTAAGATATTCAGACTTCTTTTTCAAACATAGCTTATTAAGACTGGCAATTTTAGCAGTCATGTGTGACTCCTTCCATTGTTACCTCTTTGTAGATCTTCGCTGCAGACGGTTGTGAATCTACTTCCGTAAGATATTTATATTGTTATGTTGTATAGTTTGTAAGGTAATCATACTTCCTCTTCAAACATTGCTTATTAAGACTGGCCATTTTAGCAGTTAAGTGTGATTTTTTTCTATTGTTACCTCTTTGTGGATCTTCGCTGCAGACTGTTGTGAATCTAATTCCGTAAGATATTGTTATTGTTATGTTGTATAGTTTCTAAGGTATTCAGACTTCTTTTTCAAACATAGCTTATTAAGACTGGCAATTTTAGCAGTCATGTGTGGCTCCTTCTATTGTTACCTCTTTGTGGATCTTTGCTGCAGACTGTTGTGAATCTACCTCCGTAATATATTTATATTGCTATTTTATATAGTTTCTAAAGTATTCAGACTTCTTTTTCAAACATTGCTTATTAAGACTGGCGACCTTAACAGTCCAGTGTGATTGCTTCCATTGTTACCTCTTTGTAGATCTTCGCTGCAGACGGTTGTGAATCTACTTCCGTAAGATATTTATATTGTTATGTTGTATAGTTTGTAAGGTAATCATACTTCCTCTTCAAACGACTCGGTTGCCGGCGTCGTGCTGCAGGGCATGGAATTGTTTGTTCCTAGCTCAGCGGTGCCTGTCGGTGGCAGGTCTCGGCCCTGGTTTGGTGGGTCCTGCCGTGACGCACATCGTCGCAAGCGGGAATGCTACCAGGCTTGGGCTAGGGCAAAGGCCGCTAAGGATGTAAACTCTGACTCACTCAAGAAGAAGTACAACTCTGCTTCCAGGTTCTTTAAGAAGCAAATTGCATTGGCAAAATCAAATTACGTTGGGAGAATTGGCGAGAGACTGGCGCGCCTGCCATCTGGCTCTCGTGCGTTCTGGTCTCTCGCCAAGGCTGTCCAGGGTAATTTCTGTCGGTCGACACTTCCACCTTTGCGCGGGGAGGATGGTTCATTGGCCTATTCCGCAAGGGAGAAAGCCGATCTTCTTGGCTCTATCTTTGTGGAAAACTCGACTCTTGAAGACTGGGGGAACACTCCTCCTACCATCCCGAGGTGTGAAACCACAATGGCGGACGTCCGCTTCACACAGTGTGCTGTGCGGAAAGCACTATTTTCCCTGGATGTCAACAAGTCGAGTGGGCCCGATGGAATATCTCCTATTGTGCTGAAGGTGTGTGCTCCAGAGCTGGCACCGGTTTTAACGCGCTTATTCAGACACTCTTATGTCCTCGGCGTTGTCCCACATTCATGGAAGACGGCTCTAGTACACCCGATCCCTAAAAAAGGCGACCGCTCAGATCCGTCCAACTACAGGCCTATCGCTATCACCTCCTTACTCTCCAAAATTATGGAATCCATAATCAACCGCCAGCTCATGGGCTACCTGGAAGAGCACCAGCTGATCAGCGACCGCCAATATGGCTTCCGCAAAGGCCGATCAGCTGGTGATCTTTTGGCTTTACTAACTCACCGTTGGGCGCAGGCGGTTGAGAGTAGGGGTGAGGCACTAGGCGTTAGTTTGGACATTGCGAAAGCCTTCGATCGGGTTTGGCATAAAGCCTTACTATCGAAGCTTCCTTCCTATGGGCTTCCTGAGAGACTTTGTAGGTGGATCGGCAGTTTCCTTGCGGAACGGAGAGTTACAGTCGTCGTAGACGGCTCATGCTCGGACCCCCGGACCGTAAATGCTGGTGTTCCCCAAGGCTGCGTGTTATCCCCGACATTGTTCATTCTGCATATCAATGATTTGTTGCATACCAGTGGCATTCATTGCTATGCGGATGACAGTACCGTGGATGCACTGTATTTCGGCCGCAGCAATATCTCTCGGGATCACGTCGATGAGTGTCGGAACAAACTTGTGTCTGAAATCGAATCATCCCTTGTGAAGATTTCCGATTGGGGGGGACTAAATCTAGTCCAGTTTAACCCTTCTAAGACTCAAGTTTGCGCGTTCACCGCTAAAAAAGCCCCCTTTGTCGCATCGCCACTCTTCGGAAACACTCACCTTTGTGCCAAGCCGAACATGGGCATTCTGGGCGTAGACATTTCGAGTGTTGTCCAGTTTGGCGGTCATTTGGAGAGCAAGGCTAAAATGGCCTCCAAAAAACTCGGAGTACTCAACAGGGCCAAACAGTACTTCAAGCCGGCTCACCGCCTTAAGCTGTATAAGGCGCAGGTGCGGCCTCACATGGAGTATTGTTGCCACCTTTGGGCCGGGGCTCCGGGTTATCAGCTATCTCCCTTTGACCGAATCCAACGTAGGGCATCTCGGATTGTCGACGATCCTGTACTTGCCGATCGGCTAGATCCTTTGGCACTGCGTAGGGATCTATCTTCCCTATGCATACTTTACAAAATTTACAATGGGGAGTGTTCCGAGGAGTTGTTCAATTTAATAGAAGCCGCTGATTTTCGCAACCGATCGTCTCGCCGGAACTATCATCCGCACCATCTGGATGGTTGGCGTTCCACTACAATGCGTTTTAAAAACAGTTTTCTGCCACGCACAGTAAATCTCTGGAATTCGTTGCCATCAGCGGTCTTCCCCAACAACTGCGACATTGGGTTATTCAAGAAAAGAGCATATTCTTATCTGAAGGGTAGGCAACGCACTGGCGTAAACGCTGGTGACCGTGGGCGGCGGTGAATCACTTACCATCAGGTGACCCGTCTTGCTCGTTTGCCTATTAGTTGTTATAAAAAAAAAAAAAAAACACTGCTTATTAAGACTGGCCATTTTAGCAGTCAAGTGTGATTTTTTTCTATTGTTACCTCTTTGTGGATCTTCGCTGCAGACTGTTGTGAATCTAATTCCGTAAGATATTGTTATTGTTATGTTGTATAGTTTCTAAGGTATTCAGACTTCTTTTTCAAACATAGCTTATTAAGACTGGCCATTTTAGCAGTCAAGTGTGATTTCTTTCTATTGTTACCTCTTTGTGGATCTTCGCTCCAGACTGTCGTGAATTTAATTCCGTAAGATATTGATATTTTATATAGTTTATATGGTATTCAGACTTCTTTTTGAAAAATTGCTTATTAAGACTGGCGACCTTAACAGTCCAGTGTGATTGTTTCCATTGTTACCTCTTTGTAGATCTTCGCTGCAGACTGTTGTGAATCTACATCCATAAGATATTTATATGTTCTATATTTTGTAAGATATTCAGACTTCTTTTTCAAACATAGCTTATTAAGACTGGCAATTTTAGCAGTCATGTGTGACTCCTTCTATTGTTACCTCTTTGTGGATCTTCGCTGCAGACTGTTGTGAATCTACCTCCGTAATATATTTATATTGCTATTTTATATAGTTTCTAAAGTATTCAGACTTCTTTTTCAAACATTGCTTATTAAGACTGGCGACCTTAACAGTCCAGTGTGATTGCTTCCATTGTTACCTCTTTGTAGATCTTCGCTGCAGACTGTTGTGAATCTACATCCATAAGATATTTATATGTTCTATATTTTGTAAGATATTCAGACTTCTTTTTCAAACATAGCTTATTAAGACTGGCCATTTTAGCAGTCAAGTGTGATTTCTTTCTATTGTTACCTCTTTGTGGATCTTCGCTCCAGACTGTCGTGAATCTAATTCCGTAAGATATTGATATTTTATATAGTTTATATGGTATTCAGACTTCTTTTTGAAAAATTGCTTATTAAGACTGGCGACCTTAACAGTCCAGTGTGATTGTTTCCATTGTTACCTCTTTGTAGATCTTCGCTGCAGACTGTTGTGAATCTACATCCATAAGATATTTATATGTTCTATATTTTGTAAGATATTCAGACTTCTTTTTCAAACATAGCTTATTAAGACTGGCAATTTTAGCAGTCATGTGTGACTCCTTCTATTGTTACCTCTTTGTGGATCTTCGCTGCAAACTGTTGTGAATCTACCTCCGTAAGATATTTATATTGTTATTTGATATAGTTTCTAAGGTATTCAGACTTCTTTTTGAAATATTGCTTATTAAGACTGGCGACCTTAACAGTCCAGTGTGATTGCTTCCATTGTTACCTCTTTGTAGATCTTCGCTGCAGACTGTTGTGAATCTACTTCCGTAAGATATTTATATTGTTATGCTATATAGTTTCTAAAGTATTCAGACTTCTTTTTCAAACATGGCTTATTAAAACTGGCGACCTTAACGGTCCAGTGTGATTGCTTCCATTGTTACCTCTTTGTAGATCTTCGCTGCAGACTGTTGTGAATCTACTGCCGTAAGATATTTATATTGTTATATTGTATAGTTTCTAAGGTACTCAGACTTCTTTTTCAAACATTGCTTATTAGGACTGACCCAGAATACAAAACTTAAGAGACAACGACGCAGACACGTGTTCAAAATAGACCCACGTCGAAGAAATTGCAACAACGTAAGGAGATAGCAGCAAGAGTGGAACTAGTGGAAAAAGAATTGAGAGAAGCACAAGCAGCCACTACAGCCGCCAGACTCCGCCTGGAGTTGATCCAGGCCGAGAATGAAGACGACGATGATCCATCATAGAAGAGCCAAAGGACCGGGAGGATCAGGTCAGGGTCTGGGTTCAGACGTCAGCGGGCCGTTTGGGCAAGGAGCCCACAGGCGAGCACATTGAGATCCTACCAGCACCTGTCAGCAACGCCAACATGGAAGAGTGCGACAACAGGGACCTGGCTAAGGCGATAGTGGAAGCGGTGAGGAGTGCGACGACCAAGGACGTGCCACCACAACCCAACTATATGCACCAGTTGCTGACGTTCGAAGGTGACCGCAGGGAGTGAGCGGCCTTCAAGGCCGTCCATGAGGATACCGCTCCACTCTTCTTGAGCGCTTAAAACATGGCACGGCTGAGAAGAGCGCTGAAGGGACAAGCCAGGGAAGGAGTCCGCAGCCAGCTGTGCTCTGAGTGCACACCAGAGGAAGTTTATGAATCACTGCGATGGTGCTATGAAAGGGCGGACGCTTTGGTCTTAGCGGAGCTAGACCGGATACGAAGACTTCCGACTGGCGAGCAATATCAACAATACCGTCGCAGCGATGAGGGGGCTGCGGAAACCTCAGTATTTGATGTCGCCCGAACTACTGAGGAGCATTGCCGACAAGATGCTGACCATCCTGAGGTTCCGGTTGTACGATCACATTATTGATAAGACTGAAGGAGACCCGGAACTCAACAGGATGTGCGGCTTCCTAAATTAGATGGCGGGCCACACGTTGTGGCCGAGGTAGCTTCAAAAAGACAACCGTCGAGGCGACAGGCGACGCACGCCACAACCGACTGCACTGAGTGCGCAACTTCGGGCAGAGCAATGAAAGACAAGACGGCGTGCCCGCAGTGCAAGGAAGGACACCCGCTGTACGATTGTCCGAGGTACAAGGGTGCTACGGTGTAGGAACGGTGGAGAATGGCCAAGGAGTCACGCCTACGTTACATGTGCCTGGACGGTAAGCACCGGAAGCAATCATGCCAACGACCGCCATGCCGCGCCTGCAAGCACTGGCACTATCACTCGATATATTTATTTATTTATTATTTATTTACGACGAGAAGTGGGAGACAGAGTCAGCAGAGAACAGGAAAGTCGCGAACATCGTGTGATTTCCCATTAACTGCACACGTATCAGAAGGGCGTACTTGAAGATGGTGCCCGTTGAAATGTACGGGCCATCGAGATCGACAACGTTGCTGGCCCTGCTGGACGAACGCTCCACGGTAAATCTCCTGAACTAGAGCGTGGCGAAGCAGGTCGGCCTGAAGGGATCCAAGGAGGCGCTCCGCCTCGAGACCGTGGACGGGAAGACTCTGACAAAGAAGGACTCTATGAATCTTAACATCCGAGTTCGAGGGCCTCACCAGCGGCAGAAGAGGACGATCGTCGGAGCGCGCACCATGGACGACATGAACCTTACACCCCAGCGACTGAAGAGAGAGATCATCGAAGGCTACACGCACCTGAAGGGCCTCGTGGAACAGTTATGTTACGAAGAACAATCCTCCAAACTATCGATCGGGCAGGACAACTGGAGACTCATCGGACGCGCGGGGGCAGGAGCGCCCATGGCACCCATGTATTGATGCGATGAAGAGGCCTGGAACAGACCGATGAAGGAGCACTTAGAATCGCTGGGAGTCGCATCCAAGCGTCCGAGCACGGATATAAAGGCGAAAGCGCTCGACATCTTGGAGAAGACAGGTCGGAAACGCGACGACGGCCGCTTCGAAGTGAGAAAAAAAACCACGCTTCCTGACAACTACAGGTCCACGCTGACGAGCCTCACGAGCCTCAGAGGCGTGGAAAAGAAGCTACACAGAGACCCCGACTTGCAAGTAGAATATAGCAAGCATATGACTACCCTCATCGAAAATGGGTACGCTGAGGAAGTTCCACATGATGGAGCAGGATCAAAACGGAAGTAGTACCTGCCTCATTTCGCAGTCACACACCGACGAAGGTCAAGAAACGCCTCGTGTTCGACGCCGTCGCGAAATTCGATGGAACTAGTCTTAACGATCTTCTATGCCGAGACCGGATCTACTACAATCCCTACATGGACGACTACCTACAGAGTTTCGAGATGGAAGAAGAGGCTATCAACATAGTCAGCGCAGTGGATGTCGTGCATCGTGGAGCGATATTCGAGCTCTGAGGCTGGGTATCAAATAGAAGCGGCGTGCTGGCGAGCCTCGCAGGCGGTACAATCTCGGGAGACATAGAGCTGGGGTAGAAGGAAGAAATGATCCTGGGCCTGCGCCTGCGGTGGTTCTACGAGTCAGACGAGATGGGATTCCGGACCCATCCACGAGACCCAAAAGAGATAGAGGCACGGAATCCAACCAAACGAGAAGAGACAAGCGCGGTAATGTCAACCTTCGACCCTATGGGGCTGGCATCGCCCGTGCTAATAGAAGGGAAAGCGCTCATTCAGAGCATTTGGCGGAGTGGGATCTACTGACGACGACGTCATCCTGGAAAAGAACGAGGTGGCGTGGAAACGCTACATGGAGAACCATTGCGTGCTGCAAGGCCTTCGAGTAGCAAGATGCTTCTCGTGCTGGAACACTGAGGGGGAGCTGCACACATTCATCGACGTCAGCGAGAAGGCGTGCGCGTGACAAGGTCGGTCGGCTCGGTTTACGTTTAGTCGTGAAAATTTTTTCAGTTTAATTTCGAGTGAGCTTGTACGATATCGTACACCTTAGGACCCTACATTGAGTACTCCGGACCGGCACGAGTAATCGCCACGAGATGGACATCCGGCTTATAAGATTGTCAAGAAATCTAATAAGATTAATAAACTCGTCCAACCCGGGTTGACGTCACTCGCCTTATCAACCAACTTATCGCCAACAGTAAGATATTCATAATTATCGTTATGTTATATAGTTTCTAAGGTATTCAGACTTCCTCTTCAAACATTGCTTATTAAGACTGGCAATTTTAGCAGTCAAGTGTGATTGCTTCCATTGTTACCTCTTTATGGATCTTTGCTGCGGACTGTTGTGATTCTACCTCCGTAAGATATTCATATGTTGTATAGTTTCTAAATAATTCGGACTTCCACTTCAGACATTGCTTATTAAGACTGGCAATTTTAGCAGTCAAGTCTGATCGCTTCCATTGTTACCTCTTTGTGGATCTTCGCTGCAGACTGCTGTGAATCTACTTCCGTAAGATATTTATATCGTTATATACATTCTAAGGTATTCAGACTTCCACTTCAAACATTGCTTATTAAGACTGGCAATTTTAGCAGTCAAGTCTGATTGCTTCCATTGTTACCTCTTTGTGGATCTTTGCTGCAGACTGTTGTGAATCTACCTCCGTAAGATATTCATATGTTATATACTTTCTAAGGTATTCAAACTTCCACTTCAAACATTGCTTATTAAGACTGGCAATTTTAGCAGTCAAGTGTGATTGCTTCCATTGTTACCTCTTTGTGGATCTTCGCTGCGGACGGTTGTGATTCTACCTCCGTAAGATATTCATATGTTGTATAGTTTCTAAAGAATTCGGACTTCCATTTCAGACATTGCTTATTAAGACTGGCATTTTTAGCAGTCAAGTATGATTGCTTCCATTGTTACCTCTTTGTGGATCTTCGCTGCGGACTGTTGTGATTCTACCTCCGTAAGATATTCATATGTTGTATAGTTTCTAAAGAATTCGGACTTCCACTTCAGACATTGCTTATTAAGACTGGCATTTTTAGCAGTCAAGTGTGATTGCTTCCATTGTTACCTCTTTGTGGATCTTCGCTGCGGACTGTTGTGATTCTACCTCCGTAAGATATTCATATGTTGTATAGTTTCTAAAGAATTCAGACTTCCACTTCAAACATTGCTTATTAAGACTGGCAATTTTAGCAGTCAAGTGCGATTGCTTCCATTGTTACCTCTTTGTGAATCTTCGCTGCAGACTGTTGTGAATCTACCTCTGTAAGATATTCATATGTTGTATAGTTTCTAAAGAATTCAGACTTCCACTTCAAACATTGCTTATTAAGACTGGCAATTTTAGCAGTCAAGTGCGATTGCTTCCATTGTTACCTCTTTGTGAATCTTCGCTGCAGACTGTTGTGAATCTACCTCCGTAAGATATTCATATGTTGTATAATTTCTAAAGTATTCAGACTTCCTCTTCAAACATTGCTTGTTAAAACTGGCAACCTTAACAGTCAAGTGTGTTTACTTCCATTGTTACCTCTTTGTGGATCTTCGCTGCAGTCTGCTGTGAATCTACTTCCGTAAGCTATTTATATCATTATGTTATAAAGTTTCTAAGGTAATCAGAATTCCTCTTCAAACACTGCTTATTAAGAATGGCAGTTTTAGCAGTCATTGTGACTCCTTCTATTGTTACCTCTTTGTGGATCTTCGCTGCAGACTGTTGTGAATCTACCTCCGTAAGATATTCATATGTTGTATAGTTTCTAAAGAATTCAGACTTCCACTTCAAACATTGCTTATTAAGACTGGCAATTTTAGCAGTCAAGTGCGATTGCTTCCATTGTTACCTCTTTGTGAATCTTCGCTGCAGACTGTTGTGAATCTACCTCCGTAAGATATTCATATGTTGTATAATTTCTAAAGTATTCAGACTTCCTCTTCAAACATTGCTTGTTAAAACTGGCAACCTTAACAGTCAAGTGTGTTTACTTCCATTGTTACCTCTTTGTGGATCTTCGCTGCAGTCTGCTGTGAATCTACTTCCGTAAGCTATTTATATCGTTATGTTATAAAGTTTCTAAGGTAATCAGAATTCCTCTTCAAACATTGCTTATTAAGAATGGCAGTTTTAGCAGTCATTGTGACTCCTTCTATTGTTACCTCTTTGTGGATCTTTGCTACACACTATTGTGAATCTATATTTATATGTTGTATAGTTTTTAAGGTATTCAGACTTCCTCTTCAAACATTGCTTATTAAGACTGGCAATTTTAGCAGTCAAATGTGATTGCTTCCATTGTTACCTCTTTGTGGATCTTTGCTGCACACTGTTGTGAATCTATATTTATATGTTGTATAGTTTCTAAGGTATTCAGACTTCCTCTTCAAACATTGCTTATTAAGACTGGCAATTTTAGCAGTCAAGTGTGATTTCTTCCATTGTTACCTCTTTTTGGATCTTCGCTGCAATTCGAAGCTATTCCCGTTACTTTATGATGCAAGCCCGGCCGCTGTCGAACCTGTTCAGAATTAAATTCAATTTCACTTAACGTCGAAAGGTTTTTTTGCCTATTTCTTAAAATAAAGTTTACTTATAAATAAAGTTATCTAGTGTTGTTATAGGTATTGTTGACTTTGAATAACGTTCAATACATTATTTACGACTAATATTATAAATTAAATGTGAAAGTTTGTAAGAATATATATGTATGTTTTTTACTCTTTTACGCGAAAACTACTAGATGAAGTTTGATGAGGCTTTGCAATAATATTGCTTACACATCAGAATAACACATAGGCTATCTGAAAAGAGGAAAGATTTGTTTGTTTATTTGTAGTGAATAGGCTCCGAAACTACTGAACCGGTTTGAAAAATTATTTTACTATCTGGAAGCTACTCTATTCCCGAGTAACATAGGCTATAATCTATAAAAGAAAAAAAAATAGGGACCCTTACTAAAACTCCAATAATGTAACCCAAGATGTAAAAAAATTACCTACAATATTCTTTACATAGCGTGCCCTGCGAAAACTATTGATGATAGAATAAAATAATATATCAGACTTTGTTGAACACATTATTATTCACAAAAAGTGTCGCGACAGCATATGCTTAACTATTATAGTTATGCCACAATAAGGGTTCTTTTATTTAAAAAAATAAAACAACGTCACAGGGAAGGTCAGACTCAATAAAGTCAATGGCTTTTGTTTTGCATTTAAGACCTTTTTACGAAAATTAGAAAAATTATAATAAAAAAATAATAATAAAAGAGATAAAAAATATATCATTTAAATGAAAATGAAAGTTCATTAAAATAATAATATTCAAACTATCTTTATAATCTAGATTTTTTTTTAACCTGACGCAAATAGAAGGGTTGATGTGTGTGTATTATAATTTTTAATTTTGAAATTTTTGTTAAAGACCCGAGCGAAGCTGGATCCGGCCGCTAGTAATTTATAAAGAAAAAGAAATGGTGTGAATTACCAAAAAAATAACCACAAGTGCTTAGTAAGTACTGGTAAGTACGTAGGTTTCACACTTACTGGTGGTAGGATCTCTTGTGAGTCCGCACGGGTAGGTACCACTACCCTGGCTATTTCTGCCGTGAAGCAGTAATGCGTTTCGGTTTGAAGGGTGGGGCAGCCGTCGTAACTATACTGAGATTTTAGAACTTAAATCTCAAGGTGGATGGCGCATTTACGTTGTAGATGTCTATGGGCTCCAGTAACCACTTAACACCAGGTGGGCCGTGAGCTCGTCCACCCATCTAAAAAAAAAATTAAGAACAAAATCTGCCATCTGTGAGCTATTCTGGCGTGCGCCGCAAAAACCGTTGGAGTTTGACATATTATGGAAATGTATATTTTAATGTTTAAATATTTCTACAAAAAAGCCCGCAACAGCCTATATCTATCTTCTATGTGTAAGGTATTGCAAATGAAAAATCCGCAAAGCAATATAATCTGCGCGATTACCGTCTTATGAATCACTGAGTCTAGGTTTCACAATCCCGCCTATTTATTTTGCGAAGCAGTAATTCCGTTGATTGATTGATTTGAATTTTTCGACTTGACTTCTAAGTCTATAGTGTTGCACTATAGACTTAGAAGTCAAGTCGAAAAATTGGTTGCGGAACTCACGCTCTTAATGTTTCTGGGCTTCGGTAATCGCTTAACACCAGATGAGCCGTGAGCTTGTTCACCCTTTGAAGCAAAAATAAAATAACGACTTAATGACCAAGGCATAACATCGTATGGTAAAAATCAAACATCTGAAAAATTAATTGTACAATTATTGGTGATATGTGAGTCGGTATGAATAGCTTTGAAGGCTTTAATTATATACACGACAAAGTTTGAAGGTTTGAACATTAGGCTAGAACATTGATGGCTTAGTCAAAACTGCCTTTGTTTACTCACATAGACAAGAAATTGCGTACTCATCTCGATTTTTCTTCACTTCACTTAACTTTAATATTCTGATAATTAAAAATTAATCGAACAATTAAGTAATGGTATTTTAATAGCACTAACAACACACTGCACTCTTAGACTTAATAATCGACTTTAGTTATAATTACTAAGCTAGTGCTTAGGGTCTGGAAGCTACACAATTTGTGGTAGGATTTTTTAATGTCGCTTCCTTTTATACAACACTGAGTATTAGAACCACCGTAATAGCTTTAAAAACGGGTACCTCAGGTACTTCAGTTTCAACCGTCATTACCTGCTTGCATACTTTGAATAGATTCTTCGGTTGGTAATTTCGTAAATTGGTTCTTAGAATAATAAAAAGGTGAGCGGAACGTATAAAGAAAGCCTATTGTTTGTTTTGAGTATTTATGAATAAGTTTTTGTGTTGGGTTTAATTTTTTTGCAAATTTTTTAATACAGTGAGCCCTTTTCTTAGAATGTTTATTATGTACTAGAAATTTAAAAACAGTTACCGGATTTTCATTGAAATGTAATGGAATTTTGTAAATGCATTGTTTTTGTTTTTTTTTTTTGTTTCATTTAGTCCCTGGATGCACTATACAATTGGTGGTTTAAAAGAAAAGAGCTGGCCGCTGAGCTACTAGACTCTGTGAAGTTTTACACTTTTGCTATAGAGTCAATTTATGATACAACTACATTCTTCATATGTTCATACGTTTAAAGGCTTAGTACATACTGACCCAATACAAAAAACTCGTTCGGATTAAGTCCGCACCATATCAAATCTGTATTGAACCTCTGTTTTAATCCGCGCGATGATTTCGCAAATTGATTCCGTACGTTGCAGAATCACAATATAATATGCGCGGCTATTATTGCAGTGCACACCGGGCCTTAAAAGTTATGTATTCATCCCACGCTTCATGCATTTATTATGAATGAATAAAATGAAATATTTCAAAAATTGTAGCACTAAGCTTCAGTGTCAATTTTGATTAATAGTTGCAATATTTATGGCATTATAGTAAAACAAGATTTTCAAGACATAACGTAAGATATAATAATGATAGATGGTAAAAAATGACAATGTGTTAGAACTATAATTCAAATAATAGAATATGGAAAATAAGGTTATAAACTTTTTCCCCATCTACATCTCGCTGATCAGACGGCGGGGTGCCTGTATACGTCGATTGCTTTGATGAGCAAATGGCACAGAAGTGGAGATTGGAGCTGGTGAGGAGTACAACTCCGAATGCTGTGAAGGTGAATTTGGAGAAATTGGTAGAAAATTGGTTCCAAATAGTCTTCTTCTCCATCGCCCCCTCATTGCTGAGGATCGTGACTCCGTTTTAGCTTGTCTACTGTCAGCCTCCATCGGTTCCGGTCAGTTGCCTGGTGTAGTGCAGCGCTAAGTGGTCCGCTGGTTTGCTCGGAGATCTGGTCGGACCAACGTTTGGGGTTCCAAATAGTAACCCAGCATTTAAATAATTTAATAATTCATCATATTTGTACGATAAAATATATATGATTCGCTGCCTTGAGGTGCCAAAAAGTGAAAGACCATCTGATATATACGCCTTGTAGAAACGCTACCAACGTCGAGTTTTAATCAAATTACCTACATAAAAAAATAGGTGGTGGACTAAATAGCTGTATAAATAAACAAATAGCTACATCATGCTTGCGAATGCAAAATGTTAAATATTATGCGCTGCAAAACGCAGTGACGATATTTTGGCGGAGCGCTGAAGATAGGTAATCACAGCTTGAATCAGAGAATACAAAGCCCGTGACTCACCTGATGCTCTCCAACACCTCGTCTTCTCCAGTCGTAGAGCTCCTTAATCGTTTTTCAGCGGCGAACCGAAGTTTAGAATATTAATGCAAATTCTGGTGTGACGCGATACCGGTGCAAGAAGTGGGTTTAATTGAATTTAATTTGGCGTATTGTGCGTATAGAAGCGGGAACATAAAGGAGGGGCGGACGTGAGTTTTCAATTTTATAGTTACCTTCTATCATAGCTGTGTAGAACATTAGAAGATTTTTTTAGGAAGGAGTCATTACTGGTGGTTCGGAGGCCTTTTTACCACGAACTCCACACACACAGTTTTTTTTATAATAAATAATAATAATAATAAATAAATAAATAAATAATAGTTGGTTCGCGAACGCATTTACTACCGGATTGGAATCGCGATCCGCTGAGAAGACCCCGCTAGAATCTCAATGGGCTGATATGTGGGTAAAGTTTCACGTCGAAACCTTTGACGAGGTGACCTTCGATGAGCGCGGTAAGAAAAATTAGAAAGCGCTTATTCAGAATAGTATGGCATCTTTGGACACATTTCAGGGTACATACACAGAATAAAGTCAGCGAGCTACCGTATTAGGTTCATCAAAACTACAGGGGAGTTTCTAGTATATCCACCTCCAGAACTCTGATAAGTCATCAATATATTACGTAAAATCTAGTGGGAGGGTAAATGTTTTCATAAAACTGTTGAAAGTTAATATTAATAATAAATTAGTGTCAATAAATAGAAGTTAATAAATAAATAATAATAGTCATCTTCAAATGCGTAATTTAGTGGGACGGTAAATGGTTTCATAAAACTGTTGAAAGTTAATTTTAATCAATAATGTGTGTTAATAAATAAATAAATAAATAATTATATTCATTTATAGACGCATGATTTAGTGGGAGGGGAAATGTTTTCATAAAACTGTTGAAAGTTAATTTTAATAAATAATTATTGTTAATTATTAAGTAAATAATGATATTCATCTTTAAATGCATTATTTAGTGGGAAGGCAAATGCTTTCATAAATCTGTTGAAAGTTAATTTTAATAAATAATGTGTTAATTAATAAATAAATAATTATATTCATCTTTAAATGCGTGATTTAGTGGGAGGGGAAATGTTTTCATAAAACTGTTGAAAGTTAATTCTAATAAATAATTTGTGTTAATTAATTAATAAATAATTATATTCATCTTTAAATACGTGATCTAGTGGGAGGGAAAATGTTTTCATAAATCTGTTGAAAGTTAATTTTAATAAATAATGTGTTAATTAATAAATAAATAATTATATTCATCTTTAAATGCGTGATTTAGTGGGAGGGAAATGTTTTCATAAAACTGTTGAAAGTTAATTCTAATAAATAATTTGTGTTAATTAATTAATAAATAATTATATTCATCTTTAAATACGTGATCTAGTGGGAGGGCAAATGTTTTCATAAAACTGTTGAAAGTTAATTTTAATAAATAATGTGTTAATTAAATAAATGAATAATTATATTCATCATTAAATGCGTGATTTAGTGGGAGAGAAAATGTTTTCATAAAACTGTTGGAGGTTAATGAATAACTAAATTTTATAAATTATTATTGATAAATATTGTTTTGAGACGAACAAAACGTGAGGCTCTGAAAAATATCTTTATCATTGTCTGTTATAGTTTAAGTTCCTTTGAATCATTAATAAGTACATGTTAAGTACGGATATGTAATAAATATATAATTGCGATTAAAGCTGCGTTTTTCTTTCTACATCTCCTTATTTTTTGATAATGAATATAGCCGAGTCTACGATTGATCTGGTAAAAATACGGAGCCGGTGTCTGTTATGTTTTGCTCATGGACATTAACAATGAACACGACACAACAAAATTACGCCTAATTAAAAATTAAAAATGTGGCGTAGATGAGAGTTTTTTTTTTATTGCTTAGATGGATGGACGAGCTCACAGCCAACCTGGTGTTAAGTGGTTACTGGAACCCATAGACATTTACAACGCAAATGCGCCACCCACCTCGAGATATAAGTTCTAAGGTCTCAGTATAGTTACAACGGCTACCCCACCCTTCGAACCGAAACGCATTACTGCTTTACGGCGGAAATAGGCGGGGTGATGGTACCTACCCGTGCGGACTCACAAGAGCTCCTACCACCAGTAAAAAATATTTTGACGCAGCTCTTGTTTTTTCGAAATAAAACTGAAAACAGTAAAACACAATGCAATGTTTATTTGAACTCAAAAACGAGTCAACATTTATTCTTTTCACTTCAAATAAATCGTAGCGACAGAACAAAAGCAATGATTCCCAATGTCGGCTTACCTATCAAGCTGGAGTATTCGCTGCAAACTGATTTCGCACTACGAGAGAACGTTCGAGCTTTTGCTTGTTTAGAAAAGAAAAAATGCCGCGTCGCCGCCGCCATTGCGCCAAAACCGTTTTAAATTTGGAACGGTTCTGAGGAGGTTTCCAACGGATTTCTGCAGTGACAAATTTAAACTTACGAACACCGTAAGCCTTAGCGCTTTCCAATAAGAGCTAGTTCGGCATAATTTTGATAACTCAAATCTCAGTTTAGTTTAGTGCTTTTCGAAATCCTTGAATAGAACGCAATAGTTTTAAATGAGGAACTTGAGAACTGGCGCAAATAAACATCTTTGTAACTTAAGTTTTTGTAATCGTATCGCAAATACATTTATCGTGTCAGTCAATATAGAAAAACGAAATTAAGTTTTTTAGTCTATATACTATAATAATATTATAAAGAGGAAAGATTTGTTTGTTTCGAATAGGCTCCGAAACTACTGGACCGATTTGAAAAATTATTTTTCCATTAGAAGCCGACATTGTCCCTGATGAACATAGGCTACGTTTTTAAATTTTATTTTAATTTTATTTTTTGCTTTCATGTGTGTTTTAATGTTTCCGAAGCGAAGCGAGGGCGGGTCGCTAGTACAATATGTTGGCGGATCGTCCTACGTTCTGACATCACTATTAGAACTCATTCATAAAGGTTTTCTTGAGAAAATTACCAATGGTGGGTTCCCACATGTTTCCTCACCAGAATTTCAGAGGCTATTTAGCTTATCTGAGCTACTGAAGCCCTTGTTGTCGGGTAACCGCTGCCCGTTGAATTCAAATTCAAATTCAAATTCAAAATCATTTATTTCAACTTGGATGTCATCAAAAACACACTTGTTGAATGTCAAAATGTAAAAGAAAATGTTAACTCTACCACCGGTTCCAAAAAAAGCCACAGTCCTGAGAAGAACCGGCGAAACAAACTCAGCGGGCTTTTTTTTTTTTTTTGTATTTTCTCAACTATTTTCTTTTTTTTTTTTTAAACAAGAAAACATATTTACAGTATACAAAAAAACAAGTCAAAAAAATACAATTCAAATAAATAATAATAATAATGAAAAATGAAAAGGCCAGGAGCGAACGCCTCATTCCCACGTAGTGCCATCTAGTAAAAAATCCTTAACTTTATAATATGCCTTGTTGCACAAACGTTCCTTGACAGTTTTCTTAAATCTATGAACAGGTAGTAGTTGAACGTTTTGTGGGATCTTGTTGAAAAGCTGTACACCCAGCCCCCTGAAAGAGTTGCTTATTTTCTTAATTCGAGCCGCCGGCAACGCAAGCCTATGTTTGTTCCTAGTGTTCACATTATGCAAATCGCAGACTCTGGGGAATTCTACAATGTTTTTACGCACGTACAATAAATTTTCAAAAATGTATTGGGACGCTAAAGTTAGAATTTTGATTTCCTTAAACTTGTCCCTCAAGGATTCCCTCGGGTGCATATTATAAATAGCACGAATAGCCCTCTTCTGCAGGATGAAAATCGTTTCGACATCGGCAGCATTGCCCCATAGCAAAATGCCATAGGACATAACACTATGAAAATAACTGAAATAAACTAGACGTGCCGTATCTTCATCAGTATACGTTCGTATTTTTTTTACCGCAAACGCTGCAGAACTAAGTCTATTCGCTAACTTGCATATGTGAGGACCCCACTGCAGCCTGGAATCAACTGTTATACCAAGAAAAACTGTCGAATCAACAAACTCCAGTGTCTCTCCACTTACAATGATATTAGTGTCTACTTGTCTAACATTAGGTGTGGTAAATTTTATACATTTTGTTTTTTTGTTATTTAATAACAGATTATTAACACTAAACCAATGTACCACGCGCGAGATAGCATCATTCACATCGTCATAATCTTCCAATTGTCGTTTAATTTTAAACAATAAGGATGTATCATCAGCGAATAATACGACCTCGTGACGGGTTTCAATAAACTTTGGTAAATCGTTGATATACACAAGAAATAAGAAGGGACCCAATATGGAACCCTGAGGAACACCAATATTAAGTAAGACACCGGAAGATCTCTTTCCTTTAACGTCTACCTTTTGGATTCTTCCGGATAAATAAGATTTAATAAGTTCTAATGAAACGCCCCTAATACCATAATGGTGTAATTTCCTCAACAATGTATTATGCTCAACACAATCAAAAGCTTTAGATAAGTCGCAGAATACCCCAAGGGCATTATGCGATTCCTCCCAAGCCTGAAAAATATTTTTAATAAGATCTACACCTGCATCAATAGTCGAACGGCCTCTAGTGAATCCATATTGTATGTTATGAAGCAGGTTATTGGAATAGAAATGGTTCAAAAGCTGTTCCAAAATAATTTTTTCAAAAATTTTACTCAATGTTGGTAGTACTGAAATGGGTCTAAAGTTAGTGGGGTCAAAAGTACTACCAGATTTAAACAGAGGTATTATTTTACTATATTTCATTAGATCAGGAAACACACCACTATCAATACAGTCATTAAATATTGTAGCAAGGTAAGGTGCGATTATATCAATAATGGATTTTATAACCTTAATTGATATTCCCCATAAATCACCAGTTTTTTTAATATTAATGAGCTTGAAATTATCAATTATGTCTTTTATAGCAATATTTGTGAACTTAAAGTTAACACTGCATTTATCAACATGATCTTGCAGTAATGATTCGGCGACGGTAGGAGATGAAATTAAAGATTTTGTAGTAGAAGCTGGGATATCAGCAAAGTAGCGCTCAAAAGCACTGGCCACTTCTTGATGAGAAGTTATTAGTTGCTCGCTGTTATACTTTTGCGACTGAATCAGTGGCATACCGATTGCAGCCCTCATCTTTTCTCATCTGGTCTTGGCACCGGCAACGGCAGAGTTCAAGTACTCTTTATTTCGAAACCATTTATTTGGGATTCTTTTTTTTTTCATCAAATCGATTAAGCTAATAACACATTACCTATAGTTTTTGGCTTGACTATTGTTTTACAGATTATTAGCCTTTGTGGGACACCCTGTATATTATTAGAAATATTTATGAGAATAAAGTACATTATTTATTATACAAAACAATATGAGAGGTATTTGAAAGGTCATTCGATAATAACTATGAGTATAATAATGGTATAATAAAATTATAATTTTTTTGTTGCTCCTTCAATTATATTTTTTACTAGCGACCCGCCCTCGCTTCGCTTCGGAAACATTAAAAAACACATGAAACCAAAAACATAAAAAAAAAAAATTAAAATAAGTAGCCTATGTTCATCAGGGACAATGTCGGCTTCTAATGGAAAAAGAATTTTTCAAATCGGTCCCGTAGTCTCGGAGCCTATTCGAAACAAACAAACAAACAAATCTTCCCTCTTTATAATATTAGTATAGACTATTTTTTTTCGAAATACAGTACAATTACTGACAATTACCTGTATAATTAATACAGCAAATGTCGTTTCAAGGTGTGCGTCAGCAAAAAAGCCTACAGTCATTAATCCTTATATTAATGGTTCGAGCGTTACCCTTGTTTTTGTCGACCGTACACGATGCTTCCGTTCGTTGTGCTCGCATTTTTTCTGTCTGTACTTTTACGTTATGTGTTAAGTTATAAAACGATTTTGAGCTTAATGAGATTCGAGGTTGAGCAGGGCTTATTTGGCCAGATGTTCTTAAGGGTTTTGGGTATATGATAGGTGGTAAGCCCTATCATATGGGTGCTCACCGTTGCTCATGGTCTTCAGCAACGCACAATGCACAGTGGGGCCCGGCCACGTCACTGGCTGAGCATTCTCTTTAAATCTCATTTGATGATAGAATACCGTAGAGGAAACTTCGCTTGACTCGAAAACCGTATGATACGTAATAACAAAGTTGTCCGGAAATAAATGAATTGTGGGCGGAAGCAGTGGTTTTAAGTTTTGTGGATAAGTTCTGTTTAAAAAAACTGACAAATAAAAGTAGATAGTATTTGGGAGCTCCGGTTCAGAGATAGAATCAGTACGTCGCTTGCGACGAAGGGCTCGACGAATAAATTAACCCATGTTATACGGTGAGCGGTTTTGTAGTTTTAAAAAAACTTTATTTTACTACACACTGAATTTATTTATCCTTTACAAAAATCTGATGTTATACGGACAGAGTTACGATGTTATAAGCTTGAAGATTGATAACGAGCCCTAAGTTTCAAGGAGAAAGAGAATTTATGATGAATAGTATTTACTAAAGAATTAGTAAATGAGTCATTTAGACTATGAACCTTATTGGTAAACATATTTAGAATCCATAACGATACAATTAGTAAATGACGGAATATTACTAATGTGAAAGGAATACAATATTAACTAATGTTCTAATTACAAATGAATATTTGATGTAAACAATATACATATGATTTAGTAACATAAGGAAATAAGTATGTTATAATATAGTAACTATGATTTAGAATTTAAGAACTAAGAGCTAGAGTACATTATGTGTTATAAAAATTGATATATGACTTAGGTACTAGTGTGAGGGGCATAACATAACACCTCGCCCCTTAAAATAAAGGTTGAGCGTTGGTACTCGAACTTTGAATATTAGGATTTTCTGGATTTTCGATGTCATCTTCGTCTTCGGAGATACATGATGTAGGATGACCCATGTTGGTCATTGGAATTGAAATTTGTGCAGTTCTTTTTCTTGAAGAATTATCAAAGCAATTGTTGAAAATCTGGATACATCCGCTATTTGACCTTCTTCGGGTAGCAAATGAGCATGGAAAATTCTTGAAGACTTTGTATAAGATGTGCATTGTGATTCCGATCGAGAAATAGATCCATGAAAAACTTGATTCATGTTTCTTCATGAAATTTTGTGTTTTGATTTTCTTGATTTCCTCTGAATATTTGTCAATATAGTGCTTGATTTGTTGTAATAAGTCCAACGGGATCTCATTGATTGGAATTGGAATTAGATGCGGTATTTTCTACTAATAAATGGTAGGGTATTTCAACATGGCAGCCGGCGAGTCAGTTCCCGCCGCGGCTGTTGTCGAGCTGCAGGGCGGGACAGACGAGGGAGCGATGGACGTAGCCCCGTAATGGGTTGTGTCCATCGCTTCCTTCAAAGTAATTTGAACCACTCCGCCAGGGCACAGGATCTCCTCGTCCACACCATGGCGGAGTGGTCAATCGACGTCGCTGTCGCCGCGGAGCCGTACTTCGTCCCCACCGACCAGGACTGCTGGATCGGGGACGTCGACGGCTCCGTGGCCATCGTACTGAGACAGTCCGCGGCGTTACCCCCCTTGGATATGGTGGCCAGGGGACCCGGGTACGTCGCGGCTAGGATCGACGGGACCGTCGTGATCGGGGCGTACTTTTCTCCGAACAGGAGCCTCGCTGAATTCGAACGGTTTCTGGGCGGGCTCGAGGCGCTTTTACACCGCCTCGGGTCCCTCCCAGTCATCGTCGCGGGGGACCTCAATGCCAAGTGTACGGCTTGGGGCTCCCCCCGCACGGATTCGCGAGGCGAGGCCCTTTCGGAGTGGGCGATCGCGACCGGCCTCTGTCTCCTAAACAGAGGCACGGTCGCGACTTGCGTGCGGTGGAACGGGCAATCTCACGTGGACGTGACGTTCGCGTCCCCGTCCGCCGTGCGCCGCACCCGCGGCTGGCGCGTACTCGAGGGGGCGGAGACGCTCTCGGACCACAGATACGTCCGATTCGAGCTCTCCGCCTCCTCCTTGTCGTCGTCGTCAGCCGCGGGCGCCCGCGGTGAGGAGGAGCTCCCGCAAGGTGCGCCCCGTTCGTTCCCCAGGTGGGCCTTGAAACGAATGAACAAGGAGTTGCTGATGGAGGCGGCCGCTGTTGCTGCGTGGGCGCCAAAACCCGCGCGGCTCGCGGACGTGGATGCGGAGGTCGACTGGTTCCGGGGCACCATGGCAAACATTTGTGATGCCGCCATGCCCCGGGTCGGCCCCCGAGCACCACGTGGGGGTGCGTTCTGGTGGTCGCCCGAGATCGCAAGACTCCGCGAGGAGTGCGTGAGGGCGCGCCGCCGGAGCGCACGCCACCGCCGCCGCCGTCGTCGCGACGCTACGTTCGCGGAGACGGCGGCCCGGCTGCATGCTGACTGTCGTCAAAAGCAGACGGCGTTGCAGCTGGCCATCGGCGAGGCCAAGAAGCAGAGCATGAAGACTCTCCTGGAGTCGCTCGACGAAGATCCCTGGGGGCGCCCATACAAGATGGTTCGCAGGAAACTGCAACCGTGGGCGCTCCCGGTGACCGAGCGGCTCCAGCCTCGGCAGCTGCGGGAAATTGTTGCGGCACTCTTCCCGCCGGCAGCGGGGGGGGACTTTGAGCCCCCCAGATGGACGCCACGTGGGGCACGCCGCCGCGTCGCCCGAGCGTTCCCGCTGCTGAGGTGCCCCCTCCCCCTATCACGGGGGCGGAGATCCATGCGGCCGTGTCCAGAATGAGAGCGAAGGACGCGGCCCCCGGCCCTGACGGCGTTCACGGCCGGGTCTGGAGCTTGGCCTTCGAGGCCCTAGGGGACCGGCTCGGGGGGCTTTTCGAAGCGTGCCTCGAGTCGGGACGGTTCCCGTCGAAATGGAAGACGGGCAGACTGGTCCTTCTGCGGAAGGACGGGCGCCCCGCGGTCTCACCCGCGGGCTATCGCCCCATCGTGTTGCTGGACGAAGCGGGTAAGATGCTCGAGAGGATCGTCGCGGCCCGCATCGTCCGGCACCTGACCGAGACGGGTCCCGATCTTTCGGCGGAGCAATACGGCTTCAGAGAGGGCCGCTCGACTATCGACGCAATTCTACGCGTGCGGGCCCTCTCCGACGAAGCCGTATCCCGGGGCGGGGTGGCGATGGCATTATCCTTAGATGTAAGGAACGCCTTCAACACCCTGCCCTGGTCGGTGATCGCGGGGGCGCTGGAGTATCACGGCGTCCCCGCATACCTCCGCCGACTGATCGGCTCCTACCTCGAGGGCAGGTCGATCCAGTGCATCGGACACGGTGGGGCGATGTACCGCTTCCCCGTCGAGCGCGGTGTTCCGCAGGGGTCTGTCCTGGGGCCCCTGCTGTGGAACATCGGCTACGACTGGGTCCTGCGGGGCGTCACACGGGGTCCCCTCCCCGGGCTGAGCGTCATTTGTTACGCTGACGACACTCTGGTCGTGGCTCCGGGGAGGAACTACCGGGAGTCTGCCCGTCTGGCGTGCGCAGGCGTGGCACACGTCGTCACAAGGATCCGACGGTTGGGGCTCGAGGTGGCGCTCGACAAAACCCAGGCCCTGTTGTTTCACGGGCCGGGACGAGCGCCGCCTCTGGGTGCCCACCTCGTGATCGGAGGCGTCCGCGTCGGGGTCGGGGTGACCGGTCTTCGGTACCTCGGCCTTGAACTGGATGGTCGGTGGAACTTCCGCGCTCACTTTGCGAAGTTGGGCCCTCGACTGATGGCGACGGCCGGCTCTTTGAGCCGGCTGCTTCCAAACGTCGGGGGTCCCGATCAGGTGGCGCGCCGCCTCTACATGGGGGTGGTGCGGTCGATGGCACTATACGGGGCTCCCGTATGGTGCCACGCCCTGACCCGCAAGAACGTCGCGGCGCTGCGACGTCCGCAGCGCGCGATCACGGTCAGGGCGATCCGAGGATACCGCACCGTCTCCTTCGAGGCGGCGTGCTTGCTCGCCGGGGCGCCACCCTGGGACCTGGAGGCGGAGGCGCTCGCTGCCGATTACAGGTGGCGTAGCGACCTCCGCTCTCGGCGGTCCGTGCTGGAGGCGTGGTCTCGCCGCTTGGCGAACCCGTCGGCCGGCATCCGTACCGTCGAGGCGGTCCGCCCGGTTCTCGCGGACTGGGTGGGCCGCGACCGCGGATGCCTCACCTTCCGGCTGACTCAGATGTTGACCGGCCATGGGTGTTTTGGCCGGTACCTCTTTAAGATAGCCGGAAGGGAACCGACGGCTCAGTGCCACCACTGCGCGGACCGCGACGAGGATGACACAGCGGAACACACACTGGCGCGTTGCTCTGGATTCGATGAGCAACGCGCCGCCCTCGTCGCGGTCATTGGAGAGGACCTCTCGCTGCCGCGCGTCGTGGCTACGATGCTCGGCAGCGACGCGTCCTGGAAGGCGATGCTCGACTTCTGCGAGTCCACCATCTCGCAGAAGGAGGCGGCGGAGCGAGAGAGGGAGAGCTCTTCTCTTTCCGCACCGATCCGTCGCCGTCGAGCCGGGGGCCGGAGGCGGGAATACGCCCGTACGTCCCGGCCCCTGTAGGTGGCGGCCTCCCCCCGGTGAAGGTCAAGGGGCGACCTGAGGGGGTGAGGCCGCGCGGCGCGCTACCAGCACTCTAGCGCGCTGCCGTGGAGTGATTAGAGCGACCGGTCGACGGTGTATCGCGTCCCGACCCGGCAGGCTGGTTCTGGTCCAGCGGGGTATTCCGGGACACCAGCGGCACCGTCTGGGCGGCCCGACGGGCTGCCGTACCGAGACGGCTGACGTTTCAGAGCCTTCGACTCGCCTCGAAGGCTCCGTCGGCTGGGCGTCCTTGGGGTGAGCCGCGCCGTCTGGTTGTAGTGTTGACCGCGGTAGCCCCCCTACCTCATCCGGGTTCTGACCTCGAAGGGGATCGGACGTCGGGTGTAAGAGTGCAGGGGAGTCGTTTAGTGGGTGGGTCCTAAAATCCTTGGGCCCGCGGTCTGCTCACCACACCATCGTGCAGCAGATCGTTGAGTCTCACATACCCCGCGCGCCCCTTTTGCGCGGGGACCTCGTAGGAGGTTCGGCCCTCTACCCGAAAAAAAAAAAAAAAAAAAAAAAAAAAAAGGGTATTTCAACATTTTTTAATTCTTGGAAACAATCGTCAGTTGTTATATCCGGTGTGACGATTGGATGTGTAATGTTTTCATTTGATGATTTAAATGCTGTAAGCGTGCTGTAGTCAGTATGGAGTTTGAATGATGCTGGCAGCGTTATGATTCCAAATCCATAAAGTTTGTGGTTCGACACTTCACCATTACACTAAAGAACACATTGAGTTTCAGTGTTTAAAACGTAGAGCCATTTATCACTTTCCAACTGTTGAAATGTTGCTATTTCCGCAGGGAATTATGTAATAGTGCATGATTTTGGGATTTGAAATTTTGATTTTGATTTTGTTAGCAGGACTTCAAGTTCACATATTGGTCTTGAAGTAGATTCATAGATGACCATATTTTTTCATAACCGTTGTCTTGATGCGAAATTGTTGCAGTTTTCCAACGAACTTGTGGAAATATACTTTTCTTGATTTAGGTTAGTGGCTAAGAATATATGCTCTGGTAGGATAGTGGAATGATATGAGGAATTAGGATGTTGAACAGGGATTGAATAAATATGATATAGTTTAAAATTATCATTTAGAACTAAGGGAAGTTCTAAGATGTATACGAGGAGATTTTTGAATAAACATAAGCTGATAAGGTAGAAAATCTAATAAAGTATGAATATTATCTAATGTTACAGATGTGACTAAACGTTTATTTATTCTAACATGATTTGACAATAGAAGCTCTTCGTAGAGACGCTTGAGAGAAATTATCGATGGGTGAATAGTATATGATTTAGCAAAAACAATACTAGTTAGACAATCGTTTATATCGTTTTCTAAGTTAGTCACTAATTCTAGAATTTGCAGAGAAATTGTGGAAATTTCTTCACTAATTTTAATGTCGAATACGGTATTCTTTGTAGTGTTAATATATTCGCTTAGACGATTAATATTTTCATTGATAATTTGTTCGTTGTATGTGATTTTGAATATAGATTCATTAAATTTTTTGATTGTGGAAGATGTAATTTGTAATTGTTTTTGCATTAGATTCCTTACATCTAATTCTCGTTTTTCTATAGAATTAATGCATTCGTTATAGTGTTCACCATTCTGTGCGTCAGGTGTACCGATTAACCATTTAAGAACAGAGCTAAGGCCGCCAAACAATTCTCGTTTGATACGTGAATTTTTGCCTAAGTAAAGCTAATTCCGAAAGTCGGTTTTCGATTTTATTCAAATTGATTTTAAGGTATGATTTTGTTGACCGGACACGAGGAAGACGGGAATATTGCGAGGATACACTTTCAAAGCTTTTAGCAAGGCTTAGAAAAGATTCGTGAGATATGAATAGGGGTGTCAGATCTTTATATATTACTAATTTCCATGATTCTTCGTATGGGTATAATGTTCCTTCGTCTTTAAAAAGCAAACCTGATTGCGAGGTTAAAGGGTTGATGAAATTTAAATTTGCGTGGATTCCAGTGGTTGCCCTGGAATAGGCAGTGTTTCGATTATAATGATTTTGTATAGAATGCTGAATAAATTTGTAAATTTTGTAAATAAGGAGGTATATAAACAATTTAAAAATCGAACAAAAAATCAAACTAATATAAGGATTTGAGAGGGACTGTATAAATGTATTTGTATCTTGGATAGCTGTAGATTGGCCTATCCTGTAAAGAAATATTTCTAACTTAAAATATAAGATAAAATATAGTAGACTATAATTTTAACATAAATTCTGAATATTGAAGTATTAGAATTTAGGATATGTTATCGTTTTAAGGATAAGGTCTAAGACGATTTGAATGAACTAATTGGGTTTTTCCGCCCTTTTTAATAAGAAAATTTTCGTTAAAGCCAACACAAACTATTTCGTATGGGCCTTCCCATTTAGAATCTAGATTGTTAGGATTATGAACTTTTAGAATAACTTTATGACCTATTTTGTATTCTACAGAGTTTTTAATTTGATTGTCATAGCGTTCTTTGGCTTTCTCTTTCATCTTTTCTAGATTTTGTAAAGCGGTTTCTCTAGAGACCTTTAAACGTTCGTTTAAGTCTTTTAAATAGTCGCAAGCTGTGTAATCAGAGATTGGTTTTAGCGAGTAGAACGGACGAGGCTTAAAACCAAATAAGAGTTCATGAGGAGTATAACCCGTGGAAGAGTTAACTGATGTATTATGGCATAAAATAGCGAGTGGAATAATTTGATCTCAATTTTGATGACAACGATTGCAATACATATGTGATCTCGAAGAGTCGTTCGAGAGTGGCATTTGTTTGAGGATGATATGCTTGCTGTATTGAATGTGTGATTACATCCGAGAAATTTTGTTAGTTGCTTAAGAGCGTTATTGGTAAATTCAGTACCTTGGTCCGAATGAAGTCGCTTTGGAACGCCAAAATGTTGGCAAAAATGTAAGATTTGCTTAGCAATAGTGACTGCTTCTTTGTCAGAAATAGGATATGCTTGAACAAATCTTGTGAGATCGTCTTGCAACGCTATGACATATCTGTTATTATTATCACTAATTTCTGAGTATGAGACTAAATCCATTTATACACTCAAATGGTTCAGTAGATTGAGAGGTTATGACCATAGGTGCTTTGAAAGATTTACGTTGAATTTTATTTCTTTGGCAAACGACACATGAATCTTCTATGTATTCTTCGTTTTTTTTATTGCTTGGATGGGTGGACGAGCTTACAGCTCACCTAGTGTTAAGTGGTTACTGGAGCCCATAGACATCAACAACTTAAATGCGCCACCCACCTTGAAATATAAGTTCTAAGGTCTCATGTATAGTTTTTTTTTTTTTTTTAAATAAATCCCGTTTTCCCCTGACTTTGTCAGAGCTCTTAGAAGTGGTTATGTGAATTATTGTCATTTTTATTATCTGTTTACCTAGAGTTTTTGATTTTTTAATTTTTATTTCCAAAGTTAGTACATTCCGTGAAGTTACACTGTTTTTTAACAATAAGTCCCCATGCTTACCAGGCCATATTATTTCTAATAAGGTGGAAGCATGGGTCAGGCTTTATTACGTTTTATTGTGCGTTCGGCTATTTTCGTTGTATACTTCAACAGAATGTCCCTTTCCTGTTTTTCTCGCATAATGTGGCTTATGCTGTTAAGGCTCAGCCCCCGTCTGTAGCTCCTGCTCCAACTCGCACCTCTCGGCCGCAAAAACAGGGCATTCCAGGAGCATGTGAGGGACAGACTCAATCGCGCTGGGCTCGCAGATGCGCGATGGGCTCTGCTTACACTTAAATCGGTGCAAATATTCGGAGAACCCACCGTGCCCTGTTAGTACTTGTGTTATTACCCCCCGTGGCTTTATTTTGCACACGATTTGGTATGCATCTCCAGCATCTGGGAAAAACATTTTTGTGACCCCCGCAGTTTCTCCGCTTTCATACCTCCGGTTCCACTCAGCCAGCGACTCCAAACGGATCTGTCGCCTGACGAATGAAACCGGGCAGAGGTCATAATCCGGCTTCGTTTTCCTTTTTAGAGCCGCTTCTTTGGCCAGGTGATCGGCGCGCTCATTCCCTTTCAGTCCAGCGTGTGCCTTTATCCAGAACAAGGATATATCTTTGCCCTGGGATAAAGCCATGTCGAGGTTCGCTCTGGCTTCCACTGCTAAGGCATGGAGGGCACTCTGGTTCGTGACTGTCTGTAGTGCGGCCTTTGAGTCACTATAGATGCCAAAAGTTCCCTCCCTGCGCCGCAGTATCTGCCTGGTGGCTACGCATATTGCCAGGAGTTCCGCCTGGTAGACAGTACAGCAAGATGGCAGACTAAGTTTCGAGGACTTGATCTCGGCCTCCCTATCCCAAAGGGAGAGTGCCGCTCCGACTTTACCCTCGATTCTGCTGCCGTCTGTAAAGAATCGTACATCTTGGCTGTTGTGGGTTTCCACATGTGACTGGTCCACCAAGCTCACGAACTCCATGGTTATATGTTTCGCCGGGTGCGGCGTGTCTGCGAACGCCACCACCCGTTCCACCTCACGGCCGGCCGGCGATGTCACCCTCTTCTTCATCTCGTACAGTGCGGCTGCTTCCTGTATCCAGAGATCGAGTGGGAGTATCCCCGCCAGCACAAGTGCCGAATGCAGCGAAACGGTGCGGTAGGACCCGCATAGCTTTTGAGCGAACCCTCGCTGGACCGAGTTCAAGTGCTTCTGCACTCCGACCTTCCTAGCTGCCGGCGACCAGGCGCTGGCTGCATACAAAATCACCGGCTCCACCACCGCCGTGTAAATACTGCGTATCACCTCGGGGTGTAGGCCCCAGCTCACTCTTGCCGCTCTAGACAATTGCTTGTAGATGTTTATGGCCTTCTTACAAACATTCGTGACGTGGGTGTTAAAAGTGAGCTTGTGATCCACAGTAAGCCCCAGTATTTTTATTTCGTCAGATATGCCAATGGCGACCCCACCCATGCTCAGGAGTGGGACATCGTACTTTAGCTTGCTCGTTACAACCATAGCACGTGTTTTGTGTGGTGCAAATTTCAGCTTATTTCGGATGCCCCACATCCGAACACATTCGAGGGCAGCATTGGCATGTCCCTGGACCTCTAGTGCTGTCTCCCCGCTGAAGATGAGGACGACGTCGTCGGCGAATGCCTGACAGTAGTCGCCTCGCTGTTCAAGGCCTTTCAACAGAGGGTCCAGCACCAGGTTCCACAGGATCGGGCCTCCGATCGATCCTTGCACACACCCCTTATTAGTGTCTCGTCGGCACTCCGCCCCAGCGTACCTGACCCGGACCCTCCTATCGTTGAGGTAGCTGTCCATCATCCGTTTAATATTCACCGGGCACTTTTCCTCAGCCAGTCTGGTTCTGATGACCGGCCGGAGTCTTCGGTGCTTTTTTGTGGCATGAATCCAAACTGGCGAGTACTCAACCGCGGGATCAGATGCCACTTTAGACGAGCTACCATCCATTTTTCCAGGATTTTGCCCAGGACTGGTAAGAGACCGATAGGTCTGTAGGACTTTGGAGTGTAGGACACCTTTTTTTTTTTTTTTTTGTAGGAGGAAATCGCCGGACTTCCGCCCTCCACTGAGGACGGCGGGCGGAGCATGTCGGAGTCGAACCGACTAAAACCTCCTGTCGCTCAACAACCAACGTCCAAACCTCACATGAGACAGAACTCATGAAAAGGCAAAGGGGGGAAAGTGAAGTGTTTAGTGCGGAGCACATCTCTCCCATCACCCTCCCCCTCGGGACGCCGGACTGGCGGTCGTCGGCGCCACGACCACCAGCCCTCTCGGTCGGCAGGCTATCCGGAGCCCGCCTTGATGGCGCCGGTTAGAGTGAGATATCCTACGGAATACTCCGCTGGGTCAGAACCAGCGTGGGTCGAGGATAGCCGGCCTTCCATCACTTTTCCAAGTTAATTTCGAAAACAATATCGTTGTGGTTACAATACAATTTTTTGACGTTTCGCGCCAGCTAGAGGGTCGTGTGATACCTCAAAAGAAGCGTCTCGCCAAGCTCTAGCCAGTGGTATAGAATTGAAAGGTTTTTTGGAAGAAAAATCTTTTATTTCTCAGGAAAACCAAAAATTTTTGACGTTTTTTACAGGAAAATACAAAATTTTGGATTTCCGGAAGCGCGGAACGCACTCCAGAAAGTAGGGCGGATCGGTAAGTATCCAATAGGTAAGTTGAATTTGCAAAAAAAAAAAAAAGGTGCGTGCTTACTAGCCGGTTGCACTTTAAAATCGCAAAAAACCGCTTCAAATTAAGCCTCTTGTAAGAAAAGTTATGGAGTCTCAAGTATAGTTACAACGGCTGCCCAACCCTTCAAGCCGAAACGCATTACTGCTTCACGGCAGAAATAGGCGGGGTGGTGGTACCTACCCGTGCGGACTCATAAGAGGTCCTACCACCAGTGATTACGCAAATTATAATTCTGCGGGTTTTGATTTTTATTACACGATGTTATTCCTTCACCGTGAAAATCAATCGTGAATCGTTAAGTACGTATTTCATCTGAAAAATTGGTACTCGCCTGCGGGATTCGAACACCGGTGCATCGCTACATACGAATGCACTGGACGTCTTATCCTTTAGGCCACGACGACTTCACATTTGACGTTTGTCATTCCTTTCCAGAAATATTCATCACGAATTTTCCTGGTTGTTTCTAAGATTCCGCGATGTCCTGATAGAGGTTCATAATGATAGGTTTTGAGAATATTAGGAATTTCTTCAGATTTAGGATAATATATTTTATTTTCACATATTATAATTTTACAATTGTATGATTCAGCGATATATGAAGATATATAAAGCTGTTCGTTGAGTTCTAATTTACACGTATTATCATTTTTAAGATCTGGTACGTACAATGTGTCAATTTCATGTTTTTGTAGACATGAAAGAAGAGATTTAAAATAACTTTCAGAATCCCAAGGGTCGAAGTGTCTGGATCTAGTACATGTAAAGAATAGATTTTGATTGTGATTTGAATTTAGCAAATGTGCTTCATACAGAGATTTTTTATATTCTAGAAATGTTTCGGTTTGTGAACATAAACTAATAGCTTCATTAAATAGACTATTTTGTGAAGAAGGTTCACATGACATAGGAATTAATATATTTTTGTGCTTAGCATCTAATAATTGATCTGGAGACGTTTTAGTAAAAGAAGTATTTATTTTAGTACGATTTAAGGATTTATAATGTCGAAATTTAACTGTAGATAATCATCATGATCATTGTCACATAAGTCTATAACGTTAGAGTTCATAATAGCTGGACGAGACAGATTCATTTTTCCTGCTTTATAAACTATCTCATACTCGTATTATTCGAGCTTGAGACGCCATCTTACAAGACGACTGCCTCGATCTTTGATTGAAAATAGCCACGTCAGAGGTTTGTGGTCTGTAACGATTTTGAATCTTCTTCCGAGGAGATAAAGTCTGAAATGCTTAACTGCCCATACTATGGCAAGCAACTCTCTTTCGATAGTTGAATAATTAGACTCGGCTTTATTTAAAGTGCGTGAGCCATACGCGCTTGGCAAATCTTTGCCAATATTTCCTTGTGAGAGGATAGCACCAATAGCATGTAACGATGCATCGGTAGTTAATACGAAGTCTTTGTTGAAATCGGGGTATTGAAGAATTGGAGCCAACGTTAAAATTTCTTTGCATTTACAGAATGCTGACTGCTGATCTTTACTCCATATAAAAGGAACATCTTTCTTGAGTAAGCTCGTTAAAGGTTTAGTGATTTTGCTAAAGTCAGGTATAAATCTACGATAGTATCCTGCGAGACCTAAGAATGATTTTATATATTTACACGATTTAGGAATAGGAAAGTTTTTAATTGCTAAAACCTTTTTAGGATTTGGTTTCACGCCTTGATTTGTGATGATATGGCCTAGATAGGCAACTTCTTTGCGCATAAATTCACACTTGTCGAGTTGAATTTTTAGACCATATTTACGGAGTCGTTCTAAGACTTCAGTTAGTTTTTGTTCATGTTTCTGAAGACTAGAAGCGAAAACTACTAGATCATCTAAGTACACAAAACAACGTTCTCCCTGTAATACGTACAAAACGCTATCCATTGCGCGTTGGAAAGTAGCTGGGGCATATTTTATAGTCCAAAGGGCAAAAAATCATAGTGACCATAAGGAGTACTGAATGCTGTCTTAGGAATATACTTTTCATCAAGTTAATTTTGGTGAAAACCTGATGCTAAATCTAGAGTAGTAAAAAGTACATTGAATGACGATATTTTGTAAGTTTCTATGCTAGTTTTTTTTTTTTTTTTATTGCTTAGATGGGTGGACGAGCTCACAGCCCACCTGGTGTTAAGTGGTTACTGAAGCCCATAGACATCCACAACGTAAATGCGCCACCCACCTTGAGATATAAGTTCTAAGGTCTCAAGTAAGTTACAACGGCTGCCCCACCCTTCAAACCGAAACGCACTACTGCTTCACGGCAGAAATAGGCAGGGCGGTGGTACCCACCCGCGCGGACTCACAAGAGGTCCTACCACCAGTAGTTGGATTTTTTGAGCTAGGAGTCGATTTGAATTAACGATTTCATTAGATTTAGTTTTTGATTTACATTGGTTTTGTTGAGTATTTATACTAGCACTAGTATTTTTATTAGATTTTGAGTTGGAGCAAGAATTTGATTTGGAGTTTATTTTAGAACTCGATTTAGGATTTGATTTTGTGATTTCGTCACGAGGTTCTTATGATTTTTTAGTTGAAAAAGCTTTAGGGTTTACAAAGGTCTCGAAGTCACTGTTTTCAGTTTGAGTCGCAACGTCATTAAGTTGTCTCCGATAGACTGCTGAACTAAGTGAGTTACTGCTCTCCAACTGAGGGGTGAAAATCGTTGTTTGTTCCCGATGAACTGAATTAACAACATTATTTCCTGTGGCCTGAGCTTGACTTTTATAGTCTAAAGCTTTTTGCTCATAGTGTTTGTTAAATTGATTTAGAACATCCTTTGATTTAGTATTGGGCTTTAAATATTTGCGGTTTCCGAAGCATTGCCCGTGAGTTCGGCGCCTGCGATTTTAAATTATTAATTTTGATTGAGTTGGGATCTTGTTTGTTTCTTTGGTTATATTGTATTTTACGACATTCTTGAATTAAATGACCAGGGCTCTTGCAATTGTTACATGATTTTGTGGCTTATAACATTATGGTTGCCAGAGTTTGATTGTGAAGTTTGAATATATCTAGATTGACTATGATTTTGATATTAAACTGTGCTAGGGTTCATATTAAAAAGTTTTTGTCTAGCAGTATTCATATTCCGATTTTTTCCTTCTTGAATAACACAAAATTTCTTGCATCTGTTAGACTTTTGAAATCTCTAGTTCTAAGCATTACGCCTATATCAGAGTTTAAGCCATTTATAAAAACATTGAGAGCTGTTTCCTCAGCAGTAATTTTACGTCCTTCTAGGGTGTCATCGTTATATTCGATACACAGTTTTTCGATTATTTTACTCCGACAAAGATTCACGCGAAGAAAATAGTCAGTTACAGTTTCTTTTGATTGTTGGAACATGAATTGTAGTTCTAACATAAGATGTCCTAACGTTTTAGTTTGAGAAAACTTTTGTATTAGGAAGCATTTTAAGTCAGACCATGTTGAAAACTGTTTGGCATGAACGTCTGATGAACTTGGCCCAGTGATTTTATTTAACGCGTATATTAAAAGAACCATCTGTTGTTGAACAGAAGCTAAACTAAACGCGGAGTCACACGATCTGATAAATCGATACACTTGGCTAGGAGATGATGTGTTAAATTCTGGTATTAATTGTAAGAGTAAAAATAATATATGATTTAAGAAATATGTGATTTAAGAAATAATGAAAAAAATATTCTACCAAAAGTCGCGAATTTAATTTTATTTAAGATGATTAAAGATTTTTAAGACGATTTAAGATTAAGATTTAAAATTATTTAAGATTTAAGATTTGATTTAAGATTTTGTTCAATATATATGATTTAGGAAAAAGATTTAGGATTGTGTAACAGAGTAAGGATTTAGGATGAATTCAGAGCATATAAAAACCACTTACCACAGTGCAATTAAAATTAGATTCTGCATGTGGGCTCTCGTCTGTTCGGCGAAGTTATTTCAAAAGCTTTCAGCTACCGTGCTTGATTCACGTCGTCTTGCGGTTGCGGGCTGCTGCTGGGCGATGTATATCCCGTAGTTATTGCTGCTGCTGTTACTTGGCGACGTGAGTCTCGTCGCGCTGCGGTGATGCACGTTAAAACTTCGTCTTGGCGATATTTCTATGCGAAAACCATACCGACTGCGCCAAATTTGTTACGCGGTGAGTGGATTTGTAGTTTAAAAAAAAACTTTATTTTAATACACACTGAATTTATTTATCCTTTACAAAAATCTGTTGTTACACGGACAGAGTTACGATGTTATAAGCTTGAAGATTGATGACGAGCCCTAAGTTTCAAGGAGAAAGAAAATTTATACATGAATAGTATTTACTAAACAATTAGTAAATACTATTCATTTAATATGATTGAATTTAGACTATAAATATTATTGGTAAACATATTTAGAATCCATAACGACACAATTAGTAAATTACGGAATATTACTAATGTGAAAGGAATACAATATTAACTAATGTTCAAATTACAAATGAATATTTGATGTAAAGTAAACAATATACATATGATTTAGTAACCTAAGGAAATAAGTATGTTATATAGGCAGGTCAGGCATGTAGCACAGCTTCGTGAGGACTCCCAACACTTTTTAAGTTAAGGAAAAATCTTATCCGTCAAATCACTCTGATATTCAAAACTGGACGAAACATTAACCCAAGAATCCCAACATTCATCCCAACATCTCATCCCGATCTGGTGACCTATACGGCCATCCTAAATTATTGTAAAACAATAATCAGACGACCCTACTTAAATCTAGATGATTACAAGGCATTAATGAAAAGATTTGCGAGAGATTTTCCCAAGACGGTTTGTTTTTTGGCGTTAATTTTGAGGAAGCTGATGAATATCGAACTCCTAGTAATGATTAATATCATCACTAATTATTTTATTATATTTTGAGGAGAAGATAATTAAGTTCTTATACCGAAGTTTGTGTAGCAGTGGCATGCACGTACTGTCTATCATGCTTGCTAGTTCTGTCGTTTTGACCATTTATATCTCCAAGTAAAGGTACATTAATTTGTCCAGAGTCATAATCTTTAAGAAGTCCCATAACCACATCAGTCAGATCTTCCCTTCCTAACGAAAAAAGTAACCTTGATATTACATTACATTAATGTCCATGTATGTTTGCAGTCTTAAAATATTTAAATCTTCATTCAAAAACCGAACGTGGCATATTTGATTTTCAAGCCTCGGTTTCTCTTTATTCATTTTAACGAGTTAAATTTAACGTTTACGGTACAGCCTAACTCTCTAGAATGTAAACTTTATTTAAATTTTAATTCGGGGTAAGCGGCATGCTTCCCGCACACAGAATAAGCGAGAGTAGATTTAAAATGTATTTTCAGAACGATTTATGTGTGCGAGGCAGTTAGGAACTGAATTGAAACTGTGCTTTTTTGTGACTAATGGCTTATTTATTTCTTGTAGTTAATTACATTCTTATTAAGTAACATTAAACTTAAAACATTTGTAAGAAATTACATTAACAACGGCATAAGTATCTGCACAGATTATACAAAATAGCTATTTTGAAGAGGCATGATATTTCTATTCTAGAATATATAGGTGTTTTTTAAATATTCACATAACCGAAACTTCCATTCATTCCATTTTTAGCAATAGGTGAATTTGGGTTTTGTTCTCCAACATGACCATTGATGGTCTTAATCTTAAGATCGCTATAGAGAAGTGTTATTTCACGTCATCCCAGATTCCACGTCTTTATTCGATTTTTCGAATGTTTGTCCAAAATTGTTTGTCAAAATTGTTTGATTTTTTATTAATATCGTCGCTTTAAGGACGCCCTAGAATTTTTTAACCTATCATTCGACTTTAAGGAACTATAGTGTCGCTCTAGCATTATCGCACATTATATTTTTACCTTATCCGTGCCTGAATTAGGAGATTGCTGTAATTTTACAGCTTGTTGCTGTGTGTCAAGGCTGTACCCCTTATTGTGTGCTAGACACTGGCGTTCTTCCTTCCCCGTGCCTCTTGTCCCCCAGCCTAGACTCACAAATATCCCAAATATGTCAAGAAAGCCTACAGCAGGGGTTGGGTTTGTTTTCGGATTTCCCCTCTCCGGCCTTGAGTTACGGGAGTTATTTTATTTTTCTCCTCCTCCTCTTTAGAGATACAGCCCCCAACGAACATTCACCTATCCGCCACGGGACGCGGTATTCCAATAAGTAAATAACTACCCTAAATGTGTTCACAAACAACTTCCAGAATCATTAACTCGTTATAATCATATCCAACCCTATCTTACACATCTGTTTCTCTCAACATTCTATAGCATTCCACACCGCCGATCTTAGTCAAATATTCTATGAGCGAGGCTTGAAGGCACCGCTTTTACTTTGATATGAAAAAAACTGTCCATTAGTAGTATTTAAGAAGTACTAGTGAGTAATTATATTTCTATTCATAACGCTATTTGACTGCGAACATAATATATGTATGTATATGTATCGATATTAGGCTAAAGCTTAGAGACTCTTTTTTTTTCTTATTACTTAATTTTTTTTTATAAAGGTTCATACAACTGGATAAAATCGACACACATCAACACTTACTTAAATAGAAAAAATGAATACATTATTGAATTCACTCTTTTGGATGTTAACAAAGCTTGCATAAGGGCGGTTATGCAGTCGTCAGAGGCTGACTTTTATTTATTAAATAATAAACAATATAGATAGATATAAAAACTAAGAAAAAATACTGCTAAGAAAATAACTAAAGTAACTACATATACTAAGAATAAAAACTAACAAAGTCTTATTTTATTGATTGTGACAAATCACTGCCAATCCAGATCATATTGTTAATGTTATGCATTGACAAACTTTCACAAAATGACTTTTATCAAAATACATTCAACATTGTTACTATGATCTTGAGATATTCTTTTTACGTAATACTCGTATTAGTAAAATGTCTGCACGCAATGTTTTATTAAAACTATCACCGTTTTTGCGATTTTCCATATTAGTCCATACCCCATTAGGCTAGCCGCATAAAAGTTACGTCGCGAAACCATACAGTTGAATAGTGTGCTTTCACAACATTATCGCGATATTTGGTAGCTCAGGTTGCGCGTAAAATCGATCTAGCAGCAATGCTGTCTTGGTTGGTTCATCGACTCTAAATAGCCGCACATTTTAATGATTCTAGTTAGTTGTCAACATCGCTCATGTTCGTCAGAAGTACAGGAGATACGGTCAAGCCAAGCCAAGTAGTGGCTTACCACTGAATAGTTTCCTCGAAACTCCCACAAAACGAAACACTGTGGAGAGGAGTTCAATCTAAAGCCAGTTGATATGTCGAAAAAAAGGACCTCTACAAACCGCACTTCATTTTCGGAAAGGACTTTAACATATCCTGTATTTATAAAATATGTACCCAAATTTTGTACACCCATAAGATTTTGTGATATTGCTTTTCTGCATTTACGGCATCACAACTTTCTAATTCGACTCCAGACTGAGACGACTTTGAGATTTCCTTTTTAATTACCGCTTTGCTGACAGCCCGACCGACCCCTTTGCCTGGCGAGGTCGAAGATTAAAGAACAAGAAAAAAGTCAGTTTAAGTGAAGGTGATTGCGATGCTAATGGACATCTATCTATAGATCCTTATTAAGGTATTTTCTTGGAAAGGGTTGAATATCTTATAAGGTATTGGTATTGGAGTTCTTTTAAAATTGCTCTAAATGAGAACACAAAATCATGCTCGTTACCTGAATGTTGGCACCCATCTTTGAATTTTGTTTTTTTTTTCATTTTAGTGGGTTTGGTCAATTTGTAATGATTTCGCCCCGTCATTATTTTCAAAATATCTACCTTATTAATTAGAATAGAAAGAGCTATAATCTAACAACAGACAGGGAAACATCAACCAATTTTATATGAGTGCCTTGCAAGGTGTACAGAGCACAGTCGCCTGGCACCTTCTAAAAAGTTGATACCTTTGCCGTATTACGAATACATTAGATTATAGTCTGTGCCTACCAAAGGTCGGTTCAGGGGCTCATTTTGACGTATTTTCTTACATTATGTTGGGCATCATCGATAATATCAAATTATGGGCATTTGGATGTCTTTGCTTTTCCCATCAAGTTGGAAAATGAGATTGAAAAAGTTGATAAGAAATTAAAGCTTAAATTAATTATAGCGCTATTCTCGCATTGTGTTTTGCACGTGAAGATACCTCACAGTTGAAACATCGACCTCAACGGCATTAATGGGGTAAAAAGGACGGTGACTGTCAGCCACCTAGTAAAGTGTATGGGCTTTATCAAATTCAATAAAAATAAAGGGTACGACCACTCATGGTACTTTGATTAAAATCATCTCTAGTGTCATAACCCAAAGCTCAAATTCGCAGACAAACATTTACTATTGAATATTTCTATACGTCGTTAATCTTGACAGCTCTGTCTGATTATCATTGCATTATCAAAAAGTATTTGGACTAAGACAATAGGCTTATTCTGTAATTAATTTCGACGTTCAACGAAGAGAAAAGATAAGAAACGCTTTTCGTTGTTACATTTTAATTAACATCGTTAATTTATTGTTGTCTTCTTGAAGGCGCTGAATGAAATGGTCATATAAAAACGGACAAGTGCGTGTCTTAACATAATTCTGTAATCAGAATGAATGTGTAAGGTTTTTTAATTCACACTGTTTATATAACTCTAGACGCAAAATGTTAAGTAGTTATTTAGATGGAACCAATGGATATCATCATCATTCTTCTGCCTTTCTCCCAGTCACCTGGGGGCGGCGCAACATGTTTTCTCCTTCCATACTCCTCTATCATATACCATTTCTTCCCCCCCTTACACATATCGTCTTTCACGCAATCCATCCATTTTTTCTTAGGTCCACCTCTTCCTCTGATGGAGCCAATGGATATCACAACGTAAATGTCGCCACCCACCTTGAGACACGGGTTAGAAGTCTTAATTGTTCTGTGGAACGACTATCCTGACTTGCTAACACTGGTCCTGGCAAGAGCAATGCTTTGCCGAATCTACCATCGGGCCGAAATCGCAACCCAATGACAAGATCCGTTGGGAAATTCAGTGAATTTTGTCTATGGCTGGTTAGTTCGCCCGTCGAACTTTTCATTGTCATCGACGAGTTGGATGACCTGGAGAAATTTTATATGCATGAGAACAATATACTTGCATAAGTCACGGCGCAAGCTTTGTAGAGTGGCACCTAGTTACGAAGGGACAATTTACTTCAATTGCAAATCATAGGGTATATGCCTTGTATATATGCCGTTGTATTTTTTACTGGTGGTAGGACCTCATGTGAGTCCGCACGGGTAGGTACCACCACCCCGCCTATTTCTGTCGTGAAGCAGTAATGCGTTTCGGCTTGAAGGGTGGGGCAGCCGTTGTAACTATACTGAGACCTTAGAACTTATATCTCAAGGTGGGTGGCGCATTTGCGTTGTAAATGTCTATAGGCTCCAGTAACCACTTAACACTAGGTGGGCTGTGAGCTCGTCCACCCTTTAACTAAGCAATAAAAAAAATGCCTCTCACTTGTGGGTGAGAGCATATTACAACCACGATTGCGCCCTTCAATCTTCATATCTCATAAGTAAGGGTACTGTTACCACGCGCTGATAACGGAGAATAATCATTATTAATCGCATGCTCCTCTGCTCTTAAAGTAATAAATATGGTAGATCTCAAGGGGACTATGGCAAAACTATTTCTAGATTCTGATAGTCTAATGCATCTGCCATGAACAGCCTCAGAGCTCAGGCAAATTAATAATTAGCATAACAATCCACCTGAGATTCAAAACGATTTCAATTAAGAACGTAAATAACGTTCATGTTTTATTATTATCATCACGTCTTTAATGAGACGCGTAAAACGTAAAGACGTCTTGAGGTCTTTTCGTAATTTAATTAACGTTCGAGTTTTTACTGTAAATTGGAACAGTGAAGTGGTTCCGACATTCATTCTAGATAGTCCAAGGAAATTAAAGGCATATAAATCGGATTTATCTTTACTAACATTCATTTGTGATATTCTTTTGGCTTCTGTCGTTTGGGTTTGTTATCCAAAAATGTTTGACTGATTTTTTTTTATTGCTGTAAATTAGTATCTGATGTTGTGGCGTTCAAATGATCATCCGGACTTAAATGCTTTGCTGCAGAAACAGGCAGGATGGTTATATGTAACACCCGGCCTCATAACGACCTCAGCATTTTCATTATAATCAGTAAGTGTATCAGAAGTATGCAAAGAACTATCTGTTATTAAAATCTCTCAGAGTCACCCGCAGCTGTTCTGTTCTGTTTTTACTATTCGCCGATCTAAAGCTGAACGTTCATGCGGCTTTTTTGTTTATTAAAAATCGCATTAACTAATTTATCGAAGAATTTTATTCCAATTGACTGTGTTCAAAATAATCGTATCGTTTCTCAACTACCTATAAGTAGGTAGTGATGTACTCAAAAACTTTTGAGTCATTTTCTTCGCATAATTGGACGGTGAATCTATAAACGAATCTACAGATAGTAAAAGTGTATATGCTTATCATAAATCTCGTAACATGCGACTACCTATTCATTTATTTGGAAAAAGCCACCATTGCGTTTAAAATCATAAGTATTCAAACTAATTTGATACTTAGATGATCGTAGCTGAAATCGATAAGACAGTGGAACTAACGCGTCTAGTAGGTCACGTTTAGGAAAATAAATTGTGAAGCAGAAGATTAATTGCATAATATATGTTACACAAGCCCGTCCGCCAAAATTTTGGAGTTTAGAAACTCTAAGCCACGGTGTTTCTGGAGCACTACGATATGACTTCCTTCGAACGAGCCTTAAGAAAAGTAATTTATGATAGGCATTGACATTACTGGTGTCATCACGTAGATAACATACTCGTCAGGTAACCAAAATAATAAAAAAAAAACAACTAAATCTTAACGGAAAATGCTTATCGTGCATGTACTTATAAATACGCACAATTAACTGTCGTCTTAGTAAATTGTTATCTCTAGCCCAAAATACACCGCGATTTCTTTGCAGGCCAGTTTTAGGAATAGACTTCTTCTTCCTAGTCGGTCTTTTCATTGCTAAAGGTCGTGTCTAGTTTGAAGTGTTGATTGCTCGATGCACTGTGCTCCCAAGTCTTCCTAACCTCGGTGGTCTGGGAATGCAGAAACCAGTTTAAATACGTCTAACATTGAAGCTGTATTGAGTTTAATCGCGTAATCAATATCCCGCTTTATTGTGCACTGCACTTGACAATCCTGATAATTTTAGATTTGGCTGAGATATTCTGGAACGAGTCCAAAGAGGGAAGCATTTTATTTCCAAAAGATTAAGTAAGATCTTGTTTATTTTTTGTGAGAAACGTTATGTATTTGGTTTTTGAAGTTTATAAGAATGTTGAGAACTGATTTTAAGGTTAATTGTGAGCCTGGATGGAAACATCTTGCTTACCTCTATCGCGACGCAGCTTGCGATCCAGTTTCAAAGGTCTCATATTATTATACAAATGAGCTGTCAATCAAAATCGATGGAGATATGTATGTTGTGATCTGTAAGACCCTTTTGTAACATCTGCGCAACAATATTGAAAAAAACATTCTTAAAATGTAAATAATATTTATAATAAATTTCATTGTAAAGACGTTTTCAATATTCATTTTTCGTGCCCAATGATATATTATGTGCCTTCGAAGAGGGTACAATTTATTCGTTTTCGAAATTTGAGAAATGTATATTAAAGATAAAATTGTAGGTTATATTTTTTAAATCTGAAATGTAGCCTTAATTATTATTAGTTTTGTTGCTCGATTTAGTTCAGTTTTTGATACTCGAGAATGCTAAATTAAATTAGATATTTCCTCAAGTTTCCGCAAGCCCTCGGTAAAATTGAAGCTTGAATTGAACCAAATTAAATTTACCCCACTCGGAGGCTCGCCCCATAGAGTTTTCCACTTCAGACACAAGTTTTGATCGTTTCCCTTGCATCACGCTCCGAGAGAAACTCTGATGGCCGATTATCACGCATCCCCCGTGCTGTCATCCGCATAGCAAAGCATGCCATCAATAGACAGCACGTCATTGATATACAAGATGAAAAGCGTGGGGGAGAGCACCGAACCTTGTGGAACGCCAGCGTTAATGGTCATGGTATCAGAGTAGTTACCGTCTGTTCCGACCATGATGCTCCGCCCATCCAAAAAGCTATCGATCCACTTGCAGAGCCCCTCGGGGATTCCGTAAGCTGGTAGCTTCGATAGAAGTGCCCTATGCCAGACCCTGTCGAAGGTCTTCGCGATATCAAGGCTCACAGCAAGAGCCTCGTCCTTGTTCTCCAAGGCTTCAGTCCACCTGTGAGTAAGGTATACAAGAAGATCGCCAGCTGAGCGACCGTGACGGAAACCGTACTGTCGGTCACTGATCAGCTGACGATCCGCAAGATACTTCAGGAGTTATGTATTTATTATTCGCTCCATCACCTTGGAAAGCAAGGAAGTTATCGCGATAGGCTTTTAACTAGATGGGTCTGACTGGTCACCCTTCTCGGGGATAGTACTATAGGACAGGCAATACAAACGCGGTAGCGCAGGTGTCAGCTCCTCAGCGGCGCATGTTTTCAAAAATTCCAAAGAAGGGTTAATTAAGTATTTAGTAATGTGACATTAGTTTGTTTTCTACTAAAAATTCTTGGTTATCAAACAATGGGTACAAATATGCCATATGTGCTAAAAATAACGTTACAGCTTTATCTCGTTTTGAGAATGTGAATGAAATACTTAAGCAGTGGCGGATACGCTTCGTGCTTTGTTTGAGGAGATTTAGAGATCTACTTTGCCATTATGTCAAAATGAATCATGACATTCGTGTCACAATATCACAATATCTGATTGCTGATCGAAATGGTTTCATTCAAGTACGACGCCTTGAGATGATGAGATAGATAGGTTCACTTCTATAAATAACTTTGAGCGCTGGGGGGCACACGAGGTCAAATATACATCGCGACTGATTTATGACTACGATAAATGCGATGTAGCTGATAGCCCTATAATACAAAGACGTATTATAGTAATCTGTTAATGTAGATTGTTTGGTATATACTCGCAGAGTCTATTTAAAATAATGTGGAAAAAACAACAGGTTTTATTGCTTAGATGAGTGGACGAGCTCACAGTTCACCTAGTGTTAAGTATTTACTGGAGCCCATAGACATCTACAACGTGAATGCCGCCACCCACCTTGAGATATGAGTTCTAAGATCTCAGTATAGTTACAACAAGTGCCCATGTATAATTTTAATGTCGTATAATAAATGCTTTTTGTAATTTCATACCAAGCTGTTAGCGTAAATCCAATCTGAATTCCAAAGTTTCAGCACACCTGTGAGTAAGGTATACAAGAAGATCGCAAGCTGTGGCTTCTCATCATCCATAGTTGAGTTCGAGGCGAAGAGTTTGACATGAAGGTCAGTCTTCTCTTTCGCACTATGGGCCTGACTGTCATTGCACCTACGCTGTGGTGAGAAACTAGACCGGATTCCTTCTGCAGCTTTGGAGTGCAACCAAAGAGCGTAGCTCCTGGAGGGATAGCTCTTCAGTCACTTGCTGATCCTGCCAACATGCTTCAACTTCGCCTATTAATAACCTTTTCGTAGAGTCTAGAAGCAGCGTTATATTTCCACCTTTCCTCTGAGATGCTAAACGTCACCTGGCCTCTTTACCGGGTCGTAGTTCGACGACTAGGTCAAGAAGGTGATTTAGCAGCACGGATAAGGAAGAGAAAGGGAAGGATAAGGAAAGTAAGAGTTACAAGTCCCGTTGTTTGAGGCGCCGAGACAGCGACAGCGGACATCAGCCCGGACGAATACGCACACCCCAGCTTTACGCAGGAAGTTGTGCTCCAATGCTTAACAGGGGTATTCGAGGTATCATCCGGAGCAGATATATGCGTTTCCGTCAGGGAAAATAGGGAAAGCTGCGCCGTCTCAAGGTGGTAGTTTACAGCGTCAAGGTTGCTATGTAAGCCACTAAATTTCTGAAATCCACATAAAATGAAATCCCATGAATTAAGTTCCTCCTCCTCGCGTCGTTTCCTCACTACTGAGGGTCGTGACCATTATACTTCGACGTGATTTTACTCCTTTTAATGTCCCGCCAGCGCCTTCGATCATTGGCCGCATGAAGGGCGACGTGGAATGGGATCTCTAGTGTGGTGCGGATTTGGTCGAACCACCTTGTCGGACTGCGCCCGCGTGGTCTCTTTCCCTCGATCTTCCCTGTCACGAATAGTCTCTCTAAGCTATCCGGCCTTTTCCAGGCAATATGACCGAAGAACTCGAGTGCGCGGCGAAGGCAGAGTATGGACAGTCTTGTCTTGATCTGCAGTTGGTCTAAGATAGACAGATTGCTTCTCTTCGCTGTCCAAGGTATCCGGAGCATCCAGCACCACATCTCGAAAGCATCCACGCGTTCGCAATCAGCCGCTTTAAGGGTCCAGGTCTCCGCTCCGTAGAGAAAAATGGAAAAGACCAGAGTGAGCACCAGTTTTATCTTTGTTTTCTGGGTAATGTTACGGTCCTTACAGATTTTATCGATTTTGGTGCGATCAACGACCATGATTTTAGTTTAGGATCTGTTGTTGGCGAGTCCCATCTCCAACCCATGAATTAAGTTACTAGCTTAAAAAGCGTGTCCCCTGGAATACCTTGGCCTTAAAGCGCCAAGATTCAATGATTTGATAATCTCATTTCCCACTGTCTAAGCGGGGAACCTAAGTGAGGAATCTCTACCTCAGAAGAGATTACAAACAAGCTGAAAGCAATCTTCAATACTAAACCGTTAGAATATTAAAGAATAAATACAGTGTCAAAGTCACGATTACTAAAGCGCCGGAAGTATGCGCGAAAGAAACAAGACGAATATATTATTTCATATGTAAAGTCTCATTAAAGAATTTTAGTATGTCATAAATTTCGCTCGTAGTCAAACGAATTTTCATTGTAAAATTCTTAATCGTTCGAAACAAACTTTAAGCTCACGATCAAAGAAGTTTCACTTCGAAAATTAATAACCACGATCTGTTCTTCATGAACACCCGGATGTGCCGGTTATCCCGGTTACCCGTCTATCCCGGGATTAAGGTTAAGCCGCAATCGCCCGTGATATCACCCGACTCGTATTTTAATTCAGGGACTGATCCAATTTTAATCGGCGCAGAAACTAATAATTAAATTCATTTCAGAATATTGGATTTACATTTTGATGGGTCGTATTGAAATAATCGTTGAATTAAAGAAATAGAGTGTACGTACAAGATAATATTGGTTGGCGATAGATAAGGCGATTGCATGCAGCAGATATGCGAATGTTGTGATGGATGTGTGGAGTAACGAGAATGGACAGAATACGGAATGAATATGTTAGAGGAAGTCTGAAAGTGGCACCTGTGACAGAGAAGCTAAGGAGTGCACGTTTGGGATGGTATGGACATGTGATGAGACGAAGTGAAGATGAGGTTGTTAAGAGAGTGTTAACTATGAATGTGGAAGGATTTAGAGGAAGAGGTAGACCTAAGAAGAAATGGATGGATTGTGTGAAAGACGATATGGGTAGGAGGGGAGTGAGCGAAAAAATGGTATATATTAGAAGAGTATGGAAGGAGAAAACATGTTGCACCGACCCCAGGTGACTGGGAGAAGGGCAGGATACAAGATAATATCGGTGTCAGTGATAATGTAGCTTCCAAGTGCTTTTTCGCCACGCTATGAAATAAACTACCCTCCATTGTTTTCCCGAGAGATATGATATGACGTTCTTCTAACGGGGTTTCCGGACGATACCCAGTACCCTGGCATTGCATCCGCATGTGTGTATGTATTGTTACGCGCTGGGGTTCAGGATAAATAAAATTCCACCGAAGTATAAATTAAAACTGTATCAGCACTTGGAACACTTAAAACACTTCACTAACACTTTAAAATTCTCAATTCACTTCTTTCGCTTCGCTTCAGGTGATCCGTTCGCTGTTTCGCTTCGGGTAGTTCCGATTACTAGTTGACTGCGTGCCATCTCTGCAACGCTTTCATAGCCGATACCACATCCCTAGAATTATCGAGAATATTCCACAAAAGTTGATAATTGTGTTTCCGCTATCTGACAATAGAGGGCTTTGTACTTCTCGAGCGTTCTAGATGCTACTAGATCCGTCGATATTCGTTCAACTATTCGGCGATAGATGGCGTTACTTTTACCGGCGTAACAGTATGTTTGTACAATTACACTAATGACACAATCGAAATGTTCTAATAAATTGCCGTTTTCAACTCTGGGTTTTAAGGCAAAAACCGCGAAAACTAAAATCAACCACGTGCCTAAATACTTTGTCGATTACTGTTGTATTTACAATGTCACATTCACGATGAGATCGACTTTCATAGAGGGCATAAGTCGGCGGTAGTCGTTTTGTTATCATTTGACCTAATCATCTAAATAACTTACCAAATTAAAACCACAAACATAATTTTTGGAAGGTACCCTCATATTAATAGAGTACGTGATTTCGTAAAATCACGATAAGCAGTGTGTGTTTAAGAAATAGTAGGGTAGAAACCGATAAGCCAGTTTGCTATGTCTCAACACACACATGTACATACATAATATTATTTCCTTCGATTATCCAGAGTTATGGAGATAATTAATACTACTGTTATGGCTTAATCTCATGTTTTTTAAACTCTAAGTAAGCTACTATCCGTTTAATATATTACAAAAATATATTTTTCTCAAATTCCTCAGCTTTAAGCTACTGAATTCAGCACAAGCTTCGTTGTGATCGCTTTAAGTATGAAATACTTACATACATTCGTTGAAAATACCGGCGTGCCAGACTTTATATGTAGTAATAACTTTAGCTGATGTTACTATTACAATGAAGGCGTTGCCAATAATCACATTACAAAGTTTCGACTCAATCGAATAAAAGTCTCGAATCTCATATATGAAACGAAAAGGAACAAAATTAAATATAGAAGTCAAAATAATATATTATGCAATTTTTTATAAATTAAGTTGTCAAATCTAAATTAAATAAAAATAAAAGAATTAGAGATTCGTTTTATTGCTGCAGTTATGATTTTATTGTTACGCGTTGGGGTTCGGGATAAATAAAATTCTACCGAAGTACGAATTAAAACCTGTATTCAACACTTAAAACCCCTCACAAACTCTTTAAAATTCTCAATTCGCTTCTTCCGCTTCGCTTCAGGTGATCCGTTCGCTGTTTCGCTTCGAGTAGTGCTGATTGCTGACTGACTGCGTGCCATCTCTACAACACTTTTATAGCCGATACCACATAACTAGAATTATTGAGAATATTCCTCACAAGTCGAATATTGTGTTTCCGCTATCTGACAATAGATGGCATTGTACTTCTTGAGCGCTCTAGATACTACTTGATCCTTCGATATTCGATCGACTATTCGGCGATAAATGGCGTTTTTTTATTTCTTCCTTTTTTTTACCGGTATAACACTATTTATTTTTATCAAACGATTATAATAGCTAAGCCGCAGTCCGCACGCACCCCCGCCCTGCCTATTTCTGCCATGAAGCAGTAATGCGTTTCATTTTGAAGGAAGAGCCGTTGAAAACTGAGACCATTGAACTCATGTCTCGAGACTGGAGGCGGCATTTACGTTGTAGATGTCTATGGGCTAACCGTTAAAAACCAGGTGGGCTGTGAGCTCGTCCACCCGTATAATCAATAAATAAATATTAAAAAGCTCTACGCATTCGTTATCAGGGTTTTGAGCGTTCCAATCAATCGATATCAGTTTCGCAAATCTTTGTTATTCCATAGCTAATTCACTGATTTCAGTTTCCCAATCAATTGATTTTTGTAATTGCTATTCTTTTCCCAATTAAATAAGTTTGGATTCCCAAATGCTGAATTTGGTTTCCCAAATATTGAATTCGGTTTCCCAAATATTGAATTTGGTTTACCAATTATTGAATTTGGTTTCCCAAATATTGAATTCAGTTTCCTAATTTATTTTCTTAAATATATTTTTCAAGAGCTACTTTTGAATGATACAAAGTAACTTAAAGTAACAAGCGTTCGGGATAGAAAAGTTTCCTCGTGGATTTTTATTAAGCTCGTGAATATAAACTATCGATTGTGTACACCGAAGCGCTTCGGGGCGTCAATCGAAAGGTCAATAACGCGGGACAGGCTTTTAAAGCTTAGGAGAAATAGCCAAGTATTAGTTTGCCGTAAATAGAGGTGATAAAAAAATCATATGTATTTATTTCATTTTGTTTGTGTATAAAAATAATTTTCTTCGGATTTCACGAGTCTGTGTAATTATGAAAAACTATTTTGATTATTTATTAAAAGATAAAAAAGTGGACAATATATTTGTAGCTACTAAGTAGATATTATTATAGACCACGGCATTATAAATAAATTTTTTATCGCTATATTTTCGTAGAATAGACAGAACAGTTCGCGCGTAGTAGTGGAAGTTCCAGCATAACTAGACCTTTTTTTTTCGGACCGGGGGCCGAACCTCCTACGAGGTCCCTGCGCCTAGGGGGCGCGCGGGGTATGTGGGACTCAACGGTCTGCAAGGTGTTGTGAGCAAACCGCGGGCCCAAGGAATTTTAGGGCCCGCCCACTAAACGACTCCCCTGCACTCTTATACCTGACGTCCGATCCCCTCCGAGACCAGAACCCGGATGAGGTAGGGGGGTTACCGCGGTCAACACTACAACCAGACAGCGCGGCTCACCCCAGGGACGTCCAGCCGACGGAGCCTTTGAGGCGAATCGAAGGCTCTGAAACGTCGGCCGTCTCGGTACGGCAGCCCGTCAGGCCGCCCAGACGGTGCCGATGGTGTTCCGGGATACCGCTGGGCCAGAACCAGCCTGCCGGATCGGAACGCGATACACCGCTGACCGGGTTCCTTTTCCACAGTCAGTTTGGCGACGACAGCGACGACGAAAATGCGGACCGCTTCGCAGGCCGCAGCCGCCAACGCGTCGTCCCGTCCTGCTGGTGCCAACGCGCTAAAGTGACGGTAGCGTGCGGCGCAGCCTCAATCCTCTCAGGTCACCTCGTGACCGTTACCGGGAGGAGACTGCCTCCACATAGGGGCCAAAGCTGGACAATCGTCCTCCTCCGACCCCCGGTTCGGCAGCGGCGGCACTGCGCCGAGCGTAACTAGACCTCTCACAGGCTGCTGAATGCGAGTACAGCAGGATAATTGTGATGAAGTTTGGGAGATACCATTATCCACCAGTAGATCTCTATATGAGGATAACTCATTTATCAACAGACTTGCTCATGCCCTCTTGGTGTAAAGTGGATATTGGAACAATATAAATCAGGTATTAATATAATCACCAATCAGTCTAATGTTTTACTTATTCCTTTAATAGTGCATAAAAATACTGTATATAACAATTTTTTAAATTACTAAATTTATAACATCATTTTATGTGATTTGAGAGGAAGTGAGTACTTATCATGCGACACGTACGCGGCTTATGCCGATACAGCAACGATGAAGTAAGGGCATGTCCCCAATATACATATAACATGAATTATTAAAGAAATCTGAATATTCGTAAGGATATTTTACGAAAATTTCACAACAACTCCGGTTTTTATCTCTCTCTCTCTTCGATCGGTCCCTCACTGCTGAGGATCGTGACTCCGTCCAATTTCGTCAACCATCTGTCCATCGATCCCGCCCTGCAGCCCGGTGAAGTGCGTCGCTGACAGGTATCCCCAGTTCCTCTGCTATTTGGTCCGACCATCGTTTGGGACCTCTACCCCTAGGCCTTTTGCCCTCTATTTTACCGGTCGACACAAGGCGTTCCAAATTGCTAGTATCCTTGCGTGCAACATGACCAAAATACCGCAATACTCTTTGTGGGCAGGTTGTGGATAGACATTGAATCTTTTCTATTTTTAAAAACACCGGTTTTTATACCATTTCAAAATAAAGACACACAATCCAGATTATTGAGAGCCGATTTATTTGAAAATCAAATAAAACAAACACAGCGTAAATTATTATTTAAAACAATTTAGTTAATATTTTAATAAAATGCTCGAGCTTTCTTCGAATTTGGTTTAGCAATCATGTATACCGTCTCAATAACTTGCTTTGCTAGAATTTAATTTAAAATGGGCTATAAGTTAGCTCTTTTTTTTTATTGCCCTTATAGGCAGTCGTGGTCTATACGGCCCACCTGATGGTGAGTGGTTAACATCGCCCATGGACTTCAGAAATGCCAGGGACAGAGCCAAGCCGCTGCCTACCGTAAAACCTGCTCGCTCGCCTACTGCGATAAAAAAATATAAATCATATTGTTCTAATTTTGTGAGATTTTACTTCGTTTAAAACAATTACAAGAAGCTTCTAATTTGTTTATTAATTGCCTTCGAGACTACGCAGACGTTTTTTCAAACAACAAAAAAAATTTGTCATTTTTAGGTTTATAATTAGTCTGTTTCGCAAGTATCACAGATGGTTACACGGGTGGCGAGTAAGTTACATAAGCGGAGCGTTTTTTTCTTTTACACACAATACTTTATTGATAGTGAGTAAGCTGATAGCGTGTCGACGTGTAAAAAAAAGTCTATTTGGTTTAACCGACATTTTTTAATTTGGAAAAAATATCATAACAAAAAAACTTCTTCAGTTGTTTGCAGGGAGTACCTTTTTTATTGCTTAGATGGGTGGACGAGCTCACAGCCCACCTGGTGTTAAGTGGTTACTGGATACCATAGACATCTACATCGTAAATGCCGCAACCCACCTTGAGATAAGAGTTCTAAGGTCTCAGTATAGTTGAAACGGCTGCTTCACCCTTCAAACCGAAACGCATTACTGCTTCACGGCAGAAATAGGCGGGGTGGTGGTACCTACCCGTGCGGACTCACAAGAGGTCCTACCACCAGTAATTACGCAAATTATAATTTTGTCGGTTTGATTTTTATTACACGATGTTATTCCTTCACCGTGGAAGTCAATCGTGAAAATTTGTTAAGTACGTATTTCACTAGAAAAATTCGTACCCGCCTGCGGGATTCGAACACCGGTGCGTAGTTACATACAAATGCACCGGACGTCTTATCATTTAGGCCACGACGACTTCTTAAAGATTAAAATTTAGAAGAAATATCATAACAGAAAAACTTCTTCAACTGTCTGCATGGAGTAAGCTTAACTGAAGTTCAATTAAAAACATCGAAGTTTTGATGCTAATACCAAAAGTAAATAAAACGCATCTTTAATTACAAAGAAGATGTCGCATATTAAGCGAAATGTCGCTTATACATATACAATAGCCTTTCACCCCTCGATATATAGTTACTGTACGAATCATATCTAATTATATCATAAGACTAGCTGTACCCGTCCGCTTCGCTGGGTATTTAAAATTAATATTATTATTTCTCACCCCCACAAAGATTCTCATCATTACTCCACTTTAACGCCCCCAAAACTGCTGTAGGGAGTCCAACACTCATATAATTATTAGCCTATCCATTAAGTACATGTATTTTCTACATGGATAACAAGTTTCAAGTCAATCGGATGCATGGTTCAGTAGTTATAACGGAACCTCCGTAAAAACCACTGTAGATTTATATATTAGTATAGATTATATAAGACCCTGTTTTTGTTTATATAAATAATTGTAATTCAGACACGTAGAATATATATAATCAGCAATCGCGCTGTTCCATTATAAGATTATTTTAACTTAAAACCAAAATCAATTTTTATTAACTAGTAAATATTTAATTTGTACATTTATTATAATATAATATACATTAATATACTATAATATTAAATACGTACACATCTATATATCGGAGACGGTCATTAGTTTGGTAGCTAAAGGAAACGCAGCATGATTCCCGAGAGATGGCAGCACGATTGCGGTATCCTCGGAACTCAGCTAACTTCGTCCTGCGACAGAGCCTAGCCGATGAAGGTGCATAGACGCCATCACACTTACCAACCAGCCTTCTTGAAGAGCGGTGCCTCCGTCCTAAGAACTGTCGTTCGTTTTCGTTTGCTAACGTCAAGAGAAGAATTCTAAATTGTTCTAAGACAGCAAACGTGATGGGTATACTCAATGTTTCTCTTAGCTCGATCACCTTATTCGTCTCTATGGTGTCTGATGATGGTGTTAATAATTATAATTGTGACTTCTCCGACATATATATTATAATATGTTATGAAGATGTGTACATATTCAAAATTCAAATTATGTCTTTATAAAAACCGCCGTTTTTTCAAACATATTAAAATACTACAACATATAATGGTATATCTTCAAGCCTTACTATACGTGATTAAGAAACACAGTTTTATTCTTTAGAGTATTCAATTGAAATTTCTCAGCAAATCTTATTATAGTTATCGTACAAAATTAAAACCGCCCAGACATCATCACCGGGCACATAGCTCGTAAATTAGGTTACAAGATGTGCCGTCATTTAATTTGTTTTAAAAGAACTTATTAATGAGTTTCTTGTAGTTTTGACGGTAGAAATTTATAACACTTAGCGCTTAATATGAACTGTATTCACAATAAAGATTTTTCATTACGATATTTAGTGATTTACATAATTTCGAAGCTTGAATCACTCAATTACAAACTTCCATTAAAATTTACTATTGAATATCCTACTAATATATATTTTAGATTTGAAAGTTTGTGAGGATAGGTTACGCTTTGACGCCAAACCTTCGGGACGGATTTTTAAGAAACCTCACAGGTAAGTAAGTAAGACCAGAACGTGCAAAAAAGGTCGTGGTCAAAGGCCGGTCAGGCTTCACAGACTGTGGCGAAATCCGGGTTAGCTCGCAACAAGGTAATGCTGTCTGTGTGGTGGGATTAGAAGGGCATTATTCGTTATGAGCTGTTACCACCAGGCAGGACCATCGATTCTGAACTCTACTGCGAATAACTGATGAGATTAAAGCAAGAAGCTGAGAGAAAGCGGCCGGTTTTTCATCATGATAACGCTCAAATTCAAATTCAAAATTCAAAATCATTTATTTCAACTTGGATGTCATCAAAAACACACTTGTTGAATGTCAAAATGTAAAAGAAAATGTTAACTCTACCACCGGTTCCAAAAAAAAAGCCACAGTCCTGAGAAGAACCGGCGAAACAAACTCAGCGGGCTTTTTTTTTTTTTTTGTATTTTCTCAACTATTTTCTTTTTTTTTTAACAAGAAAACATATTTACAGTATACAAAAAAACAAGTCAAAAAAAATACAATTCAAATAAATAATAATAATAATGAAAAATGAAAAGGCCAGGAGCGAACGCCTCATTCCCACGTAGTGCCATCTAGTAAAAAATCCTTAACTTTATAATATGCCTTGTTGCACAAACGTTCCTTGACAGTTTTCTTAAATCTATGAACAGGTAGTAGTTGAACGTTTTGTGGGATCTTGTTGAAAAGCTGTACACCCAGCCCCCTGAAAGAGTTGCTTATTTTCTTAATTCGAGCCGCCGGCAACGCAAGCCTATGTTCCTAGTGTTCACATTATGCAAATCGCGGACTCTGGGGAATTCTACAATGTTTTTACGCACGTACAATAAATTTTCAAAAATGTATTGGGACGCTAAAGTTAGAATTTTGATTTCCTTAAACTTGTCCCTCAAGGATTCCCTCGGGTGCATATTATAAATAGCACGAATAGCCCTCTTCTGCAGGATGAAAATCGTTTCGACATCGGCAGCATTGCCCCATAGCAAAATGCCATAGGACATAACACTATGAAAATAACTGAAATAAACTAGACGTGCCGTATCTTCATCAGTATACGTTCGTATTTTTTTTACCGCAAACGCTGCAGAACTAAGTCTATTCGCTAACTTGCATATGTGAGGACCCCACTGCAGCCTGGAATCAACTGTTATACCAAGAAAAACTGTCGAATCAACAAGCTCCAGTGTCTCTCCACTTACAATGATATTAGTGTCTACTTGTCTAACATTAGGTGTGGTAAATTTTATACATTTTGTTTTTTTGTTATTTAATAACAGATTATTAACACTAAACCAATGTACCACGCGCGAGATAGCATCATTCACATCGTCATAATCTTCCAATTGTCGTTTAATTTTAAACAACAAGGATGTATCATCAGCGAATAATACGACCTCGTGACGGGTTTCAATAAACTTTGGTAAATCATTGATATACACAAGAAATAAGAAGGGACCCAATATGGAACCCTGAGGAACACCCATATTAAGTAAGACACCGGAAGATCTCTTTCCTTTAACGTCTACCTTTTGGATTCTTCCGGATAAATAAGATTTAATAAGTTCTAATGAAACGCCCCTAATACCATAATGGTGTAATTTCCTCAACAATGTATTATGCTCAACACAATCAAAAGCTTTAGATAAGTCGCAGAATACCCCAAGGGCATTATGCGATTCCTCCCAAGCCTGAAAAATATTTTTAATAAGATCTACACCTGCATCAATAGTCGAACGGCCTCTAGTGAATCCATATTGTTTGTTATGAAGCAGGTTATTGGAATAGAAATGGTTCAAAAGCTGTTCCAAAATAATTTTTTCAAAAATTTTACTCAAAGTTGGTAGTACTGAAATGGGTCTAAAGTTAGTGGGGTCAAAAGTACTACCAGATTTAAACAGAGGTATTATTTTACTATATTTCATTAGATCAGGAAACACACCACTATCAATACAGTCATTAAATATTGTAGCAAGGTAAGGTGCGATTATATCAATAATGGATTTTATAACCTTAATTGATATTCCCCATAAATCACCAGTTTTTTTAATATTAATGAGCTTGAAATTATCAATTATGTCCTTTATAGCAATATTTGTGAACTTAAAGTTAACACTGCATTTATCAACATGATCTTGCAGTAATGATTCGGCGACGGTAGGAGATGAAATTAAAGATTTTGTAGTAGAAACTAACCTCACACATCTTTAGCCACTCAGCAAAAATTAAAAGAGCTTGGCTGGGAGGTGTTAATGCATCCGCCGTATATTCCTGACCTTGCACCTTCAGATTTATACCTATTTCGGTCTCTTCAGAATTCTTTAGGCAGTGTCAGGTTATGAAAAAAATCCTCAATCCTCGAAGTGTTGGGTTATCGTTACGTAAATAAAAATTATAAGAATATCAGCAGTTGAGTCTCTATCGGCAGCTGGGTCCAACACATCGATACTTGGGTCCAATATATCAGGCATTCACATGCACACAGAAAAGCACTGAATGATTTGAGGCACTTTTTTCGCCTATCTATTACTAGTGTAGTAGGCTTAGCTTAGACAGTCTGTGTCGAGTCGTCGCACAATAAACAAGTTGCAAACTGTCGTGTCTTATTAATAATTATCACCCTGCATAATATCACACACGCTCTATATAAGCACAGACTCAACATTGGTGACCCCGACGTGATCACTGCTGTCTTCTCCACATCCTCAGGCGCTACCATAATAAAATGATAGGCCCTATTTATATCAATACGTGAGAAGTACTTTTTATTGTGTAATAAGTATCGGTATTGGATATCTATCCGGTTGCGTAATAGCATTAAGTGCTCTATAGTCACCACATGGGCGAATTTGTCCGTCCTTTTTAGGTACCACATGCAGAGGGCTTGCCCATGCACTTTTCGACGGTTTACAAATGCCTAGATCTTGCATAATTTTAAATTATTCTTTAACCTTCGCGTATCGGTGCGGTGGCAACGGCCTCGCCTTAGCGTGGACAGGCGGGCCCGTGGTAATAATTTCGTGGTAGACCGCATGCTCGGGCGGTTCCTTGAATGATATTGGCTTGGTAATATCAAGATACTCGGCCAATAACTGATAAAATGGATGTGTCACGTCTACCGTTTTTACTGATTGTTCGTTACTGTTGACAATCCCAGTAAAAACGTTCAACTTTGTGACATCATCAAAAAGCTTACGTGTACTTAAATCTACGATTAACTTAAAATGTACTAAAAAATCGGCACCTATGATCGGCTGTCGTACGTCAGCTATTACAAAAGTCCAGCGAAATGCTCTACGTAACCCTAAATCTAGTGATAAAGTTTTTAGTCCGTAAGTTCTTATCATAGTTCCATTGGCCGCATATAATGTATAGTCTGTACACTCACTGCTAACGTTTTTTTGCACTTTACTACGCGGCAGTACCGAAATATTCGCACCAGTGTCTATTAAAAAACGTAATCCACTACAACGGTCCGTAACACTTAGGCGGTAATTTGTTCCGCTGCAGACTTCCGCTAGTGATGACTGCGCGGTGGTTAGTTTCCCTGCTTCTTTTTCCAGGCGCAAGGCTCTACACACCGGTGTGCCTTTTCCTTATATTTGTAATGGTAAAAGCATACCCAATCCTCGCTTGCTGGAGTACGACGAGGAGTACGTCCTCTTCGTACGCTGGACGCTGACCTTCCATCTCGGGAATAGTTCCGGCGAAAGAATGGTCTGGAAGCTCTTCCCGCGCCCTCGATCTTGCTTAACCGGACATTTATCTTGGCTATCTCGGCAGCCATTGCTGAGTCCACCTGACTGGAGCTAGAAACTTCAGCGACGCTGTTAGTCGGTTTCATGTTCTCCATAACTTTATCGGCGATCGTTGCCAAGGTCGAAATATCTTTGGTATCCGTTTTAAATCCTGCCTCAGCCATGAAATATAAAAAAAATATGTAAATTGCACAATCTAACAGTTTCAGTTTTTCACCTTAAAACACGTAATGCCTTTCACTATAAATTGTTACAGTTCATCACCACTATAATCATGCCTCAGCCACGTCGTCAGCAAATCACGTCGTGGTCACCAATGTTGAGTCTGTGCTTATATAGAGAGACTCAACACTAGTAACCTCGAGGGGTTATGCTAGCTTCACCGGATGTGTAGGCCAGCTCACGGGCTCAACCTGAAAGACTTTGCTAACACTAGTCCTAGTGCCTAGTCCTAGTTCCTAAACAGTGCTTCGCTGAACCTACCACTGGATCGGAATCGCTACTGACACCACAAAGAAAATCAGGCAAGAAATTCAGTGGGTTGCGGCCGTGAGTTAATTTTCAGGACGAATACTTCGACGCATTCGACGGGTTCGACAAGAACGGTGACCGGTACTTGGAATGCTTAAAAGCACCGATAGCGAATCGGGAGGATCCGAAATGACGTGGATTGATACAAATGCATCGGGCGATCTCTCAAAACAAACCCTACTCATCCGGCCAAAGGCACAGCTCTCTAGCTATAGTTCTAGTGGTCAAACTGGTTTACTGGTGGTAGGACCTCTTGTGAGTCTGCGCGATTAGGTACCACCGCCCTGCCTATTTCTGCCGTGAAGCAGTAATGCGTTTCGGTTTGAAGGGTGGGGTAGCCGTTGTAACTATACTGAGACATTAGAACTTATATCTCAAGGTGGGTGGCGCATTTACGATTTACGTTGTAGATGTCTATGGGCTCCAGTAACCACTTAACATCAGGTGGGCTGTGAGCTCGTCTACCCATCTAACAATAAAAAAAAAATACAAAAGTCGCTGTTTACAGTTTTTGAATAAATAAAATACACTTCCCAATAAAGGGAATGAAAACGTAGAAATGTTTATAAAATGCAAAATGTAATTATTCAGTCCGCGCAGATTGAATGGCACATCGGCTGCAATGGGTTTGTGCTTCGAAAAACCGCAAATAATTGAATATATTTAACTGAAATCGAAAAGGGTTTCGGAATATTCACGAATGTAATTGAATAATTTTTGTAGGGGAGCTCCGTGAGATGGATCGTTTGCAAACTGATGAAAGATTTAGGAAATAGAAGAACGTGTATTTGATAGGAGGACACAGATGATTTTTATTTTGTTATTAATGTCAAGACGGGTGAACGAGCTTACAGCCCTGTTGTTAAGTTTTTTTTTATTGTGCTTGTAGGCAGACGAGCATACGGCCCACCTGATGGTGAGTGGTTACCGTCGCCCATGGACTTCAGCAATGCCAGGGACAGAGCCAAGCCGCTGCCTACCGAACTAACTAAGTGGCTACCAAAGGCCATGGATATCACAACGTGAATGCCTTGCCACCCACTTTGAGACTTGAGGTCTACGTCTCAGCTGTTTACTAATTAGGCAAATGAAAGTTTTTGCTAATTTCATTTTTATTAAACAATTTTATTCCATATTTCCATCACCTATTGCTAATACAATTGGATATTGGGTTGGAAAATAAAGTGGGAAACTACGCAATATAATATATTTTTATTAACACGATGCAAGCTTGGAACGTAACGCCCTAACAGATTTTATCTATACCATTCAAGTGTCTTCTATTTCTTGAATCTTGAAGAAAAGACTGCGTTTACATCAGTTTATGTAGCTTCATCGGAAAATGGACATTAAGAGCCGCACAGAAGACCCAGTTTCCTATGAACGCTAGTGACTCTGTAGTTTTATAGCGTTAAAGGAATTCACGATTTGCAAAGTTAAGAATAAGGTACAAATTTGAAGGTTTTCGTAAGTAAAAGTATTGATGTGATGAAACTTGTACTAGGCATTCGGTATTCTATTGAAAGCTTCAAAGTAATCTATTCTCGGGTATCGTCATGGACCGAGTTAGTTTAGAATGTAATAGTGTCATCTTGCTTTTTATCAAAGATTTTGATTGAAATTGACTGGTTTTTTTTTGCCAACTACTGGAACTAGGGAAACGTTTTGCAATCTTTTTTGGTAAAGTCCGTTCATGGTTATCCATCGACATATACATAAGCATAAAGAATACCTTTATACTCATAAAAAAATGACAAAATTAATGCTTATGAAAACAATAAAAGATGTGTGGTGTCGTGGGACACCGGATAGGAACGAAGTTCCATATAAAAAAAAAGAATTACAAGAAAAAAATCGCGCGGTGAAATATCGCTGTGCGGAAAACAAGGCCTTATTCCACGGACTTTTTCTTACGGTTTTTACAATCACATTTTTTTCAGTTCGGTCGCGCAGCAAAATCTCTATTTCCCCCAAGCCTGCCGTAAGGAACTTCGTTCCAATTATACTAAATTTAATATAGACATAGATTCCCTTTTTTAAGCATAATTATAACTATTATACTTGTACGGTTATTTTACATTTTATAAGCCTCCGAGGCTTCGATGTTTATAATTTCAGGCGTAAGCTAAAAATAGTTTTCGTGATATCGGCTTTTTAAAATGAATATAATTAATAAAACTCGCGAAGACCGAAGGAAATTCTTTATTAAACCCAAGCACAAAAACCTTGGTCTTTATTTTGTCTATCCTCTATTTGTGCCGCAAAGCATTTTCTAGTTTGGAAGCTTGGAAACTACGACCTCATGTCGCAAGGTGATTCGGTAATCTCTTGTTGATTTCTTTGCCCAAAATTCGAACATGATTTATTTTAGCCATAAAACCCTACAGCAAAAAAAAGTAATGTCCACATTATTTGGATACACATTACACAATCAAATGATCAGTGTCGTCTGCCTATGTTATAGTCCCAAATCTACTATCATTATTATTATCGTCGTCCTAACTTTTATAGCTTAGATTTAGTATTTAAATGGATCCCAAGCGTCTGATCCCAGATGCGTCATAGCCTATTCTAAGATTCGAACATCCGTCGTGGGACAGATTGGAGAAGCAATATGTAGAGAAAAATCGATCTAACATTAGATAAATTTTATGATGGTGACTCCAAATCATACGATATGTTGTTGTTATTAGTTATGGAATTATACTATGTATTTGAACTTCAGCTTTGTATTAGTGAATGTCATCTTGTGTGGGGCCTTCCTCTGTACCGCTTTCTCATTGGACCGTCTCGTGAAGTAGTTCTTTTGGTCCATCTTCCTTCTTGCAGTCTTGCTACATGGCTCGCCCATTTCCATTTAAGCTGCATTTAAGCCACTTAACCCGCAAGACATTAAAGACAAAAAAAATCAATTTCAAGGTGTCGATATCTATAGGTTCTCGTAACCAATTAACACCAAGTGCATCATAATAACATCGTTTACTCGTGTAGGGTAAGAACATGCTAACGAGATGACTCTCAGTACATTTCTTAACCACTAACGATCGTAGCACTGTCCTTAGCAGATAAGGTATTTATCATTTTACAAATAATTTCTGGTCACGTAAATATAAAATAAAAGTCTTCCTTAATGCCCCCCACCATTTTTTTAATTTATACTTTCTGAAGCAATATGAACTGAGTACAACATTACGTATTCCCTGCTGGCTGAACCTTTGCTCGCCCAGCTGGCCTTCAAAAAAACCAAGCACATTACAGACGATTTGAAATAAAACATTAAAGGCCTTGTGAGTATTGCTTTAAATTCAGTGCCATTTCTAGAGAATACATTTCAGTGGCTTAGGAAATAGAATGTTTGCAAGCCGAAGTGTGGTTTCGCCGCATTCGGTTTGTTAAGGACAGTGTGCTCAGTACGGATATTGAACTGTACGCTTCGATTCGCCAAAACGAATGTGTTTATTCGCAACGGGTTGGGAATGTAAATAAAAATGTATTCATTAATATAACTACTACTTCTGCGTTTACTGTAGTTGTTGCAGCTAGAAATACGATAATGACGACAGCAACTAATTATTACTTTTACTAATAACTATTATCCCTCTTTGACTCGGCACTTTCGGAGTATTTCTCTGAAAAATAGAAAATAAAAACTTGTATGTACTATCTACACGGCCCTAAAGAAACCAGTGGTTTATCATAGAAATAAGCAGCGACCAAGAAGTTTTTTTACTGGACACGATCCTTTAATCTCTAAGAGATAGTAATACTTTCATATCTGATACAAAGAAAGAGTTCCAATGTAAAAGGCAGAATATCCATTAAACTGCGTACTTTTTATTTGTTTTCTGTTGTGCCTACAGTCAATTCAAAGGAATTAATGGCATTGGGATAGCTGTTGGTAATGGTATTGGGATGCTATCATTAACGCTACTGGGATTGCTAGTGAACTAGGGGAGATTGGCAACAGTCAATTTTAGACAACGGTCTAAAATGTCTTAAAATAGGTAGGCAGCATTTAGATTTCAGCGTCATGGGCTCTGGCAGCCAGTTACTTTTAGATATCCTTTTGGCTACCTTCGCCGCAATAAAACCATAACTAAGACTCGTAACAAAATCTATAAGGTATTATTCTCTTATTTAAGTTTACCCTTAAAATGCGGAAAGCAAAAGACTAACAGATACAGACGTCTATTCATCCTATTCTATCTTTGCTTCTTATCCCGAGTCCAATTTTAATGCATTTTAAAATCTTTCAATTATGAATCCGCTACCGACTCGGATTTAGAATTGCACATTCGAAACGAACTCTCCAAAGGATTATCGTATTTAATTTTCTAGATACATTAAACTAATGAAATATAAAATGCTATGGCGTTGCCAAATAATCCATAGAAATTGCAAAAATCACAATTTTTTATTAATGCTTAATTATACACCAAATAATATAATTGGTCACACAAAAACACTGTAGATAAAAATGGCGGGTTATAGCTTGCTGAGATCTCCTTTAAGCCGGTAACGGAAAGAAACATTAACCTATAGAGCAATGAAACACAATGCTTATACTGACGAAGTATGTGTACGATTTATACATATAAAAGCACAAAAGAATGTACTTTGCAACGTCAATCTTACTTAACTTTAAGTTCATAGTAATAGTGACTTCGGAAAGTCGTAAAGTATAATCCGTCATGAATATGATGTTCCGAACCGAGGGGAGTGATACCTTTGACGCGGCACAGTGTCGCATCTGCATCTAGTCAATACCGTATTTGCCGTGTGGCCTAAATTACAAGCGACATTTAAAATTAACTTTACTGAAATAAGCTCAATGGTTTTTTTTTATGATTACTAAGCTTGCACTAGAACTTCATCTATATATTGGCAGTTGTAGTATGTTGGAGGTGAACAAACTAAAACCCGGTGGTAGTGTCTTGTGATCGCATGGGTAGGTACCACTACCATGCCTATTTCGGCCGTAAAGCAGTAATGCGTTTCGGTTAGAAGGATGAGGCAGCCATTGTACTATAAAATTGAGACTTAAGGCCGCTCCATACGTGACGGGTTTTTAGACGGACGGGACGTGAACGGAACGGGGACGTGACTGCCTCGTTCAAAACGGGAACGTGATGTAAATGCATAGGCACCGTGACAGTGACTCGGATCTAACGTGCTAGTGTTGTGAACAAGGAAAGATGGATTTTTCATTTCAAGAATTGGCTTTAATTGCTATTGCTCTAGATGACGAAGTAGCTACGACCGTGAACAAGAAAAGGAGATTTTCTGTACATCCTACATGGCAGAATAGAATTATATATTATTATATAATTAAATTATATAATGCTGGATTTGACCGTACACACTCGATTAGTTTTTCGTCATCCATTTTCGACACTTGCGTATCAAGACGTCACTAGTTTTCTCTCCGGAAAGAACGGAGTGACTGTGCATACGTAGCGGAAACACGTGAGTGCCACATACCCGTCCCGTCCGTGTCTCCGTGAAATATGCTCTTTCATATACATTTTGTATGAAACGATGTTTGCAAAACTTCCCGTCCCGTCCCGTCCGTATAAAAACCCGTCACGTATGCAGCGGCCTTTAGAATTCACGTCTCAGAGTGGGTGACCGTTACATTGTTGATACGAGCTCTGATAGCTACTACTGGGTTGTGAATTTGTTCATCCATTAAGCAATACTATATAAGCAGAATATTTGCATTTTTTTATTGCTTAGATGTGTGGATGAGCTCACAGCCCACCTGGTGTTAAGTGGTTACTGGAGCCCATATACATCTACAACGTAAATGTGCCACCCACTTTGAGGTATAAGTTGTAAGGTCTCAGTATAGTTACAACGGCTATCCCACCCTTCAAACCGAAATGCATTACTGCTTCTCAGTAGAACTAGGCGGGGTGGTACCTACCCGTGCGGACTCACAAGAGGTCCTGCCACCAGCATCAGCAGACTCCCTCTCACTTCGCCTGCCTCACTCACTATCAAGATAATTTTCTAAGCAATGATATAATGCCACCTGTAGCAACCCTTTACGTAATGTGAACCTATTAAAATATGTATGGTGGTATTACTCTGCTATGTGATGAGATCTATAGACTGTGTGCCGTCAACCTTCATACTAATGATAATAATGTGGCGGGTAGCCATCATACAACGCAAGATAATTGACAGATGCCTGAATCTCGCTTACGACATTTTCAAGATAAAGCGCATATATACAAGTTCCGAACAACAACATTGGGACCGTCGGTCTACCGAGCAATGTCACCGCTCGGTGGAAGATCTTCCCTTTGTCGTATATATCTCCCCAAAATAACACCATTGATTCAGTCTATGCAAAATTTCACACCAATGTATGTATTCATTTAATATATTTTTATCGCTTGTCGTTTATTGCGTGTACCTTAATCTAGCTTAACAAACTGAGCCGAGCTTGGAACTGGTAGCTCAATCCGTAAAGTCTATTAGTTTTCTTTACTGGTGTTAACTTCCCCTTGTATTAAAGGAGTTTCATAGCATTTTATGACCTCATTTAACGCGTTGTTAAAATGAAGAAAATGCGTTTTGGCGAGCGGACGCTAGCTTGGTAGACGTAATTCGTCAAAATATTGACAACAACAACTTTTTTGAATATTTTGTTGCGGTAGGAGTACGCTACATTTTGGGTCACCGTAAGGGAGACGGGGGAACGGAACGGCCTTCAGGACGAACCCCACTACCCGGGCAGAAACTCTCTTCCACTCAAGGCAGGGGTGAAGTGATCCTAGAAGCATGGGGAGCCGGTTCGTACACGTTTTCAGGGCACTTGACATCGACATATATATAATACTTGCTGGGTTTGATTTGGCAGCGGAGTTATACCCGCGGACGGTGCACCCGGGCGCCGACTGCTGCCATCATCTTCTTCTTTTTTTTGGGTGTTGCTTCAAGATGATCTGGCTGTGTCGTGCCTTTGGGAAGCTGTAACCAATTCTATATTCTTAGATGAGAAAAAACAGGATACCGATGAGCCTTTGAAAATTCTCTGAGAAGTTGCCCTTTGTTTGAAATTTCTAGTTAAATTTAAAAAAGCCATGTGTGTTGTAACACTTAGGTAAAGTGGATAATTTTAAGAAATTTATTCGAGCGTGCTTGTCTATTTAGTTACGAAATGTTATTTATAAACATAGTACAGGTAAGAAACTGAAGCTTATTGCCCAAACAAATACAAGTGCTGACTATATCTAACGGTGAAACAAGAGTTTTCTTACCAGATATTTGGCAGTGTGGCCTAAATCAGTTCCAAATCATCTCAACCCCTGAGTGTCGAATAAGGCGATCAAGTGATTCATTTGAATATGGACAACAACGTTCTCTGAGTATTACTGGCATACTGCGATTACCAACCGGTATTTATTAGTGGTATGAAGTACTGGGAGCCCGTTTGAAGAGTAAGAAGGTCGTTATTCTATGCAGTGAGGATGTTGCCCTTGTATGGGTCGTAGCATTCACGGTCTTGATTTTATTTGGTCATCATCATCATAAAAAGTCAAGGTTGAAGATAGCTCGCTTAAAACGGGAAGTACTTGTAGAGCAAGAGCGCTCTCGTGATCATCTACCTATTGGCAGCTTTTCCATGATAAATTATATAACTTCTACGAGAAACTAATGCGGCACGATAGGCCTTTTTATAAGCCTTTATCGTGCCTGCCTCAAACTACATTTCCGACCCAAGCGACACGAGGTAACCGAAAGCCATCATCGCCTTAAACACAACCAATCGGATCCTCCCGATCCTCTCTCGATGGTTTCAGACACTTTAAGCGCCGGTAACCATTTTCATTGAACTCATTGAATCCAATGAAGAGTTCGATGTGGAATTACTAATTGTTTTTATTGGTGGTAGGGCGTCTTGTGAGTAGCATTTTTTATCAACTTATGCAATTATAAATCGACAATAATAATTTAATATTAAAACAACAATAAAATAAGATCCGGCGAGAAACTCAGTGGGCTAACTTTCAATGAATCTGCTACATTGTGAGTATTCCATTTTGACCGCGCACTCACTAGAGGGCGCTACATGGGATAGAGACACGCCTTTGGATGCTAGTTCTAACTCTCATTCGCCCAGAATCAACGGTTTAGCTAGTTTATTTTTAATACCACTCCAATTACTGCATGAGTAGTAGGAGTAGTAATAAAATTCTTCGACTCAGCGATAGAAAATGGCACGCCCAACGCATTGTAATGTGATATAATTTTCTATTTTACAATTCCGTTTGTCGCCGATAGATGGAGCTTAACGCAAAAGCTGAATCGCGCTATCGTTGTGCTACCCACGAAATTATATCACATATTTTGATAGTACATAAATCGGTGTTTAGACTTCTTACTTTAAACACTACACAAGCGCAACGTGTGAATGTGTTGAACGCGAGCTACATGATAGGCGGAGCGGGGGGTCGAAGTTTTTTTCGTTACGGAATTTCACGATTCCGCTCTCAAGCCGCGCTCAAGGCCCGCGATAAAATCTATGCAATAGCTTAATAAATGTTTTTATTTTATTTTATATAGTTCAAAAAAATATCTGACTGAGTTTCTCGTCGGATTTTTTAAGCGTGTCGCGATTCCGGATAGCTGGTTCAGCGAAGCAATCCACTCGCTAAGGCTAGTGTTAGCAAGTCCTCTCGAGTCGAGCTCCGTGAGCTCGCTTAAAAAAACCGTGTGTAGCTGGAATAGCTCCTCGAGGCTACTAGCGATTAAGTAGCCGAATTTTTTTTGACACAGATGCCAATATCATTTATGTAAGTAAAAAACCCTTAAAAGCATTCAATAACAAATACGACACATTTTTCAATGGAACCGTTCGTTTAATTATATTTCATCACACTTAATAATGTTCCGCGTTGTGAAGTGTCATCAAAAGTACTGAGTAGTTCCATTACGAAGGGACACAGCGGACGGGCTCGGATCGGGACATCCTGACCCGGACGGTAAGTTACGGGCTTTATACGCTGCCAAGGGACCAGCATTCATTATGGAAATGGGCAAACTGTGAACTTGTCAATGATGGAACTTATTCTACCCGGATTTTGATGAATATGGTTTTTGTTTGACGCTTAAAATATGTCCAGAGAATCTGACATTGATGTTTTTTTTTTTTTTGTTAATTTATAATGCAAATGTGTATGTTTATTATTTGTATTTCAGGAAAGTAGAAATGAAACTGTGTGGATAATATTTTCATTGTTTCTTTTATGTTTATGGGAAGCTTAATTAATGTCAATTGTTCCTGATTATTGCAACTCTACCTTTGTCATACGATCGCAGCACCTTAGGCCGCGGCTCGAGTTTGGGATTATATGATCTACACTATTCAAATATGAACTACATCTATTTTCATTTCGTGCGTTCCAGGTTCCTCCAGTTGTGTTTTCGACATCATGTCCCATGTAGTCTATGGGTCCAGATATCCACCTAACACCAGACAGGTCATGAAATCGTTTACTCATACACACAAATAAAATGAATTCAATTGCTTCTTTAAAAAGCTTATACGAAGTTGAAAAATCCTTCACGGCAAACGAGTCAATTGTCGTAATTGTACAGTCGATTTGCTCGAAGCTCCGAACTTCTAACTTAACTTACACTTTAACTTAGAATCGTAATGTTGGCTTTTACTTTGTGCTTTACTTAAGTTACGCACTCCAACTTGATATGTTACGGTTTCCTTCACTCCAATTTAAGTACGCTGGAATGCCTCTTGACTGTCTCTTAAGTTGTAGCTTAAGTCGCCTACTGTACCTACTTTGTTGTAAGTTTAAGTTACGTTTTGTGCATAGTTTCATTCTGTAAGTTTAGCATAGCAAACATATCAAACATAGCATCGGACGCAATTTGCCATTTTTATACGACTGCAATACTTCAAATACACCAATCAATTATTTACATTAAATTAATGAATTGAAAACATAATATTTTATCACCCAAAAACTTTTGATCCCTCGCTTGTTAGAGCGAGATACTTCACAACTTTTATCCTGCCAGATGCCTTTCACCGTTTCCTCGCAAATTCTCTTTTACACTGCCCATCTAAATCTTTACTCCTCTCTACTCTCATACTATTTCGCAATGGTAATATGGTGATAACAAAGCGTGGACTGTATAAAATATTGTTTTATATGAAATATTTATTGAACCTTTATATGTATTACAAATTAACGACTTCATTACTGGTAGTAGGACCTCTTGCGAGTCCGCGCGGGCGTGATGAAGCAGTAATGCGTTTCGGTTTGAATGGTGGGGCAGCCGTTGTAACTATACTTGAGACCTTAGAACTTATATCTCAAGGTGGGTGGTGCATTTGCGTGATGTCTATAGGCTCCAGTTACCACTTAACACCAGGTTGGCTGTGAGCTCGTCTACCCATCTAAGCAATAAAAAAAAAATTTTTTTTTTGTATGAAAACTATAAAATTGGTGCGTTGCTCTTAGTGGCTGGATTAGAAAGAGAATTTGGTGTCATGGCGGACGTCGCTCGCTGACATTTTTACGTTCAGAAAATGAACACATACCGAGGGACTTTTTAGCCACATGATCATCTTCTCTATGCATGGCATGTCAATTCCCCGATATTCTTTATTTTCTCTTTCACATGTTGAGAATACAATTGAAAATCGTGGTCTCATTAATTAAGCAGTAGCCATTGGCTTGGCTAAGGCCCTGGGATTACCGAAGACTGCTTACCCACAGGCCATATTTTCGTCTGCCTGTCAGTTATTAGAGAATTAATTAATTATTAATTAGAGAAGCTCATAATTACGGGTCACATAGAGGGCAAGCGCGCTGTGAGCATAACACCAGCCAGATGGTCAGACCTAGTAAGAGAAGCACTTGGTAGTAGTCTGTACCATGCGGTCCATGCCACCCATGATCGAACACAACGGAAGAATGTCACATATGGTCGGGATCTTCAGTAGCGAGGGAACTATATAGAAGAGTCAGTTATAAAACGCCACATTCATATGAACAGGGCTAATAAATTAACATTGCCACGAAAACGTCTAAACGCGTGTAAACAAACACTGAAACACCGTAATATTTGCCACTCAGTTCGAACTCCACGGACAACTAGAAATGAGAGCCGCAACTAAAACAACAGAAAGCTTCGGAAATCCCACACGATTTAACTTCCAGGGTTAATACGAACTCTCTTGAGTACCTCTCGCTTAAACTGCCAAGTGTGTTTACGTGGCTACACTTTCAATCATTGTTTATGCAGTAAACAAAAGAAATGCAAAAACAGTGCGTGGTAAATAAAAAAAAAAAGTATCATAATTATGAAATCATAATATAAGGTTTAAGAACAACTTTTATAACAGAGTAAAAGATATCTGTTTTTTTCCCTTACCTAATTATTATTCTGGTTTCAACAAACTGGTAAGTGAGCTCTCTGTGTTAGTATACCGGCATACTGAAATCGTCAATAAGCATTTACTGGTGATAAGGCATAATTTAAACCCGCATGAATATGTACCATTGTCCTCCCTATTTCCGCAGAGCAGCATTTTACAATACAGTTGATTCTTTAACTTCACGCCTCCAGACGGGTGATAGCGTCCACTTGGCAAGGTTTATGGCCTCTGCGAACCACTTCAAACCAAATAAGTTTTAACCTGAATCAGAGCTTATAATTTTGAGTCTATCCTGCATCTGTCCCCAATTTGGTTCACTTTCTAATCAACGGTTCACCACTGGATCGGGTGAGTAGACATTTATACAATACGATACGATATTGTGGGTATCGTTTCTTTCCATTGTGAATGAATGCTTAATTTCTTAATAAATATGTCGTGTTAGCTGTACAGTTGTTTATGGACGCTGGTTATGCAAAGGTATAGTTATGCCGATGCCTTCTGCTAAAGGATTATTTATTATTAACTTTTTTTTATTTTTATTTATTATTAACTTAAGCGCACAAACTTCCCTGTGAAATTTATTCCGTAATGTTACGGGGCGTGGAATAAAATATCCTAGAAATTTGAATGAAATTACGATTGATAAATGACCAGATAAATTCATCACTAGGTGGCTGCGGCTTGAGTTTATTACCACTCATATAATTTGGATACCTTTAGTCATTTCGATGCTCCAAATTTTATTAGCTTGATTAGACAGAGCCCACTGAGTTTCTCGCCGGACCTTCTCAGTGGGTTGCGTTTTCGATCCGATGGTAGATTCTGCGAAGCACTGCTCTTGCTAGGGCCAGTGTTAGCAACACTCTCGGTTTGAGCCCCGTGAGCTCACCTACACGTCAAGAAGAAGATGAAATAGCCTCCCAAGACTATCAGCATAGGTAGGGAAAAAAAGACGTGACCATGGTCTTAATCTAAATTGCCATATCGCAACGTAAAACGATATAATGGGATGTGGGTGAGTGGGAACCTGGTATATATCCGAGCCTAGTGCGATCACCGAATGGTTTTGTTTAAAGAATTTTAGAAACGACATTTTAAAAATCGGTTCGTATGACCAAGCGTCGCTCGTGCCGTATGATCTAAGCACAATCAAAGATCAAGTTTACATCAAAGTTTAACGACAAGTTTGAAATACGATGTCCAGTGAGCCAACTGTTATCTTGAGTTAATTCAATGTAAATTTGAAGCTCCCTAGTATTATATAATAACATGTAATAGGTATGTACAAATATTGTCTTTTGGGTACCTGAGTAGTGCATAATATGGAACCCATTTTTACACGCTTTTTTATTAGCTTCACTTGTATGTATGTTTGTAACGGACTCTTTTAGACGCGATTTTGACCCACTTTAAACGGCCAGATTTCATTCAAACTTTGTAGATTTATCGAGGACCGATGACACTACACTAATTTGATAAGATTATTCCATTATTCAATTGCAAAATAAGATTTTTGCCAATTTATATAATTTTTATCTATGGTCTATCTATAAGGCAGGAATTGATGTTAAAGTACTTAATAGTTTTAAAAATACGCTTTTATAGAAAATTTAACTAAAAATGAAAAACAAATAGTAGTTTAAAAACTAAAAACATGCTTTATATAAAATTCAACTAAAAATAGAAAATAAATTTTAATAAATTTAGTTTGAAAATAGAGTAAAATATAATTTATTTAAAAAAAAAGCGTGGGGTGCTTTTTAAGATATTATTGAAATAATAATTCTTCTACTCATATCTGTCAGAAAAATATTTATAACTAATAACACCATGCACCCCATTATTTATAATTACATTGGACAAAACGGAAAGCTAACTGAAAGATCTTAAAACGTGGACATGCATGAATGAGGACAGAATTCACTTCTCGAATTTAAAACGATAATTCAAATGAAACGGTCATTTCCACGAGTCGGTTACGCAACGGCGAGCACAGAAACCCGAGCAGTATTTTAAAATCTAACATTTTCCTTGCCCCATTTAAGCCATAAGGTAGTAAAAATTCCATTTTACCCCACTTCAGCCGGGTTCCGGGGCTCGGGGCGGGCGTACTCTGCGAATAATTGCAAGCTAGAACCGGTTAAATCCGGTTAATACCGGTTACAGTATTAAATTTTCGGAAGCGCACAACGGGTGTTCGTTTCCGGAATACCACTCCAGTTTTTGATGTCATAATTTTAAGGATATCGTACTTAGCCAGTTTTTTAATAGTTCGGAATAAATTCATTTATTTACCGTTAATGTATTTTAGACATTAATTATATGCGGAAAAATTAATATCTGCACAAGTACTGGTGGTAGGACCTCTTGTGAGTCCGCACGGGCAGGTACCACTACCCTGCCTATTTCTGCCGTGAAGCAGTAATGCGTTTCGGTTTGAAGGGTGGGGCAGCCGTTGTAACTATACTGAGACCTTAGAACTTACATCTCAAAGTAGGTGGCGCATTTACGTTGTAGATGTCTATGGGCTCATAACCACTTAACACCAAGTGAGCTATGAGTTCGTCCACCCATCTAAGCTATAACAAAAAAAAAAAAAAAACTGTAAGCAGAGCGGTTCCAGATATTAGCCATTATTGATGATGAAGTTAGTCTTACTAATTTGACATTAGTACAAATTACTGTACCAGCTATTGTGTTTGGTTTTATAAGTTTCTTAACACCTACTCACCACCTAGAGATAGGCCGGCTTCGAGTTGCTCATGAATTATTCAAGAACGTCCATTCGCACTCTGCTAAATTAAATAAATTACAATTTATACATTACCCGTGTGTACTGTACTGAATGTTGTGTTGCTTGGTGTTGTTGCACTTTGTGTTTCTTGTTCTCTTAATCTTATACCTTTAAACGAGAAATTCTTGTACATATATATAATCCGAATCTCCGAAACGGCTCCAACGATTTTCATAAAATTTAGTATACAGGGGATTTCGGGGGCGATAAATCGATCGAGCTACGATTTATTTTCAGAAAATGTTGTTTTATTCGTGTTTTCAATAATCAACTCTTCCCGACATCAATTGGCAAGTAATAATACTATTTTTCTTAATTGAGGGCAACTAACCGCTTTAAGACACAATAAGATGGCGTTATCCAAAAAAAAAAAAAAACCGAGTAAAGCTCGGTCATCATCTACTGTTGTATTAGGTTGAGCTTGATATTCTAATGGTTTTTTTGGTGTCAGCCTTTTAGATCTTACTGTCAGATACTGGAACATGAGTGACGCCGGTAGCTCTCTCTTTAAATCGGAGCAATCGGAACACATGAATGCTCCGCGAATGTTACAGGTGATAGTGCTTTGTTGTAGCCGCCGCCTAGTGGGCCTTGAGATAGTCCTTATAATAGGCAAGTACTCGAACAGAACTAAGCGCAGTTCCACATCGTATGACGCCTACGTCATATCACCTGACGTTTTGTACCGGCCAGTATTCAGTGCGCTTTGTGAAACAGACTTTATAGTATCCATAATAAAAACCTCGCCTTTGTTTATCTTCTGTGCACTGCTTCACGTCAGATCTGTTTTAAATATTATACAGAACAGTGAACTGCAGTGGCCGAAGGCCTAGTATAACCAGCTACCTCATAATCAAAGTGGAACGGCCACCATCCACATTGACAAATCAGGTCTAGTTCGAAAATTTTATAGTATCGTGGCTATTCCAACCATTCAAACGGAAACTGCTCCCAACAGCCAAATGTACCACTTCAGGATCTCTTCAAAACTCATTTTGAGTCCGCACGGGTAGGTACCACCACCCTGCGTATTTCTGTCGTGAAGCAGTAATGCGTTTCGGTTTGAAAGGTGGGGCAGCCGTTGTAACTATACTTGAGATCTTAGAACTTATACCTCAAGGTGGGTGGCGCATTTACGTTGTAGATGTCTATGGGCTCCAGTAACCACTTAACAACAGGTGGGCTATAAACTCGTCCACCCATCTAAGAAAAAAAATCCTTCTTTCTAGTCCTTGGAAGCTATACCGTATCAAACACGATTTTCTAGTAACCATTCTCTCTCATATAGCCGAAACTAATCGTTCTTAGTATTCATGTAACTGTTGAACCGTTACCAGAACTTCAACGAAGGTAAAATGGAGCGAAATATACCATTTGCGGTTATCTTCAACCTCTTGGGTCATAAAACATTAAAAACGTTTAAAAAAATATATATACCTTTGCGACGGACATCGTTGATACGACGGATTTTCAAACTCAAACAAAAAGATAAGCTTAATCCCGCAATAAAAGCTCGAACACCTGAGAAAAGGCTGTTTTTAACGGCAGAAAAGCTCTTGCGATGAAACATCACAGGAAGGGTCTTAAAATTTTTGCCTGATTAAACAAATGACCCTGTTGAGTCAGCCGGGCATTGCGGGGATTACGACTTTGATATAAAGTATACGATGAAACCTGTACTTTATTGCAAGGAGAACAGTTTCGGAGCAGTTTTGCAACATTTCGGTGCGTACAAAAAAATAGTTTGGTGTCATGGCTCCCACTAATTCTTTGAAGCCCAGAGGAATCCATACCTAGAGGGGCCTAAGAAGGGATTTTTGTTATTTCTGTGTTTCCTACCTTATCGTCCATGGGGACTGCTCTAATCCTAACTGCTCGAGTGTGATGAGATTATTTCCGGCATAGATGGACGAACGACCTCATGGCTCACGTGGTGTTAAGTAGTCATCTTGGCCTACAGATATCACACCGTAAATGCCACTACCTGTCTTTTTTTTTTATTGCCCTTATAGGCAGACGAGCATACGTCCCACCTGATGGTAAGTGGTTACGTCGCCCATGGACTTCAGCAATGCTAGGGGCAGAGCCAAGCCGCTACCTACCAAACAATGTTGCCTATATTTTCTCGAAACAATATTGCCTTCTAAGGCAGACAAATATACAAACCACTTCGCAGTGAATGGTTACAGTCGCACCGGGAAATTGATAATGATAGGGGCACCGCCATCTTGTGTATCGTTGAAGACTCCTTTCAAACTTCGTTCAAAGAACGATCACTGATAATACCAAATCTTCATGAACGGATTTTGAAATATAAACCGGCCCTTTTCATGTGGCGTAAACGTAATTAAAATGAATTTTACGACTTTAAACTGGTCTGTGACGTTACAAAAACTGTGAAGTACTCTAAATCTTGGAGTTTTTAAAATGTAAATGAAAAAAAGCGAGATAAACCGTAAAAGTATTTTTGATCATAAATATGTTTTTTTATTATTATTATTTTATTGCTTTTATGGGTGAATGAGCTCACAGCCCACCTGGTGTTAAGTGGTTGCTGGAGCCCATAGACGTATACAACGTAAATGCGCCACCCACCTTGAGATATAAGTTGTAAGATCTCAGTATAGTTACAAAGGCTGCCCCACCCTTCAAGCCGAAACGCATTACTGCTTCACGGCAGAAATAGGCGCCGTGGTGGTACCTACCCGTGTGGACTCACATGAGGTCCTACCACCAGTAAAAATGTGTATATTGTGATTAAAAATAAATTCATGTATACAAAAACATGTCATGAGATCTTATGTTTTAATAAATGGCACGAATTTACATTGAGACCTAACAATAACTAATAATAGACACGTATTCTGCTGTGTTACACCGCATATTATTCTTCACGTAGTTGTGGTACATAATGTGTACTTGTAGAGTACAGGGTAGGTTCAGAAATACACATTGTATTCTCGTTTCGAACCCTCACGCCTGACAATGGATCAACTAATTATCATAATTATAATGGCACGCCTATACATCGTGCGACGCAGACATATCTCAATCATTTAAGTTCAGTAGGTTTAATGAACAGTGGTAGCAACAACGGTCACAATATTAGTAGAGAAGAATTCCCGGCAGCAGTTGACGGCTTGGCTGTAAGACTTTGTCCTCTATCCGATGATTTGCAAGCGAAGTAAATTGTCCCTTAGAAATAAGGTGACACTTTACAAAACTTTCATATACCCCGCCATGCAAGTGTAGGGTTCGCTCACGCGGCCTCCACTCACTTGAACCCGTGGTTCGTCAGGAACATCAACCTTCACGACGACCTGGACCTAGAGTACTTCAGTAAGTATTTACAGTTGGCATCAATGCGCCATTTCGACAAAGCGACAAGACACGAGAAACCCTCTCATTGTGGCCGCCGGTAACTAAATTGCTGATCCTGCGGGCCGAATGGTAAACAGTCGACGTCGCCCAAAACACGTCATCTCGGATCCTCCCGATCCAATAATGGTCGCGTTTCCGATCCGATGGTAGATTCTGCGAAGCATGACTCTTGCTAGGACTCGTGTTAGTATCATCGTCAGGTTTGAGCCTCGTGAGCTCACCTACTAGGCCGGTGACGCTGATATCGTCTCTCCACACCATCAGCTTAGATAGGAAAAAAAGAATAACTTTGTTGATGTCCATGAACAAGGTTTCCCAATAACCATCAGATACGCCGAGTACTCGTCAGCTTACAAAGGCAATGAAAAGCCGTCATTTCTAAGCCGTCTCACGACAATGGAAAGTTCAGTATTCGTTAGGTCTAAACCACTCTGTTGTTCTAAATACTAAATTTATCTGCTCGCTCATGCTTAACAAAACCTGCCATTATACAAATCTGGTCACTTTTCCGAAGATCAGTATTTTATTGTGTGTTTTTATCATAATTATCATTCTTCTAAACAAATATTCTTGCATACTAGAGGCTGTTAACCGGAAAACGTGAGGAAAGTTTCACGCCATTTCAAGCTGTAGCTGTATCAGATGGCACTGTTCACAGAGGCTTTAGTCGCCAGCCATCTACTAATGTCACTAAAGCTCACAACGTATATATTCAATTTTAAATGTAAATATTTGGCTCGGCTGTTTAGGTATTCATGCGGCGCCATTTCTATTGTAATATTCGGGACTTGGTTAAAATCGTTTCACATTCTAATTTCGTTGATTGTGGGTAATATGGGTGTCGCATTTAAAAGCTTTGAGGGAATTTGATTGAATATACAGCTTTATAAGGGAAAAAAAAGAGAAATTTGTTCCGAAATGAATGTTAGACTATACTCAGATTATACTGTTACGCCAGTAAGAGTGACGCCATCTATTGCCGAATAGTCGAACGAATATCGAAGGATCTAGTAGCATCTAGAACGCTCGAGAAGTACAACACCATCTATTGTTAGATAGCGAAAACACTATACTCGAAATGTGTAGAATATTCTCGATAATTCTAGGGATGTTGTATCGGCTATAAGTGTAGCAGAGATGGCACGCAGTCAGTTAGTAATCAGATCTACTCGAAGCAAAACAGCGAACGGATCATCTGAAGCGAAGCGAAAGAAGCGAATTGAGAGTTTTAAAGTGTTTGTTGAGTGTTTTAAGTGCTCTAAGTGCTTAATACAACGTTAACTTGTAATTCGGTAGAATTTTTATTTATCCCGAACCCTAGCGCGTAACAATACTTTAGGTACATTTTCTTATGACACAAAAAAGCTAATAATAAGAAAATTAATGCAAATAGTTTGCGTCACTTACTAGCAGGTCAGTTTGTAAAGTGTACGATTCTTTCTGCCTATACCAAAATGCAGTCACACGTTCCGATTTAAAGAATGAGAATAACGTGACTCGACCGTGAGTCGATAGAGCGCGGTGGTTGTTGAGGATAGAGAGGACGCAGGGGGTAGCCACACTATTGAAATTTTAACCATATGTCTCAAAGTCGGTGGGTAGAATCATTTCCAAGGGTTTTAGTAACCCTTACCACAGGTAGGCTTTGAGCACAACATAAACATCTCTTAGATATGAGGTTAAAGTCCAAACAATAATATCAATAATAATTTTACTGGTGGTAGGACCTCTTGTGAGTCCGCACGGGTAAGTATCACCGCCCTGCCTATTTCTGCCATGAAGCAGTAATGCGTTTCGGTTTGAAGGGCGGAGCAGCCGTTGTAACTATACTGAGACCTTAGAACTTTTATATCTCAAGGTGGGTGGCGCATTAACGTTGTAGATCTCTATGGGCTCCAGTAACCACTTAACACTAGGTGGGTTGTGAGATCGCACACCCACCTAAGCAAAAAAAAAAGGCGTTTCACTGAAACTTAAAATCGTAAAGTCTAGATTCGGATATACTCGTACACACACCTACGAGTATTTGAAGATCACAGTTTATCCTCCAACAAATATATAGCCAGGTAGGAAGAATACATTCTAAAATTACCCAATTCGCCTTCCTGTAGAATACTAGTATCAAAGTCAAAAGCAATTTTCATACAATTTAACTAGCAACCCAAAACCCAATTATTATTTTATCAGTAAAACCGAATCACGCAATATTATTTAAGGCACACAATATTATTTAAGGCACACAATAGTTGTGTAGTTGTTATCTTTACGACACGAATAACTAACTAATTTACATAATGTGTGGTAAATAATATGTGGCCACTAAAACCTGTACGACTTATAAGATATGGATTGGAAACTTGAGGACGTGAATTAATCGCGATTAAAATAAATAAATAAATAAAATCTTGATGTTTTTTTTTTTAATTCTGGTACATGCGCCAATGTACAAGTTGCAGGACGATGTTGTATCCAAAGCAGGAAGAGACTGGATGACCACTGCTAAAGATACAGAAAATAGAATTCTTTTGAGGAGGCTTTTACCCCGAGGGGATCCACATTAGAAGGAGATTAAATTGCATTAGTAGATTTATTATGGTTACTTACTTAATATAATAATTAAATACCAAATTAATTAAACTCTATCTTATTAGTGTGGAATCAAATAAAGTTATTTTATTATTTATTATTATTATTACATGGGCGGATGAGACTTACTGGAGTCCATAAAGTGAATGCTGCTGTTACCTTGAGACACAAAGTGGAAATCTCAATAGCTTAATGTGAATATTCCACGCATCAGACTGCCCCACAGAACCCCAGAGAACACACGAATGTTTCGCAGCAGATATTATAACAGGTGTGAGAACACCTGGCATTAATCTAGAAAATTAATTGTAAGGATTCTATCAAAAGTTTTTTTGAAATTTTTTATTGCGTAGTTGGGTGGACTAGGTCTAGCCCACCCTGATGTTAAGTGGTTACCGGAGCCCATAGACATCTACAACGTAAATGCCGCCACTCACCTTGAGATATAAGTTCTAAAGTCTCAGTATAGTTACAGCGGCTGCCCCACTCTTCAGAAATAGGTAGGACGGTGGTACCTACCCGTGGTCCTACCACCAGTAAACTGTCTTATTTTATGGCCCTCGCAATATTTACATGCTTGTTTACGTGTACAATTGTCGTATTTACTTAGACCCCATCCGTGGTGGCGCATAATTACTACCCACATCAGAAGGTGCTTGCTACTTAATTTTTTAGACCGCGGACCGGTTAGATTTTTTTATTTATTGCTCTAGAAAGCAGACGAGCGTACGGCCCACCTGATGGTGAGTGGTTACCGTCGCCCATGGACAATGACAGCAATGCCAGGGGCAGAGCCAAGCAGCTCTCCACAAGCCTCATCACACACAAGGCTGCCAGTCAACAGTAACTGTACCACTTGTTTAAAAATATAGAGGACAAACAATCGAACATCCATTTTTTATATGTAGATAATGAAACGTTCTACCTACTAATATGAACTATTAGAGAGAAACATGACAAATTAAACTTGGGTATGGTATGCGCTAATTCATTCTGTATGTAAATATATTACCATACACAAGCAATATCTGTCACTGTTAATATAATACCCTAATGGATATAAGTAATGGAAATATATCGTTTAAATCAAAACTAGCTAGGGACCCGTTTGTGTTTAGTTAAATAATGTATTTGGAATCAAGTTTTAGCTTTAAGAGGGACGGCATAAGGTTTAAATTTGGCTCGAGATTCTGGTAAATACAGATTTATCTTTGATGAGACTTAATTGTTAATACCGTCCAATGTATTCATGCAAAATATTCGTTCATTGTTATTAGCGAACAAATGAGCTTACAATTCCTCTGATGTTGAGGCTTACAGAATAAGTACCTGCTCATAGAGACTCCACAATGTAATTAGTACGATGTGTAATATAAGCAAATTTTTTCTTACTGACTTTTATCTTTGCCACTCAAAGATAACTTAATTATAAATATACACAATTAAAAGAAACTACTAATTAGAAACTAGAAAACGACTACTACAAAAAAATATTATTTCCTTTGAGCTTATCCCAAGGTAGGTGGCGGCATTTACGTTGTAGATGTCTATGGGCTCCGGTAACCACTTAACACTAGGTGGGCCGTGAGCTCGTCAACCCATCTAAGCTATAAAAAAAAAACATTTTTGATAGACACATATTATTTTCTCGCCAACATTGAATTTTCGAACCAATCCATGACCTCTGTGAAATATGTATAAATTAGAACTAAACTGCTGTGTTGCATTTATTAAAACTAGCTCTACCTAGTTTAGTTTTGTTGTTGTAAGTGATAAACATAGATTTGTTGTATTTTCATATTCTAGAGTTTTAATGTAGTAATTTGATTTATCATAAGATTTAATTATTAACGAATTTATTTTGATTATAACGATTTGATTTGATTTGATTATATTATTAATCGAACTGAAATCGTAATATTATGGGTCTATTGTCAAACACTCGTATACTTCTATAATATAATCACAGATTTCGCTAAAACTACACTATAGATAAAATTAAATAATATTAAAGACAAACAATACTAATCTATTCTCAATTTGACCACCAACTTTTAACAATAACAAAAGTTTGACAATTGACAATAAACAAAAAGTAGATTTAATATGTATTTATTTATTTATTTATTTATTGCTTTGATGGATGGACGAGCTCACAGCCCACCTGGTGTCAAGTGGTTACTGGAGCCTATAGACATCTACGACGTAAATGCGCCACCCACCTTGAGATATAAGTTCTAAGGTCAGTAGAGTTACGACGGCTGCCCCACCTTCAAACCGAAACGCATTACTGCTTCACGGCAGAAATAGGCAGGGCGGTGGTACCTACCCGCGCGGACTCACAACAGGTCCTACCACCAATAATTACGCAAATTATAATTTTGCGGGTTTCACTTTTATTACACGATGTTATTCCTTCACCGTAGAAGTCAATCGTGAACATTTGTTGAGTACGTATTTCATTAGAAAAATTGGTACCCGCCTGCGGGATTCGAACACCGGTGCATCGCTTCAACACGAATGCACCGGACGTCTTATCTTTTAGGCCACGACGACGTTAGATAGGTTACCGAACATTAATAGTTGAAGCATTAACAAGGTATAATGTTTCCAACTCTCTGCATCGACTGCGCGTAAATCGTCACCTAGCGAACCTAGATAAGAATTCCCGAACGAAGAAGTTTTCTCAACAAAATATTTTTTGATTCCCGGGCGGCGTTCTTCCCCTACTGCGCACGTTACCATCACATAATTGAATGAGCAGGGTTCAGGCAATTTTCTGCATGCGCGGATGTAATACCACACGTGTAATTATTAAGACGACACGTTTCTGCGTGTCCCTTATGAATTTTTTATTAGATTCCGCCGCGGATTTCACGAATCGAATACGCGGAGGGCACGCCATGCTTCATTCATATCTTCATGGGCGTAGTGACGGCTCGAAAATTCTGAAATATATCAACGAAAGATATTATTCATTCGTTATGCTATTCATAAATAGTTGACGTTTAAGTCGAGCTCACAGCCCACCTGATGTTAAGTGGTTACTGGAGCCCATAGACATCTATAACGTAAATGCGCCACCCACTTTGAGATATAAGTTTTAAGATCTCAAGTATAGTTCCAACGGCTGCCCTACCCTTCATACCGAAACGAATTATTGCTTCACGGCAGAAATAAGCGGGGCGGTGGTACCTACCCGTGCGGACTCACAAGAGGTGCTACCACCAGCTTACTGAGCTTCTAGCCGGATCTTCTCAGTGGAACGCAATTCCGGTGGTAGATTATGCGAAGCACTGCTGTTGCTATGACTAGTGTTAGAAATTTTCTCAGGTTGAGCCCGTGAGTTCACTTACCCGTCCGTAGCTGGAATAACCGCTTACGCTACTAGCAAATAGACAGGAAAAAAGGCATTCCTATCGAGCGATCCCAGGTTAGAACTCATGTTCCAAAATGAATGGACGGCATTTACGTTGTTGATGTCCATGGGCTCCGGTAACCACTTAACACCAAATGAGCCGTCATCTCATCCACCCATCTAAGCAATAAAATGAGAGGGTAAAGAAAAAAAAAATTAAATGTTTATATTGACTTATAGTAGGCAGATTAGCATATGATCCATTTGATGGTGGTAGTAAAAATCTCTTATGAACTTCAGCAATGCCAGGGATACAGTCAAACCGCTGCTAATCGCTAACAAAAACAAGAAAAACAATTTGAGAGCTCGCGCTTCCACCATAGAGGGTTTGCCCTTCGACCATAGAGGGTTTGCCCTCATATTCTTAATCATGATGAGGAGCGGTTACTAGAGTTTGAGCACCACCTATAATGAGACCTTAGGTTCACGATCTAGTTCCATTAAAATAGTGTTTACCTTTTCACAACAGAATGTTTTATTGCTTCGCATCAGAGAGACAGTGGTTATAAAACCTACAGACGTGACATGCTATATTTCCAATGCTCAAGAAATGAAGCAGTTATGAAATTTATATGAAAAATAAATTAAGTAATGATATATGTATGCAAGCAGTACTTTTTTTTTTATTGCATAGATCGGTGGACGAGCTCACAGCCCACCTGGTGTTAAGTGGTTACTGGAGCCCATAGACATCTACAACGTAAATGCGCCACTCACCTTAAAATATAAGTTCTAAGGTCTCAAGTATAGTTACAACGGTTGCCCCACCCTTCAAACCGAAACGCATTACTGCGTCACGGCAGAAATAGGCGGGGCGGTGGTACCTACCCGCGCGGACTCACAAGAGGTCCTACCACTAGTAATTACGCAAATTATAATTACTTACAGAATTATACTTACAGAAACAGTAGTTACAAAACCTACGGACGCGACATACTATATTTCCAATGCTCAAGAAATGAAGCAGTCACGAAATTTATTTGAAAAATAAGTTAAGTAATGATATATGTATGCAAGTAGGACTCGTTCCTAACCCACCAAGTTAGTAGCAACCGCTCTAGGAGATCGCACGATTATGGTGACGGTTATCAGTCTGTACCATCACCTGCCTAAATTATGGAATTTAAATGTGAAATAATCCATCAATTCCCAAGCTTTCCGAAAACTGAAGTAACTCCGTCAAATAAATCTTCACGAATTTAGCTTACAGCAGAAAATCCTCCGCGCCGCAGTAAGCTTAAACGAGCTTTAGCCTAATTATCCGTTGTCTGTATTAATTGACAAGTAACTAGTGTAATTAGCGAACGTCAATCCTTACAGATGGCTAGTGATGGGTAAGAAATGACCTAGGCTATTTTTTTAACGGGTATCGCCCGCTTCTTGTCTTTTGAGCTTTTTAAAGTTTTGTTTGACAAAAATCGATATATTATGATGTAGGGAGTAGTTTTTTTCCTATCCTTGTCCCAGCCGATATTAATTAGCGACTGTGAAAACTTAAGACCAGAAGGGATGTAAGATCTTCTTCCTGCTTTCAATGACAAATAGGTATAACAATATAAAAAAAAGAAACGAAATGGCCCACAGATAATAAACTTTGTTAAAGGAATCGTAAAAATAGATTCAATCAAAAAAGTTTCAGCAGTGGATAACTTGTTTATGGTTCGAAGCTCAATTTTTTTTCTGTTGTTCTTAAATTGGCATAATCGTTTTCCATGTTGACAAGGAGCTTGAGTTGCATCTGTTATTTGGATTAAATACAATGCTGTTTTTATTTGTATCATATCATGAAGTGTGTGTATCGAATTTCATAATGGACAAAAACATTGAACAAAGAGTTTGTCTGGAATGTTGCAACGCTAATAGAATTTTTTTAGAGTCTCTGAAAATGTTAAATAGGCTTACGATGAATCGACTTTATCGAAAACACGTGTTTTAGAATGGTAAAGAGCGTTCAAAAGCAATCGAGACGGAATGGAAGATTTGCTTTCGCTCTAACAGGCCTCAACATCTGTAAAAAGTAAAGGTAATAGTGATTGAAAAACATTATTAAAATAAAAGTATTATGTGGCGTTTAAGAGAGCAAAAATCCAGATTTATGGAAAGCTAATTCTTTGATTTTGTACCACGAAAAAAGACCATTATGAATAATAAACACCCAGGTAGGTTGTTTACTGGTAGGACCTTTTGTGAGTCCGCACGGGTAGGTACCCCACGCTGCCTATTTCTGCTGTGAAGTAGTAATGCGTTTCGGTTTGAAGGGTGGGGTAGCCGTTGTAACTATACTTGAGACCTTAGAACTTATATCTCAAGGTGGGTGGCGCATTTACGTCGTAGATGTCTATGGGCTCCAGTAACCACTTAACACGAAGTGGGCTGTGAGCTCGTCCACTCATCTAAGGAATAAAAAAAAGACATAAAAACAAACCTGTTTATCATACGAATATTTGCCCGATGTGGGAATCGAACCCCCGACCCTCGCTGCAACAGGTAGGGCTAATAGCTACTGCACCATAGAGTCAGTCATATTTATCATATTATCATAACTATAACTAAAAAAAAGAAACAATTATTCACGAATCGTTTCCTGTTAAATTTTAATTCGCCCATCACTACTGATGATTACCGAGGTACGTGTTTGTTTTCGTTAATTGCTACAGTACTTATAAACATGGAAACAGCTCGGTTCTTTTTTTTTTTTATTGCTTTGATGGGTGAACGAGCTGGTGTTAAGTGGTTACTGGAGCCCATAGACATCTACAACGTGAATGCGCCACCCACCTTGAGATATAAGTTCTAAGGTCTCAAGTATAGTTATAACGGCTGCCCCACAATTCAAGCTGAAACGCATTACTGCTTCACGGCAATTTCAATTCAAAAACATTTTGTAAATACATATTTGTCAGAGGGCTTCGAACAATTGCTTATTGATTTTTTGCTAACTAACCAACCTCAATCAAAAACGAAAAAATATATTTAATGAACGCTTTCACAAAAAACTCATTGTGAATCAATTCTACATTTTACTGAATCGGTAATTTATCGCTCCCAACTGATGTGCCTGTGGTCGTGGTTTTAATTCTCGCATCGGACAAACATTTAACGGCCGTCTGGTGTAGTGTTAAGTGACATGGTCACTACACAAGGGGGTCGCGGGTTCGAATCCCGCCAAGGGAAGGTATTTGTATGATAAATATAAATGTATTTTCCAGGGTTATGGATGTCTCTTAAATATATGTATGTGTATAATAAAAATCTTACATTTATTTCCGTTATCTGGTACCTGTAACACAAGTTCTTTACAAACTTACCACGGGACCAGTTAACGTGATTTGATTGTTAGTAAATATTTATTTATTTATTCGTGTGATTCGACTAAGTTTGTTTGCTCTTTAATTATTATTGGGTATTGATTAACTCTAAGTTATATTTAAAAGTACACAAGTATGTACATACATCAGTCTCCGGTTCCCACAGTACAAGGTATCGTGGCTTGGGGTCATATCGATGTGACTCCGGGTTTTTATTATTATTAATATTAATTGGTACAGGAAAAGTAGATGGCAAACGTCCCAGAGGACGCAGTCCCAAGAGATGGTCGGATCAAATACGATCTTCTCTGAGCATCAATTTCCACAATGCCCTTCATGAAGCAAAGGATCGCGGCAGATGGAGGGAAGTCGTACGGGAGAAACTGATGCAGCGGGGGAGTCTCGACCCTCAGTAATGAGGAAAACGACGCGAGGAGGAATATTAATTGAGTGGTCGTTCTTGAGCGCATATCACGACTTACCACTTAAAATATTTTGACGATGACAAAAATGCGTCATTAATTTCCAACTCAGCGAGTTTCTTAATTATTTCGCTGCTAAGGAATTGACCGGTTTGTAAAATATTAAAATACCGTATACTCATAGACTGTAACAATTATGAAACTTTATACACCCAGTCCAATGCTGCAATGAAGATACGACTAGGCAGTGGATACACCGGCTATAATAAATTATACCAGCATGAAAACACAAGGGGATAGTCAGTCCCGTAATACGTCGTGGCCTAAAAGATAAGACGTCCCTGTACTCTATGCCGGAATTCAAATCCCGCATGCATTAAAGTCGTAGTTAATAAGTGTTTCTACCTCCCATATGAAGGATAATTTGCGAATTTTATGAATCGATGTAATTCTTGGTATACCTTTATCAGGTACTACTTGTATCGCGAAACAGGGATGTGTTATGATTTAAAAGGTGGATTGGTGCAAATAAGACTAACCTTGAATTAGCGTTGAGTTAACGCTACCAGCCTTTGGTACGAACTAAACACTAGCTTGAACACCCATTCAATAAAAGATGGCTAGGAATTTATAGGCAGCTCTTGACACACAATGGCACAAAATCAAGCAGCGTCGCGGAGTTCACACCAAATTGACTGCCTAATGTCTCACATGGCGCATCATTGCTTAATGTTGTGTCAATGACTGATTTTAACCACTCAGCGGTTCTTACAGCTGACCAATTGTAGAGACCTTTACACAATGGTATGGAGACCGCGAATTTCAATCTCAATGATTCTATTTTCGAAATTCCTCTTTCTATGTATCAGGCAGACGCTCGCGTTGCGCGATCACTGTGTGGGGTAATGACAAGTTAAATATTTTGGTACTATCAACTACTGCTTTGGAACCTAAAATGGGTTTCATTTACTTATTAATTTTCTTTAATAAATTGAGTAAATTTAAATACGCTTGCGTTTTTCATAAAGAGTGTAATAATTGGAATAAGTAAAAACAATGACAGATAAGTGAGACAATGACATTAGTCATACATAAAAAATATAAAATTATTTATTGAGGTCTAAGGTTTATTGCGCGTACATATTATGTAAATGTTTAGTTACAAATAACACTCAATTATTATGGATGCAAGGTTAAATGTTTTTAAGAGATATGTTTAGTTGACTCGCGTACTGTAAAGGAAAGAAGAAGCAGAAGTTAATAGAAGTTTACAATTATTTGAATAAAATTATCATTACGGTAGCATGGGTATTTCAAAGTTGCACAGGTGGAAGTCACCACCGTGTCTGTACATACCGTGAAGTAGTAATTTCCGGGTGGTCGAATAATATAATAATAAATAATTTAGTGCTTTTTATACAGATTTAGATTATTACAAGTAAATAAATAGAAGAAAGAAAAAAAAGGCGGTATCTGATCTGGTCGTGACTACGATGCTCGGTTGTGAAGCGTCCTGGAAGGCGATGGTTGACTTCTGCGAATCCACCATATCGCAGAAGGAGGCAACGGAACGAGATAGGGACAGCTCTTTCCGATCCGTCACCGTTATCACGCCAAAATAAGTATGTTAATAAAGCAAAATACAGTAATTTTACTGTGGCTGACCCAAAAAACACACCACGGAACTAAATAAAACAATTCGTTTCCTAACCTCAATCTCTTTACAAGTATTTTTCATTCTTAGAGGTTTAAGGTCGGTGGTTTTGCTGAAGAACTTCCAAAACTTCTCAAGCCACTGTTTATATTTAAAACTCTTTTTATTTTTATTTTGTGCTCGAAATTGGCAACGTGATTAAGAAACTTTATTACTGTACCATTGTTTTAATTCATCGTGTCGTTTGTATTCAGGTTGTTCCCGGTATCCCGGTTGGAGTTGTCTTCGTTAAAGGAAATCTTTGTTAAAATAACTCAGGACCGGATTGCGCTTGTGTTAAATGTATTTGCGGCTATACGATATTATCTCGATCGCAACATTTTTGGTCATCGAAACAGGGTGAGTGTTTTTTTTTTTTTTCTCTTATTGAATTGGAACGATGAGGTAAATGAGAGGTTAAGCCAAAGGAATTAAATGACTTTCTGTCCTTTTCTGTATAAAAATATAGACTGTTTTTAATTTGGATGACCCTTAAGTAAAAGTTGAAATCGAAATAAAAAGGAAATAATAAGTAAAAAAAAAAAATATTTTAATCGATTATTTTTGTAGAGTGCTCTCTACATCTGCCTCTTTTTTATTGCCCTTGTAGGCGGACGAGCATATGGCCTAGCTGATGGTGAGTGGTTATCGTCACCCATAGATGTAAGCTATGCCAGGGACAGAGCCAAGCTGTTGTCTACCAAATCTAATCTATCTTCTAAATTTACACATACAAAAATGCACGTGTAAAAATACATGTGCACATTCAAATTATGCTACATAAAACGAAAACACCGATCAATATTAAATATCGAAATAAAGTGATTTGTGTGCGGGTCTTGTAAGTTAACGAGCTTTCAATTAAAGTTTCGTGGCCACACTGAGCTTTAAAAACTCTGATATACAGAACAATAAATAAGTCATAAAAATATTACTACGGAGCTTCTGAAAGCGGGCGGGACGCCGGTACTGAAAGTCCTTCAGAAGCTCTTCAATTCCTCTTTGCTCGATGGAAAACCGCCACAGGCATGGAGCAGGGGCGTTGTGATCCTGTTCTTCAAAAAAGGTGACAAAACCTTATTGAAGAACTATAGGCCCATAGCACTACTGAGCCATGTCTACAAGCTGTTCTCGAGAGTCATCACGAAGCGTCTCGAACGCAGGTTTGATGACTTCCAGCCTACCGAACAAGCCGGTTTCCGAAAAGGCTACAGTACCATAGACCACATACATACGCTGCGGCAGATTGTACAGAAGACCGAAGAGTACAATCGGCCATTATGCTTAGCGTTTGTGGACTATGAGAAAGCCTTTGATTCCGTCGAAACATGGGCGGTCCTTAGATCTCTCCAGCGGTGCCGTATTGACCACCGGTACATCGAAGTATTGAAGTGTTTGTATAATAACGCCACCATGTCAGTCCGAGTACAGGAGCATTGCACGAAGGAAATCCCTGTAAAGAGAGGAGTGAGACAGGGAGATGTGATATCTCCGAAACTGTTTATCACTGCTCTGGAGGATTCCTTCAAGCTTCTGGAATGGCAAGGACTTGGCATCAATATTAACGGCGAATACATCACTCATCTTCGGTTTGCCGATGACATCGTGGTCATGGCAGAGTCGCTGGAAGATTTAGGGCGTATGCTCGGTGACCTCAGTAGGGTTTCTCAACAAGTGGGTCTTAAAATGAACATGGACAAAACAAAAATCATGTACAATGTCCATGTTGCACCCATCATAGTTACTGTTGGGAGCTCTACTCTTGAAGTTGTTGACGAATATATATACCTAGGACAGGCAGTCCGATTAGGTAGGTCCAACTTTGAGAGAGAGGTCAGTAGACGGATCCAACTCGGCTGGGCAGCGTTCGGTAAACTGCACAACGTCTTCTCGTCCAAAATACCTCAGTGCCTTAAGACAAAGGTGTACAACCAATGTGTGTTACCAGTGATGACTTACGGCTCGGAGACGTGGTGCTTCACTAGGGATCTTTTTAGAAGGCTCAAAGTCGCGCAGCGAGCTATGGAGAGGGCTATGCTCGGCATTTCTCTACGTGATCGAATCCGAAATGAGGAGATCCGTAGAAGAACGAAGGTTGCTGACATAGCCCGTAGAATTAGTGAACTGAAGTGGCAATGGGCCAGCCACATAGCACGCAGAGAGGACGGTCGATGGGGCAGAAAGATCCTGGAGTGGCGACCACGTACTGGCAAGCGCAGTGTGGGACGGCCACCTACTAGATGGACCGACGACCTAGTAAAAAGCGCTGGGTCTCGTTGGATGCAGGTGGCAATGGACCGGTCGCACTGGAAATCTATTGGAGAGGCCTATGTTCAGCAGTGGACGGCGATAGGCTGAAATGATGATGATGATGATGATGAAAAATATGATAAATTATCTGCATCTAGATTGGCATATTGTGGTCACACAATATGATTTTCATTCCTCAGTTTATAAAATTACACCAAACGTTATTATTTCAAAACCCAATAACGTTCATACTAACAGTCAAAAATTAGTTTTCTGAAGTGAAGGAAATTTTAAATCGAAATAAAACCTAGTACCAGTACATAATATACTATATATAAGTAACCTTCATATAACCTAGTATTTTACAACACAAGTTTGTAATATAAGACGTAAAAAAAAATATCCCCAAAACCCTCATATAACACGATACATATACAAAAAAATAACGAGATTTTTGTTAAAAATTATTTAGAAAATTACATTACGCACTACGAACACACAATATATGCGTATAATCGAAATTAAACTGATTTTTTTATGTATTTAAATAATAGGTAAAAAATAATATTATGTAAATGCATGTGTAGTTGAGATTTTTCATTCTGAAAAATTACTCGTCCTTTTTGTAGTGTCTTCTAGACCCATATAACACGGTTTCGCACAACACGTGTCTACCGTGTTATAGGAAGGCTGTATTGTATCAAATAAACTGTCTACGTAGTCTAAGCGACACGATAGCCTCATTGCAATTGGTAAAATATCAATTTAGACACGATATGCTTTTTTTTCCTACCTATCCTGATAGCCTTGAGAGGCTATTTCAGCTTCACCCTAACGTGTAGGTGAGCTCACGCTCACACTGGCCCTAGCAAGAGCAGTGCTTCGTAGAATCTACCACCGGATCGGAAACGCGACCCACTAAGAAGATCCGGCGAGAAACTCAGTGGGCTGTGTCTATGGATTATTTCGCTCATCGAGCTGTTATGATGCCCTCTGGTTCCTAGCTTTCCTTTCATCATCACCTTTCCCGAACAGCATCAGCAGTTATGATCCTTTATTAGAGAACAATCCCCTCCCTATCCAGTCAGTCCTATTCCTAATTCCACACGGCACGGTTGCCGTCATTAATCGTGAAATCTTTATATATTCATTTTTCGTCAATAAAAATCTTTTTTAAAAAGATAATTTGTTAATTCCGTATAACAAATTGGTGGCAGCGTAAAGGGATCAAAACAAAAGGTCCTCGGTATCCTCCAAACCAGAAATCATCAAAACGAAAGTGCAAAACAAATACTAAAAGTGGAAATAAAAGTGTGAAAAGTGGAAATAAAAGTGTGAAAAGTGGAAATAAAAGTGTGACTTTGAAAACAAGAAAACTTTTGTTTACCATAAAAAATAAAATTCAAGTTCGCCTGTTCGAGCACGTCTACTTTTGTTCGTCTACTCAAATTGGGTGAAGCCGAGCCCCTACTATATCTCCATCCTGAGACTACACAATCCATCACACCAAGGCCAAGCAACAGAAGACACAGCATCATGCTCCTGAAATTCTTCCTATGGTGGTGTTCATCTAAGTATAATGATACCTGTAGATATATCTTTTATAAAGCCTCACCTAGACAATATAAACGCGTTTATAAGTCTGACACGTACTCTATGTAACAAAAGTCAAACATTTGTACAAAATGAATGCGAAACTGTTATTCAACCCCTTGAAGTCAGATATGCAGACATGCTCAGAGATTTCGACTCATTCTCTCATCTCCTCAATCATAAAACTAAACGGTCCGCATGGTTTAATATTGTTGGAACCGGGTTAAAGCATTTATTCGGCACCATGGATGAAGACGACGCTATTCGTTACGACAACGCTGTTCAAACCCTACAAAAGGACCAAAAAGAACTAGCAAACCTTATGAAACAAAACATTGTCATTTCTACTTCCACTCTTAAAGTATTCAATGAAACTATCAAAAACCTCGTAGCCAACGAAAAATCTTTGAACAGCGCTGTCAACTGGTTATTGGAAACATCAAAAAACTTGACTAAAGAGTCTTCTGAATTAAATATTAGAATTAAAATAATGGAAGTTGTTTATATGTTAGAAAATAGTATAATCACTTTATCATTTAAACTAGAAGACATTGCTAACGGTTTAATGTTCAGTAAGAATAACGTGCTTTACCCTGCTATATGTTCTCCTCAACAACTATATAACGATTTAGTGGATAATTATAGATTCCTTCCCAGTTCTAGAGAACTTCCAATACATTTAAACCCAAGTAATATTCATATATTAATGGATGTATCTAGCTTAAGTACATTTTATGAGAATAACAAGATCATATTTGTTGTCAAAATACCTTTAGTTAACCCCTTAGAATTAAGTATGTATCGCGTATTACCTTACCCATTGTCATTTAAAAATGAATCGTACATTACTATTATCCCTACTACTAATTATATTGCGTTTTCAAGAGACAGAAGTCAATATTGTCATTTTAATGATTTAAGTAAATGTAAATCAATATCTCAAAATTATATTTGTAAAAATGTTAACATCGTGTCTAGCATAACCTACCCTATATGTGAAAGCGAAATTGTTACAAAGACACCAATATCCATGCCTGATAGTTGTTCGATTAAAACAATAAAAAGAGATATTGAAGTATGGCAGGAACTAAGCGGAAACAAATGGATATTTGTAATGTCAAAGGCTGCAAAGTTGTCAATCGATTGTCCTGATAAAAATATTTACGAAACTAATATTTGTGGCACCGGAATTGCTGAGATCCCGCACGGCTGTATAGGATATTGCAATGGTATCCAAATACCATCTAGAAAGAACGTTAAAATAAAAATAAGTCACATTACCAGCGACTTCGACATTATCAGATACCATTCAAACCTTCTAAATAATTCAAATTCAGCCGTGCCCTTATCTAGAACTCATCTGAAACATACTAGCCTCGATTCATTAATTACCTATAAAGACAACTTTGAAACCCTTAACACTAAGCTTAACAAGATCATTGAAAAACCTCAAGTACTTATAAGTGACGATAATCATTATAATTCATTATCTCTAATTGTATACACTATTGTAATAGTTTTAAGTCTAGCTTTAGTTTATAAACTTTATAAGATCAGCAACCGTTGCATCCCTTCTAGATTCAACCCTTCCCATAACTCGAACGCCTCTCCAGATCCAGAATCACCTCCTATCTCTAGTAATCCTAGAATCCGCATCCATACATAAACTTCACCATTAAGGGTGTAAGTTTAGTCCTGGTCGGGGGGCTGTTATGATGCCCTCTGGTTCCTAGCTTTCCTTTCATCATCACCTTTCCCGAACAGCATCAGCAGTTATGATCCTTTATTAGAGAACAATCCCCTCCCTATCCAGTCAGTCCTATTCCTAATTCCACACGGCACGGTTGCCGTCATTAATCGTGAAATCTTTATATATTCATTTTTCGTCAATAAAAATCTTTTTTAAAAAGATAATTTGTTAATTCCGTATAACAGAGCCCTTCGTCGCAAGCGACGGGTTCGACGAGGACGGTGATCGGGGCTTGTGGTACCTAAAAGCACCGTTAATGGATCGAGGGGATCCGTAAGGACGTGACGATATGCTATAATAACTATATATACATGAGTAAAAAAAATTCATAACACTCTTCAAAGTTTTGGTTCACCTAATGCCAATCAAATAGCGTCATTGTTAAATTTTAATGCACGAAATACATTTTTTTTTATTGCTCACATAACTGGACGATGTTAAATGCTGCCTATGTTAAATGACGGTTGTGTGACATAGCGTATGAACAGTGCGGATCCCGCATAAAAATTCTCCCGCTGTCAGAAGCATCGCCTCGCTCATAATTTAGGTAGCGCTGTAAGGGCGTGAAAAAAAAACTGATTAAAGCCGTGCAAGGGAAGCGGCCGACAATTCATTTGGGGCTTAGTGTTTTAGCGAAATTAGTCCTTTCGCTTGTGTTTTTATGACAATGTGAAATTTTTTTTTTAATTATTATTCTATATTTGTTCCTTTTTTTCAACTTGCTCTTTTAACACTTTGACTGCCGTGTAGGTCATCGGTGCCCTAGGTGGCGCACTGAAGTAATTATATCGATTTCTCTCCAATCTTTTCTCAATCTTCTTGCTAAGGTTTTTTTTCTTTTTTTTTGCTTAGATGAGTGGACGAGCTCACAGCCCACCTGGTGTTAAGGCGTTACTGGAGCCCATAGAGATCTACAACGTAAATGCGCCACGCACCTTGGGATATAAGTTCTAAGGTCTCAGTATAGTTACAACGGCTGCCCCACCCTTCAAACCGAAAGCATTACTGCTTCACGGCTGAAAAAGGCAGGGAGGTGGTACCTACCCATGCAGACTCACAAGAGGTCCTACCACCAGTAATTACGCAAATTATAATTGCCAAATTATAATATAATTATAATTAATAAGGTGCCGTAATATCTACTAGACTCTGGGAAAGACAAATCCGGAGATACTAAGAATTAATCTATTTCTAAGACACCAAAAAGACTAAAACATACATTAAGAAGCAAGGTACAAGAAGGCGAAGTTAGGCAATCCAGGCGCTTAGTAACAGAATTCGACATAATTACTTCAGTGCGCCGCGTAGGGCACCGGTGACCTACACGGCAGTCAAAGGGTTAAAGATGAACTGTGTATAATCTATGGATGAACCTATACAATGTTTACACTAACTTATAGTTTACGACATGATAAGACATTTCAATTACATGTGATTACTTCGCGACAGAAATATATGATTTACTAGCTAGCTCACAAAGCTTAAATTACCTATCGAAGGTTCCAGAAATCCACGGAATGCAACCAGCATGGGACCAGTGGTTGTGATGAATCTTGGGTGAGATCCATATCCAGCAGTAGACGTGTGTGGGCTGATAGATTGATATAACTCGCAATAATTATTGCCAGCAAGTTTTGAGGGCAAATCAAGTCTCGTGTTCTATTATATTATTTTATTTTATTTGGATGCCAAACAGTGAACTTAAACTATATATTATCGAATTACAACTAAACACAATTTAAATGTCTCCGCATTTAAATAATTACAAACGATTTTGGCGTCGCATCGCCTAGAAATAAATAATTAAAGTAAAACGTAAAAAAACACAAAAACAAAAATAACAACAATTTGAAAAAAAAGCAAAAGAGAAAAACAAAGTAAATAGAAAATAATTAATTAAATATTTGCATTCAACCTGACTAATATTCTCCTAATACTCTTAGTAGAAGTGTTGAAAATCGTATCCAGTTCAGGGCAGTCAGCTAGAGCATTAAAATAGTTCCGATAAATAAAGAGCTTCTGGTTAGTATATAGTTCTAGTTCCAATAAATAAATACCCTCAAAAGTCAGAACAAAAAATTAGATCACTGGCTGACTGATTAAATTGAAGACAATACCACAATTGTTAAATGGAAGCGCCTGTAGTCTGGCCAGCGATGTACCCAGTGTATCGACTGAAATACTTATATTCTCCTTAGGCGTTTGCACTCTTGGCAGAGTGGTCCTGTTCTCATGTACCGCGATCTTTCTTGTGTAATCGTTGACGGGATTCCTTAAAGCTGCCTTTGTTTAGTCAGTCCATCGTTACGGAAACCCGGTCATCGTTCTCGTCACTTGCGACGAAGGGCTCGGCGAGTAAATGAACCCACTGAGTTTCTCGCCGGATTTTGTCAATGGATAGCACTTCCGATCCGGTAGTAGATTCTGCAAGCCACTGCTTTTGCCAGGGTTAGTGTTAGCAACGACGTCAGGTTTGAGCCCAGTGAGCTCACCTACTAGTTTGCTGAATCTAGAATAACCCCTCAAGGTTACTAGAATAGGTAGAAAAATATAAGTGTAACGGTAATTTGCCGCGCAATCTTGTACCCTCAATCATGCCCAAGGCACTCCACTGCGTTGTCAGCCCGCCGCGACACATGTCTGAAGAAAGTCAGAATGCGACCTTAAGCGATGGAAGATGAAAAATATAGTATAGTAGTGTTCAAGAACTGAGAATATATACCATATTTCTTTGTAAATAAGGGTCTAACTTGTTTTCAGAAACGATGAAGGAATATCATCATGTGATATAATGAAAATCCGAAAATAATGTAAGCTTGCGAATGCACTTATGGTATAGCATATTCTAAGTCTGAACTATTAAAAATATCTTGCCTATTTCTTCTTTTAAGCCATCATACATTACGTTTTTCAAAGTTGGGTAGCGCTTATCCAGTAATTACTTATATCCTAACATGTTGACAGAGAGCTAGTATGTATGTATGTACATCTAAAGCAATATAATATGTTGTGATTCCATCATATTTATTTAAAATTACTTCGTACCAGATCAAAGTGATCGAAAGTTCTAGTATATCCATATATAAACAAATTACAAACAAGCTCTTCTGGGCGAACGTGGAAATGATCTCACATTTAATAACCTTATTCTATTCTCTTTCCTCCTTATTTAATTGTTTCACACTCACATAGTATTTTTCACATTTAAATACTGTCATAGCATTTCAGGAGAACCTAAAGAGGCCACTTCTAGCAAAAATAGCCGAATAGCTTTTGAAAGCTGTCGCACCATCGCAGGCCTGCCGTTTAAATCCGGATCAGCGCCGATGGGATTGTATCCGGTAGCCGGATAGTCTACTGCTCGATTCTAAGTGGATTTCAAATCGCTGGAAATGGTATTCGTGTTAACAAAAAAGTGTGATGATAAGAGACGTTTTTTGAGTCCGCACGGACCACTACCCTGCCTATTTCTGCCGTGAAGCAGTAATGCGTTTCGGTTTGAAGGGTAGGGCAGCTGTTGTAACTGTACTTGAGACCTTAGAACTTATATCTCAAGATGGGTGGCGCTTACGTTGTAGATGTCTATGGGCTTCAATAACCACCTAATACCAGGTGGGCTGTGAGCTCGTCCACCCATTTAAGCAACAAAAAATGTGACGTTCACAAAAAACGAGGTTTCAACGTAGCTTCAAACTCTAGATAGAGCTATTAAAGTCAAAGGAAATTCATAGCTCAATTTTACTACATAATACATAGTGTGAACTGAAAAAAAAAGTTCTTACTTAGATGTATATATATATTTTTTATCATGATCAAAAACACTTATTAATACTTTTAACATGCTTCTAAAAGCTTATTCTATATTTGACGGATTCTTCTGGCGTAATTTTCAACTTTAGAGATTATTTTTTATTGTTCTGATGGACAATGAATCACCTGGAGTAAAGGTTTTATTTTTATTGCCCATGTAGGCAAATTTCTACTTTTCCGATGAAATTATTTCTCCTGTCCCGTAGACGAACTTAAAAGCTCAAACGGGAGGAGGGAAAATTGAATTCACAATAACAGCTAGCAAAAAAGTTGAAAACAAGTTTTTAGTTTGTATTGAAAAGTGTCTCAAATTTCATTTAAACAAATCCTATATCTTGAAGACTATGTCCATTGCATTCGCTTACTAGTTTCAACTTTCAAAGTACCATGAATCCACCTTTGAAGCGAGTTTAATAAAATTCAAGTCAGAGGAAAGCAACTCGGCTTAGGTTAGGTAACGTTGAACCACGTAGATTCTGAACTTGATACTAAAAATAATGCTACGCGCTGGGGTTCGGGATAAATAAAAAATCTACCGAATTACAAGTTAACACTGTATTAAACACTTAAAACACTCAACAAACACTTCAAAACTCTCAATTCGCTTCTTCCGCTTCGCTTCAGTTGATCCGTTCGCTGTTTCGCTTCGAGTAGTTCCGATTACTAACTGACTACGTGCTATCCCTGCAACGCTTTTATAACCGATATACCACACCCATAGAATTATCGAGGATATTCCATACATTTCTAGTATTTTGTTTCCGCTATCTGACAATAGATGGCGTGGTACTTCTCGAGCGTTCTAGGTACTGCTAGATCCTTCCATATTCATTGACTACTCGGCGATAGATGGCGTTACTCTTACCGGCGTAACAATAAGGTACAAACGTTTTTTCTACAGGTTTGTAATCTGAGGACTGGAGTGAAGACCTCGTACTGGACGTCGTAACGGGGGTAGACAATCAAAGTCAAAGTGACTGGTAGGGACTGGATGCGAAAGGCAAAAAACTGAAATGAATGGGGTGCATTTGACGACACCTACACTCAGCATCGGGTGGACACGGGTTGAAGAAGAATTATCTGATTCCTATGAAAATCGTAGTAATATTCTAAATAAGTTAGCATGATTTATTTTAACTAGTAGTCTCTGGTAGTCGAAATTCGACTATAATTAATTTAAATTATAGGCTTGAACATTATTATGGGTATGTTGTCTAAGACCATCATAGACTTCTATATTAACAAATTTCGCCAAGGCTACACTATAGATAAATATGATGACAAACAATATTAATCTATTCTGAATTTGACCACAGATTTAACAATAAACACAAGAGTGTGTATGCGTGTGTGTGTCAAATACATGGTAGTGTATGTAATGTTTTTTTTTATTGATTTAATGAATTTTTAATGCATAATAAATAAATAAATAAATGTTAGCATTCTGCACTTATTTTCTATATTCACTATAAGTGTGAGGAATTTCATACTTATCCGTCTGCACAATTTTCGTAAAAAGGGGTACTAAGTTTTTGGTTCACGTATTAATAGATCTATACTTCTATACTAATATTATAAAGAGGAAAGATTTGTTTGTTTGTTTGTTTCGAATAGGCTCCGAAACTACTGGACCGATTTGAAAAATTCTTTTTCCATTAGAAGCCGACATTGCCCCTGATGAACATAGGCTACTTTTTTATATTTTTTATTTATTTATTTTTTTTGGTTTCATGGGTGTTTTAATGTTTCCGAAGCGAAGCGAGGGCGGGTCGCTAGTAGATAATAAATATACAAAGTGTTATTTGTGAATAGTATTATGAACTCGCTAACTGGGATGGACTCGCAGTATGCCAATACATATATATCCGCATTTTGTTTATTTCTTTAATATATACACGCACACAAACTTGAAGTATCTTTTTTTTTTTTGCTTAGGTGAGTGGACGAGCTCACAGCCCACCTGGTGCTAGGTGGTTACTGGAGCCCATAGACATTTACAACGCAAATGCGGCACCCACCTTCAGATATAAGTTCTAAGATCTCAGTATAGTTACAACGGCTGCCCCACCCTTCAAGCCGAAACGCATTACTGCTTCACGGCAGAAATAGGTGGGGTGGTGGTACCTACCCGTGCGAACTCACATGAGGTCCTACCACGAGTAAAATATATATCCATGTTGTTATTTGTCATCTTTAATTTAATTTGAACGCGTCAGCATTGCGTAAAAGTGTAAAATGATCGAACACAAGTATCGCGGATGCCACCTAACACGAGATACAGACTTGCCGCAATGCACCGACTATTGGCAATTACTTGTGATTAAAAAAAAATCTAAAAAAATACAATATTAATTGCTATTCTAAATTACAAATTAATAAACGTAATTTTGTCTTTATAATACATATTATTAAGTGAGTTCCGTGAAGTCCATTCATTCATTATCCTGCCCTTCTCCCAGTCACCTGGGGTCGGCGCAACATGTTTTCTCCTTTTTTTTTTTTTTTTTTTTTTTCCTACCTATGCTGATAGCCTTGAGAGGCTATTTCAGCTTCGCCCTAACGTTTGTAGGTGAGCTCGCGGGGCTCAACCGGAGTGTTACTAACACTGACCCTAGCAAGAGCAGTGCTTCGCAGAATCTACCACCGGATCGGAAACGCGACCCACTGAGAAGATCCGGCGAGAAACTCAGTGGGCTGTGTCTATGGGTTAGTTCGCTCGTCGAGCCCTTCGTCGCAAGCGACGGGTTCGACGAGGACGGTGACCGGTGCTTGTGGTGCCTAAAAGCACCATTAATGGATCAGGAGGATCCGTAATGACGTGCTTTGGGCGACGTCGACGGTTTACCATTCGGTCTACTGGGTCGGGTATGTAATTTTCAGCGGCTACGATGAGAGGGTTCTCATGTCGTGCCGCCTTCTCAAAATGGCGCAGCGATGCCGACTGTAGATACTTACTAAATGAGTCGAGCTCCAGGTCATCGTGGAGATCCACATTCCTAAGGAACCATGGCGCTCCGACGGCTATCCTGCAGAATCGTGATTGAATAACCTGAAGGGATTTCAAGTGGGTGCGGGCTGCGTGAGCGAACACTACGCTTGCATACGTCATGACGGGGCGTATACAAGTTTTGTAGAGAGTTACCTTATTGCGGAGGGACAGTTTGCTTCGACTACAAAGCATTGGATAGAGTCGTCCTAGAATAAACGCGGCGCGGTCGCGTACCGTTTTTATATGGGGACGGAATGTCATCCCTCTGTCGAGGGTGACGCCTAGATATTTGACCTTCGAGACCCACGGTATGGGCTGGCCAAAGAGAGTGATGGGACTAACGGCGGAGGTGTTTGCGCGCCTACTACGGAGTGGGATGCTCGAAGTGATGTTCGGAGGGCGACCCCTTTTGAAGAGCACCGCTGCGCTTTTCGTGGGGTTGATGTCAATTCGCCACTTCCGGAACCACTGTCCCATGGTGGCTACTGCGATCTGGAGTCGCCGATGAAGCAGCGACATCTTCCTACACGAGTAGTAGATAGCCGTGTCATCGGCGAAGAGCGCTAGATGGGTCTCCGGAGACCGGGGTATATCATTGATATACAAACTAAATAATAACGGGGAGAGCGCGGAGCCTTGCGGGACTCCGGCAGTCAGTTGACGGGGACGAGAACGAGTTCCCTCTACTCGATATCGAAACGAACGGTTCGACAAGAAGTCTCGTATGATGAGCACGAGTCTGTCTGGCACTCCCATGTTGTACAGTTTGTAAATTAAACCGTTGTGCCAGACTTTGTCGAACGCCTTCGCGATGTCGAAGAAGAGGGCGCCGGTCGGGATTTGTTTACGCCTATTTAGTCCTATCAGAATGTGCTCCGTGAGGCGGTGCACTTGTTGTACGCACGAGTGTTTAGAGCGGAATCCGAACTGTTCGTCTATGAGAATTTTGTTCGCGGTAACAAAATCCCAGAGGCGTTTCCTAAGGAGCCGTTCGTAAATTTTTCCTATCGTCGAGAGGAGACTAATCGGACGGTAACTAGAAGTTTCGTTTCTCGGTTTGCCCGGCTTATGTATACCGATAACGTCCGCTTCTTTCCATACCGCGGGAAAGATGCAGTGCATCATAGCGGCATTTAAAATAGTAGCCAACATTGCTATCAGTTGGACTGGCAAAAATTTTAGCGCGCGGTTGTGGATGCCGTCGGAGCCTGGTGCCTTCCTAGGTTGGAGGTTGTGGATCGCGTCTCTAACTTCGTCAGTGGTAATGGGGGGTAACGCGTCCGAGGGCGGCAGGGAAGCTCTGCGCTCGACCTCCCTGTCGACTAACTCGGTGTGTTCGGGGTCCGCGTGTTGAGTGCTGGTGGTGCACTGCTCATGCAGTGCATCGGACAGCAGCTGAGCCTTGTCATCGTCATCGAATGCCGGTGGTTGGCCTGAAGGGCGTAAGAGGGGAGGCATAGTAGCGGTAGTTTCGGATTTGAGAGTCCTAGCTAGTCGCCAGTATGCTTGGTGGGAGGGCGCGAGTTGTTCTAAATAACTATGCCAATTATCGTTACGCGCGTCGCTTAAGCGGGAGTGGACTTCGCGTTGTAGACGACGCATCTGAATCCGGTTTGAATGCGTGGGAAGACGATCGTAGGCCCGGATTGCCGCGTTCCTAACTCTTAAGAGATTCCTAAGATCGGGGGACAGTCTGATGCGGTGGAAGCTGTCCTCCACATCGACTTCTTTTGAAGATATAATGATCGCGGAAGAGATGTGATCGGTAATGATGTTTATGGATTCGACGGTGTCCTCGGGGGATGGATTCGAATCCGGGCCGTAAGGGAGGATTGGCGGAGCGGCGTCGGCTAGGCACGTGCCCAGCTTATTCCAATCCACCATGGTCCTCGTAACAATGACTGGGTTGTGAGGGCGACCGAGCTGCATAACGACAGGTCGGTGGTCTGAGTCGAGCTCTGACATTGCTTCGATGGAACGCAAGCGCAGAGTTACGTTCTTAAGCAATGCCAGGTCTATAGTGCTCGGACGGAGCGCGATGTTATACGGATAACATGTTGGAGTTGGGGGACCGACTATTTCAAAGGTGAGGTCGTCTATAAACGCGTCGAGACGCCTACCGTTAACGTTTGTACGATGGCAGTTCCACCTAGTGTGGTGGCAATTTAAATCGCCTGCCAGGATGACAGAGTCTCCCATGCCGAACAGTGACTCGATGTCACTGCTCAGGAGGGGCTTGTCCGGGGGGAGATAAACGGATGCGATGACGATCGGCTGGTGTCCCGTCAGCGAGATACGGCACACTGACGCCTCGATATGTAAGAGCGAGGGAGTATCGAGAGGGACAACGTGCAGGGCCCGTCTATAGTAAATGGCAGTCCCGCCTTTCGAGGCGGTGAGTCTGTCATTCCTAACCATGACGTACTTCGCGACTTTCGGGTCGCGACGCGAGGGCTTCAGACAGGTCTCCTGCACTAACAAGATATCTATAAGATTGTCGCGGAGGAATTCGAAAATTTGATCGCGTTGCCGCGCGAGTCCGTTAGCATTGTAGAATGCTAACGTAAGGGAATACGGTTTTTCTCTACCTTTTTGCGCCATTGATTACCGGTAAAGATTTTATAACGTACGCGACACGGACTCGTAAACGTCCATGTGATCGAAAGCGGCCGCGAGCCGCTGTTCGGGGGTTACCGACCTACGGATAGCGTCAGCGAACGATCGTAGACGGTCGAAGTTCACCGCGGTGACGAAGTCGCGCACGAGCGCGAAGTCGTTGGCGGCAGAGGGTTGCGGGGGACGGAACGCGGGCGCGGGGCGAGGTGCGAGCAGGGGCTGGGGCACGGGGCGTGTCACGAGCGGGGGCGGGGGTGCGGTTTCCGTTCCCGCCTTCGTATACGGCAGCGGTTTTTTCCACGCCGAGACCGTGGGAATTGCAGCCGGCACGAAGGCGGGTTTCGGCACTGAAGGCGCCGAAGTCTTTGGGCCGACGGTTCGAGGGGCTGGGTGGGACGGACGTTTACGCGGAGCCCTAGGACATCCACGGTAGTTCGCGGGGTGCCCTTGCTTAAGGCATAGGACACAGCTTGGAGGTTCGGTCGCGGTTTCCCTAACACGCGAGCAATCTAATGTGGCGTGGTCGCCGAGGCACTTTACGCAGCGGGGGCGCGCGTGGCAATTACGAGCCGACTGGCCGTAAAGCTGGCATCTGTAGCACTGCCCGGGAGTGCCACGTTTATGGGGGGCTTCGATGGAGACCCCGGATAGGCCGCAAACTGTCGAGAGGCATGAGATTTTCTTTTTTGCCTCCGGGGTTGGCTCCAACGCGACGAGTATCATGTTGTAGGGCTGCTTGCCCCGCCCACTGTGCATCCGATGCACACTAACTATAGGGAGTGCCTGAGCGATCAAGTCCTCCTTAACGTAGTCTATGTCTAGTTCTTTCGGTACTCCGCGTATTACTACGCGGAGCTCGCGGTCCTCCTGAAGAGCATAGGTGTGGAAACCTATGTTCTCCTTTCGGAGGTATGCTGAGAGGGCCCTATGGTCGCCCGGCGTTGCGACCTTGATCTGAATCCCATGCGCGACGTTACGCGCATGGGTGTAGTTAATTTTATTTGCCTGAAGGGCCTGGGATACTCGATTCCACGCTGTCTTCTCTTGAAGTATCAGCGGGGGCGGGGCAGCTACTTTAGGAGCGGGCGCGGGCTTGGGACGCGGCGGTGGGGTTACGCGGCGCGCGGAGTCCGACTCCGGTGTGACTACTACCTTTGGTCGAGAGGCGGACGCGGATTTCGTCTGTTTTGTCGAGGAGCTCCGGGACTCCACGACGCGAGTACGTTTCTTGCCGCGGGTAACCGTTTGGAAACCATCCGAGGTTCCGGGCTGGGGGCTGGACGCGGATTCGAAGTCCATCTCCGATTCGGTATCGGAGCCTGAACTATTTGACACGATCGAGGTCGCGACGGACGAGACGAGCGATGACGCGACCGACGCGGGCGCGGGGGTGGGGGTAGCGTTAAGCGCTTCGTGAGTCGCTACGTCGGAACGTGCGCTCGAACTTGACGCGGCGGCGGGGGGCGCGCGGCGTGCCTCCGAGGCACGTTTGAAGTACGCGGCGACGGACGCGGGGGGGGGGAGGGATTGCCACGAGAGGCCCTATATTCGAGATACTCGGCCCTAATTGACGGGTACCTATCCCGAAGGAACCCGACAATATCACTAGCACTTTCACTGTCTTCCATAGTCTTCTTGCCCGGGGGGGGCGGCCCCGGGACTTTTGTTGAACTCGCCGAAAGGCGAGGCCCCGGATAGGATTTGTAACCCCCCTGTGCTGCAGGACAGCAAGGAGCAGGGGGGGGGAATGCCTATGCCGTGAAACGGCAATCGGCGGGGAAAAGGAAAGGAACCCGCTCGGGCTGTATAGTGCTACAGCAGGCAGAATCGCGAGCGGGGGTCTAGTCTTGAAAAAGACTGTTGTTTTGGGAAGGGTTAGGAAATCGCTAGCCTGTGAGTGCCACAGGAAGCCTGATCGTAGCGATTGGTTTTGTCTTGAAAAAGACAGTTGGTAAAGGGTGGGTTCGCGGTTACAACACTTTAGCGCACAAAAATGGACTTCGATACGCAGATCGCAAGCGACCAACGGATCGGAACGTCCGCACTACCGAATTGTAAGCACGATGTATTCACGGTCACTACACTGTCGAGCACAACTGTGAGTTCAGAGACGCAGCTCGCAAGCGGGCCACGGATCGGAAAGCACGTCCGCGCACGACCGAACCGTGAGCGAGAATGTTTTGGTTTTCTCCTTCCTTACTCTTCTATCATATACCATTTCTTCGCTCACTCCCCTCCTACCCATATCGTCTTTCACACAATCCATCCATTTCTTCTTAGGTCTACCTCTTCCTCTAAACCCTTCCACATTCATAGTTAACACTCTCTTAACAACCTTATTTTCATTTCGTCTCATCACATGTCCATACCATCCCAAACGTGCACTCCTCAGCTTCTCTGTCACAGGTGCCACTTTCAGACTTCCTCTAACATATTCATTCCGTATTCTATCCATTAAGAGTATATAATTATCCGAAGTCGTCGTGGCCTAAAGGATTAGACGCCCGGTGCATTTGAATCGAGTGATGCCAATGTGTCGATGTTCGAATCCTGCAGGCATTACCAATTTTTAAATAAATCTTATACCTTTAAACGAGCAATTCTTGTATATATAAACGGTAACGGCTCCAACGATTTTCATAAAATTTAGTGTACAGGGTATTTCGGGGGCGATAAATTGATCTAGCTACGGTTTAATTTGCAGAAAATGTTGTTTTATTCGTGTTTTCAATAATCAACTTTATCGATAATCAACTTTATGACTCTACCCGACATCTATTGGCGAATAATAATACTATTTTTCTTAACTGAGAGCAGCTAACTGCCTTAAAGACACAACAAAATGGCGTTATAAAAATATCATCATGGCGGTCAGATGATGACCGCGATGATACGTACTTAATCAATGACGATCAATGACGAAGTTCACGAATGACTTTTACGGTGAAGGAATAACGTCGTGTAATAGAAATAAAACCTGCAAGGATTGCGTAAATATTGGTAGCAGAAATAGGTCGTGAAGCAGTAATGCGTTTCGGTTGGAAGGGTAAGGCATCTCAGATTTTATAGAACTCATGTCTCAAGGTGGGTGGTATTTACGTGCATGATGTTTATGGGCTTTGGTGAACACATAGCACCAAATGGGCTGTGATCTCACACACCAATATTAGCAATAAATATATAAAAATTATTGATTGGTTTTGTAATCTTATAATACAGAACAATAAAATTAGTTTCAAGCTTTTTTTTTCTTTTTTTGTTCACATTTGTAATAAGGAAATACGTAAAAGTATATTTCATTTTACAAAATTCCTTTAGGCTCTCGATTTAGTGATCGAACCCTGAATTCAAAGAGCTTTCATAAAGAGCGCAGTACGATTTCAAACGGAAACGAACTTTTAAGGCATCCCTTTCCGAAACAAAAGAGTGCGATTTTATTGAAACAAAAAAAAACAATTCAGAATGTGACTAATAGAAAAAATACAGTAGACGTTTGTAAAAAAATTGTAACTAATGTTGTATTCAAACATTTCCCTATGTTTATTTCAAATGAAACATACAATAGTACAATTGTTAATGAATCATTAACAACAATACGTATTGAGTAAATCATCGATTTCTTTTTAATCAGCAAATTTGTTTGCTTAACATTATCTGTTCTTCGATTTGCATACTATTACACTTTTATAGACTACAGAGGAGTCACGATCCTCAACAATGAAGCAACGACTAAGAAGATACTTTTGTACTCAAAATGTATTGCACATCCCTATTTTCTGCAATTTTTATACAAGGTTCACTTTAATATATAATTTCGAAGCTCACTTAGTTAAAATGCGTCATACAGTCCTCATTTAAAGGTTAAATAATTCTAATATCGAAGTTTTGTGAGTAAAAATAAATTAAGAATGTATCAAAAGACACTTTAAAATAAGCTTTTTATTGGTTTTCGTTCATTCCCGTTTTATACTAGAGCCAGGTGGTAGATTCTGCGAAGCACTACTCTTGCTAGGGCCAGTGTTAGCAAATTCTCTCAGTTTTTTTTATTGCCCATGTAGGTAGACGAGCATATAGCCCACCTGATGGTGAGTGGTTACCGTCGCCCATGGACGTCAAGAATGCCAGGGGCAGAACCAAGCTGCTGCCTACTGTTATGTACTCTCCACAAGCCTCGTTTGAACAAGGATATGTCATAGTGCTCGGGAAACACCGTGGAGGGGAGCTCATTCTAAGGACGGATGATACGTGGCAAAAAAGATCTCTGGAAACGCACTGTGGATAAACGCAATGGCTTCAGGTAGTGTGGATGAAATCTACTCCAGTGGCGGGCAGTGCGATGATGGGATCATCTCAAACAGTTCCCTAGAGCACTCCCCATGGAACATACGGTACAAAATACAGAGAGAACCGAAGTCCCTTCGCAGATCCAGAGGTTCCAAACGATCCGTGAGAACGGGATTATCGACAATCCGAACAGCCCTCTTCTGTATCTGTAGATAGGGAAAAATATATAAATAAATTTCATTGCTCAAATTCTAATCAATTTACTAAAAATAAAAAAACTGCAAAACGCCATCATTGGAATGGTGCCTTAATCGGTGGCGTGATCTAGATACTCATTGTTTACTCGACACAAAGTCTCAAAGACAAACTCATATTCGAAGGGGCTTCCTTTACAGAAATCTTTTAAATAATTATGTCGCGTATTTTTGGCGGCGAGATTGGCGGAAATGGAAAGTTTTTAATGATACTAATGAAATCAAAACCTTTATAATCAATTGTAGACTTCTATAGAAATTCTAATGGATTTTTTCTCTAATTAATTTACTGGTGGATTTTTACTGGTGGTAGGACCTCTTGTGAGTCCGTACGGGTAGGTACCACCACCCTGCCTATTTCTGCCGTGAAGCAGTAATGCGTTTCGGTTTGAAGGGTGGGGCAGCCGTTGTAACTATACTGAGACCATAGAACTTATATCTCAAGGTGGGTGGCGCATTTACGTTATAGATGTCTATGGGCTCCAGTAACCACTTAATACCAGATGGGCTGTGAGCTCGTACACCCATATAAGCAATTAAAAAAAAACAAAGTTACTGACTTTGAGACGTGAGGTTAAATTGTTAACTCTATTACAAAGATATATTTTTGTTAGGCCATTAAGATAGAACTTAAGTTGCTCAAACAGTATAAGCTCGGAGCCTTCTTGGAGTCTTATATGGAGTATTATCTTATAAGGGCCCATGGACATCACCACATCGTATCCACGTTCAGATATTAGAAAGCAGTATTAATTTGCTAATATATATATTAGCAATATTAGCAATAGCCGTTATAACGGCTATGTCATTCTTCAAACGTGACAGTGTGTTTGACATTCTTGGTGTAGAAACCGTCAAAATACAAGGGGTGAAAATTTAGGAGTCTCTCTGGCGTAACCTGTCAGAATGTAAATATTCAGCAATCATAATTATATCTATGTAAGCTTTACTCAACCCTGAGGAACTCACCTGATTTCTCTCATCAGTCCATCAACGCTATAATAGGAATCTTCGGTAGGCTCTTGGCTTTGCTGAAGTCCATGGGCGACGGTAACTACTCACCAGCAGGTGGGTCGTATGTTGGTCTGCCTACAAGGGCAATTAAAAAAAAAGAATAAAACTCACGTGCCTATTAATGCCGCGAATCAGTCACGAGTTGCGTTTTTAAAAACGTGGCAGCCTTTATACAATACAATCAAGACCTCCTGTTTCAAGCTGTAAGCTCTTTCACCAATTTACAGATAAAAAAGCGATACTAACATTTTATTGCTGTAGTTGGGCCTCGCATGGAATACTGCTCCCATCTCTGGGCCGGGACTCCCAAATACCAGCTTCTTCCATTTGACTCCATACAGAAGAACGCCGTTCGGATTGCCGATAATCCCATTCTCACGGATCGTTTGGAACCTCTGGATCTGCGGAGGGACTTCGGTTCCCTCTGTATTTTGTACCGTATATTCCATGGGGAGTGCTCTGAGGAATGGTTCGATATGATATCGTCATCTCGTTTTTACCGTCACACCTGGTGCCGCTATGTTCATCCACAGTGCGTTTCCCGAGATCTTTTGCTCGTCTGCCTACACGGGCAATAAAAAAAAACACGACCTTGACACGTAAGTTCGAAGTTTGAATTAAGTCGCATGAAATCTCCCCCATCCCTGAACCCGAGCCTCTGGTTAGTTTGTAACAGAAAAAATATACCAATAGTAAATGTGATCACAGCATGCAGGTAATTAGAGTACCTACGCTATTCCCAGTTCTCCGGTCCCTTAATAGTCTTTTACGCCACGGGAAACAGGAGAGCTAGGTGATGCTATTTTGCGGGTAACCAAAAACTGCCCCTACGTCAATAGAATTCGTACTTTTACCATTAAAAAGTATTTCGTTGCCGTCACCCAAAAGCCTCCATAAATTTCCTGGAAAACATTCCTTTCCGATCCCACTAACGCTAACCGCGTTCGAATTGGTAAAGACGAGAAAAAAGAGTAAAAACATAACGCACACAGTCGAACGCTGGCGTAACAACGTGCCCAGAATACGCGACCGCTTCGAACAAAACCTTTCATCTTGATTTTACTAAATTCCATTGGTAAAAGCTAAGGATCCGATCCGTTCGAACATAGTTTGCGCTTTTGTACGAGTCTAATGCATCATTATTTTATAGGAGACGATATTTTGTATTTGCGGAATACGTTTACACAGGAAAAAATTATTATGCATGTATCTAGTGAATCTAGCTTCAATTGTCATAGGAGTAAAGTATATCCAGATTCTTGATATCAATTAGTATCTTCAGCATAAATATTAATTAATTAGTTGAACAAGAAGGAGAATTATGTAGCAATTTAGAGTTTTTTTTTTATTGCTTAGATGGGTGGACGAGCTCACAGCCCACCTGGTGTTAAGTGGTACTGGAGCCCATAGACATCTACAACGTAAATGCGCCACCCACCTTGAGATATAAGTTCTAAGGTCTCAAGTATAGTTACAACGGCTGCCCCACCCTTCAAGCCGAAACGCATTACTGCTTCACGGCAGAAATAGGCAGGATGGTGGTACCTACCCACGCGGACTCTCAAGAGGTTCTACCACCATTACTTACCAAAAGGTGTATAACTGATTTTTTTATTTACTGTTACCAGCAGGTCACGTGGACAACCTGAATATGAGTGACCACCCTTGTTCAATACCAGGGGCTTTATCTACTGCTGAAAACTCTCCTCAATTATGCAAAGAATTAAGATATACAACATTATAGAATCTGGATTCCGTTGGGATCGGTGGTACCAACCTGCTTACTTCTAGCGCGAAGTAAGAAAATGGCATCTTATTCGTGGTGGTATGTCTCATTCATGCCCTGACGCAGACAACCGGACTTCAAGCCGTTTTAAAAATAGTTTATTTGTTTCCATTGTGATTGCGAAGGTGCCTTAAATAAAAGTATGATGTTATTTTGGTGTCGTTTACTAATCGCTAGGTCAGCAAAGTCAGTGGTAGGTGAACTAAATTTAGTCTACGTCCACGCTTTAGCACGTCATTATTATCGTAACACAAACATTACCGATCTTATTAATAAGCCGATCTTATTAATAAAATTATAGCTTACGTGTGTTTTGTATCTTTGGGTTTTGTTTGAAAATGACTTTTAGCGCAAAAGACTTAACGCTGATCTTTCAAATGTTAGAGCCCCGTTGACTGTATGTTGTAGAGTGCTATTTTAAATTCTATAAATACGCTTTAATATAAACTACTAGCGGCTCGCTCCGGCTCCACTCGGTTCTTTAATAAAAATTTCAACGATATTTGAAGCTATTTATTTTTTAATAAAATAACACTTATTGCGGCACAACTATAATAGTTAGACATATGCTGTCGCGCCACTTTTTGTAAACAATAATGTGTATTAATTTATTCTATCATCAATAGTTTTCGCAGGGCACGCGATGTAAAGAATATTTTAGGTAATTTTTTTATATCTTGGGTTACGTTATTGGAGTTTTCGTAAGGATCCCTAATTTTTTTCAAAAAAGATTATAGCCTATGTCACTCGGGGATAGCGTAGCTTCCAAACAGTGAAAGAATTTTTCAAATCGGTTCAGTAGTTTCAGAGCCTATTCAATACAAACAAACAAACAGATCTTTCCTCTTTATAATATTAGTAGAGATATCAGCTTCCTAATAATCGAAGACATGAGTGGATGAAGAGGTTACCTAAGAACCATTTTTAAGGTTTTTGAGTTTTTACATTGAATGAAGGTGTTATGTGCCTATAAACCATATTAGACCTTAAAGCTCAAGATTTAAAGGCTGTTTTTTTAGAAATTGCACGTGATGAAGGAGGTATGTAAGAAGAAATAATATTATCAACCTAAATAAATGTGTCATGGGCACTTAACATATTCTTTAATTTTAAATTATTCCAAACAGTAATATCCTCCATATTGGTAAAGTAATGGAAGTGCAATAATTTCACATTTAAAACAATAAAAATAACAGCCACAAAGGCATAATATCTCAAAAATAAGTAACAAAAGTTTGTTGCCTGTTTTCTCAAATTTAACAAATTATCGTATCCCCTTCATCCACTCATGTCTTCAATTGCATTAGATTTTTTTTTATTGATTCTGTAGCTATTGGTGAGTGCTGGTAGGGCCTCTTGCGAGTCCGCCTAGATACATACCACCGCTTTACCTACTTCTACCTCGAAGTTGTCTTTCCTACCATTTTGAAGAATGTTCCACACATCCACTAGACAAAAAACTGAAGGCTCTTTTTCTGTTTTGATTTCTATAAGCCAGATAAAACCAGATACGCCCTGAGTCTGCTCAACTCTCCAAGCAATAAGAGCAATTCTCAAAGATTCAATTCAAAATTTTTCATATTGCATTCCAGCTCTGGGGTGCATTTCTCGAATTAATTTCTTAACAATGTGTCGAGATAAAATTTTCAATAAAGACGATCCAATAGCGATGGAAACCGCCCCGTCTCCGCTTTACAACGCTTTAAATATTTGAAAGTGAGCTCCGGCGAGCGTTGCAACGGGAATTTCCTTTGTGAATAATACTTTGTAATAGGGAATCGGGGTACACCGTTTTCGGTATTGCAAAACCGAATAGGATGGCCGAAAATAAAACGGTATTTTCATGTCATAGTATGTTCTTGAATGTTATGCTTTGAGAAGCGCGCGTTAGGTGCAATTCACTAATGCTAATGATATGGAAGAATGTTTATGTTACAGTTTCCTTTTGCGCGGATTAAAACAGTCGCGCGAATTTGGATCTAGGCATTTTTAATTAGCATAAAACGCAACTTACCTAATTTTGTTAAATAGCATTGTCGAGTTTACGACTGATCTGCTTTTGAATGCATAGACATCACAACGTGATGAGCCATTCCAATCCATATTGATACCTGAACGCATTACTGCTTCGCAAAAGTCATGACCAGGGTAATACCTACCCGTGTGGACTCACAAGATAAGATAGATGAAGACCAGCTATATATCAAGTCGCCTCTGCGGTATACATCATGTCAATCCCAGACATTTGTGTACCCTATCAGCGGATATAAAGCAGATTATAATTTTTATAATTACTTTTCTCTGTCCAACACTTCTAAATATAACAGAGGATACGAATAAATAATTCAGTTCCTTAATCCGCCCAAAACAACAGGTTTAAGAAGAATTGGTGGGAGAGAAAAAACTTGGTAGGAATACAACTAATCCACAGAGTTTTTAATTTCCGTTAAGTAGATGAAATTACGACCGAAACGATAATTACTTATCACCGTCATCCACAGATCAGCAGTTCCAGGGATACAAGTTGGCCGCTGCCTGCTGGAATTAGGGGAAATAGTAGTAAGTCTGGTGTAGTGGTAAGTGACATGGTCACTACACAAGGGGGTCGCGGGTTCGAATCCCGCCAAGGGAAGATATTTCTATGATAAATATAAATATCTTTTCCAGGGTTATGGATGTATATTAAATATATGTATGTGTATAATAAAAATCTTATATTTATTTCCGTTATCTGGTACCTGTAACACAAGTTCTTTACGAACTTATAACGGGACCAGTTAACGTGGCGTGATTGTTAGTAAATATTTATATATTTATTTATTTATTTTTCTATAAATATATATGTATATAAATGAATTGCTGTTCGTTAGTCTCGCCAAAACTCGAGAACGGCTGGACCGATTTGGCTAATTTTGGTCTTGACTTATTCGTGGAAGTCCAGAGAAGGTTCAAAAGATGAAAAAATATGAAAATGCTCGGAATTATATAAAAACAAACAATTTTGTTTTTCCTTTGATGTGTTCCCCGTCGGACGGGTTCCCTTTTTTTTTTTTATTTTATTTTATTCAAAAGTTTAGGTCTTTTATTTATTGATTTAGGCACTACGAAGTCTACCGGCTCGGCTGTATATTAAAAAAATGCATACCATGCTATGTTGAGAAAGCTTTTTCGAATTAAAAATGTTTAACTCATTCAGGAAAATAACTTTTAGCTATTCATAGCATAGCATCAATACTACTAAATTTCTATTAAAAAAAACGATTTCTTATAGTAAAATCGTCTTGTAGCACAATGTCTTCCTAGTCATAAAATTGGCCCATCCTATCATATCATATTTTTAATCAAATTCAAAATCATTCCCGAATATTAATAACCGTGTCCCATCACTATTCTATTTAGCGAAAGCACTCAAAAAATTCGTTTTATTTAACTCGAATTCTACAAAATATTACGCGTTCTTGTGCCATGAAATATGAGATTGTTTACGTTATCATAAAATGAAAAAGTAAAAGATCTTGCAAACATTTTCAGTTTGAAAAATTTTAATAATCCTTTGGTTTATGGATGGGTTGTTCCAACTGTGAAATGAATGTTGACTTTTAAACCATGAATACTATATCGATGTCTACCATATTATCGTTTAAAACGTATTAACATCCTTAATTGGTGATGGAACAAGACTATTGAGCGAACTTCGTCGACGGCACCCAAGCTGTGCGCTTTGGTATTGCTGACGTAGATAACCAACCGTCAGTAATCACCATAAAAAATGCAAACTTGACTAACCTCCGTAATCATTACTGTCTACACTTTGAGTTGTATAAAAATCCAAAGCAGTAAACGATCTTGAAAAAAATTGCCAAGGCTATTATTATTATTTCGGTAGGCAGCGGCTTGGCTCTGCTCCTGGCATTGCTGAAGTCCATGGGCGACGGTAACCACTCACCATCAGTTGGGCCGTATGCTCGTCTGCCTACAAGGGCAATAAAAAAAGAAAAAAAAAATACATTGAGGAATTGAAGGGTTTTACGTGAAACTAGTGATTTTTGAAGTGAAAACTTTTTGACGTGACAACGTCTTATAATTCGATGGAGCCGGCTCCACGCACGAAAAAACATGACTCATTGAGGCGTTCCATTTAAGGCTTGAAGTGCAAGCGAGAGCGCGCAACGAGCGACAAAGAGGCACAATCGGCCTCCGCGTTCGGCAGCGTTCGACATCTGTCTCTCTCCTACTTGAGTGAGCGATGCATCCGCGTGGACAGCTAGGCTAGGACAACCGATTTTTTTTTTAGCATCGTTGTGATTCGAAAGTCGATGAAACGAAAAAGCGACAGTAAAAAGAGACATACATATAAATTAATGAGATTTTACATGGGAGAAAATGAGATTGGAAGCATAATACAGTGTTTCTTATTCTTTCGTGGTTCTCTGTGTGCTCTGCTCCGTACCTAATATTCGTACTCAATACATTCTGAATAAATCTATGTAATATATACAAATAAAATTTAAATTATTATCAAACTTTGTATTACTATGATCATTACTAAGACCTATAATTATGCTCTTCCCGAAATTTTAGATTCGTCTCATTATCTTGAAGCCAAAATTTTTGAAGGTTTCACTTTTACCACGTGTGAATTGTACACAATGACATGTTTTTATCTTGAGATAAAATGACAAGTCTATTAAATTGCGGGGTTAAGTGTGTTAGTGTAAAACACTAGTTTCATGTAAGACCCTCCTTACATAAAAAGGCTCAAAATCACCCAAAAAGTAATGGAGAGGGCTATGATCGGAGTTTCCTTACGAGATCAGATCAGAAATGAGGAGATTCGCAGGAAAACCACGGTAACCGACACAGCCCAAAGGATTGCGACCTTAAAGTCACAGTGGGCAGGGCACATTGCTCGTAAAACGGATGGCCGTTGGGCCCAGAAAGTTCTTGAGTGGTGACCGCGTACCGGAAGACGATCACTCCGGAGACCACCTCGGATGAGGTCTCCCACAAGGTCAGCAGCCAGGCAGCGAAACCGCCAGGATGCGAGTCTTGGCGGCCGCTGCGCCGCTGGCGCTGTAGGCGGGGTGGTTGCGGAGGACAGGTCTGAGTAGGGCCCGCTGAGGATTGTTGGCCTTACATCATTAGTGGACGTCTAGGGGAGGTTGATTGCCCTATATCCATCGCCTCAGTCTCCATTGTATGAGGGGCCAAAGTTAAAGGTTGTGAGTTGGAGTGGGCTGCTACAACGAATGCAGCCTGTGCTCTTAAGCGCTTTTTTTTTGGCTTGTACCAATGCCTGGCTGGTTTGTGATAGTGGGGGCTGGGGCGAACGCAACGCGAGGAATGGGATGAGGAGCCCTCAATGCACGTGGTGGATTGACTTCGGCCATTAGCGTTGCCGCTGTGGCTTCGGCCTCCATGTGCATGGTAGTATGTGGGGGTTGAGGCGGAGAAAGGGAAAGCTTTCCCTTCCCCTTAGAGGTTGTTGGGAGTGCGGAAGTGGGAATAGAAGTAGGAGCTGGGGTGTTTCTTGGTTGGGGAACCAGTGGTATCGGAGGGGGAACGGTTAACCCCATCGACTTGACCTTCCAGCGGTAGATCGCGCACCGTCGGTCGACGGCTGCGTGGTCCTTGCCGCAGTTGGCACAGGTAAATGGGCCGTCACTCGGCTTCGGGCAGTTCACTACCACGTGCTCTCCGGCACATCGTATATAGCGGACCGCACGGTGACTGTTGGTGGCGGCATGGCCAAAGGCCTAGCAGCGGTGACACTGCGCAGGCCCTCTTTCAACAAATAAAGAACAATTTGGAAATTACTGATATTATTAACTTAACATCAGCTCTTTCACGAACAAACAAGACAAACAAACAACAATAAGATAAATCGGTCATTAAAAATATAAATAAATACAAATTAATAAGGAACGGGTGTCTCAGAATGTTTTTCGTTTTTAGATGTTAAATAAAAAACAACAATATTTATTAAAACTCGTTTTATTTATTGTTAAATTAAAGAGCAGTTCTTGAAGTTTATTTATGAAAAACAACCGTTTGCAAATGCGCACCATTTACTTGTTCACACTCATTTAATCTGGAGCTAAAATTTTCAATCGCTCCCTGGAGCATCGCTCTTGGAATAAGAGTCTTACTGGTGGTAGGACCTCTTGTGAGTCCGCACGGGTAGGTACCACCGCCCCGCCTATTTCTGCCGTGAAGCAGTAATGCGTTTCGGTTTGAAGGGTGGGGCAGCCGTTGTAACTATACTGAGACCTTAGAACTTATATCTCAAGGCGCATTTACGTTGTAGATGTCTATGGGCTCCAGTAACCACTTAATATCAGGTGGGCTGTGAGCTCGTCCAACCATCTAAGCAATAAAAAAAAAAGTTGATTTCTTCCGTGATTCTTTGCTTCAAAACATTCAGATTGGGTGGCAATGGATTGTAAACTTTACTTTTTAGGTAGCCCCATAGGAAAAAATCAGCAGGCGTTAAATCAGGGCTCCTCGGTGGCCAGTTGATGTCTCCTCGGCGACTTATCACTCTTCCAGGGAATCAATCTTGCAGAGCAGCTAATGAGTCATTTGGAACATGAGAAGTGGCTCCATCTTACTGGAAAAAGGTGTTGCGGTTGTAGCCATAATGGTTTTGCATTTCTGTAACGAAAAAAGTCCGGATCATATGGCAGTAACTAGTAGTCAATTCAAAAACGAAAAACATTCTGAAACACCCTTTACTAAGGATAAAACGTAAAGGTAAGCTTACAATCTATGGGCTGTCGTCAGTCGGATTACGTAGCTAAATTCAAATAAAACTAGACGTCCCGCAGAAATCGAAATTCGACTATAATTAATTGGAATTGTAAGTTTGTACACTATTATGATTGTATTTTATACTTCTATAATCACAAATTTCGCCAAGACTACACTTTAAAAACATTAACAAACAGACAGAGAGAAACAGACAGAGACAAAGACAAACAATATTTAATCTATTCTCAATTTGACAACAGACGTCAAGAACAAAAGTTTGGCAATAAATAGTATGCATGCGTGTGTGCGTCAAATACATGGTATGAAGTGTGTGTAATGTTTTCTTTATTGATTTAATGTACCTTTTACGCATTATTTAAAAAAAATATTAGCATTGTGCACTTCTTCTCTATATTTTCTATAAGTGTGGAAAATTTCATACTCCTCCGTCCGCGCAATTTTCGTAAAAAGGGATACAAAGTTTTTGCTTCACGTATTAATATATAGATGTACATATTGAAATCTAAAAATATTAAAGTAAAAGAGGGTAGATATGGCGGAATTCTGTAATTTAGAAGAAGGAATGTGTGCTATTTCGATTTAAAATAAAACAACGATTCCTATTGGCTATAGATGTGACAAAACAGGTGATGCGATAAGGGATTTGTGTAAAGCTGGGAGCAGACTAATAATTTAAAGTGAATTAATTTTAATTGAAATTTTTATTATTATAATTTATCAGATCTAGGTTAAATTGAGACTAAGGGGGTACTAACTAAAAACTATTATCTACACTAATCTAAACTAGCTAACTAAGGCACCTACACCCATGTACTCTAGCCTATACCGATCGGACTGCCAGTTCGGGCTTAGAATTCAGCCCCTCCTAACCCCGAAGGGTAGGGGAGGACTGGGAACGGACGCTGGTGGCCAGACTTAGTGGCGCTAATGTAACTCAATTTAATAATATTCTCAGAATAAAGTGAGTACGCAGCTTAACAGGTATGAACCACACCTACCCGCAATTAACAAATGTTAAGGTTTGCGGTTTGAGAGTGTCGATCTACTCATATGTTCCCGGGTCCCTCGTTTGTGCTGCTGGGAACGTTACCGTGACGCCAGATAGAAACACACTCGCGTAGGATCACTGACCGCACAGCACACAACACAGCAAGGATATCCTCGACGCACTGGTGTCCCGGGCAAATCTGTTTGGAAGAATATATAGCCGTTTTATAATACAATTGAGACTTAGAATTGATATCTGAAGGTTAGTGACGGCTTTGCATTATGTTTGTCTATGGGCTTAGGAAACTACTCTAGCGAGTAAATCGTAAGATAGTTCAATATTTTATTTACATGATTGCTTATTCCCTTTGTGGGCAGACGATCGAGTAGTCGGCCCATTTGATGGTGAATGATTACTGTCACTCATAGATATCAATAATGACAAACTCCGTTTGAAGATGGTCCTATTATAGCACACCATGGAGGGGAGTTGATGCCAAAGTTGGATGGTGCCCGCCAAAAAAAAATTCTGATATAGCACTGTGTTTTTTTTATTTTTTATTTATTGCTTAGGTGGGTGGACGAGCTCACAGCCCACCTGGTGTTAAGTGGTTACTGGAGCCCATAGACATCCACAACGTAAATGCGCCACCCACCTTGAGATATAAGTCCTAAGGTCTTAGGTATAGTTACAACGGCTGCCCCATTCTTCAAGCCGAAACGCATTACTGCTTCACGGCAGAAATAGGTAGTAGGGCGGTGGTACCAACTCGCGCAGACTCACGAGAGGTCCTACCACCAGTAATTACGCAAATTATAATTTTGCGGATTTCATTTGTATTACACGATGTTATTCCTTCACCGTGGAAGTCAATCGTGAACATTTGCTGAATACGTATTTCATTAGAAAAATTGGTACCTGCCTGAGATTCGAACACCGGTGCATCGCTCAACACGAATGCACCGGACGTCTTATCCGTTAGGCCACGACGACTTAAACGTCGTGTCATAGCATTTAGAGCACACCATGGAGGGGGTTGATCGCAAAGTTGGATGGTGATTGGCAAAAAAAACTCAAGTATAGCCCTATATATGAACGCAGTGTTTCTAGGTAGTAAGGATGAACTCTGCTCAGAGCTCAGGAGGTGCATGAACGGATCAGTTTCAACAATTTCTCAGAGCCCTCTCATTTACTCATGCACCTCTAGTTCACGTATCAACATAAAATGGTGTTTTACCGTCAGTGTTTGACGTAACAATTAAACAGGGAATTAGGTGAGAAACATTTCGCACTGAACATTGAAACCGTAAACATTCTTTACTAAAAATCGTCGAAGCATTAAAAAAAAACCTAATTACGACCTCTGGAGCAAAAACGAAAATTAACTCTCAAAGGGAATTAAATAAATCTTTTGGACCCTAAAAATTAATTCAGACACGAAGCATGCGCCCTTTTCAACGTGTGACCTATTTTCGGGAGTTCTCATACTTATAAAGGCATACTGATTTTTGAGGGCGAAGGTTGAATTAGATTTTCGTGTTAGCTTTTTGTGAATTTTAATTTACGTCTGCGTGAAAGCGACAATTTAATTATTTATTTGTAACTAGCTGACCCGGCAGACTTCGTAGTGCCTCAATTGATAAATAAAAGACCTAAACTATTGTATAAATTAAACTTAAAACAAACAAAAGAATCCGTCCGACGGGGGACATCAAAGGGAAAACAAAATTGTTTTTTTTATTTAATTCTGAGCATTTTCATATTTATCTACCTTTTAAACCTTCTCTGGACTTCCACAAATAATTCAAGATCAAAATTTGCCAAATCGGTCCATCCGTTTTCGAGTTTTAGCAAGACTAACGAGCAGCAATTCATTTTTATATATAGAGATGTTAATTTTCACGCCACTTTCTCATTCTTTTTTTCATTTAACAAACAGATGAGTTTCTCTTTCACCGGGCTCAAAATAGTGACCGGATACCTTAACTTCCAAAACGAATTAAGTAGCTTTAGAAAGACTAAGAAGAAGACGAAAGACTTAAGGCGAAGACTTTACCGTCCTGTCTATTTCTGGGTAGGTACCACGGCCTTTTTCTATTTCTGCTGTGAAGCAGTAATGCGTTTCGGTCTGAAGGGTAGGGCAGCCGTTTTAACTATACTGAGATCTTAGAATTTATATCTCAAGGTGGTTGGCGCATTTACGTTGTAGATGGGCTATGGGCTCCAGTAACCACTTAACACCAGGTGGGCTGTGAGCTCGTCCACCCATCTAAGAAATAAAATAAAATAAAAAAGACTATCTTTTTCGTTCCCTCACTAATGAGGATCGTGATCATATACATATAATTTGTATCCATTCCCTTCTGACCCGCGCGAGTTCAATAGATCGCTATATAACCTCTCCCGTTGTATCTATAATATTATTACACCATCGCGTGAAGTCAAATTCACCGAATTCTTATCGGCTTATACCCTTTTGAATCTACGTAATATAAGTTTTAAAACATATCAAACGATATAATGTAGGGTCAAATACTACAAAACTTATCTTGTCGGATGCGAAACGCCATCCATCACGGCGCTGCGAAGTAGTTACGAAGTTAATCTCTATTCAGTCTAGCATTCATAACTCATTGATAAGCTCCCAGTTAGAAGCTTTTTGCAGATTTGTGGGTAGGATAAGCTTTCAACTTAAAAGTTTCGCTTGTATTTTAGTTAATTCGTTTATTCATTCGTCTTTTGATTAGGTTGAACGTATTTTAGTTTGGTTATTTCGAATAAGAACTTCGTACCAAGAATATTGTCAGAAACATCCTAAAATTTAAAATAAAGCACAAAATACCTCGTTTAATGCTACCATTAAGGCAAACCTTTGCATTTAATACCAGTATTATGCCTAACGCTGCCGCAAACCACTCTGGGCTCCAGCTTCCAAAACACATGCCGATTTCATTTATTACTTCTTTCAAAAAGGTTGTACTACATAATATATATTCGTAGAGATACTGCCACTGAGAACATATGAATCAATTAAAAAAATCTATGCGTATTGTGAAATATTCAGTCGATTTGACCGATTTCTTGTTTGTTGTATCTTTTTTTTTTTCAATTTGTCATTGTTTGGAAAATCCATGAAAATATTTCCTACAATTAGTGATAGCTAATTTTACTGGTGGTAGGACCTCTAGTGAGTCCGCGCGGGAAGGTACCACCTTATTTCTGCCGCGAAGCAGTAATGCGTTTCGGTTTGAAGGGCGGGGCAGCCGTTGTAACTATACTGAGACCTTAGAACTTATATCTCAAGGTGGGTGGCGCATTTACGTTGTAGATGTCTATGGGTTCCAGTAACCACTTAACACCAGGTGGGCTGTGAGCTCGTCCACCCATCTAAGCAATAAAAAAATAAAAAATAAAATAAAAATCACGGATAAGCGTGATTTAATTTCACTAGTAATCTTCACTTAATTTGGTAAATGTTTAGAAATTAAAATTGATTATTTTGATTCTTCATGGCCCGAATTCTTAAAAATATGTGCTTGTATGTTTGCTTCTTGGCGTTGAAGATGGCCGTCTCTTGAAACTCTTTATCATAGTACCATCAAGTGGGTGGTAGGTGGCGAGAGAAAATTTGTAAGAATGGTCTGATCTATACTAATATTATCTATACTAATATTATAAAGAGGAAAGATTTGTTTGTTTGTTTGTTTCGAATAGGCTCCGAAACTACTGGACCGATTTGAAAAATTATTTTTCCATTAGAAGCCGACATTGTCCCTGATGAACATAGGCTACTTTTTTTATTTTTTTTATTTTTTTTTTGGTTTCATGTGTGTTTTAATGTTTCCGAAGCGAAGCGAGGGCGGGTCGCTAGTATTTCATAAATTTATGTGCTTAAGTTCAACTACGGTCTGCGTTTTTCAAACAAAAAAACAAAACAAACAACAAATTGTTTTAAACTAAAATATGTAAAAAAAATAAAATCTTAAAACTTTTCATGAAAAAATTATACGAAACGAGGTACTTAGCATTAACGTAAACGAAGTCCAAATTCAAAGTTCCAGCGAAAATTTTGAATATTCAAATTGTTTGTGATTAATTTAAAATAATTTACAGCAATCGCTAAATTTGCTCCAAAAATATTATAGAAATTCGCAATTTATTTAATGTTCTGAATTCAAATAAATAAATATGCATTTATTTTTTGTGACCGAGAAGACTTAGTTTGGCGAATTTTTGTTCAGCTGTATATTATACCTTTGAACGAGTAATTCTTGTATATATATAATCTGAATCTCGGAAAAGGCTCCAACTATTTTCATAAAATTTAGTATACAGGGGATTTCGGGGGCGATAAATCGATCTAGCTACGATTTATTTTCAGAAAATGTTGTTTTATTCGTGTTTCCAATAATCAACTCTTCCCGACATCTATTGACGAATAATAATACTATTTTTCTTAATTGAGGGCAACTAACCGCTTTAAAGACACAACAAGATGGCGTTATCAAAAAAAATCATCTAGTCTTCATCTAGTATTCTTATAATGTAAAACAGTCGTAACTCACTCTTCAAACTACTTCAATTTGCTGGTGGTAGGACCTCTTGTAAGTCCGCACGGGTAGGTACCACAATCCCGCCTCTTTCTGCTGTGAAGCAGTAATGCGTTTCGGTTTGAACGGTGGGGCAGCCGTTGTAATTATACTGAGACCTTAGAACTCATATCTCAAGGTGGGCGGCGGCATTTACGTTGTAGATGTCTACGGGCTCCAGTTACCACTTAACATCGGGTGGGCCGTGAGCTCGTCCACATGAAATAAAAAAAATAAAAAAAAAGTTGTGGAAAGCACAACAATTAATTTCTAGTTCAGTTAATTTATATTTCGAAGGCAAATGAGCATATGGCCCGCTAGATGGTTAGTAGGTACCGTCTCTCGTTACCATCAAAAATACCAAGGGCGCAGTTAAGTCGCCGCCTGCAACCTTGAACTCTTCAAAGCTCGTTCAAAGATGTCAGATACGGCGATCAGGTATTACCATCTATGGATATGACAGCAAATAAGCTTTAATACTAAATGACAATTATGAGCCGATACGATTGGTTGGATTGTGTGATCACCGAACCACGGTGAACCGAATAACTCCTCAAATGTCAAATAGTTCAGTCTGTGATCGGCATCAAGCTCTTCGTTGTCTCGACGAGCTTATTCCAATGCGTATAAGGTTCAAAATCGTTCATCCGTAAAAACACAGACGCATCGCCCTTAACATGATGCGGCTGGAAATAGACGCGAAAACGTGTTGTTATTAATGTTCCGTGTAACTGAATGATTCGAATTTTTGCGTGGCTAAAATTAGTTTAGTGACGTCACATTAGTAGTTATATTCCATAGTACTGGCTAATAACTTACAGCAGTGGTCCCCGCTGCTTACGCTGTCAAGAGTCCGTGGTCAACATGAAGTCGATCATTTTACTGTTTAACTGCCCAAACCTTTAAGCGCTACATCTAAGGAAGGGGCTTCTTAAAAAATCTATAGATACATAGAACATTCTCGCTATCTACAAAAACCTTCTTAATAATTCTAAAGTAGGCAGCGGCTTGGCTCTGCCCCTGGCATTGCTGAAGTCCATGGGCGACGGTAACCACTCACCATCAAGTGGGTTGTATGCTCGTCTGACTACAAGGGCAATAAAAAAAAGTATCTCAAATGTTGAATGTATGAAAATTTTAATTTCATCTTCGAACAACTTTCTACGTAATGTCACGTAACAACCAACATTTCTCGAACACGTCACGCGATTTTGAACTCTAACGTCATTAGATTATTAACACCTTTGCAAATTATCATAAAAAGACAGGATTCAATGACAGCGGACGTATAAAAGCACTTCTGATATCTAAATGCGCTCTTCGTGTGAGTGAGTTCTCCTTGTCTTTTTTTAGATTTCAGCTAACGTATAACACAGTCAGTCAGTATCGCATTCGTTTCGTTGTGCTAGGCGAGCGCACAAACGTAAGTTTGAAAACTGTAACAGATACTAGTTTTAAGCCAACGATTAAATTTTGAGGCAAAGATGAAATTTTGTGACGAAAGTATAAAAAAAAAAAAAGAAAAAAAACGGCTTGAAACGGATTGTGCATTTCAAAATTCGAATTTAGAAATCGTGTTCACTAAAGTTACGTGAATTAAAATTTGAATTAAACAGTTATGATAAATTAATATTTTTTTTTAAATAGGACCGGAAACGGAACGGGCGTTTTCTGATTTCGAATTCGGAATAGTTTTAGGAAAAAAAGTTATAATGTAAAATAGAACAAATTGAAGATGAACAGTTTAAAATTTAGAAATAAGTGCAGTTTTTTTTTTAAATATCGTTTGTGATGTGCTTAAAAACTGTGTTCATAAAGCCGGTGTTGAGTGACATTAATCTGATGCCGTGTTGTGTTTTTTTTTTTTTGTAATACTTAATTCATAGATTTTGATAAGTGAAACAATTTAAAAGTAGCGTTTTTAATCTATTTTTGAGATTGTAATGCCAGAATCGGTCAGTTACTGGTTTAATCAATTAATTAATTTAGTGATACGTGGTTTTTGGATCCCATAGACATCGAATCCCACAACGTGATTGTACCTTTTCAGATCCGTATAAGTAACAATCACGGTGTGAGGTGGAACACGTCACGGATGAGGAACCCTTTTTATGGTAGAAGTTTCAAAAATTGATTGTATCATGACTGTCCTACATTTCAGAGGAACGCAAAACTGTTAATTATGTTGATCAGTAACTCTAAAACACTTACTTAATGATCATAGGTAATTATCGTTTTTAATCGCGCGGCTTAAACATTTACCTTCATGTTAAATACATTTAAATTGCCAGTCGTAATAAATTGCGTCTAATGTAACTCCGTAAGCTTTGAACTTGAGCTAAAATAACGATTGTGCGTTGAGATTCTCTCGTCGCTTAAATAACTGACCAAGAAGTAAGTAGGAAGTAGTAGAAGAAGATCCGGAAGATCCAAATCGCAGACAAATAGTAAGATGTCGTATTTTCTTCAGCTTTCGCGAGTCTCAGATAAAATTAAAACTACTTTTTTTATTGGTTAGAAGGCTGGACGAGCTCACAGCCCACCTGGTGTAAAGTGGTTACTGGAGCCCATAGACCTCTACAAGGTAAATATAAGTTCTAAAGTCTCAGTATAGTTACAACGGCTACCCCACCCTTCAAACCGAAGCGCATTGCTGCTTCACGGAGGAAATAGGCAGGGTGGTGGTACCCACCCATGCGGACGCACAAGATGTCCTACCCCAATTCATACCATAGTTTTACCATTTAGTCTCGCGTTTACAACTATATTCATTTAATGGTTTCTAAAGTTTTGAAAAACTTTACAATTTTCGTTGAGGCGTATGACTAAGACGCTTTATTTTTTACTGACCCATCTGATTTTAATTGGTTAAATGGAGCCCTTAGACATCAACATGGTAGATAATGGACTTGAACCATGAGTTACTAACTCTCAGTGCATTTGTTCCCAGTTGAAATAGATAGGATGCTGGTTCCTTTAGGTGCGGTCTGAAAAGACGGCCTACTTTCAGCAATAATAGAAATAAAGAAAAACCGGTTATAATTTTTATTATACGATCTTATTCGTTGAACGTGGAAGTAATTCGTGAATATATGTTAAGTACGTATTTCATTACGAAAGTTAGTATGTACCGGCGGGATTCGAATCCGGCACAATCGCATCGTTTTATACCAATCCTTCAATTGTCCTTTAGGCCACGACGACTTCCTGTTATTAGTAGGTATTTAGATATTTTGCTATCTACCGTATCTTTGTTTGGTAAAATTTATTATTGAGTTTTACGCTTTAATTATAGCAGAAATAACTGATACCATCCTGAGGTTTGTTCGACTTGAATTCGTGAAGTTACAAAACTTATTGTAGTGATTTTCTTCTTCTTCTTTGTTTCCACCTTATCCCACTAGGTGGGGTCGACACAGCATATTTTTCTATTCCATTCTCTTCTATCAGCCGTCATCTCAACACTCACTCCTCAATCTCTCATATCGTTATTCACACACTCCATCCTGTGTTCATCTGTCGACCTTACACTACCTTGCACTACCATTTCCGTACATCTCCTAGTCACATGCATCTCCTCTCTGTGCATCACATGTCCATACCACGCTAACCGTCCCTTTTCTGAAATCCTTATTAAAAAATATAGTGTAGGGTAGTTGTGAAACAAAAACAGGCTCTAGAGTTGAAAAAATCTTACAAAGGTAATACGCGCAACTCAAAACTAAATCAAGACTACAAGATCGGGTTTCTTTTTCGTTTGCATTAAAAAGAAATCGCATGACGGAAGCGAAAATGATATTTCATTCATTCATTCGCTCTCCGAAAATTGGCCAGGTCCAAACTTTAAGCGTCCCAAACAAGCATACATTAAATGGCTTTACGTTAATCCAGGTTCAGCGGCGTTCAGTCACTGGTTACGTTACTAAAGCCGTGTACATACGTAACGATATACAACAGTTACGTAATATATGTATATTTTGATACGTAATGATTGTGATGACCTTAGACGAGAGATCGGTATCGGCACTTAATAAAAGGACTTGGCCATACTACCCCGTGGGAAGTTTAATGGGAGTTATAAGCTTGCTGCGTCTCGAAAAAAAAATGAACCTACCTTTCTTTTCTTTTCTTTCTATTTTTATCATTAAAACTGTAATTAGGATTGTTTTTGAGAATATAATAATAATAGTGGACAGGTTACACATAGTCATCTGGCCCCAACCGGGGATTCTCTATAACATGGGTACTAGAGACGGTTATATTTACGTACTTAAATACGTTCAGGTCATACATGTACAAATCTTAAACATCCGGACAAGGAGCAAACAGACTTGTTCAACACATGATCTTTGGCAGTGTGGGAATCGAAACCTGTAGCCTTGGTCCGGCAGTCAGAATAGTTCCTGCACCATTGAGTCTGGCCTACCGAATTCTTAAGCAACCACACCCCAACGCCTAACATACACTTAAACATCATGTTTTTATATGGGCTACCCAAAAGTATTGGTGACAAAAATGCACAAATTTCGGGTGCTTACAACCGGGTTGGGTCTCACTGAAACTCATAGACATACATTTTTTCCTATTTCACACACATGCTATAAGCACAGTTACGCAAAAGTAAACCTATATCCTTTACGTGCGCTTGAACAAGTTTTGTCATTATTTCACTCGATTAACTAAGGAGTTCAAATCGGTATCAATTTATTTTTATTTCTCCGTTGATTTTGTATGGGAGCAGCTCCAGATATGGCTGTTAGCAATAAGTCCGTCTGAATTAATTTATCAGAATACCCTATGAAGCCTCTAATTCTTGAAAATAATACGCGAAGCAAAAACTTTGTATCCCTTCTTACGAAAATTGCGCGGACGGAGGAGTATGAAATTTTCCACACTTATAGAGCATATAGAGAAGAAGTGCACAATGCCAATATTTTTTTAAAATAATGCATAAAAGATACATTAAATCAATAAAGAAAACATTACACACACTATCATGTATTTGACAAACACACGCATGCATACTATTTATTTATTGTAAAACTTTTGTTCTTGACGTCTGTGGTCAAATTGAGATTATATTAAATATTGTTTGTCTTTATTAATATTTTTCTGTAGTTTAGTCTTGGAGAAATTTGTGATTATGGAAGTATAAATAGTCTTTGGAAATACAATCACAATAGTGTACAAACTTACAATTCCAATTAATTATAGTCTAGTTTCGACTACTGCGGGACCTCTAGTTCTTGAAAATTCATAAACGCATCGTGCGTTCATCCAGCCAAACTAAATTTTATATTGGCTATGTTTCATAATCGACTAGAAGATTGAAGAAAATATGCTGCATATTTTTTAAATGAAAATTGATATTCAGTCTTGGCGTATTTCAGGTGCGCCGCCACATAGTGAGAAGAATAGGTGCAGAAGTGTATTTAAAGAAGATGTCGTCTTTTTTCACATAGTGGGTGAGTATAATTTTATATTCCAAAATGGAATTAATTTAACTTTGATTAAAACTACAATGACGGTATTTTATTTTTAACCAACATTTAAAACGAAAGTTAGGTTATATTAATTCTTTTGGTGTACAAAGACACTTAAATGTCAATCTCGTATTTGTTTTTTTAAGAGATGGTAGTGTTTCAGTAGTAGTGTAACACTTTCATTTTCCATGACCACAAAAACTAGTCTGTAAGAACTCGGAATTAACAAATAAACACGACTTTTTGGCGGGATCGCGAGGAGTGAAATTGTGTTATTTTGTCTATTTAGTGTTTCTTCAAGTTTAAATGTGTAATAACGGTGGCTTATTAACTGTTTAATATCTGCACAAATGTGGGAAAATGAAACAAAGCCACTGGACGTAACTTCTCGGAATCCTCCAAAAAGTCAACTGAAACAATCTCAGTAAATGACCACCATTTTACTGAGATTATATTTCATCCCATATCATCTCATTTCATCTCATTTAATTTCATTCCAGTTGATTAATGTCTCAAAATAATCATCTTCATTTCATTTAATATAATTTCATTTCATTTCACTCCATGTTATCATTTTTCATAAAAATAAGAATATAAATTAAATTAAGACATGACTTAAAGGTCTTAGTTACCGGGTCATAAAATATCTTAAAAAAAAAACAAATAATCACTGCGAGATTAATGCTTCTATCACTAAAAGTCGAAGTACCTTATTTGTGGAGGTAGGTATATAATTCGCTGCTTAGAGAGCAACAATAGTTAGGTTAACTTAGTCCAGAGTCCTTACATGCGTAATGAATATGGCGATTAGTATCATCAAGTTATTTTTTTATGAAAATGGATTCAGATTTTTCATAGGTTTATACAACTTATGGTATCCATTAAAATTCTGTAGCTGATCGTTCGTATTACCTTGAAAATTAAATATTAGGACTCTGTATTATCTGTTCAAATTCACGACTTCCAACATTTCGAGTATTTTAAATTTTTTGTTCTTAAGCGTTTCTAGAAGCTAAACTTCTAAAATATATGACACAAAATAGCATAAATCTCTGCTAGAGCTGGTTATTGTTAATTTGTAGCAGACGCTTAATTCTTCAAACCTAAACACCATGGTCTGTCTAATAAAAATACTTGGCAAGCTCCATTATAAGACGCAGTAGAATAAGTAAGTAAGGGAAATGGATAGTGATGATTTACTCCCCCGACACCGTGGTCATTTGATTTGAGTAACTATTGATAGCACGGCATCCTTACTTGAGAGACAAGCTTTTGCATAAATAACGGTAGCAGTCCGAGAGATACTAACCTCATGTCGAATAGTGGACTCAACTAATTACTATTTATCTATACTTAATTTATAGAATGCTAATCGACTTTGCCAACAAATCAACTAACCATCGGTCTATAAATACTATATTTTCTATGTTTTTTTATTTTTTAGGTGGGTAGACGAGTCCACAGCCCACCTGGTTCACTGTTTACCGGAGCCCATAGACGTCTACAACGTAAATGCACACACCTTGAGATATATTATGAGTTCTAATATCTCATTTTTTTTTAAAAGTACAACGACTGCCGAAGTGCATTACTGCTTCATGGTAGATATAAGCAGGGCTGTGGTACCTACCCGTATGGACTCACAAGACGTCCTACCACCAGTATATAAAACCTCTCAAATCAACTAACCATATATTATTATTACATATCAAATTTCTCGAAACTTTTTTTTTATTGCTTAGATGGGTGGACGAGTTCACAGCCCACCTGGTGTAAAATGGTTACTGGAGCCCATAGACATCTACAACGTAAGCGCGCCACCCACAACCGAAACGCATTACTGCTTCACGGTAGAAATAGGCAGGGTGGTAGTACGTACCCGTGCGGACTCACAAGAGGTCCTACCACCAGTAAAGAGTTCCCCCACCAATAAACTTCACCCTGTATAGAACTAATTTACAGAAATATGTTGCTAAAGTTATTGTTGCTTCAATGATTATATAAAGTTACGTATATAAACATGAGTCAGCGCTCTGAATCTGCACCTGCTTCCGTCTGCATTCACCTGAGTTCATGCCGATGATATTTCGTACATGTCTATATTTAGACTCAGTTCTTTAGTGTAATAGTGTAATGATCTATTATTAGAATGTCTGCTTGCCAATTTTTTTTAAATTATCTTCATTAATCATCATTTATCGCTTACTGTGTAATTCAAACTGAAAATCGGGCGCACCTATTGAGTTTTTGGTGCTCTACTTAAGACATTATTTCAATATTACTCATATTGGAATCATAGTTATCCCGCTAATACTACACACATCGATGTTTAACAGCAATACTAAGCAAGCCAACTGTTCACTGCTACTCAGGATAAAATAAAAAAGGATAAGATTGTGTAGAAAAATAAGCAATTTTAAATGACTACTAGCTGGGTCGGCAAACCTTGTTTTGCCATATAAATTATTTCTAAGAAAGATAAATAGCCTAGATACCGACTGTAGCGCCATCTGCCGGGCTGATTTGTAAATCTAAACCATTCTCGAATCCATCTGAAGGTACACAGAAAATTTCATTAAAATCGGTCCAGCCGTTTAGGAGGAGTTCAGTGATAAACACACGCACATAAGAAATAGATATAAAGATTAACTGGGAACTTTGACTAAGGTGAAAGTCCCTTTTTTTCCTATTTCTCGTTTAGCTGAATAGCCTAGACATATCTACCGATGTGTTTTCAATTACTAATTGAATAGACTAGACATATTTAACCACATATCGTCAATTACTAAAACGACCTTACCCCAACTTACGTACTTCTAAATATTCTAAAAATCCAGTCAAACTAGCGCGTCTAGAAAGATCAATTTGTCAAATAGACGATCGTTTGAAATAGCGCCAAAGTCAATTAACAGTGATGTACTATTAGCCTTCAGCGAACTAGTTGTTAGGAGTTAACGAATGCGTTTGACATTGTAGGTAGATTTCGTTATTACTTGTTTGCAAATACATTCTTAAAGTTGAAATTGTGTAATACTACTACAACAGTGAAGTATAAAAATATGATTAAAATTTAGTTAAGCTTTTGGCGAGCCGTTGACAGAAATTTATAATTCAGTTTTGTTAAATAATTTTTTTATTGCTTAGATGGGTGGACGAGCTCATGGCCCACTTGATGTTGAATGGTTACCGGAGCCCATAGACATCTATAACGTAAATGCCGCCACCCACCTTGAGAAATGAGTTCTATGGTCTCACCTGTAAAAGTACAACGGCTGCCCTGCCCTTCAAGCCGAAACGCATTACTGCTTCAGGGCAGAAATAGGCGGGGTGGTGATACCTACTCGTGCAGTCTTACAAGACGTCTTACCACCAATAATTTTTAATGCTTTAATTTTGGTACTCACCTTAAATAAATTTTATTGCCAAGTATGTAATTAATCATCGTCATTTATGTTTTTTTTTATTCATTGGAATTTAAGATTCGTTATATATTCTAAGCTTAATGTATCGTAATGAATTTTATGTAAATACCTAACTTATGTTTAAAACTAATTAATTTGTCACATTCTTAAGTTACATCAAGCAAAGTTATTGTGTGTATTGCCATCGTAAATTTTCTTCCCTGTTTCCTCTTCTAGAGATTCCTGTTCATACTCTGTTATTTCCGTAATGCTATATGCACAATTATTGTTCTATTGAATTATTACACTTGACTCCAATACTATTCACTAGATTTGAATTTAAAAGAATTGGTGTACGATTATTTTGTTCTTAGGTAAATATTTATATTTAAAATCTTTATGCAATTTTCCAGAAGATCTTATTGTTCGAATGTACAGCAGTACAATGCTATGATTGTTTTAGATTTTTCGAGTATGATGACAAGCGAACCATAAATTTTATGGTTTACATTGCATATAGTATACTGCCTGTTAATCTGTGCAGAATCACAATTAGTAACGTTTTCCATTTACAATTGTACAAATCATTTGGTAGAAAATTTGTACAAAATTGTATTGTACAAAAAAAAACAAATTAACGAAAGAAAGCCCTAAAGCAAAGAAATTTTTAACAGATATCTCCAAACGCTTGGAGGAGGTTACCCATGATGCTAAGGCTGGCTGGTACTTTGCACAGGGAGTGAGTCTGGCTGTCCAACGAGGCAACGTAGCCAGTATCTTGGGGACTGTGCCTCCTTCAAGCGCGTTGGAAGATCTGTTCTACTGTGTGGGTTGAGTTATGTTAAATTATTTTGATTTGACTTTTTGTTAATAAACGAGATAAAAATGTAAAAAAAAAACTAAATAGGTACATGCATCTAGCTCTGGAATTTCTTCAATGACTTTTGAGAAATTTTGTACTGTTGATTATAAGAGTAGCGTGTAAATTACTGTTTGATATTGACGCATGAATACATATTAATTCTGGTACAGAATAGATCGACGTTAAATAGCCAATCAAATATCAGCCCGATGTATTTAGGCAAACAACACAACAAAATTGCGAGTCACACAATCAATTCTCAAAGGAAAACGAAGTTAGAGAACTGATGTTTTGTTCGATTACAGTAGCGGCTGAGCCAAGCTGAGGCGTTCTGGGAATCTGCAGCATTCCGTTTTCCCATGGGTCCTAAACTCAGGGTCGGATCCAGGTCAAAACCAAAAGCGTATTGTAAACATTCGGATTCGTGACCAAGTTTTGAGTTCGACTAGTTCTGAGGTCTTCAATTACCGGCGAATGAGTTTCCTGTCTGCCTCTGAATATTTCGTAGTTAAATTATCCTGTACAAGTGTATTTGTATCTATGGGGTTTTGAGTTTAGAGAACAATTATCCAATGTAAATGGAAAACAATTCTCACTTTTAATGAAAGATTTTTTTTATTGCTCTTGTATGATGATTGGCCCATTTTATTTCATCACAACGTATTTTCTCCAAATACATTAGGTTTTTTTTTGTTGCAAAAACGCTTATTGTCTATTAACAACATTTAAATTTTCTCTTTTTTCGATAAGTGATAACCAACGTAACAGTATGTTCAAAGAACTTCAATTTTTTTACGACAGAACATTAACGACCACAAATTGGCGACCTAACATTCGTTCGACCATGGATTGTGCCCATAAACCACGTAATCGAATGCGGTTCTGGCATGTGGCACGTATAACCAGTAGCCAAAGCCAATTGTGCGGTGTTTCATGCCAGTTTTCAATGCACATAATGAACTTTCGGATTCCTAGCACGGTCCACTGGAAGCGACTATTAAGACGAACGTTTTGATGTGGTAATTTCTGTTTGATTTAGTAGTAGTCATTTATTTCATTTGAATTTGACAATATACCTATTTGTCTGTCCTAAATATAATCCACACCAATGCCAAAATATTGCTAACGGGTTTGTTGACCGTGAGCAACGGCAAAATGCTTACAAAATCCTTAAGAAATTGAAAGGATCTTTGCTAATGGAGTCATTCAAAAACTTTACACGATGATTTTCTTTCAGGGATGGGTAATTTTACAACAATAAAAATACCATATCGCGAATTCTCTATTCTATGTAAATACGTTTTAAACAAAATTGCTTTAACCGTAGCCAAACGTTGTTAGATATAACATTATTACCGGGGTACGAAACTAGACTTGTCATTGTCTCGTAGGAAATTTTATTCAGTTCGATTCCAATGAGAATTCATAATGCAATTCTGTTTATCGTGAAAGATTTTATGTTCAAAAACGTTGGTTTATTTTCTTCTCGTTCGGAAATAAAAATAACATGTCTCGTAATACCGAAACTCGACAGACGACAGATGTTAATAACATAAACCTAATAATAACTACGTGCTCACGTATAGTTAGTTATTATTTACATTCACTAAATAAATTTTACAGCTTAGTTTCAATTTCTATGATTTGCGTTTTAAAATTGCAGACGGCTCAAATGCTTCACGGTTTTCATATAGACAGTACAGGATCGTGTGGAAAAAGGGGGGACAACCAAACTGTCGGAGGCCAGTGGGCCGACCCAAGTACCGAGGGAAGAGTACCTACTGTAACGCCATGCTATCCAACGGCAGGAAACTGCATAGGACTGCAAGGAACCGCGTCTCTTGGTATCGAATTTCAAGATCCAGTTTGGGTAGTTGCTCCAAAGCAGTTAGTTTTAAATTTAGATAGCGGAGTTTACGTTCTGATATTTGAGTTCTATCACTTCCTTTATCTGGTGAAAAATATACAATCACTTTTATATTAATGTAGCTCATGTATTTTTTAATTCTCTAACTTCTCTAGTGACCGCGAGGGTTCATACTAGATTCAGTGAGCCAGCAAGCGAGCTCACGGGGCTCTAACCTTTGGAGTAACTCATGATTTTACATAGTTAGGTTTGATTTAAAAAGTGATGAAATTTCTCTTTTTTTTTCAAAAGGTCTTAAAAAAAACAGGCACCCAAAACCACATTATTATTAAAGTACTTTCTGAAAACTCAAGATAATACTCCATTAGATGTTAATAAAGCCAGATGGATTTAATGTTGCCAGAGAAAACTCCAACCTTTTCGTGTCAGGTTTTTTCTTTAGTTGTAAATAACACAACGTGTCTTGAGTGGCATGGTTAGTGCAGTCATGCGTTGACCGCCGACGGGCGCAGATCCGCTAACACCCTTTGATACAGCCTCAAGAGTAGCTACTGTTATCAACTTCAAGTTTTTCAAGCAGAAATTCCTGTGAGACTTTAAATTGTAATATCTCAGACACATAAATGGGCATAGCATTTATTCTGACCGAACAATTGATTGGTTGGTTTAATTAGTGCGATGCTACTGAGTCATAGAAAGTTCTGGAAAAACAAAAAATCTAAAAGTCTCTCAAAAGCCAAATTTACTGAGACTTTTTAAATGTAATTAGAGCCCAATCAATCGAACGAATATAAGAAGGGTTTTTTTGTGGGAACTCACCGTTAGTCTGTTTTCTATAGTTAATTTAACCCAACATTACTCGTTCTTAAGTGGCCAATTTTTTCTCACTTTTACACCTGATGAACACGTAAGCATTTCAAGAACCATTGATTACCAAAATTACTAGATTTATGAGATCGGAAAATTTGATGCACATGATTCAGGAATCGTCCGTATAATAAGGTAAATGTCCAGTGAGACAAGTATAAAAATATCCTAATTAGTATTCATACAGGAGAGAACAAAAAAGGAATATGATCGATGTGCTCTTAATAAAAGCAATGCTTTTAAAATAGCGTAAAAAGAAAAGGTACAATAATAATCACCACATAGTATAAAACAAAGTCTCCTCTGTCCCTATATCTGTCTGTCCCTATGTATTCTTAAATCTTTAAAACTACGCAACGGATTTTGATGCGGTTTTAATAGATAAAGTGATTGAAGAGGAAGGTTTATATGTATAACAACATCCATGAAATAGTGGATAAATCAATAATAAATTACAGTTTCCGAAGCGAAGCGAGGGGTCGGGTTAGTTAGCAATATGATAAAGTATAAAAAACTCTAAAATTTAATCATCTTAATACGCCTGAAAACGCTTTAGTGAAATGATATACAAACGCGATATAGTCCGACAATAGAAAATTTCTTATTGTGTGAAATCCCTTACCGAAGCACAAACACGGAGTTATTGTCTGCAGGAACAATCTGCTTGCTGATAAAAAGTATTGGTGTACCACGGTGAGTTCTGAAAGGTTTTAAGTGAACTTGGAAACTGAAAATAGTGATAATTGTTAATATTAAATGAATGAATTAAAACAAGTCATAGCGTCACTTGTTAACTCTGTCATGGCAGAGGTATAGCAAGGCTGCTGTCTACCGTGATATTGAAAAGTCAATAGAGGAAGGCCTTGAGAAAATACATTAAAACAAAGAAATCTGGATCAAATTTGGAAGAATTTGTTCATTTATTTCAAAGAGAAACAATGATAACTTAAGTGCTTAAGATATCGGGCTCCAAATGTCGTAGCTCGCTGCTTCCAATTTATACCAATTATGTGATCGGTTCACGTAATTACCTGAGTAATTTAATTATCGCAAAGATTTCCTCAACATTGTTAGGTATTCTTCAAAAAAGAAAAAAACCAAATTATTAAAATAAATATATACATATTTCTCTACGTACATTAGAAACATTATCGGACCGATAGAAACAAACGAGATAAATCCGTCACATTGAAACTTGAAAGGGATTATAACATCATTCTGAAGATATGAAATTTCCCGTGAAATCTGAAAAAGAAGAGCACGCTCCGCCGGACCGAGGGTCGGATATAAAACTAAATACGGCTCAAAAGCCCCAAATAAAGTATTGAACACTCACAATTCTATCTTGTATACAATTCATAGTTATTCACATAAATGCGTTGTTTAGATCCTTTAAATTTTATCTTGAAGCTTTTTTTTTATTGCTTAGATGGGTGGACGAGCTCACAGCCCACCTGGTTACCGGAGCCCATAGGCATCAACAACGTAAAGTGCCATCCGCCTTGAGATATAAGTTCTAAGATCTCAGTATAGTTACAACGGCTGCCCCACCCTTCAAACCGAAACGCATTACTGCTTCACGGCAGAAATAGGCAGGGCGGTGGTACCTAGCCACGCGGACTCACAAGAGGTCCTACCACCAGTAAAGAAAAATCTTTGATATTTGAACGCTGCCCCGTTCGAAAATAACAAATGAAGCCTAATTATATATCAAAATCTGCTTCAAAGTCGATTCTCTGTTAAAGGCATTAACGGGAACCGACTGCGCCAAGTTTAAGTAAATACAGCGATATCGTTCGCCCCCAACTTCTTAGATTACGGACGGCCCGCCGAAATTCTTAGGACAGGGGTGTCTGATTTACTATTTTATAAGTCTGTAATGTTTTTTTTATTGCTTACATGGGTGGACGATCCCACAACCCACCTGGTGTTAAGTGATTACTGGAGCCCAAAGACATCTACAAAGTAAATGCGCCACCCAAGTTCTAAGGTCTCAGTATAGTTACAACGGCTACCCCACCCTTCGAACCGAAACGCATTACTGCTTCACGGCAGAAATAGGCAGGGCGGTGGTACCTACCCGCGCGGACTCACAAGAGGTCCTACCACCAGTAATTACGCAAATTATAATTTTGCGGGTTTCATTTTTAATACACGACGTTATTCCTTCACCGTGGAAGTCAATCGTGAACATTTGTCGAGTACGTATTTCATTAGAAAAATTAGTACCCGCCTGCGGGATTCGAACACCGGTGCATCGCTTCAACACGAATGCACCGGACGTCTTATCCGTTAGGCCACGACGACTACAACGTGTCGAGTTTATAGCATTATGTATAATTCTAAGGGCCACGAAAGTAAATTCGAATCACAATCCACTGCACCGTTTGATTTATATCTAATTAAATTGTGCCAATGTGACAATAAATTTCATGTTATAAATACAGAGTGTACATTTTAATATAATCTAAAAAAAAAACTGGACCATTCATGTTCAGCCAATAACTACATTTTTTTGATTACATTGTCTTTGTTTTCTTCCTCTCGCTCCTTTTCAACAAACACGCTACTTCTTGGTAATTCCTCTGTATGAAAACATATCATTGTTGTACATGTTTAGTATAAATATAATGCTCATGAAATACAGCAGTTTGTATTCCGTAATTTTAAAAAAATTGACAATAGTACACTATCCATATTTTAGGGAAGAATATAGACATTGTTCCTTTTAAACAGTGCAGATACTGAAATTCAGAAGTGCTTATAAATAAATTTACATTTGAAACTACCTTAGTCTTAATTAAGAACTTAAACTCAATAATCATTCTAATTTATTAAGAAAGGGAACTTAAAAATACTTTATCACGTTCAGAATTATCTCGCTAGCGTTTGAGATTTTCATTCAAGTCATTTTATGTCAACTGGTTGTCATTGCCTAAGACATTAACAACATCGCTCGCTCGATTTGTCTACTCACTTCCTAAATTGAGCAGAACTAATGTTTTATTTAAAAAAAGTGGTTTTTATTATTATTACTTGGCAGCTCTTCACCTAAAATGTCCCTATAGTATGTTGATGATGAGTCGTGACTCTGTTATTGGTTGCCATATTAAACTATGGGCCAATGATGATGAAGAACAAAATTCCATATTTATAAGCGTATCTTTTTAGATTCACTTACCTTCTTGAAAGTAGTCCTGTTCGATGTATTTTGGGGGCTATTTTTATAATTCTTCATTAAGTACTCTTATCTCGAAACGCCTAGTTAACGTTGTGGTATCTTCTAGAAGCTTCTTTCTTAGATTTCTTTATTAAAGCCAAAGTATCCATGAAGTTCTGTTACATTTTTTTGAATAATAACTCTGTATAGTTTTTTATTTGTTTTAATATGCCAGTACGTATCATAAATTAGACAAAAACTTAAAATACTAACGAAATTGCGACCAAAATAATCTACTTATGAAGTTTAATGTTATTCTGGTTGAATTTTATACTTAACTATTGTTATAATGTAATTACTACTACTTAATTTCCGTAAAAGATGACCAAAAAGAGGTTGTCATTAGCACTGTCTGTTATTAACAAAAAAGACCCTTCTGCTTCGACAGCCCTACAACTATCCGAATTTATTTACAATTTTCCTTATGAAATACTTTGAAAATCTCTCGCGAAATTTATAGCGGGACTTCGAGAAGTAATTTCGAGTTTCATTGGGTCTCTTGAATACTAGTACAGAATGTTTAAATGGATTCTAAAGCTTATCAATGTACAGTCATTATTATTTACTTATCGACAGATTATGAGGATAAGCAAACAAATGCTGTAGCTTTTTTGCCAAACAATGCAGTAGAGTGAATAGCAAAATATTTGAATAATTTTGAACAGTTCTGAACGAAGCTACTGTTTTAAGAGGTACTGAAGGCACAAGATCAATTTCTGAGTGAAATAAATCTGTGTAAAGTCAAAGGTCGTATAGAGTATCCGCTTGAAGTCTTTATTCACTTTCGTGTTAAAGACCTCCCTCACAAAATGAATCCAATCGATTAACCAATGTTCTGGTTTTTATAGTAAAGAATGAAATAAAACCAAAAAATGAATACCACAATCTCTCTTATTGCGAAGGCTCTGAAAACAAAAACTTAACATTCTTATTGTGTATTGGTCTAAATGACTCCAAACTATATCCCAATACTATTGGTTTTTTTTTACGATCGGTGTTTGGAAATCAAAGCTAGGCATAAGAACTTCCTTTAAGGGTCGTAATATCCGATAACTATTCAGGCCTTTGAAAATAAATGAAGCCAAGATAATTTTAGCCATTGTTACAACGCAATTGCGATCATACTTCAAAATGATGACGTTGCCAGCTTAGGCTGCTTGATGTGTTTTCAATTAACTGTCCATGCCATTTTAAATTGAATGCATAACAAGGCAAACGGTGGCGTTCTTAAAAAATAATTAAAGAAAAGTATTCCCTAATAAAACGAACGATATATCCTTAACTATCCAAATTAGGACATCTGCGTTAAGGTGCCTGAAAAGTCGTAAGAGACAAGTATAACCTGACGAAGCGTGTTGCGGATAATAATATGTTTAAAAAAAGTGTTATTTCATTATTGCAAAAAATAAAGATACTTGAGACACTGTTGAGTATAACCTAGATATCAGATGTATATTTTAACAAATGCCATGACTCCGAACAGGAATTGAAATAGAAGTTACAGTTTTCTGACTAACGGGTGATCAAAACCGAAAATATAGTAGGCACCCAAACCTGTTTCTCATAATAAATACTACTTGGCCTCAAACTTATTAAACTGATTGCGCACAAAAATCCAAGGATTTAAAATATACTCTTAAATTTCTCTGTATTCAATTTACGTAAAAAAATATGGCGTACCTTATAATAAGATTACGCTTCATAAAACCACCATCGCCACAATTCCCTTATCATGCTCGCACCAACATCGGTATTCATACTGAACCGATATTATTTCTGTTAAAGCCCTTTATGGATATTACTTGCCGTTTTTCTGGAATGTCTTGCACACATACAACCTTTACGTGTCTGATTATGATTTTTTATATTCCTCCTTAAGAAAGGTATCTTGTAGTTTTAGGTAAAATGGAAAAAAGAACTTAGCCGATCTGTTCTTAGTCAACTTTCGATAGCACTGCGTGATCCAACCAAATGCTTAATAGAGTCATTAGACTGAAAGGTCAGTTACGACTACCAATTTTGAACTAGCGTGTAATAGTTTCGTGCTAGATATAGTCAGGGTGCTTGGTACTCACCCTAAATGATGATGGAATCAATAATAGAAAATATGAGGAGAGGATTCAAGAAGGTATTTAGAGAAATCGATGTGAGCCCGCGCGGTTAGGTATCATCATCCTAATTAATTCAATGTGTTCTGGCTTAGTTAAAAGGCCGTAAAACAATAGAACTGAGAATTCGAACTCACGTCTCAAAGAGGTAGGCATTCACGCTATGCAGCTATTGGGTTTCAAATATATTTAACAGCTGGTGGACCATGAGCTCTTTCATACATTTAGTGCAATGTAAGATTAAATAAGTAATATACTGGTATAGTAATATACTGGTGGTAGAACCTCTTGCGAGTCACACGGGTATGGCGTATGACGGCAGGGTTACCGTGAATGCGTTTCGGTTTGAAGGGTGGGGCAGCCGTTGTAACTATATTGAGACCTTAGAAATCATATCTCGAGGTGGGTGGCGGCATTTACCTTGTGTAGATTTTTATGGGCTCCGGTAACCACTTAAGACCAGGTGGGCTGTGAGCTCGTCCACCCATCGAAGGAACAAATAAAAAAAATTATTTTATAGTAGATATTAAACACCGGCGGAGGAGGGTAAATGACATTTACGTCACGTCTGAATATCAGGTCATCATGAATCCCATCAAAAATATATACATATTTACGATTATTATATCAAAATTAATATATAATACTGCATCGTTAATATCTATAGCGTAATGGAGCGGACGATTGACAGCGTGAGCTATTTTAAAAACCGGGTGTGTCACCCGGTTCTAAGAGCACGATTATCCGGTTATATTACGGATGAGCGCGAGTTTTACGCGTCATTTCCGTCACGCTCTTACAAAAGTTGCAAAAGCGTTCTTAGAGTTTCCATGAAACGAATCTTGTTTATCCGGGATCTATTTCAAAGAAACCCTAAACGGTTGTTTTATTGAGGACTTAATGGTAATTCTTATTTTTGTGAAACAGTGATAGTTTTAGTTTTACAATTATAAATCAAACACTTTACATTTTCCCGGGATAAACACTATTATATGTGTCAGTTTCTGAATTTTTCCAGAAAAAATCTCTATATATAAAAATTTATTGCTGTTCGTTAGTCTCGCTAAAACTCGAGAACGGCTGGACCGATTTGGCTAATTTTGGTCTTGAATTATTTGTGGAAGTCCAGAGAAGGTTTAAAATAATGTTATGCAAAATAATGTTATATTTAGGTTTAAAAGTAGATAAATGAATGAAAATGCTCGGAATTAACTAAAAATAACAATTTTGTTTTCCCTTTGATGTATCCCCCGTCGGACGGATTCCTTTTGTTTTGTTTTAAGTTTATTTTATACAAAAGTTTAAGTCCTTTATTTATCGATTGAGGCACTACGAAGTCTGCCGGATCAGCTACTAATCGATAAATTTATCATTATCATCATCATTAGCTCAAAGATGTCCACTGCTACGCACAGGCCTCCGCTAAGGTTCGTTATAATGACCGGCCCTGCGCTGTCCTTTGTATTAATCCAGGCGAAGAATGTATTATAAATTTATTATATTATTATCCATTTATTTGTGTAATATATTTGATTTGAAAGGATAGGCAAGCGTTGTAACTACGAGTATAGTGAGATCTTAGAGTTTATATCTCAAGGTGGGCGGCCGCATTTACGTTGCAGATGTCAGTGGGCTCCAGTAACCAGTTAACACCAGGTGGGCTGTGAGTTCGACCACCCACCTAAGCAATAAAAAAAATAAAAATAACATCCAAATCCGTTATGCCATTTTTGCGTGATTGACTAACAATCCTACAAACTATTACAATATAAGTAGGTAAACATTATTTTAAAGTAATTTATTTTAATTTTATCGCATTGATTCTTATTTTTGAATTGTATTTTGTATCTAAATAAACATGGTATATTTAGATACTTGAGGCATGAATTCTGAGTCTCAGTTTTACAGTGCAGTAGCTACCCCACCCCTCAAACTGTAACTGTAACTTTGTAATGCTGTACTGCCGCTACTTACGGTATAAATTGACGGAGTGGTGGTACCTACCCGTGCTAGTTCACAAGATGCTCCACCACTAGTAATTAAGCATATTATAATTTTTGCGAGTTTGCTTTTAAGCCATTGCATAGTTTTTATCGCGACCTTTGATTGCGGCGACCGAATCAAAAAATTCCGTAACGAAAATAAAACCTAACACCCCCACTCCGCCTACCATGTAGTTCGCGTTTAACACATTCACACGTTACGCTTCTGTAGTGTTTGTAAATAAGCGCGCGGCATGACGTCGCACTGCATGCGCATCATGAAAAGTCTGTCTGCCCATCTCTCTCTCTCGCGGTCTAGCTTATTGTGAAGGGGACAGTTAGATTTCGCTTTTGTTAATGTTTTTAAATATAGCGTGATCTTATATTATTATTGTTTTAATATTAAATTATTATTGTCTAATTGTAATTGCATAAGTTGATAAAAAATTCTATGCAATAGCTTTACCGCGGCAGTCCCCGTGTGCCACGCGTGTTTTTTTATTACACGATGTTATTAATTATCCTTCACTGTAAAAATCGTTCGTATTCGTTTTATCGCTCCCTTAATATTTATTATTCGTTTATAAAAAAAAACGAATTAAATTCCCAAAACCATAACTTCGACAACACTTAACTAGTTTCGCAACAAAACTAGCGACCGAAACGAAAGGAGACACAAAATGTTGAAAGCTCGCTAACAACCGAACGTTTTCAGTATTCCTTCATAACGACGATACGGCTTGCAAAGCTTTTGTTATCTCTGCCTCCTATATTTAAGCTCGAAAGCTCGCTAGTGAATATTCAGTTATATTTATATTCGGGTTGGCTTTAAAGTAATTTATGTGGAAATGTTATTTGAGTGAGGTTTTAAGTAAAAATCACACCCGAACTTATGGAACTAAATATATATTTTTTTAAGTTTTCGTCTTGAAAAACAATAGCAAATATACGTTACACACTACTAGTATATCTTGATCTTTGAGACACGAGAGGTATGATATACTTAATTCAGTTGTAAAATTTATGTTTCATTATAATGTATTAAAGTTTTTTTTTAATTGTCTTTGTAGACAGACGTGCATGCGACCCATCTGATGGTATGTGGTTACCGCTGCTCATGTACGTCAGCAATGCCAGGGGTACAGCCAAGTTGCTGCCTACCAAGTCATCTATCTATTCGATAAATGTCAAATTTCTTCAAATTATTGTAATTTTTTTGCTGAGGCTGGGCAAACGAAGCTCACTCACCATCCCGATAGCTTATCCTTAGTCATAGATATCACAAGATAAATACTCATCTCGAAATATAAGGTCAAAGCCTCACTGTTAATTCATAACGTCTATCGAACCTACAACACTAGGCTGGTCGTGAAAATCCCAGGTCTCTGCCATAAATATACGAAATAAGAAAAAGATATTAAACTATTTAAAACTAGAGCCATAGTTTTCAGCAATGAATTCCTGAAACACACATCTTAGACAATAAATACATAAACCCGAAAATGTAACTCGTCTTCTGCGAGTGCACTATCTCACAGAAAGAGGCGACGGGGTGCGTGAGAGACGCACAAGCCCGCCAGCGTCAAGCGAGGCCAGCGAGGCGGACATCGCCCAAGCCCTGGCCCTCTAAGTGTTTCGGGTCTCCCTCACATGTCGGTCTGGGGCCCGGCGAAGGGGGCCTAAGAAGACGACGTGCAAGCTGCTCTGCACGCGTTTTACGCAAGAGCATCCAGGTGATGGAAGGCCGGCTATCCTCGACCAAAGCTGGTTCTGACCCAGCGGGGTATTCCGTAGGATAGCCTATTCTAACCGGCGCCATTAGGCGGGCTTCGAGTAGCCTGCCGACCGAGAATGCTGGTGGTCGTAGCGCCGACGACTGCCGTTCCGGCGTCCCGAAGGGGAGGGTTATGGGAGAGATTTGCTCCGCATTAAACGCTTTACTTTCCCCCTTTTTCTTTTCATGTCTTCTATGTCATGCGAGGTATGGACGTTGGTTGTTGAGCGACAGGAGGTTTTAGTCAGTTCGACTCCGGCATGCCCCGCCTTCCATCCCCAGTCCGATTTTATTAAACATTATACCCTCAACGATTTAAAACTTAGTCTTCAGCAGGGAAGGCCCGAATCACACATATTAGACAGATGCGACTACATTCAGCATTAAAAACCAATCGCACAATCTAACTCATATTCAAAACATTTTGTTTATTTCAATTTAATTTCTCGTCTTCTAACGCGACTGTCATTTTTCAAACAACAAAACAGCGCGTCCACTCCCGAAACTCCATCAAGTCACGTCTCCTAAAACGCAACAATAAATCCCCTTGGATTATGCAAAAGAAAATATATATTCAGCTTCACCCCGGCTATTTTTCATTTGAACACTTTGAATCTGACCACGACTGCCAGTGACGATTTGTCTTATCCTCCTCATATTTCCCTAGGGACGACCAAAACTTTCCCTTTTTTCCTACAGAAGAATTTTTTTCCATACTAAACGTAAATTCAGTGTGCCGCTTTGGGCCTGTTATTACAAATGAAATAAGGGCACAGAAATGTTACAAGTCTATCTAGATTCCAAAGGAACGGTTTATAGGGTTTGGGTTTTTTAATGGGAAACGAAGCGCTGTGTGTGGATAAATTTGGATTCATGTTTTGATTTTAAAATTAAATTTATTTCTTGTTAAATATGACCAGTATTCGAACTCACCTGAGCTTTTTATCTACTGTTTTTCGACTAGCCCTTAAGTAATCGTATTTACGTTTTCTTATTGCCGGTAATGTGTTAAAAGAATTCTATAGTACAAAGAAGAAGCACAAAGATGTATTGTGTATTATATTTAACAGAAGACTGGGATAGTGTGTGATTCATAACACGAAAAGCTGGAGGCGTAGAAGTTTTAATGATAAGACTGTCCTGATATCACAAGTCATTGAGCATGCTATTAAGGATCTCAACTCGGCTATATATTGGTTTCTTTGATATTATTTTAATATTCAACTAGGATTTAGCAGTAAAATACTAAAAATAGTATCTTTCATTGCAGTTTTTTTTTTCAATGACTCAAAATCAAAAAAATTCGATCGTACCAATTCTGCTTTCAACAATGCCAAATAATTATGATTAACTTAAACATCAAATCCAACTGTTAGTATCCTTAAGCGTCCTTAAAATTATTGCCATAATGCTGAAAGAACTGCAGTAAATGCCCAGTTCCCAACCTCTCGATTAAGGGAATAATAAAGGGCCAAATTCATTAGTGCGTTAGGCCGCTATTGGACCTTATTATGAAATCAATATTAGCAAACAATCCTACACGTTGCGACAAAACTCCAGCTGGGCAATAGATTTTTGCGCAGCGCTTGTCAAACATTGCGTGATTAACTTAACTTTGATTAAGGAGACGTGACCAGATTAAGTAAGCAACAGAAAATATGGCCTTTATTAAATTTTGCAAAAGATTGCCAACTAAGGCTCTTTGGGTATTAATGTTTAGTTAAGAAACTTTGTGTTTTTTCCTTAATTTGTCCTGGGGTACAAAATAAATCAATGATTAATTATGTGTTCGTCCAATATAGTTTATTTTCGGTTTGGATTTATATAAGTTATTTATTAACACAATATGCCATAGTAAGGTAGCAGGTACATGATAAGCTAAAATAGACACAGCGCGTAATTTTGTGCCATATAATACTTCTATATTAGTTTATTATCTACAGAACTCGAAAAGGCACAATTATTTATTTCTACACATACTACATCTGTATGCACTGCTTAAAAGCATGTCTCTTGAGCTTTTAATGCTGGACGAATAATCTGAAGCTACCGCTGAAAATAAAATGTGATTGAATGATTTAACTTAAGCTGTTGCGAACGAAATTAGTTTTTATATAAAACAAAAGAATTATTTATACAAATACCTATGTTTCAAATAAATTAATAACCTAAACTCTTACATTAAACAGAAAAGAGTTTTTTTGACTACGACCCAACAAAGAGCACTTCTTGCTTACGTACGAATTCTTGACAATTTAAAAGTAAGATACGTCTTTTCGAAATAGGGTTGGCAAATATTTGCGAAAATTCGGTGCTCCTTTATAAAAATAATTAGGTTAATTTAGTTATTAAATTATCAAGATATTAATTTAATAATCCATGAAATGTTTTTACGAAAGTTTCAACGGTATTTAAGTTGTAAGGCGCATCAAATATATCAATGTAAGTCTGCAGTAGTAGATAACCCACGATTGACTTGGTACCAATAAAAATTAACAAATGAAAAACATATCCATAAACTCACATGATAAACCGATGGTAAAACTATTCGAGTTTCAATAGGTGCAATGTGCTGGTGAAAGATAGCATTAGACAGTGGAAGAAAGTCGTCTTGCTAGTGAAGATTTGAATTACTGAATCATGTGAGGCGGGAACTGATAAATTTACAAAAATTAAATCTAAAATAGGGGCGTTATTTTAGAAAGATACTGTTTATGCCTGCTTGATCAGAGCAACTACAAAAAATAAATAGAAGGCCAAATATTTTTTTATTTATTTCCAAAATCTCTTCCTTAATAAAAAAGCCTGAAATTTCAAAGATGGCATAGCCCTAACCTAGCTCTTGTCGTGGCCCTTAGCCCAGATGGCCCGTCGCTCGCGTCAATCCCAGCCGACTCCACATCAGGGCGGGCCTAATTGGAAGTTTCTTGAATAAATTATTTTTCTGGAACAATATTAGTACACGTGAATCATCCTTTGGGACCTACGACGTGAGAATGCCGTTACTTTATTTGTGGTATTTCACGTGAATAATTGAATTAGAAATTTAAAATTGGAATGGTTTTGTAAGCTATTTATTTTCTTATTTATTTTTTTACAAACCAAACGGGTGGATAATTATTATTGATACAATTAGTCTATTTTGGGAAATATCGAGGAGCTAAATTTGTAAGTCCACACTAGGGTCTATCTATGTAGGGACTGTTTCTTACAATTCAAAGTGAGAATTGGTGTTATTGCAATGCAATTATAATTCGATCTTTTGTCGCAAAGCGGTTTGTACTCGAGACTCCAGACACCATATGATTAGCATACATATTATGTACATCTAATTTTATTTCTACCTATCCTGATAGCCTTGAGAGGCTATTTCAGCTTCTCCTTGACGTGTAGGTTAGCTCACGGGGCTCAAACCGTGAGTGTTGCTAACACTGACCCTAGCGAGAGCAGTGCTTCGCAGAATCTACCACCGGATCGGAAACGCGACCCACTGAGAGATCCGGCGAGTAACTCAGTGGGCTGTGTCTATGGGTTAATTCACTCGTCGAGCCCTTCGTGGCAAGCGACGCGTTCGACGAGGACGGTGACCGGATATCTATGTAAAGATGCTGGACTCTACTGAAATCCGAATCGGACTCCGTTAGGTATGCATCAGCGGTTTGGTTTTGCCCCGTCATTGTTGGCATCCACGAGTGATAATAAACCTGCCTACAAGGGCAATAATTAAAAAACGAAGTATTAACTAAAGATGCGTTCATTTAAAAAGCGAATTTCCTATTAATTATATATTGAGCCAATCTATATATTAATACGTGAAGCAAAAACTTTGTATCCCTTTTTACGAAAATTGCGCGGACGGAAGAATGTGAAAATTTCCACACTTCTAGAGAATATAGAGAAGAAGTGCACAGTGCTAATATATTTTTTTAAATAATGCGTAAAAGATACATTAAATCAATATAGAGAACATTACACACACTACATACCATGTATTTGACGCACACTCGCATGCATACTATTTATTGTCAAACTTTTACTGGTGGTAGGATCCTCTTGTGAGTCCGCACGGGTAGATACCACCACCCCTCTTATTTCTGCCGTGAAGCAGTAATGCGTTTCGGTTTGAAGGGTGGGGCAGCCGTTGTGACTATACTGAGACCTTAGAACTTATATCTCAAGGTGTGTGGCGCATTTACATTGTAAATTTCTATGGGCTTCGGTAACCACTTAACACCAGGTGGGCTGTGAGCTCGTCCACACGTCTAAGCAAAAAAAAATAAAAAAACTTACAATTCCAATTAATTATATTCAAATTTCGACTACTGCGGGACCTCTAGTATATATAAATTTAGTAAGACCTTATTAAAACAGCCAAAGTAAACAAATAAGAAACTATAGCGATAATAAACTACGAATAAGGTGTATTAACTTCTTAAGCCTAAAACTTCCTGACGATCACAGGCAATATAATGAAAAAGTAATTAGGAAACTAGCCCAAACATATTATTATACAATATGATGTGAGTAATAAAAGTATATGGTAAGTTTAATTAAGATTTATTTATTTATTGCTTAGATGTGTGGACGAGCTCACAGCCCACTCGGTTTTGAGTGGTTACTGGAGCACCTATACATCTACAACGTAAATGCACCACCCACCTTGAGGTATAAGTTCTAAGGTCTCAGTACAGTTACAACGGCTGCCCCGCCCTTCAAACCGAAACGGATTACTGCTTCACGGCAGAAATAGGCAGGGTGGTGGTACTTACCCGTGCTAACTCACAAGAGGTCCTACCACCATTAATTACCCAAATTATAATTTTGCGGGTTACATTTTTATTACACGGTGTTTATCCTTCACCGTGGAAGTCAATCGTGAACATTTGTTGAGTATGTATTTCATTAGAAAAATTAGTACCCGCCAGCGAGATTCGAACACCAGTGCATCGCTCGATACGAATGCACCGGACGTGTTATCCTTTAGGCCACGACGACTAAAACTAGTGAATTAAAACAAAGACAAGGCTGATAATAAATGTATGTGTACCGATTTGTCAAATGAAAATAAGTCTAATGTGTACGCATATAGGTATCATACTCCAATTTTTTAATTATATTCAAACAAAAAAAAAAAAGATGTGTGGTGTCGTGGGACACCGGATAGGAACGAAGTTCCTTATTATAAAAATATTAATTTTCAGTTCTATTCGAGGTATACAGAAAATAGTTATTCGGATATACATTTTTTATTATGATTTTTTTATTAATAAAAAAAATCTACTTTACAAAGCTATCAACTTTATTTTATTCACAATGATTTATAAAAAAATCCCTTCGCATCGTCCCATAAGGAACTTCGTTAAAAAAAAAAGGAAAAAAACATATTATATAAATAAATAACCGCGGTGTATGTAATGTAGTAATAATTTCACGCGTTTATTAATAATGTATATTTTAGTGTAATTATTTATCAGTCGTTAGCTTTTTTATAAAATACTAGCTGACCCGGCAAACATTGTTTTGCCATATACCTAGTCAGGTCATAAATTCTGTCACATGTTTAATGTAAAATAATTGAAACAAGTTTATTCATTATGTAACCATTCATATACCAAAATGAACTTAACAAAACATAGATTCTTATGACACTAAAGTTTATTCAAAATGACCTCCGTGATTTTGAATACAGGCCTTCAATCTGCGCGGCCAGTTGTCTATCGCAGCACGAACGAGGTCCATGTTAATATCGGCGGCTGCTTTAATCAAGGATGTCTTGAGTGACTCCAAATTGGGATGAGGCTTTGAGCACGCCTTTTCCTCCAAGTGTTGCCATATCTTGTAATCTAACAGATTCAAATCTGGACTGGAGGAGGGCCAGTCTTCGTGCCGGATGAAGTCGATTTCACCCGCCGCCAGCCAGTCTTGTGTGCTCTTCGCTCTATGAGCTGGCGCCGAATCTTATTGGAATACCCAGTGCCTGTTATTGAACATGGTATGAGAAACAGGTTCCACAAGGTTCGTCAGGACTGTATTTTGATACACAACTGCATTCGTTTTTACACCTTTCTCACAAAAATGTACCTCTGTTAAGCCCCAATAAGAAACTCCCAACCATACCATGAGCGAGGATGCAAAATGACCTCGTTGGACACGCGGAATAAATTTTTTTTCATCCGAAAAAAGAATTTCCCGATATTTTTTTCCCGCGTACCGCTTCAACAAAGCGCGGCATCTCTTCAGTCTCAGGTCCATTAGACGAGCATTCAAACGATGTCTTGTTTTTCTTCGATATGCCCGAAGCCCTAAGTCTTCATTTAACACCCTTTTCACCGTGGTTCTGCTTAACCCCATCTGAAGGGCCAACAGTTTCTGCTTACGTTTGGGATTTCTTTGAATTCGCGCCTTCACAGCTTTTATCACTGCTGGAGTCCTAACAGACCGAGGGCAACCACTTCTTGACCTGTCATCTACACTAGAGTCTTCATTGTATCGTTTGATGGTACGATAAACGAATCTTTTGGTTATATTCAAATTTTTCAGTATGTTAAAAATTTGAATTGGCGCGTAACCGCAACGATGCAACGCAATAACTGCAACACGGTCTTCTTTCAGCGTCCACTCCATATTTAAAAATTATTAAAAATTCTAAAAGTATACATTTTTATTTTCATGAACAATTCGAAATTCGAATTCAATAAACTTTTTTGTGGCCAGCATTCTAAAAGAAAAGTTTTTACTGTGTGACAATACTTATGACCTGACTAGGTATAAGATTTCTAGGGAATTTCTAGTGTAGAAAAAAAACTAACTTATTGTAAGTGTGTAAGAATGTGGTAAATGAGTGAAAGAGGTATGTAGTGCTGTGAACGATGAGGGAATATATAATAAAAATAACAAAACCTCATTCAACCACATAATACCTCATTATAACAAAAAAAAAGGTCCAAATAAAAAAAAATGTTAGGGGTGGACAACTCTAATCACTTAGGGGTATGAAAAATAGATAGTAGCCGATTCTCAGGCTTACTGAATATGCATAAAAAAATTCATGAGAATCGGTCAAGCGGTTTCGGAGGAGTATGGGAACGAACATTGTGACACGAGAATTTTATATATATTAAGATGATTGCGGTGTGATCGGGCGATTTAAGTCAAGGTCAAAAAAGTATGTCAATGAAAAAGACAAGCGCTCAAAACTATTTGTAGATTACAGCGCGCTTACATTAATCTAATCTAAATCACCTTTGAGATCAAAACGAATATGTCACGTTTGAAATAAACGTATGCGATGCAGTAACGAGCGCAAACATAATATGAATATAAGCGCGTGTTTCGTTTTCTGTTTGCACGATGTTTCGGTTTTGTTCGTATTTGACAAACATTGTTAAATTATTCAGACATGATGCGATGTGCATAATATGTAATATTAAATTCTTCGGTTTTCGGCAAGCTCGGTATCGTCTTTGACTGCTATGATTAATATAATAAATATTAATATGTCATTATCAACATGCTATTCAAAATTATTGAGAATAGCGACCCGCCCTCGCTTCGATTCGGAAACTGTAATTTATTATTGATTTCTCCACTTTTTAATGGATGTTATTATACATATAGACCTTCCTCTTCAATCACTCTATCTATTAAAAAAAAGCGCATCAAAATCCGTTGCGTGGTTTTAAAGATTTAAGCATACATAGGAATATAGGGACAGAGAAAGCGACTTTGTTTTATACTATGTAGTGATTTAAAAAATAGCCTTGCAGTAACTATATTATTTACTTCAAAATTAGCATGTGCTCAATTGTGTCATTGGCACTTCTATCTACCTTCCACCTTGTATTTAAAGCTTGACGGTGATATTCCCGTGGCAATGTTTATAGGTTCTATGCAATCTGTAGGTCGTGAGTTTGTCTGCGAATCAATATAAAGAAAAACTACAGGTCTTATTAATTGCAATATTCTTTCAATATAACACAAAAGTGGTAGCACAAAAACTAAATGTGTATCTGATAGCGTCGCTTCGTGAACTCTGTCTTTTCGCTCTGTTCCACGTTATTCATATATAAATATCGCGCGATAATATTAAATTAAGCTGTACAAAACTGTTGCGGTTTCATGTTACGAGCTATGAGCGATACTCGACACATTGTCTTTAGCTGTGGTCTTGAAGCTTACGAGCTTTTTTTTGCCAATCACAATAGTTAATGAATTTAGCTGCATACATAGCAGTAATAAAATCTTGACACATTGAAGTTCTCTTACAACGGAAGAACGGAACGGTATGGATGAATGACGGATATGAAGCATGACTGAGTGAGAGAGATAGGAGATGTCGTGTAAGGAAGTAAGAAAGACGGCGAATGAATGCGGAACACCTGGTTTTATTTTTTAAGCCAGAAGAGGGTAGTTGCCGGACGCAACAGCAGACAGACTCGGTGTAACTCAGAACACGAAAGACGTTTATATTTTAGTTAAATAGATTTAAGACGATTAAGACGAAATAAACAATCAAGTTTGTGTCAATTCATCCACCGTTTTACTGGCCCAGCCTGAATAGAAAACCTCACATGTATATATGAGCAAACAAATCTTGATCGACCCAGCTTTACGTTAGTACCAGAGCACGAGGTTCTTATTTCTCAAAGTGGATAGCGGCAACCATATTGTGATGCTATATCACATACGTTGCAAATAACCTGAAGCCTTGATCTCATCTGGCAACAAAAATGCCGACATAATAAAATGAAACAGACAGATGTCTATCGTTTTGTTTTTGTATTTTTTGTGGCCAACAATTGGAACAATTTGGTCATTAGCTTGGGCATTTCGGCCGGAATTTGTTAACAAAACGTGTATTGACAAAGGAAACCACACAACCTTCATCTTAAGAACCATTCTCGCGTGAAACCAGTAGATTCCTTCCACTAAGACTTCGACGCACGGTTACTGCTCACAAGCAAGCAACATACTCTTTATAATACGCCCAAGCTTACGTCTTAAGCTAGCGGAAAGCTTGTTGGCATTTTGCCAGCCTCGCGAGTCTGCGGATGCCGAGATAGAGCACAAAAGAAATAAAGCCTCCGATCCACAATGCGACATGCTCGCGTTCGGTACCACTCATGGAACTACACTAAAGGTTTTTTTTCGTTATCTACTCTGGTCCATTTTTTCATCTCTGATTGTAATGCATATTGTTCCTAGAATTTTATTTATTTATACCTTTAAACGAGCAATTCTTGTATATTAATATATATATAATCTGAATCTCGGAAACGGCTCCAACGATTTTCATAAAATTTAGTATACAGGGGATTTCGGGGGCGATAAATTGATTTATCTACGATTTATTTTCAGAAAATGTTGTTTTATTCGTATTTTCAATAATCAACTCTTCCCGACATCTATTGGCGAATAATAATACTATTTTTCTTAATTGAGGCCAACTAACCGTTTTAAAGAAACAACAAGATGGCGTTATCAAAAAAAAAAAATCGAGCAAGGCTCGGTCATCATCTAGTATAAACTTATACGTTAATAGCAACTTGAATGAATCTTTGAACCTAGACTCAGGGGATTCGTCAGATGTGTGAAGGATATCCTATTTAACAATGGCTAGTTACCAATATTTGTAATTTCAATTGTGTTTTCAATAGCCAAAGCTATGTACATTCAAATGGATTTGCTGAGTGCACATACTATTTAGATTGCAATCCAGATTAGATCTAGGTACTTCTTGAACGATTTAGCTGATATGTACTGTAATGATTGTAATTTGTTTTGTGCATCAATAAATTAAAAAAATATATAAAAAAATAAAAATGGTATGTTTCTATTATTCTTTATAAAAATCTTTTGGGTTGCCTCTTATCTGAGCATTTGGCATTCAATCGTCTTAAATCTATTTTCATTTCGGTCTTTTAGGGTCCTTTAGATGGTTATTTATTTATTGATTAAAGTTGCAAATCGGCAGACGGCTCACTACCAATCTAAATAGTTAAGTATTTGCATTCTCCCCTTCGTGTCACTTTCCTCATAGCTGAGGTTGTGACTCCCCCGCTACATCATCAAATAGCTGCCACAGCCCATAGCTATCACAAGGTGAGAGGCGTATCTTGCTACAGCTGATAAATATATTGGCTGTATCAAACCAAAACTACTTCACGGCAAAAACAGGCAGAATAGCAGTGCCAATTAGTCATACCGCTTCGCAATACGTTCTATCATAATTGAATTCCAGTTGGCGTGTATATATGGAGTTAGTGTATATAGGCAGAGAGTAGTGCTGGCCATTCTCCGATCGATTATTTAGTTGCATTTTACGCATGTGATTTTTACCAATCCGCCTTATAGTTTTCTTTTGTTCACAGGATTAGAATCCAACCGATAGTAGAAAGTACTCGAAGGAGAACCGCGTGCGGGCCCACCAAATAGGTCGGGCCCGCCACTGCTGAAAGTACTACAAAGCAGTAAGTGTAATTTATTTTTATGTACTTACTAGCGGACCCGGCAGACATTGTCCTGCAAAAATTCATTCAACTCGATCCAGCCATTTAGTTGTAGTATAGATAGATAACCTAGATACCGACTGCAGCGCCATCTGCTGGGCTGATTAGTGAATCTAAGCCAAACGCATACAAAAAAAATCATTTAAATCGGTCCAGCCGTTTAGGAGGACTTCAGTGACAAACACACGCACAGAAGTAATATATAAGATTACTAACAAATACTTCAGCTACATAACATTATTATTTAGATATCGACGGCAAAAAGCAAACCTGCTATAACCCACAAAATGAAAAATGTTCACCAGAGGCAAAAGAAAATTATTTATTTAAAAAAAAAAAAAAATCTCCTAAACTATAAAACTTAGAAGTATCATTTTAAGAACCAAAATGTATTTTTTTGTTTTCTATCAAGCCGAATACTAAGATTTTACCAGAAGTAAGTTTTATTATGTGTTTGTGTTGGTTACAACAATAGCAACTTTTTGTCTGTTACGTAAATTTGCTGTAAATGAAGCATATAAATGTATGGGAGACTCAAAATCAAACATTTATGCGCAAAGAATATTTGATGTAATTACATAAACCAATAAATTATCTGTGTCAATTCTGAAGTAAATGATATTCTTGTGTATAACTAGATGCATTTCATTTGTCGTTACTGCTAGAAATACTGAAAGGATGGTAAAACATAACGCTGTAACTATGGAAATTTATTTATTTTGTGAGAACAAAATAAAATATTTATCTGGAAATTATCTGGAAAGAACAAAAACAAAAGTTTATGTATGTTTTGTGAACAATAAATGTTGAATAAATAAATTATTTTAGGGTAAATTAAAAACATTATAAAATATCATAAAATCAAAATGTAATCAGTTTAACAATTTTTAAATCAATTTGCACTATCTATTTCTTGTATGTCTTCTTCATCTGTGTCCATTAAGTAATCCTTTGCTTTAATGCTTACTTTTAAATTTTTGTATTCTGCAGCAAACCTTGAAGGAATTATATTTTTATTGACTAGACTCGTTAAATCCTTGTATTTTTTGGCAGATATTCCTAATGCTGTAGGGTATAACATATCCTTCAAACAATTTGTATTTTTTAATGGACTCAAAGGAATTGTTATGGTTTCTGCGTCAGGTAACATTGAATTTTTAATATACATCAAGTTGGGTTCTTGATTCTTGAAGGTAGCAATACTTAGTTTTGAAATTGATAGCTTTGACATCAGATCTAGACATTGATGTTTCGTTCGTGGGTCTGGGTAAGACAGAGACCGTCTCATCTTCGGCTATACTAATTATATCATCACCAAATTCAATATAACATTGTTTTACAATTTCATGGTGGTCTTTACTAGCCTCATTTTCTGATCTAGGCTCGTTGTGTATTTGTCTAGAGTCTAAGTCTAGAGAAAATTTCCCTTCACCATTATTATCCTCATGATTCTGTTCATTCAACGCTAATGTAATGTTATTTAAATTACTAAAATTATGTTTAATTTCCTCATTTTCTTCAGAATCGTACGGAGGAATAATTTTAAAGGCTTCTTTTATATGCGTCTTGGATGGTGTAGGGAATAATTTTACTGGTGTAATAATTTTCATCACTTCTTTAGTTTCTGCTAAAAAACAGTCGGGTTATCTGAATGTTGGAGTTAAATTTTCTACATCTAATCTACGTGATAACTGTCGGGGAGTCATTTCAATATTCTCATTGTCCTGTTTTTGTGTATCAGTATCATTGTTAGTGGGGACCACATCATTGTTCATAAATTGAAATTTTTCTTCAACATGAGACATTTCAGGAGTACAAATTTCTGACCTGAGTGTACTTGTGCATTCTTGTATGGTATTATTTTTATTAATCGTATTTGTTTGCGTGGATGTCTTTTTAGTCTTAATACTAGACACAAGAGTCAATTTACCATTTTCAATTTCATAGGTTTCATCTTTTAAAATGTTTATTTTTCCTCTTTTTTTGCCAACAGTAACATCCGGTTTTAGCGATTCTTTCCAATCAAGACGGCGTTTAGACATCTGAAATCAATTAATGTTTATAGTTATACGAACTTGCTTTGCAGTAGGTAGGAAACTAACTAACATAACATTTTTAAATTATATAATAACAAGAACAATACTTACCTTTTAAAGTCACTCCAATTCCGCGAAGACACACAGTAACAGCAAATACGTTATACCTTCCTGGGTGCCGCGAAGCGACTGAGCGACGCGGTAAGCCGCGACCAAGTGAGCGCGAGCGCGCGTATTTAATGGCGGTAAACGCACATAATCAACACAGTAATATTGTATTAAAAATGGCATAGATAACAGGAATCTAAAAACTTTTATGTGTTTATGTTGCCGTAATTAGCGATTGTCTACAATATCATAGTTGTTATTCTTGTAGTACACTACAAGGATCAATTGTTTATTATATACTAAATGTCGTAAACGTGGTACCTTGCTAAAAAATAATATGCAATTTTTCTGTAAACCGCACTAACCAGCATACAACGGTGCTGTAACTACAATGATTACTTTATTAGGAAAAGCAAAGTTGGTGTAAATAACAAATGCTAGAAAAATGCTGTTTTTCATGTTATTTACTTCAAGTAACCAGTTGTCTTTTTGAAAAAATAGGATTAATTCTATTGCTGTACAAAAATTTCTAATCGTCGTTGAGCCACGGGAATAGAACCATTCGACTGAGTTTTTTTTCTGATTCCAAATATGAAATAAAAAAAAATCGTGACTGATGTGGGTTACAGCAGGTTTGCTTTTTGCCGTCGATATGCGAATTCTCCGTTTTATTGCGATTCGATTAATGAATATTAACATTATAATGGAGAATGAAAAGTTGAAAGTAGTTTTAATAAAATATATATATTTTTAATTCTTATTGAGTGTCGACGATAAAAAAATTTGAATCAATTCCAATATTGGTCTATAAATATGCTTAGATAATCAAAGGATATAGACAAAGTTAATTAGTATGAATGGCATATTTAAACTCCATTTTCAAACCATATAAAACTTTATACTAGCAAATAATATTTTATGGGTAACATAACAATATAATAAGGCATAAATGCACCATAACGTATACTCCAAATTCACAGTTTCAGATTTCAATATTTTAAAACAAGATTCTACAATAAAATAGATTGTGTTAGTTGCAAAGGAGTTGTCTGTATATCTGTTACAACTATTATACTGAAGAATTTTGAGTTGGGCCTAGTGTCTCATAGTGGTATTTACTGTATTTAACCAGCATATCTACCATTATTAACTATTAAGAATTCCTCCTCCTTGCTTTGTGTTCCTTAGTGCTGATAACAAGGCGAATACCCCACCCCTTTATAAGCCAAAAGCTCGAAGTTTCAAAAGTACTGTCCCATCTTTCAAAATGAAAGAAAGATCACTTCGCGGCGCAAACTTAGCTGGATGGCTGTACCTTCCCCAGCTAATCGGTACCACCAGTTTTATGTTTCTATTAACGGGTTTGATTTAGTTACGCGTTATACTTACATTCCACGAATCTCATACGCGAACAAATTATAGATACGTGCTTTCACAAAGAACTTGTCATCTGACTGAAATTTCGATCTAAGTTACAATAGAAGACTTATCCATTAAATTATTACGCTTTCTCTGATCTTCTTCGATTTATACCACGTGCCCACCTACGTTGTTAAAGCAGTATAACCGGGTAGGTTAGGTACCACAACCTTACCTATTTCTGCCGTGAAGCAGTAATGCGTTTCGGTTTGAAGGGTGGGGCAGCCGCTGTAACTATACTGAGACCATAGAACTTATATCTCAAGGTGAGTGGCGCATTTACGTTGTAGATGTCCATGGACTCCAGTAGCCACTTAACACCAGGTGGGCTGTGAGCTCGTCCACCCGTCTAAACATACAAACAAAAAAATTAAAAAAACCTTCTAAGTCGTCAAACAATTTTTGGTCACTCCAAAAATAAAGAGTATTTTTTAAACTCTCACCCATCCTGCGGGGTAATTCATTACAAACAATAAATCGACGAAGCGTTCATCCTGTTGAAATAAAAAATCTCTCTTTGTTCTCCTTGCTATCGAATTTCTTGCGTTTCAAACAAACTCCCTTGCTTTGCATAATAATATTACAGCCGCCTCTGTATTGAACGCGGCGTGATAAATACGCTCAGCCCAAGACGCTGATAAGTTGGATGTCGAATGAGGAGAGATGAATTTACGTTCCCTCCCTATGTGTTTTAAATTCAAGTCGTAAGTTCTCATATTGATAATAGTCTCCTCAGGGCATATCCGGTCCTCCATAATTTATACAATTAAAACAGTTTTGACAAACCCAAACACGATTTTATACTCAAGTCACAAAAGTGCTATAAGATACTAACCGAGAACTAAGATAAGCTTTTATTTATTTATTTAGTTACACCCACAAAGTGATCGTCAATATAAAACACTAGCGACCCGCCCTCGGTTCGCTTCGAGGATTAAAATTTATTATTGATTTTATGGAATTTTCTTTTATACTAATCTGGATGTTTTTAGCAAGCGCTTTGTCAACGTTATGTCAAACGCCATAGAGTTACATTACAAAATTTAATATTGTGGTTAAGTTTTCTTGAATTTTCTAATTTTCCGCGCGATTTTTTTAATTTTTTTTTCATAAGAACCTTCTGCTAATGATAACAAACACAACCAAAAAATAGTTATCTAGTTTGTTGCCGGCGTTCTGAAGCTATGCGATTACATACATTACGCAGATTCATTATTATAATATATACAGATTGACAAATTAACAATAACTAGAGGTCCCGTAGTAGTCGAAATTCAATTATAATTAATTGGAATTGTAAGTTTGTACACTAATCAAATGGTATTTTATACTTCTTTAATCACAAATTTCGCCAAGACTACACTATAAAAAATATTAACAAAGACAAATAATATTTAATCTATTCTCAATTTGACAACAGACGTCAAGAACAAAAGCTTGACAATAAATAGTATGCATGCGTGTGTGCGTCAAATACATGTGTGTGTGTGTGTGTAATGTTTTCTTTATCGATTTAATTGATCTTTTATGTATTATTTTAAAAAAGTATTAGCGTTGTGCACTTCTTCTCTATATTCTCTATAAGTGTGGAAAATTTCATACTCCTCCGTCCGCGCAATTTTCGTAAAAAGGGATACAAAGTTTTTGCTTTACGTATTAATATATAGATTACATGACAGATGTTACCTCAATTATAAGTGCAATCGACAGTGCAATAGTCGATAACATCTTGAAATCAGAAAAATAAGAATAATTTAATAAAAATACAATATAAAATTTGTAAGATAAGATAAGAAGTAAGAAATAAGATACTAAACAACGATTTTTTTATATTAAAACCATATCGTATTCATAACTTTCAAAGCTTTAATCCGCGGGGATTATAAATTATACTTAGAAATGCTTTTGTAACATGAATTTTTCTTCGGATTTCTCTTTAAAAATTACACAGAAATACTGCTATATCTCGTTCCATTTTGGCCTTGAGTTAGATGGTTGAATGAGCTTACGGCCCAATCGTTATTAAGGGGCTACCGGAGCTCATAGACATGTCGTCACCCACTTTGAGACATGAGGTCCAAATCTCAGTTGTATATTATAGTTAAATGGCTGTCCTACGCTTTAAGGCGGATAGCGTTACTATTTCGCGGCAGAAATAGGCAGTGCCATGGTACCTACCCATGCGGACTCACAGTCAAGTCGTCGTGGCCTAAGGGATAAGACGTCCGATGCATTCGTGTTGAGCGATGCACCCGGTGTTCGAATCTCAGGCGGGTACCAATTTTTCTAATGAAATACTTACTCATCAAATGTTCACGATTCACTTCCACGGAATAACATCGTGTAATAAAAATCAAACCCGCAAAAATTATAATTTGCATAATTACTGGTGGCAGGACCTCTTGTGAGTCCGCGCGGGTGGGTACCACCACCCTGCCTATTTCTGCCGTGAAGCAGTAATGCGTTCCGATTTGAAGGGTGGGGCAGCTGTTGTAACTTACTTGATACCTTAGAACTTATATCTTTTAAAATTGTTTTATTACTTAGATGGACGGACGAGCTCACAGCCCACCTGGTGTTAAGTGGTTACTGAAGCCCATAGACATCTACAACGTAAATGCGCCACCCACCTCGAGATATAAGTTCTAAGATCTCAGTATAGTTACAACGGCTACCCCACCCTTCGAACCGAAACGCATTACTGCTTCACGGCGGAAATAGGCGGGGTGGTGGTACCTACCCGTGTGGACTCCCAAGAGGTCCTACCACCAGTGAGCCATATCTCAAAGTGGGTGGCGCATTTACGTTGTGGATGTCTATGGGCTCCAGTAACCACTTAACACCAGGTGGACTGTGAACTCGTCCACCCATCTAAGCAATAAAAAAAAGACACCATACCATCGGTAATAATGCAAATTAATGCTATGCCGGTTTGAATTTTTATTACAAAATTTTATCCCTTCACCGTGGAAGTCATTCGTTCAGTCATTTAGTTCGAAAAATTGGTACCAGCCTTGCGGGTTTGAGTATTGTTTTTCATTCCGATAGAGGCACCCGTCACGTGCGGACGTGCTCATCGTCCACTCGATCGCCCGGTCCTTGTTCGCCCGGCTTTTGTTAGCCCGGCCATTGTTCGCGCGGCCTGTGTTCGTGATACATCTGCCGACCAAGTGTGTTTCCTGGAAGCTTTTATTTGTTTTGTTTTAGTTATTTTTGTGTTCGTGGAACATTTGCCGACAAAGTGTTTTCCTGCAAGTATTTATTTGTTTTGCTTCTTTTTGTAATTTCTGTTTTGTTGTGCTTTTTCTTTGTCCTGTAGTAATCGCGCCGCATTGCCACCTGTGTTCAATAGAACCGCTCAGGTCCGAGAAGTTGGGGCCTCGCCGCAAGGCGAGTGTTTTCAAGACCCGGGGCCGCCCCACCTGGGTACTCAGCGATCATGGACGCTGTATTCGTGGAATTCCTCCGACTTCGTCACCCACAGCTCGCCTCAGAGTTTCTGGCTTTCAAGGCCAATCACACTGCGAGCTCTCTCGAAGACTCCGCCGTGCTCGCTGCTCCTGCGTCGCCTGTACCTGCGTGCAAAGCGTCTACATCGAGCACCGCAGCCTCCGTCGTGCCTGCCGTTCCCGCGTCGCCTATACTGGCGAGTAAAACTACTGCGTCGTCCGCCGTGGCCACCGTTCCAGCAGCGCGATCATCCGCGGCCTCCGTCGCGCCCTCCAAAACTCCTGCTTGTAGGTCACCTGCGCCCGCCTCCTCGTCCTCCGACTCTGACTCGGAGATGGAGGTCGACCTCGCCCCCGCCTCATCGACGGATGGATTCACCCTGGTACAAAAGGGTAAGAAGCGTGCCGCGGAGTCTCGAGCTCTCGCGGCCGCTAAAATTAGCAAAGCCGCGAACGCGTCGCGCCCCCGCCCTCAGACTCCCGTTGCGCCTCCAGCCCGTGCCACTCCGTCGCCGCGACCGGTGGCGCAATCTAAAACTCAGACCCCTCCCCCGGTTATCCTTCAAGAGAAGGCAGCTTGGGACCGAGTTTCCCTGGCCCTTAAGGCCAAAAATATTAATTTTGCCAGCGCCCGTAATCTCGCCAACGGGATTCAAATAAAAGTAACGACACCCGACGACCATAGGGCCCTCTCAAGTTACCTCCGAAAGGAGCGTATAAGTTTCCACACTTATACGCTCCAGGAGGAGCGCGAACTCCGCGTTGTCATACGTGGAATCCCGAAGGAGCTAGATGCCGATCTCGTCAAGGCAGATCTGATAGAACAAGGCCTACCAGTAAATTCCGTGCACCGCATGCACACCGGCCGCGGTAGGGAGCCATACAATATGGTTTTAGTCGCCCTCCAGCCTACCCCCGAGGGTAAGCAAATTTTTAACATTCGGACCGTCTGTAGGCTCTCCGGTATTGCCGTCGAAGTCCCCCATAAAAAAGGCACTCCTAGTCAGTGCCATAACTGCCAACTGTACGGGCACTCTTCCCGTAACTGTCACGCGCGCCCCCGATGTGTTAAGTGTTTGGGCGATCACGCCACGGCCCTCTGCGCTCGCGACCAAAAAACCGCGACGGAACCGCCTAGCTGTGTCCTGTGCCGAACACAAGGTCACCCCGCGAACTACCGTGGATGCCCCCGAGCTTCAAAAATAAATCGCCGCGTCGCCCGTCAAAACCGCCTCCGAGCTTCCGGCCCAGACATCAAAGCCACGGTACCCTCTGTGCCGAAGGCTAAGCCTGCTTTCGTGCCGGCGTCGGTGCCCAGCGTCTCGGCTTGGGCTAAACCGTTGCCGTACACGAACACGGCTACAACTCTCTCCCCCGCGACTCGTCCCACCCCCGCGATACGTCCCTCCCCCGCGACCTGCCCTCCGACCGCGTCCGAAAATCTCGCTCTAGCGATCGACTTTTTTCAGTCGATCAACTTTGAGCGTGTTAACGCTTTGGGTGACGCCATTCGCGCCGCCTCCACTGCACAACATTTCATCGCCGTTGTGCAAGAATACGCTGACGTATACGCGTCGTTAAATACGTACGTCCTCCCCTCACTCCGCCGGTAATCAATGGCGTACATTAGTAGAATAAAACCCTTATCCGTAACAATAGGATTTTTTAACGCTTACGGTCTCGCAAATCAACGTGATCAGGTTTGTGATTTTTTGCGTGACCATCAAATTGACATTTTCTTAGTGCAGGAGACCCTGCTTAAGCCCGCGCGCCGTGACCCTAAAATCGCGAACTATAACATGGTCAGGAACGACAGGCTCTCTGCCCGTGGTGGTGGTACCGTTATTTACTATAGAAGAGCCCTGCATTGCGACCTAAATTGTAAACACATCAGGTGGAACTCACACACCACAACCCCGAATGGCAGGCGGCTTGACGCGTTAGTCGATGATCTCGCCTTCGATATCGTCGCTCCGTTAACCCCGACTCACTACCCGCTAAATATCGCGCATCGCCCGGATATACTCGACATAGCGTTATTAAAAAACGTAACTCTGCGCTTACACTCGATCGAAGTAGTTTCAGAGTTAGATTCAGACCACCGTCCCGTCGTCATGAAGCTCGGTCGCGCTCCCGATTCCGTTCCCGTCACGAGGACTGTGGTGGATTGGCACACGCTGGGCATCAGCCTGGCTGAATCTGATCCACCATCGCTCCCGTTTAACCCGGACTCTACCCCGTCTCCTCAGGATACCGCTGAAGCCATAGACATCTTAACATCACACATCACCTCGACATTAGATAGGTCATCGAAACAAGTTGTAGCGGAGGACTTCCTTCACCGCTTCAAATTGTCCGACGATATTAGGGAACTCCTTAGAGCTAAGAACGCCTCGATACGCGCCTACGACAGGTATCCTACCGCGGAAAATCGTATTCGAATGCGTGCCCTACAACGCGACGTAAAGTCTCGCATCGCCGAAGTCCGAGATGCCAGATGGTCTGATTTCTTAGAAGGACTCGCGCCCTCCCAAAGGTCTTACTACCGCTTAGCTCGTACTCTCAAATCGGATACGGTAGTAACTATGCCCCCCCTCGTAGGCCCCTCAGGCCGACTCGCGGCCTTTGATGATGACGAAAAAGCAGAGCTGCTGGCCGATACATTGCAAACCCAGTGCACGTCCAGCACTCAATCCGTGGACCTTATTCATGTAGAATTAGTAGACAGTGAGGTAGAACGCAGAGCCTCCTTGCCACCCTCGGATGCGTTACCACCCGTCACCCCGATGGAAGTTAAAGACTTGATCAAAGACCTACGTCCTCGCAAGGCTCCCGGTTCCGACGGTATATCTAACCGCGCTATTAAACTTCTACCCGTCCAACTCATCGTGATGTTGGCATCTATTTTCAATGCCGCTATGGCGAACTGTATCTTTCCCGCGGTGTGGAAAGAAGCGGACGTTATCGGCATACATAAACCCGGTAAACCAAAAAATCATCCGACGAGCTACCGCCCGATTAGCCTCCTCATGTCTCTAGGCAAACTGTATGAGCGTCTGCTCTACAAGCGCCTCAGAGATTTCGTCTCATCCAAGGGCATTCTCATCGATGAACAATTCGGATTCCGTACAAATCACTCATGCGTTCAACAGGTGCACCGCCTCACGGAGCACATTCTTGTGGGGCTTAATCGACCAAAACCGTTATACACGGGAGCTCTCTTCTTCGACGTCGCAAAAGCGTTCGACAAAGTCTGGCACAATGGTTTGATTTTCAAACTATTCAACATGGGCGTGCCGGATAGTCTCGTGCTCATCATACGGGACTTCTTGTCGAACCGCTCTTTTCGATATCGAGTCGAGGGAACCCGCTCCTCCCCACGACCTCTCACAGCTGGAGTCCCGCAAGGCTCTGTCCTCTCACCCCTCCTATTTAGCTTATTCGTCAACGATATTCCCCGGTCGCCGCCGACCCATTTAGCTTTATTCGCCGACGACACGACTGTTTACTATTCTAGTAGAAATAAGTCCCTAATCGCGAAGAAGCTTCAGAGCGCAGCCCTAGCCCTAGGACAGTGGTTCCGAAAATGGCGCATAGACATCAACCCAGCGAAAAGTACTGCGGTGCTATTTCAGAGGGGAAGTTCCACACGGATTTCCTCCCGGATTAGGAGGAGGAATCTCACACCCCCGATTACTCTCTTTAGACAACCCATACCCTGGGCCAGGAAGGTCAAGTACCTGGGCGTTACCCTGGATGCATCGATGACATTCCGCCCGCATATAAAATCAGTCCGTGACCGTGCCGCGTTTATTCTCGGTAGACTCTACCCCATGATCTGTAAGCGGAGTAAAATGTCCCTTCGGAACAAGGTGACACTTTACAAAACTTGCATAAGGCCCGTCATGACTTACGCGAGTGTGGTGTTCGCTCACGCGGCCCGCACACACATAGACACCCTCCAATCCCTACAATCCCGCTTTTGCAGGTTAGCTGTCGGCGCTCCGTGGTTCGTGAGGAACGTTGACCTACACGACGACCTGGGCCTCGAATCAATTCGGAAATACATGAAGTCAGCGTCGGAACGATACTTCGATAAGGCTATGCGTCATGATAATCGCCTTATCGTTGCCGCCGCTGACTACTCTCCGAATCCTGATCATGCAGGAGCCAGTCACCGTCGACGCCCTAGACACGTCCTTACGGATCCATCAGATCCAATAACCTTTGCATTAGATGCCTTCAGCTCTAATACTAGGGGCAGGCTTAGGGACCCCGGTAACCGTACTCGTCGAACTCGACAAAGAGGTCGACGTGCAACCTAACCCATGCATCAGCCCGCTGAGTTTCTCGCCGGATCTTCTCAGCGGGTCGCGATTCCGATCCGGTAGTAGATTCATTCGCGAAACAATTGCTCTTGAGTTGTTAGGTCTCCTTCGGAGGCGCTCGGGCAGTTGTTAGCAAATCCCACCCCTCTTGGCTGAGCCTTTGCTCGCCCACCTGTCCTGGTGAAACTGGAAAGGCCTTCGGGCCACCAGTAAACTTTCAATCATAAAAAAAAAAAAAAAGTATTGTTTTCGAACTACGAATAAAGTCGATACCGCTTGAAGAATTTCAGTGCAATTTACGACTGTCCCCTAATCTTTTCTCTACCGGATGCAGTGAGAAGTGCTCCAACTTTAAACTGCTTTAAAAGAATGGCGAAGGACCATTACCTATCCGCCTAGTGTTGTTTGCTTGTTTATCCATATTGTTAATTTATTTATGTGCAAGTAAGTGTATTGGAATATAAATCATATAGTGATTTCATATTGTGTTTAACGGTATATCTATTTGTTGTATGTATGTATTTTCTTTAATAATCTGTTGTTAATAGTACACTGCAACATACCTGCTGTATCTTTATCTGTCCAGAATTTCGGGTAATTAAGCGGTTGTCTGAAAGAGATCGCTTTTAGCGATAAGACCGCCTATTGTACAAACGTATCTGCTTGTTGACTGTTTTCTGATGTTAATTATGTTTTGGTGTGCAATAAAGTATGTTCTCTCTCTCACTCTTTTCCGTACTCGCCCGCTTCGCTGGGCATTTAAAAGTAATATTATTATTTATTGTCATTATTATTAGGGAGTCCAACACTCATATAAATATTAGCCTATCCATTAAATACATGTATTTTCTACATGGATACCAAGTTTCAAGTCAATCGGATTAATGGTTCAGTAGTTATAACGGAACATCCGTAAAAACCACTGTAGATATATTAGTATAGATTCACTGCGTACCTCTCATATCCGCCATTTCATTCATTCCAACTTTACCTACTAAGCGGAGCATCCTCCGTGCATGTTTGATTCTCGTTACGATTTCTTTTCTAAGTAGGATTAAAGTAAAAAAAAAAAGAAAGAAAATTTGTCAGTTAAAAACCCAATTACGCCAGCCATTACATTTAATGAGACCGTTCTAGGGGCCGACGGAGTTTCACATGATCTCAATAACAGGGAAGGCTGGATGCAAATTTTTTTTTCCTCCGAGGCGATGAAATTAGAGTGTCCCGAGTTAGGACGAAAGAGATTTAAGGAAATGTGTATTTCACGTAAACGAGAGCCGTAATCTAGTTCGTTAATTAGGCTTCTCGGAATGAAACGTGAACTTATTCACTTGGTTAATCATTTTAAAGTGTTTTATGGACTTCTTTTTTTGGGTGTTTAAGAGAACTAAAGGTCCCGCAGTAGTCGAAATTCGACTATAATTAATTGGAATTGTAAGTTTGTACACTATTATGAATAAAAAATAATTACAAAGGCAAACAATATTTAATCTATTCTCAATTTGACAACAGACGCCAAGAACAAAAGTTTGACAATAAATAGCATGCATGCGTGTGTGCGTCAAATACATGGTATGTAGTGTGTGTAATATTTAATGTATCTATTATGCATTATTTAAAAAAAAATATTAGCACTGTGCACTTCTTCTCTATATTCTCTATAAGTGTGGAAATTTCATACTCCTCCGTCCGTGCAAATTTCGTAAAAAGGGATATGAAGTTTTTGCTTCACGTATTAATATATAGATTTTGTCACAATAATAATCTTAAAATTAATGGATAGTTAAATGGGTTTACGAAGCCTAATTTTTTCCGGCTTCTCCTCAGCACGGGGGAGGCTGACTAAGTGACCTACTGTTTAACAAAGGATGATGCTGTATATGGATATTTCATATGAGTAACGAAACAACAGCGGCGACAACCTGCCGTCATTAGGGTCGTCCTAGGTCACTGCACAGTCATATTGCTTTGGTGCTGGGGTAGACGACGATCTGGGATCTTAAGACGGAACTACTCGCTGTTGTTGTAAAGAGCCGACTAAAACATGGTGAGATACCAGTCCTAGTATGATATATGAACCCAATGAAAGTAGCTGGTGGTACTAATGATACCTTTTTTGCCACGTACCATGTGGCTCTTGAATGAGCTCCCCTCCACGGTGTTTTCCGAGCGCTATGACGTGTTTTTCTTCAAACGAGGCTTGTGGAGAGTATTAAGCGGTAGGCAGCGGCTTGGCTCTGCCCCTGCCATTGCTGACGTCCATGAGCGACGGTAACCACTTACCATCAGGTAGGCCATATGCTCGTCAGCCTATATGGACTATAAAAAATACGATGTTTCATTAGCAATTGGGGTCGTTATGACCCATACAGAATATGAAGCCGACGCCCGGTGCACTTATATCAAGCGAAGCAACTAAGTCTATCATCTATACTAATATTATAAAGAGGAAAGATTTGTTTGTTTGTTTGTTTCGAATAGGCTCCGAAACTACTGGACCGATTTGAAAACTTATTTTTCCATTAGAAGCCGACATTGTCCCTGATGAACATAGGCTACTTTTTTTTTTTTTTTTATTTATTTTTTTTTGGGTTAGTTAATGTGTGTTTTAATGTTTCCGAAGCGAAGCGAGGGCGGGTCGCTAGTCAATAATAAAACAGAAAAGGAAATACGTAAAATTAATCTTAATCTTTAGGTGTCAGTCAACATCATCGAATTTTAATCATCGGGCTGACCCTAAATATCTAATTAGCCGGTTTTAAGGTATGATTTCAAAGGAGATATAAAATCACTAAAGTATTCGTAAAAAAAGGTTTTTCACAAAATACGTATACTTCAGCTTCACTGATAATAGCTGTGAGCGTTTTCTTCTTTAAATGTTCGGAAATAAAACATACTACATAGTTACTTGAGAACTGACTTTACTGGTAAAATACATTAAGTCAGCCTGCGTATCAATATATGAAATATCACGCTTTTTTTTATTCTCATTTTATTATTCGCACCGTTTGAAATAATTTACAGTTTCTTACAGTCGGTAACCATAAAAAGTGTAAAATAATGTTTTAATTTTTGTCCACGGATCGAAAAACCGTAGAAAACCATCAACCCTTTATAGTTTTCATAAAGTAAAATTTTTGACTATATTCATGGGAGATGTAATCAAAATTGATGCAGCGCTCTATCTCGAATAGCAACTGGTTACAGTTATGTACTATGTTTTTATTTTAACCGCGTTTATTTATTGCATAGCACCTTTATAAGGCTTTGTGCGATATTGTTTTTGAGGTGCTTTAGGTAATACATGAGAATTAATGCTGTAGCCAAATATTGTCTATACAAAGCATTATCTTATATGTAGATAAATAAAAATTTATATCATGAAGTAATAAAAAATAATGTTATTTTGTTATACACACTTTGTTAACGCAATATGAACCTAAGTATTTTTGTTGCCATAGTAGGCAGAAGAGCATACGGCGCACCTGATGGTGAGTGATTATCGTCGCCGGGTTGGTTACGGAAGAGGTTTTCAGTCTCCTTCTTCTTCTCTGAAAGCACCCGATTCGGACACAGCCTGGTCTATTTATTCGGTAAACGGATTCGCCAGCTTTAAAAAAGGCGCATTTTTCACTTACGTCTTTGAATATTTTTTTTATTGCTTAGGTGGGTGGATGAGCTCCACCTGGTGTTAAGTGGTTACTGGAGCACATAGACATCTACGGCGTAAATGCGCCACCCACCTTAAGATATAAGTCCTAAGGTCTCAGTATGTTTACAACGGCTGCCCCACCCTTCAAACCGAAACGCATTACTGCTTCACGGCAGAAATAGACAGGGCGGTGGTACCTACCCGCGCGGACTCACAACAGGTCCTACCACCAGTAATTACGCAAATTATAATTTTGCGGGTTTCACTTTTATTACACGATGTTATTCCTTCACTTACAACTTATATTATACACTTACAACTTATATCTCAAGGTGGGTGGCGCATTTACGTTGTAGATGTCTATGGGCTCCAGTAACCACTTAACACCAGGTGGGCTGTGAGCTCGTCCACACATCTAAGCAATAAAAAAAAAACCGAAATTCATTACTTCTTCAAGGCAGAAATAGGCAGGGTAGTGGTACCTACCTACGTGGACTCACAAGAGGTCCTACCACCAGTAAGTTCGTATCATCCTAATATATATATTTCTTCTGTGCGTGTGTTTGTCACTGAACTCCTCCTAAGCGGCTGGACCGATTTTAAGGAAGTTTTCTGTGAGCCTTCTGGTGGATTCGAGAATGGTTTAGATTTACAAATTACCCCGGCAGATGGCGCTGCAGTTTCCTAGAAATAATTTATATGGCAAAACAACGTTTGCCGGGCCAGCTAGTTTGCACCTAAGTTTGTAGGGTGGATGACCTAAATTACGTAATAGTTAATAGACATGTCAATTGAAATGTAACAATGCTTTACAAAGAAAAAATTATAATTGAATCTTTAAGAATAATTTAACAACACGTTGGGCGCCAATATCTAATTTCGTTTTAAGTCGGGCGCCATTTCTTATTCAAACTATAATAAATATGAATTGAACAATAGTAAAAGGCGGGAAACACGACTTTGATATGACATACAAATATAGAGCTTACTTTGAGCTTACAGTGAACGCCTACCACCAGCTGGGCGAGTAATTGGATTTTAGAAAGTAATATATAAATAAAAGGTACACACACGGGTCTTAGCTGACAAAAACAATTACTACAATGCCTACGCCACATTTGTATTAAGAATAATACGAAATTGCCCTTTCCTTTATGCAAAGCAAAACCGTTCTCAAAAGTTCCATAAGCTCTTAGCTAGAGGCAGCCAAAGCGTTTGAAACATATCGAAGATGTATTAAAGTCATGATATTTTTATTAGGCGTAAAGTTTTTTCTCGAAGCGGTTGCTTTTAAGAAAAACAGTCCTAAGGCATTTAGTGCTTTTAATGGTGGATTATACTTGGAGTATTTTATGTTCTTCGTGGCTCTTTTGGAAGATGATACTTTTAACTTTTGCTTATTATGTTATTAATCTATACTAATATTATAAAGCTGAAGAGTTTGTTTGTTTGAACGCGCTAATCTCAGGAAGTACAGGTCCGATTTGAAAAATTATTTCAGTGTTAGATAGCCCATTGCTGGATTAGCCCGTAGCCAGTCCACGGGGGAACGCAGGGACATATTTCTTACTGGTGGTAGGACCTCTTGTGAGTCCGCACGGGTACCACCACCCTGCCCATTTCTGCCGTGAAGCAGTAATGCGTTTCAGTTTGAAGGGTGGGGTAGCCGTTGTAACTATACTGAGATCTTAGACCTTATATCTCAAGGTGGGTGGCGCATTACGTTGTAGATGTCTATGGGATCCAGTAACCACTTAACACCAAGTGGGCTGTGAGCTCGTCCACCCATCTAACCAATAAAAAAATAAAAAAACCAATGACAAAAATTTAATAAATGTGTCTTTGATCTTTGCCACATACGTTTTTTGTTAAATTAATATTTCGAATACCTACGCGCTACGTAGAGATTTAGACTTTATTGGATGTTTTATATAGTACAACTCGTCTCATCTTTGACCTATCTGTGCTCTCTCATCCAATTTTATTAACAGGGTATAATATCGTCTAGTCGAAAATGTGAGTGGACTTGAGTAGCACCAGAATATAGAACTCAGTAGAAATGTCATTTCTAAACAGATGTTTATTTTAGTGTTTCGTCATTATTTTTACAATTTTTGTTATTCAATTCCCTTGAGAGAGAGAAAAAGAGAGAGAGAGAATACACTTTATTGCACACTAAAACACAATTTACATTCAAAAAACAATCAAAAAAAGCAGATACATTTGTACAATAGGCGGTCTTATCGCTAAAAGCGATCTCTTCCAGACAACCGTTTAATTTTTAGAAATTCTGGAAAATATAAAAAAATATAGCAGGTATGTTTCGGTGTACTATAGATAATACATTATAGAAAATATATACATACAATAAACAAAATATATACCGTTTACATATAATATAAAATATATACCAATATTTATATACCAATATACATACTTACATACAATACATACTAATATACTTATATACACATAATACATCAACAGTATGGAAATGATAAATGATGATGCAAACAAACAATGTTATATTGCACCAAATATGTTTGGGTCAAAGATATCAAACTCTTCTATTAAACATTGCGTTTAATGCTTTAAAAAATATTCAAATTACACAAACAAGTTTTGTCAATTAACATTTTTATTTTTAAATACATTAACTTAATAATTTATGTTTGTAAAAAATTTGGTCATTTCTATCGTATCTATTGACTCTGTATTTCTTAGGAGTATTTGAAGTTACAGACTAGACAAGCTAAGCATCTAAGCGTATAGGTGTACTTGGTGCTTTTGCTGAATATTATTTCAAAGTTGAGCTTTGTGTGTTGTGATGTTTCGCGTGAGCATTGAGTCTTAATAGTTTTCTTGTAATGCTTTGTTCATTATGGTACATATTATTTGTTTTTATGTCAGACATGTATTTGATATGACTAGAGGTCCCGCAGTAGTCGAAATTCGACTATAATTAATTGGAATTGTAAGTTTGTACACTATTATGATTGTATTTTATACTTCTATAATCACAAATTTCGCCTACACAGGCTACTACACTATAAAAAAATATTAATAAAGACAAACAATATTTAATCTATTCTGAATTTGACCACAGACGTCAAGAATAAAAGTTTGACAATAAATAGTATGCATGCGTGTGTGCGTCAAATACATGGTATGTAGTGTGTGTTAAGTTTTCTTTATTGATTTAATGTATCTTTTATGCATTATTTTAAAAAAATATTAGCATTGTGCACTTCTTCTCTATATCTAATATATAAAATTCTCGTGTCACAATGTTCGTTCCCATACTCCTCCGAAACCGCTTGACCGATTCTCATGAAATTTTTTATGCATATTCAGTAAGCCTGAGAATCGGCTACTATCTATTTTTCATACCCCTAAGTGATTAGGGTTGTCCACCCCTAACATTTTTTTTTTTATTTGGACATTTTTTTTGTTATAATGAGGTATTATGTGGTTGAATGAGGTTTTGTTATTTTTATTATATATTCCCTCATCGTTCACAGCACTACATACCTCTTTCACTCATTTACCACATCCTTACACACTTACAATAAGTTTTTTTTTTTTCTACACTAGAAATTCCCTAGAAATCTTATTTAAGGCAAAACAACGTTTGCCGGGTCAGCTAGTTCTCTATAAGTGTGCAAAATTTCATACTCCTCCGTCCGCGCAATTTTCGTAAAAAGGGATACAAAGTTTTTGCTTCACGTATTAATTATATAGATAACAAAATTTGAATGTTGCTAATGTCAAATTATTTTTCTTTTACATTTTATAAATAGCACGTGTTCATTTAAAACGAATAACAAATGCTTAGTCAGTCACATTAGTTTATCTATCGCAGCTGAAGAATTCATTAAATAACAACAACTACCATTAGGCCGATACTAAAATCCTTACAACGATATGTTATTATTTGGTCCGATAAACAGTTTTTGTTATTATAAACCATTGTGTATTTGCCAAATATTTGTGATATAAACTTCTGTTATGGTAAACAAGGGGCCATCAAATCAAACGGTGGCTAGAGTGAAAGCAAACACGCTAATGTTTGCCCAAACACTTTTGCCATTCCGCGAGTCACGGCGTCACCGAATTTCATGAAATTCTATGCGGAAATGCATTACGTATAATATACAAATGTATTGTACTTTTCTTTTGGATTAACTGCTTATAACGTTAATATGAGTTGTTGTGAGAGAAATGTTTTTTTCTGTGTCTGTCTGATGTTGAAATGCAATTAAGTATTACGTATCACTGCTGTAGTTGAGTCGCCTACATATATACTGGGAAACGATCTATCATATTTCCAATTTAAAGGATGCATCGGTCATGATACAATGCAAAGGAAACCACAATAGTTATATCCTAAGATGAGTGATTGTCTACACAGAGGAAGTAATACAAAAACCTTCCTACAAATTGGAATGATTAATAATTTTACATAAATGTCGCGGTGTCAATAAATATGACGGTGATCGGATGCGTACCTCTTAGCGCATTTATCACTAAAAATTATGCAAATAATCATATTATGTATAGATTTTTATAAACGTTTTTGTTCCTTCATCATGCATGTCAGTCGTGATAAATTTTTAGCGGATGATACAATAAGACTTTGCAATCTTGACTTGGCCCTTCATCTTCTACCTTCTTCGTCTGTGTTCACTCTTCTACCTTCTTCTTCAATCTTCACTCAATCACAAAGATCAAACATCAAGTGGGTTTTTATTTATTTTATTGCTTAGATGGGTGGACGAGCTCACAGCCCACCCGAACGTAAATGCGCCACCCACCTTGAGAGATTAGTTCTAAGGTCTCAGTATAGTTACAACGGTTGCCCTGCCCTTCAAACCAAACGCATTACAGAAATAGGCAGGGCGGTGGTGCTTACCCGCGCGGACTCACAAGAGGTCCTACCACCAGTAATTGCGCAAATTAAATATTTGCGGGTTTGATTTTTATTACACGATGTTATTTCTTCACGTTGGAAGTAAATCGTGAACATTTGTTGAGTACGTATTTCATTAGAAAAATAATTGGTACCCGCCTGGGATTCGAACACCGGTGCATCGCTCAACACGAATGTACCGGACGTCTTATCCGTTAGGCCACGACGACTTTATCTTTAGACCACGGGTATTTATCGTCAAGCCTTCTACTATTTGCGGTTCCTTTATACTCACAACGCAATCTAGCAATGGTCTGCGATCCAGTAACCAACTTAAAGGACCTTCAAACCAAACCTTCAATGTATCATTGCGGCCAAAAGGTATTTTCATCATGTTAATGTGCCGCATAATGTGTCCTTCATTCGGGAGTCGGAAGCCGCTGTGTTCGCGACGTAATTAAGTGAAGGGAACAAAGCGAAAGACGCTGCGCCACCGGATTAATTGCCTCTGCTCTTGAATAACACGCGAGCGTTCGGAACGCTGCTTTCGAAGCGCGTGGAAGATCAGAAGCAGCGTTTTCTGTGCTTTATAATAAAATAACCTAAAATAACCAGTATTTTCACTGGTGGTAGGACCTCTTGTGAGTCCGCATGGGTAGGTACCACCAGCCTGCCTATATCTGCGTGAAGCAGTAATGGGTTTCGGTTTGAAGGATGGGGCAGCCGTTGTAACTATACTGAGACCTTAGAACTTATGTCTTAACTATGTATTAGCACGTGTAGCTATTACCATCTTGGTTTTTTAAGGCGGGAGTCTGTCATTAGTTACGATTTTAAGGATTCATGTTGAAATCTCGATTAGCTCCGTAAAACATACGCAACGGGCCGTGGATTCGCTCATTTATAAAACATACAAAAATTAAAAATAAACGAAAACAACTTATAGGCAATTCTTGCGGTCCCCTGAGGTCGATGACCCCTCGCGTCATGTTAATCCCAATAGTGCTACACTGGGTGCTAAGTTAAAAATACTGATATAATTCAAATTTTCGTATGTGCCTATTGTACTACAACAATATTTAAAATCTCTTATGATAATATCACCTGTCTTCGATGTCGATAAACTAAAACACTCTACAAATAACCCTCTATACTCTATATGATAGCGCAATTTTATTGTTGCCAAAACAACAGTTTTAGCAGTGTCATCTTGTAAATAAATAATTTTACAATAAATAAATAAATAAAGTATTAATTCCATCTCGAAAATATTTAAATAAACGCTCGTATAAACAAGGCCTTAAATGATAACAGCATGCATAGTTGTTGATGTTCGTTGCTTGCTTTCGCGGTTTTGCTTGTCATCTCGTAAATTACATAATTACGAGTTATAGGGATGCCGAGTGGCGTTTATAGTAAAATGCAGCGTTCACATAATCATCATCATCATCATCTTAGGCCTTACAGCCCAGGGTGGGTCTTAGCTTGGTCCAGTATGTCTCTGCAGAATGCTCTGTGTAGGGCTTTCTCCTTTAGATTCCTGACTGCAATAGCTTTCAGGTCGTGCTCTACGACATCTAATCATCGGAGCTTGGGTCTGCCATGACTTCTACGACCCCCTGGTTTGCCATATAGTAGTTGTCTTGGCATTCTGGTCTCCTTTATTCGAACTACATGTCCTGCCCATCGTAAGCGTCCAATTTTTGTAGTTTTTATGATATTTGGATCCTTGTAAATATCATACAACTAGTGGTTATAGCGCGTCCTCCATTTCTCTGGTGGTAGGACCGTTGTCACTATACTGAGACCTTAGAACTTATAATATCTCAAGATGGGTGGCGCATTTACGTTGTAGATGTCTATGGGCTCCAGTAACCACTTAACATCAGGTGGTCTGTGAGCTCGTTCACCCATGTAAGCAAAAAAAAAGAAAAAAAAACTCACTTTCCTGCTCGTTATGTCCCAAGGAAAATATAAAACGTATAGACCATCATGCTTGCGTTACCCTACCATATCAAGCCTGTTTTGGCCATTACATGTTTTTCTATGAATATGTATGCAATAAAAAATATATATATCAATCAAAGCTCACAAAGTCTACACGGCAGAACTACGCAGGATAGTGTTGATGTCTTGTACTTAAAATACTCACAGCAACGTACAAACATATGTACATATTATTATATTTAATAAAAAACATCAGACTTTGACTGAAACTCTTTCCAACTTATCAGAAAACAAAAAACACTCAACAAAAGTGAACGGCAAGCGGCAATAACTCAGTCAAATCAATTCAATCTAATTTTGTATGTGTGTAATAATGTTTCCTATACTTTTTTTCAAAAACAACAAAACACCCTTCTGGGCGAAATATCGAAATAAACTTTGTCAACAAACTAGTGCAATATAAACTTAACACCACCCCCTCTAGTCCCAACGCCTAAATAACGTACAGTTACGAGACAGGACATTTATAAATACCCTCTTGTATTATGATATATAAACGCGGCTATGAATGTGTCGGGGTGTGTTAGGGGTCTTTTTCACTGCGACATCTTCTATTTGTCACTGTTAAAATTCTAACAAAGTACAACTTAAAACTGTATTGATCACTTGGATAGCTTAAATCACTTCATAAACATTTTAAAATTATCAATTCGCTTCTTCCGCGTCGCTTCAGATGTTCGGTTTGCTGTTTCGCTTCGAGTAGTTCCGATTACTAACTGCCTCGTGAAATTTTTATAGTCGATATGACATCCCTAGAATTATCGAGAACATTCCTCACAAGTCGAGTATTTTCGACGTGTGTTTCCGCTATGTGACAATAGATGGCGTTGTACTTCTCGAACGTTCTAGATGTTACCAGATCCTTTGATATTTCTTTCGGCTATTTGGCGATAAATGGCGTTTGTCTAATCGGCGTAACAACAGTTTGTATAGGCATTACAACCTGCAAATAATTTTAGCCTTTGCCAGTCTTGACAGATGTTCCGTTTGAAGAGTGAAAGGCGATGACCCTTCATTGCTCATCTGCTCTAGCTATCGAGGTCATATTCCTCGTGAAGACCACAAGTCTCGCTTCAAGCAATTTTTTGATCAGTGGGCAAGAGTCTCGCGGAGTTATGGTATAAATGCTAAAGAACCTTGTGAAGGCTTGGAGAGGCTCCAAGAGGCTTGTGGAGAGTATTAAACGGTAGACAGCGGCTTGGCTCTGCCCCTGGCATTGCTGAAGTCCATAGGCGACGGTAACCACTCACCATCAGGTGGGCCGTATGCTCGTCTGCCTACAAGGGCAATAAAAAATAAATAAATAAAAGAACCAAATTGCGCTCTCTGTCACTTTTCATGTTGTTGCTATAACTGTGTTGCTCATTGCTGACCTTGTTTAAAGTTTTTTATCGGGGCCTCTGACCCATTACAATGCTAATGCCTATTGACTAACTATTCTTGTGACATGAGTCTTAATTTTATTGTATAGTCATTTCGGACACCGGAACGCTCATTCACAGAATAAAATAAAATGATGACAACCATACAGGCTCACATTGTGCTCTACCATCAGAAAACGAGTCTTTTCCGAGCAATCGATTTATTTATCCCGTATTGGACCTGAAAATCATATCATATATTTATTATCACATCACAATGAATACAGTGATATCGTAAAATTTTAAAAGTCATAATGAAATTAGACCCCTAAAAAATTGAATAATAAATAGTTAACGTTTTTGAATACTCTATAGTTGCTTTTATTGTTATTAGCTGACCCGGCAGACTTCGTAGTGCCTCAATCGATAAATAAAACACCTAAGCTTTTGTATAAAATAAATTTAAAACAAACAAAAGATTCCGTCCGACGGGGGACACATCAAAGGAAAAACAAAATTGTTATTTTTATTTAATTCCGAGCATTTTCATATTTATCTACCTTATAAACCTTCTCTGGACTTCCACAAATAATTCAAGACCAAAATTAGCCAAATCGGTCCAGCCGTTCTTGAGTTTTAGCGAGACTAACGAACAGCAATTCATTTTTATATATATTGATTAACGTACTCATTTTTAATTATTAAAAAAATAACTTTTGTTAAAACTACTAACGCTAAGCTCAAAGAATAAATATAAATATAAATATTTACTAACAATCACGCCACGTTAACTGGTCCCGTGATAAGTTCGTAAAGAACTTGTGTTACAGGTACCAGATAACGGAAATAAATATAATATTTTTATTATACACATACATATATTTAATATACACCCATAACCCTGGAAAGACATTTATATTTATCATACAAATATCTTCCCTTGGCGGGATTCGAACCCGCGACCCCCTTGTGTAGTGACCATGTCACTTACCACTACACCAGACGGCCGTTTATAGAAACGGCGAAATGAAAAGAAAGCACATTCAAGATTACTTTTTTTTTTCTCCACAGTGAAATAGAACCCCGTAGAAAATTTCGCTTAACTGACAAAGGAATCCTAAATATGGCTTCACGTATCATAAGCAGCGTAATGTACCGTGAAAGCTCTCTGCCTGTCTCACATGTTACGAAGTAGGGGTGATGAAAATTAATCTAGGCAATATGTTTTTCGCTTTGATCTCTGGTCCTCTTTTGGAATAACTTTTTTTGGAATATATGTTTCATGTTTTATTTCAATAGTTTAAGCAGCGGCTCGAATTAAGAGGTTAGTTAAATAAATTAGATTGTACATATAACCAAAAACTTACTTTTCAAAATCATAATGTCATATTTTAATTGTGCAATTTAATTGTGTAACTGATACATATTAATACAATTCTCTTCTATAATAAAGATTCATTCATAGTCTTATAGACATTATAACATAACTATTTCTTTACTTATATTACATAAATATTTTACTTAACATAAACAAAGAAAAAAGAACAAAATGGCAAAAGAAACTTAATTTTATGCAAATTAAGTTTCTTTAACAAAAATTTTGTAAAAAAAAAACCTTCATGACGCTTCACAATATATTTTTTTATTAATTTAAAAGAGCATTTTCTTAATTGCACAAAGAGAATTAAGCTGGTTTGCTAAAAGCTACTGCTTGGCTCTGATTGTTTCGTCACGCTAGACTTACGTCCATAAATGACATATTAATATACACGATGATATACGTAATTATTATTTCAAAAGAATAATTGTGGGTGATAGTATAGATGTATATGTCTGTGGGCTCAGGTGACCACTTAACACCAGGTGGACCGAGAGCCCGTCCACCCATCGAAATATAAAAAAAAAATGGATGTGTGGCGTGCCATGAATGGAGATATCAGAGGAAGTGTGAAAGTAGCCCCGGTGATTGACAAATTAAGTAGCGGACATTTAGCGTGATATGGACATGTGATGCGTAGAGAGGAGATGCATGTGACTAGGAGATGTATGGAAATGGTAGTGCAAGGTAGAGGGAGAAGAGGTCGACCGAAGAAGAGATGGATGGAGTGTGTGAATGACGATATGAGAGAGAGAGATGAGGGAGTGTTGAGATGACAGCTAATAGAAGAGAATGGAATAGAAAAATTCGCCGTGCTAATCCCCACCTAGTGGGATATGGTGGAGACAAAGAAGAAGAAGAATTTTGGGTGACAGCAACAAAAAAAAATTTCAAAACAGATGAGAATTTTAGTTTTAAAACATGTGGCTACCATAACAACTCTCTTATACAAAATTGAGTAACTTTAACCCTACCTAAATAAATATCAATCCGGCTTATGCATAATGCATGATCAATATAAAATGTTCAACAACAAATCTGTTTTTATTTTGTCAAAACAGCGTAAAGGAGCATGTAATACCCACTGAAGTTTTTAGCTTATCCGGCACTCCGTTTTGTTTTGACGTGAGATTAAAATTCCTGCTACATCGTCGGGGGGGACAATCAAGTAAATTAAACAATAATTGAAGCGTTGCGTTTGTGTAGATTCGGTGCGGCTCTCAAGATTTGTATAGTGGATTCTCAAAGCATTTTCTTGTAATTTCCTTTGTCTACTAGATCGAAAAACAGTATGTTTCCTTCATACTTTACGATGTAGTGTTCACAAGCGAGTGAACGCTTTCGTATTCACTGGTGGTGGAGGAAATTGGAAGCACTGACGAATTGGCTCCAAAATTTTGACAAAGAGAGAGAGAGAGAAAGAGAGAAAGAAAGAGAGAGAAAGAAAGAGGGAGAGAGAGAGAAAGAGAGAGAGAGAGCGAGAAAAAGGGAGAGAGAGAGAAAGAGAGAGAAAATACACTTTATTGCATACCAAAACATAGTTTACATTCAAGAACAGTCAACAAGCAGATAAATTTGTACAGTAGGCGGTTTTAGCGCTAAAAGCGAAATTTAGAGAGCGAATTTAAACGCAAAGAGAAATTTAATCTATTAATGCCATGAAACAGTACAATTAAGAGGAGTACTTATTGCTCAACGTGCGTAGCGCATCCACGGTGTGATGATTGTATTTTACGTACGACTTCAAATTTCGACTACAGATTATGAAAATAATAAGCAATCGTTTCACTTTCTAGTACCAGTTTTTTATTATTAAATTTTTTGATAAATGAAATTTCATTTTCTAATTTATACTATACGTATATGTTGGAGAAGCACCAATGCAGGCAAAAGCATTCCAATGGATTGCCATCTAAATGGCTGCCATCAGTTGATAAGCACATCCAGTGCAGACGTTGTTCGCCGAGCAACTGAGCTTCGGCCAACGCTCACACGCACTACTGACAGATACCTTGACATTGACAACTTACTACCTATAAAATGTTAATCGTGTTGTGCGGTGTTGCCATTCTAATAAAATAAGTGACGTCGCATATCCGCCCTTTTTTTTCTATGTAAGCTGATAGCCTTGAAAGGCTATGTCAGCGTAATCCTAGCGTGTAAGTGAGCTCTCGAGGCTCAAACTGGAGGCGTTGCTAACACTGGCCCTAGCAAGGGTAGTGCTTTACAGAATCTACCACCGGATCGGAAACGCGACTCACTGAGAAGATCCGACGGGAAACTCAGTTGGCTGTGTATATGGGTTAGTTTACTCGCCGTGCCCTTCAACGCAAGCGACGGGTTCGAAGAGTACGGTGACCGGTGCTTGGGGTACCTAAAAGCATCGCTAGTGGATCGGGAGGATCCGAAATGACTTGTTTAGGGCGACCTTGACTGTTTACCATTCAGTCTGCAGGATCGGTTACGTAATTCCCGGCGGCCACGACAAGAGGGTTTTCGTGTTGTGCCGCCTTCTCAAAATGGCGCACTGATACCGACTGAATGAATATACTTACTGATCGAGAAGCATATCCGCATAAATCGATTATCTCTGACATATAAAATATATATGATAAAGTATTTACCAAAAAATAGAACACGTTAATTCAATGAACAATAGTTTTTCAATTCCAACTTATTCCATTTCATAATATGGGACTATACATTGAGTTTTTGTATAAAACCAATGTTGAATTGTAAAGAAAGAATTTTCCTCGAAAGCCTACGTCTGAATAGTCTTTGTATAATTTAGTTCGAAACAACAAAAAAGGTCCCCAAAATTGGAAAGACTTTTTAAATTTCTTAGTTCATAGAACTGTTTTGATTGCTTGGTTACAGTTTAAAAATATAATATAAAAAATTGATTTTTTTATTTTTTTTATTGCTTAGATCGATGAACGAGCTCACAGCCCACCTGGTGTTAAGTGGTTACTGGAGCCCATAGACATCCACAACGTAAATGCGCCACCCACCTTGTGATATAAGTTCTAAGGTCTCAAGTATAGTTACAACGGCTGCCCCACCCTCCAAACCGAAACGCATTACTGCTTCACGGTAGAAATAGGCAGGGTGGCGGTACCCACCCGCGCGGACTCACAAGAGGTCCTACCACCAGTAAAAACTAGTAGTGTCACTAAATTGCTGATACTAATTTGTTGTTCTTTTTGATTTTCACTGGCTGTAGGCGATGATGACATGAGATGAGTGTATTGGAAAATCCAGGACACAAAAACTGTTAGAACTGAACACAGAGTTCTTTCAATATGCAAAGAAACTTAATGTCAAGGAATCACTGTGTCAAAAAGTAGTAGTTAGCAGATAAGTGTATTGGAAAATCCAGGACACAAAAACTGTTAGAACTGAACACAGAGTTCTTTCAATATGCAAAGAAACTTAATGTCAAGGAATCACTGTGTCAAAAAGTAGTAGTTAGCAGATAAGTGTATTGGAAAATCCAGGACACAAAAACTGTTAGAACTGAACACAGAGCTCTTTCAATATGCAAAGAAACTTAATGTCAAGGAATCACTTTGTCAAAAAGTAGTAGTTAGCAGATAAGTGTATTGGAAAATCCAGGACACAAAAACTGTTAGAACTGAACACAGAGTTCTTTCAATATGCAAAGAAACTTAATGTCAAGGAATCACTGTGTCAAAAAGTAGTAGTTAGCAGATAAGTGTATTGGAAAATCCAGGACACAAAAACTGTTAGAACTGAACACAGAGTTCTTTCAATATGCAAAGAAACTTAATGTCAAGGAATCACTGTGTCAAAAAGTAGTAGTTAGCAGATAAGTGTATTGGAAAATCCAGGACACAAAAACTGTTAGAACTGAACACAGAGCTCTTTCAATATGCAAAGAAACTTAATGTCAAGGAATCACTTTGTCAAAAAGTAGTAGTTAGCAGATAAGTGTATTGGAAAATCCAGGACACAAAAACTGTTAGAACTGAACACAGAGTTCTTTCAATATGCAAAGAAACTTAATGTCAAGGAATCACTGTGTCAAAAAGTAGTAGTTAGCAGATAATTCAAAGGCTAATAAGACCTTAGTGGTCCGCGACCTACTTCGCATATTAAGCGACGGAAATATATTAATAGAGTGAAATTAATAAAAACGTGATTATGCCGTAAAAGTATTTTTAATTTTGTTCAGATGTTTTTTTTTGTTCTTAATCCAGAAGAATCCAGACCTTAAGGTGCCAGTTGGTGATCGGTTTTTTTTTTAAATCTACAATATACCTAAGCCAGTTTTCTCGTTAAAATTAATCAAATTGAAATAAAATCATAATTTTCATTTATATAAATATAAAGAGCAGCATTTTTGCGTGTAAAACAAAATACATACTAAGTATTTTAATATTGGATTTAAAGATGAACTTAACTATATGTTTTTTTTACTGATTTGCGAACAAAAATACTATAATATTAATACAGGATTTTGTTTTTACAAGTTACGTAGGTACGTGGCGCTCTTCTAACCAAGTCGGTTCACAAATCTGTGACTTTTCCGCGCTTCTCTCATTTGACTTCATAAGAAGAGAAAAGATAAACTCTCTATAAGAAGAGAAAAGATAAACTGTCTATAAGAGAGATTTTCTATTGTCCACACATGCACGTTCACATCCCTAACCACACAGGAATTATCTGACTATTCTTAGCCTACGGAGTGTCTTTGTTGTTCACTGTATTTGAAGTATATGTATGTCTTAAGGAGAGTCCTCTGAGGATTTTTTGAGATAATCCAAATATACTAATTTATACTAATATATAAATCTACAGTTGTTTTTACGGATGTTCCGTTATAACTACTGAACCATGCATCCGATTGACTTGAAACTTGGTAGCCATGTAGAAAATACACGTACTTAATGGATAGACTAGATAGGTTAGAATTGATTTATATGAGCGTTGGACAGATTGGACTCCTTAATAATAATAATGAGAATAAATAATAATGTTAATTTTAAATGTACAGCGAAGCGGGCGTGTACTGCTAGTATCATATAGTAGATATAAATCATCAGTTAAGGATATGTCAGTCATACCAGACTAATGTGTAAGATCCTTTGACCGAAGATACAAAAATTTAATTGTCACATTTTATTATAACTGTGTGAAAGTGTAGTCAAACCTTAATGAAGAACAACTCGCTGATTACTAAGCCAATTCCCAAACTAATTTGTACTTTACCCACACAGTAATAAGGTTCCGAGAATTTTCCAGACTTTTCTTTGTACACATATGCGGAAAATTGCTTAACACATTTCTGTGTGAAGTTACTACAGTATATTCAGAAACAGAAAAGTAATTTTAGTCAATGGTTGGAAAAAAGTTTCTCCCAATATCCGTAATATAGAAAAGTCCTTATCCTAAAGGGTAAGACGCTCGACATATTAACAACACATGCTACGTCTATACCGACAATCTAATCTTCCTAGCTTTTTTTTTTTTTGTAAAATGGTTACACGTTAATATTGCCACCCACTTTGAGACATGAGGTCGTCTCAATCGTATTGAATATCGGCTGTTACACCCTCAAACCATAACGGATGGTCGCAGAAAATATTCGAGATTATCTACTTGTGTTAGCGAGCGGACGGTTAGCGTGGTATGGACAAGTGTTGCGTAGAGAGAAGATGCATGTGACTAGGAGATGTATGGAAATGGTAGTGCAAGGTAGAGGGGAAGAGGTCGACCAAAGAAGACATGGATAGAGTGTGTGAATGACGATATGAAAGAGAGAGGAGTGAGTGTTGAGATTACGGCTGATAGAAGAGAATGGAAGAGAAAAATTAGCTGTGCCCACCTCACCTAGTGGGATAAGGTGGAGAAAAAGAAGATCTACCTGTGTTAACATACAATATATTACGAATTTGATTTTTATTGCATAATACCATTCCTTCACTGTGGAATACTGACACTGTATTTCTTTTAACGAAAGAACAGGATTCCGGACTTAAACAGCGGTATATTCGCATCGCTTCACACGAGCATATTCGATGTCTTATCTTTTGGACCACTACGACTTCATATTTATTCTCCAGTAGACTCAGCTAGACTTCTGCGTTCTAAACTGGCTGCTTAACAAATGAACTGGGTGTGGTAATTAGCATACATTCCTCAGCCCTTTGTGTTCGCAACGAAACTGAGTTTCCATAAGTTCAACGAGGAACTCCGCGGAAGCAATAAGTTCCTAAGAAACAATATGAATTGTTAATTTCCAACACGTTCTCACTTACATTGAAGCTTAATTAGAAAATGTCTTAGTTGTTTTGTTTTCTTAATGCAAAGGAAACGCTCTTATTTAACTTGGACATTCTGATTGTAAAATCGTTTAGTGCTATTCCGATTAGTCTTATCTTTGACCCATAAGGATGCTACTGCTCATTCGTCGTAAGTAAATATGGATTTGGTATCGAAGGGCTAGATACGAAGTGTACCGCGAGGTTAGCAGCTGATCAAATAGTATTGTCTAACTCGTAAGACCTTTTGTGAATGCATTTAATTCCTCTTGTGAAAAACTAACGTATTTGACACATTATTTTCATAGAATGCGCTACATTTGCATAGCAACACAATTTTGGCATGTTACACAGAAGAACAATATGTAGTTACTAGTATTATCTGTTTTTTTTTTATTACTTAGATGGCTGGACGAGCTCACAGCCCACCTGGTGTTAAGTGGTTACTGGAGATAGACATCTACAACGTAAATGCGCCACCCACTTTGAGATATAAGTTCTAAGGTCTCAGTATAGTTACAATGGCTGCCCCACTCTTCAAACCGAAAAGCATTACTGCTTCACGGCAAAAATAGACGGGGTGGTGGTCCAATACAGCCAACGGAATCGACCTTCAACAGGCCATCGGCTTACCTGCGCTGTGTGTTCCGGAACCTATACCACAGCGATAATAAGAAAGAACAGTATTGTCTGAATGAGGCCGAAGTCATATAAAGTCTGAATACCCAGATATGATCATGCAAGATCATTTTAACTCGTCTCACAAGTTAACAACCCAAACGCAACCAAAGATCGTGCCATTAACTTTGATAACAGTTTACCAAGCACTCGTCAACACCGGTCACCGTCCTTTCCGAACCCATTGCTTGCGACGAAGGGCTCGGCGAGCAAATTAACCCATAGACACAGCCCACTGAGTTTCTCGCCTGATCTTCTCAATGGGTCGTGTTTCTGATCCAGTGGCAGATTCTGCGAAGCACTTGTCTTGCTAGGGCCAGTGTTAGCAACACCTCCAGTTTGAGTCCCGAGATCTCGCCTACATGCTTGGGTAACGCTGATAATAATATAGCCTCTCAAGGCTATCAGCATAGGGAGGAAAAAAAGTTAACACATTATATCCATTCGATATTCAGAGAAACAAATAACAATTATATCTGACTAGGGTCCTTTAAGCTGTTGCAGAGTAGGCAAACATACCGAATATCATTTTACTTCCCAACAAACGGGGCACGTGCTTCGTTAAATAACTATCACGAACAAAACAATAAACGAGCGAAACAACAGAAATATCAAATAACCTTCGCCCTCCTCTAAAAATAATAAACCGTTAACCGGAACAGAGTGTAAAGTGATACAAGTAACAAAGGCGGGTCTGAAGGTCTCATCCCCGCGAGTGCAGACTTCAACGCCGCTACGGTACCTCATTTACAAAACCTTGCCGGCAATTCCATTTTCTCCCTCGATCGGGACGTAATAAGGACGGCTGGTTTGGGGGGTCAAATAAAATGAAATTCAATGTAGATCTTTATCGCGACACTAGCGACCCGCCCTCGCTTCGCTTCGGAAACATTAAAACACACATGAAACCAAAAAATAAAAATAAAAAAAATTTAAAAAAAGTAGCCTATGTTCATCAGGGACAATGTCGGCTTCTAATGGAAAAATAATTTTTCAAATCGGTCCAGTAGTTTCGGAGCCTATTCGAAACAAACAAACAAACAAATCTTTCCTCTTTATAATATTAGTCGCGACATAAATGAACACATTTAATTGATTATATCGACGCTTGAAAGGCAAACGTGACTAAGCGACAATGCGTGAACTTTACAGTAATTTAAAGTTGAAATATCTGAAAAAAATTCTATATTAACGAATCTAGCTGTAGGATTGAAATGATTTTATTAGACCTAGAATATTTTTTTTTAGCTTCAAATATGGTTATTGCCTATCATTTATGCACAAAGCAGTTATTGCTTAATCACGTTTGCCTTTCAAGCGTCGATATAGTCCTATAGACACCTTTGAAATTTCGAGGAATAAGTACAAGTTTTAAATACACTAGAGTGAGAGCATACCCGGAATTAATAATAATGTATGTATGGTGTATGAACTTAATCAGATGGTGACGGTAGTTTCCTCAGGATAGATCCACACCATAATCTTATAATTACATTTCCACGTCTTACATAATTGTTATGCCATGCACATATATAATATAATATTAGAAGGTAAAAAATAAACAAAAAACATAATAATAAAAAAGAAAATAATAATCAATAAAATAAAGTTAGCTTCTTTCGCCGGTCCCTCTCAGGGCTGTCGCTTTTCGGTGCCAGAAAAATTAATATATTTGCTTTTAACCGGTCACTGCGATTTTGAATCTTGACTCACAAGAAATTCGATATGTAATAGAAACCATTTTAAGATTCACCTATGTGGCTTCGATGCTTCGGGAAGTACCTGCGCCGGATAGGGGCTGAGCCGACGACGAGGTGTCACCATTGTGGATACGACCTGGACACGGCGGAGCATACGCTCGCTGTCTGCCCCGCTTGGGAGGTGCAGCGCCGTGTCCTGGTCGCAAAGATAGGACCTGACTTGTCGCTGCCTGGCGTCGTGGCGTCGATGCTTGGCAGCGATGAGTCATGGAAGGCTATGCTCGACTTCTGCGAGTGCACCATCTCGCAGAAGAAGGCGGCGGGGCGAGTGAGGGAAAACTCTCCTCACTACGCAGAAACCCGCCGCCGCCGAGCAGGGGGTCGGGACCGGGGTCGTATCCGTGACCTGGCCCCCTAAGAGCTAGGGGTCCCACCCGTTTTGTGCGGGGAGAGACCCAGACGTGGGGTGGCGTGCTTTGCACGCTCACCCTCAATAGGAAGCCGGGTGATGGTAGACCGCGTTCCTCCGACCGCTCTGGGGGAAGGTGTAACGCGGTGACATCAAAGCGGGCTCTCGGCCCGCTGAACGAGGGAACCGGTGGTCGTGTCGCTGGCGGCCACCGGTCCGGCATCCGTGGGACGGTGGGATGGATGTAATGTGCTCTGCGTTAACCCTGTCCCGCCGTTTCAATAGCCCCGACTGGGCTCCGGCCCGGTCCGAGGTAGGGCGCCGGTTGTGAGCGGCAGGAGTTTTTAGTGAGGTTCAACTCCCACATACCCCACCTGCCGCGCGGGTGGGGATCCTGCGATTTTCTCCTGTGGAAAAAAAAAAATGTGGTTTCGACCCTTGTTGTTTGTCTATGGCTGCCTTAACATTATAATGTTGATGACTTATTGTAGATAGTTGTTTATAAAAATACATTTAATAATTACAAAATCGACTTGAATACTATATTAATTGAAAGAAAAGATTCGATTTGTTTTAATCGATTCGTTGCTCTTGTATAAGACATTATCATAATTATATTATACATACTACATATTATAAATTACATATTAGACATTATTAGGTAGCAGGACGTCTTGCGAGTCCGCACGAGTAGGTACCGCCACCCCGCCTATTCCTACCGTGAAGCAGTAATACGTTTAGATTTGAAGAGTGGGCCACCTATTTTACACAACTGAGACTATAGAACTCATGTCTCGAGGAAGTTGGCGGTATTTACGTTGTAGATGTCTATGGACTCCGGTTACCACTTAATACCAACTGGGCCCTGAGCTCGTCCACCCATCTAGGCAATAAAAAGAAACATACTCACGATAAAACATTAAAAGCTGATCGCACTTCCTAACTACCGCACTGTTCCCACGTTTCGCTCCAGACAGTGAGGGTCTGTTTCCTATTCCCGTTAGCCATTTGGGAAACAACAATAAAAGAAATCTGTGGAAATGTGTATTAGTAATACAGAGATACAGAACGATTGAGCGTAAGTGACAAATGTATTTTCCTTTTACTCCCTTTGTTTAGATCGTCCAATTTCATGGTTGTGTGTCGTCATTGTTTCTTTAATCCATTATTTGTCTGCTCATTACTAATACAACAGTTAGGCTACATAATGATACGAAAAAATATCCAACTACTTGTACAGTACTGTCACCAAAGTCCATGGACATATGAAATCGAGATTGGGCCACTTACAACTGTTAAATATAAATGGGAAAAAACTATTCGACCATATCTTGATATAAATAATAGTATGTCAAATCCATATAAATATTGTTATTCTTAGTTATTAGTTATTATAAACATGGTTTTTCTTTAAATATTGTTACACAGGAAGTAGCAATTATAGCATTATTAAAAACATGTAGCTCATTCAAAATGATCACCGTTTGGCTTAATACAGCCCCCTAGACGCTGCAGCTGTTAGTTTTTTTTTTTGTTTTTTTTTTTTTTAGGGATTTGAAACACTCACTTTATCAATAGGAATATTCGCCACTGTCAATCTTCATTGCCAATCTTCTCTATTTTTAGCGGATCGTGAATCTGATCCGGTTGTAGATGCATTCGCGAAGCAGCTGCACTTGAGTTGTTAGAAAATCCCATCCCTCCTGTCTGAGCCCGTGCTCACCCACCTGTCCTGGTGAAACTGGAAAGATCTCCGGGCCACAAATAATCCTTCCTAACTTAAAAAAAACTTTTAGAGATCTCGTTTTGTTTAATTTGCATCGCTTAGGCAGGACAGTAGTACTTGCCCGTATATGCTTAAAAATGTGCTACCAGTACTATCTTTTAAGCCTTAAACATAAAACCCGTAAAGAGCATTTTCGTAAATCATAGTTTCGCCTTGTCTTAAACGATTAAGAATAGATACGTCCATGTAACATGTATCATAGTGTACTAACATTAAAAACCCGTTAAGTAGCATATTGCCCATGCTCGTCCACTACCGTTGTCAAAAACACAAAACTAAAATAATAAAATATATCTGTCACATCTCGCTGAGTCATAAGATTCAGACACGTTGCCAAATGTATCACAAGAAAAACATTTGGAGTCTAATGTCGCGAACTCACCCCGATAACTTTCACCGCTGCAAAGAAAAGGCCAAAGATCCGCTATGTACTTTGAAGTTGTGCTGTGTCAATGACTGAATGAATATTTATAGATTGGCAATGCGATTAAAACGTGCCTTTGGGTGCTGGCGATGAGTTGGATTTTAAAGTGCAATGTTCTGTTGGTTTTAGAGTTTCTATGACACCTAGCAATACAAACTGCAAATGATTTATGATAGACTATCACATGATAATAAAAACTCACGTCCCTGTGGATTAAAAATATATATTCGTCTGTCTAATTTATATTTCAATGCACCTACCATTATTTATTCTGAATTGCCTTTGGTAGAAAATTTTGCCATAAACTGGAATAAAACAAAACAAAAAAAAATGATTCTATGATTTTCTACACACTACAAGCTTAATAAAAATTAGATAGAAATATTTCGGGCTTACTTTGTTTTTATTTTTACCTAACACACTTCCGTGTTATTTTTAATCATAGAATCGCGTGACCAAACGTTTTGGCTTCATCTTACCTCGAGTCGTATGCTCCTTCTTATTCTCATTCTAATATAATTCGAGTTACAGCAATAGCTAGAACTTTAGCTAATTAGCTAAATTCTAAATAGTCTATAGTATATAGTTATTCATACTGTATCAATATTTTGTTTCCACTGCTTATTTTAAGATCACCTGAAGCTATTTGAAATTAACTTTCAAAATTCATTTCATCTGTAATTCTATGAGGTCATCCGACTTGAGACATGGGGTGGAAGTCTCAATTGTAGGATGTCTGTTCAATCTCTGAAGTCCGAACACATGATTGTTTCGTAGCAGGCAGGAGGGAGGGTAGATGAAAAAATATATAGATATCCACTAATGATCACATATTATGTATATGACACATATTGTTATGTATAAAATTGTATTAAATGGTAATAGAAAAAGTTAAATTAGTCTTATGAATTCTAAATAAAGATACCAACCTCTTGGAAAAAGTACACCTTAAAGAAAGAATTATAGACTTTAAAATTGTAATGACCGCAAAAAATTTGGACTATAATTTAACTGATAGAATTCCTAATCGCAATTAGCATGAAATTATACTGTAGTATCTCGTAAACACTAAGTAAACTGAAGTGTATTAAAATATCAAAATATAATTTTCAATACATAATAATATTTTCTTAACGGCCAAAACAAAACTGTATTTACATTAGTACCAAAGTCAATAATTCCAACGCTATTTACGTTGCGTGTTCAAAAATATTATCTCCGCGCAATTTGTTCCCTTGAATTTCTCTCGGTTTCCTACAAAAGGTCGCTCGCGCTGATTACTGTAAACAAAGACATCTTTGTGGCTTAAAATAAATTGAAACATATAAACAGAATGCTAATGTTCATCGCTTTTTGAACTTGAAATCTTGAATTATTATTGTGCGTCGTCCATAATTCACATCTATTACTTTTTTTTTGCGGGAAATATCTATCTATATAAATATAAATGAATTGCTGTTCGTCAGTCTCGCTAAAACTCGAGAACGGCTGGACCGATTTGACAAATTTTGGTCTTGAATTATTTGTGAAAGTCCAGAGAAGGTTTAAAAGATGTATAAATATGAAAATGGTCGGAATGAAATAAAAATAACAATTTTGTTTTTATAAATAATATGGTTATTTCGATTCCAGAAATATTCAGAGCTTAAAAACATGAGAAAGTTTTATTTGAATTTGAAGTTCTGGTAGAACTGTGAGCTTTATACGTGAACAAATATTATTAGTGCCATTTAAACTTTGAATTTGGAATCATTCTTCGTTGTGAAAAAATACTTCGGAAATGGCACCAATGACTCAATATCCAACACTGACCCATCTCACTAAACACTAAAAATCTACATCACACTGTTTCAATTCGTTATCAGATTAGCAAAGTGACGTCAGATTTAGGATTCTTGGTCGGACTCAAAACAATGCGGTCAAGTGCGTTACATTTCTATTTAATACGCATTTTGTTTATTTTTGATTTGTCGTAGGCGGCGAAACATTTTTTTCAATGATAGACATTGCTGTTACTAAATTTAATTCTTATGAACTACGGATTGATAAGTCGGGACCTATTTCAGTAACAAAAAATAGTGATACAAATAACAACAATAAGAATACTTCTGTCGGTAAAAGTGAGAGAACTGTTGACAGAAGTCAAGTCCGATAAGGATATTAAGATCGTCATAGATAGGATATTAAGATCGTCGATTTATCACTGGTGGTAGGACCTCTTGTGAGTCCGCACGGGTAGGTACCACCACCCCGCCTATTTCCGCCGTGAAGCAGTAATGCGTTTCAGTTTGGAGGGTGGGGCAGCCGTTGTAACTATACTTGAGACCTTAGAACTTATATCTCAAGGTGGGTGGCGCATTTACGTTGTGGATGTCTATGGGCTCCAGTAACCACTTAACACCAGGTGGGCTGTGAGCTCGTCCACCGATCTAAGCAATAAAAATAAAATAAAAAAAAAGATACCAAAAAGATAGGTACCAAGACCAAAATTTAATTTGCAAACATTGAACGACTAAAAACGAAATATCTTTATTCTTTATTGTAAACACACAGATAATATTACAGTAATTGCGATAAGATATAAAAATGGCAAGCTTAACTCAACAATTGACTTTTCTATCAGCTAACCATTCTTAACGAAGGAAAGCTTTAAATGAGTGGGTAGAAGAATACAATCTAATCAATAACAATAATAAAAATAAAAAACAAAACACTAATACATAATAATATATCGCAATATAATACATAATAATAATAAAATATCATTGCTGCCAATCAAAAATTTATAAACGGAACTAAATCAATTATTATATTTCTTAGGCAGCTAAATCACGTGTCCAATTAGTTTAGAAATTTCTCGAAATAAACGGGTTCTTTCGTGAAATTCTCTTCGTAAATTATCTTCGCAGAATCGGAGACGAATTCAAATCATAAGCGAAAACAAGATACAGATTTTGAAGCGTAAACAGCATTTCGTTTATAGAGTGACTAGACCAGTGATTCCCAAAGTGGTCTATATCGACCCCTAGGGGTCTATGACAACCTGCAAGGGGTCTACGTCAGCGAAAAAAAATTTGGGGGTTCACGATAGTGGACCTCAACACATACACTGATAGTACTTATTTACTTACATCATACTATCTTATAATATCAAGACATCATTAGCCGAGGAGATTTAAGATTAACCCTTACAAAATTGACGCCAAATGTTGATAATTTATTATTAAAGCATCAGGTTCATCCTTCTAACTAAAAATATTGACTTATTGCTTATGTTATTTTATTTATAGTTTATTTTATGTTACGTATATTTTACATAACAGATACAAAATTTTATTTTGAGTAGTTTTAATTTAAATTCAATTAATAAATGTATAAATTAACATGTGTTTTTACTTTAAGTTTTTAACACTAAACTTTACTACAGTTAGAAATTTACAGGAAATCAGTATCAGGTAAGTAGGGGGTCTACCCAACACGGAAAAACATGGCAAGGGGTCTACGACACAAAAAAGTTTGGGGAACTCTGGACTAGACGATGACCGAGCTTTGCTCGTTTTTTTTTTATAAGTAGCTTAACAACGCCATCTGCTGAAATAGCTTTAGTGTTATTGTGTCTTTAAAGCAGTTAGTTAAAATTATGAAAAATAGTATTATTATTCGCCAATACATGTCGGGAAGAGTTGATTATTGAAAACACGAATAAAACATTTTCTGAAAATAAATCGTAGCTAGATCGATTTATCGCCCCCCAAATCCCCTGTATACTAAATTTTATGAAAATTGTTGGAGCCGTTTCCGAGATTCAGATTATATATATTATATTAATATACAAGAATTGCTCGTTTAAAGGATTTATAGTAGTTTCTCGAACTACAATTTAAATTGCTGACAGAGTTCGGTCGTGTCTCGATCTCGTGAAAACTTCGTCAAACAAACAAATCCGAACGCAGACCGGACTATCAGAGGAAAAATCAAATTTCGCGCGAAACATTCTCACCGCGTTGTCCAATGACCTTTTCCCGTCCAAAAGTAAACTGTGACGATCGAAAAATAAAATCTAAGTAGCGTGGCCGGAGCGTGTGTATGGCCGCTTCCAAAAATATATTCCGAAAGGCACATATCGTATTCCCAGCAGTTTTCAGCGGCGCGTTCGCGAGACCACAACGCTGTGATACAAATACTCTAGTCATCATCAACGAAAATGACAAGTAATTGAGTGTTTAAAGAAACCGCTTGCCCCGCTTTTGTGGATTGAAAACCTCCAGTGTTGAATTTTTGTTTTTTTTTTTTATTAATGTCCTAAACGCTGTAAGTACCACGCTTGTGCGCCGGCGACTCCTTAGCAATGTATACTGTATACCAAGAATTTCATATCCCTCGTCATATTACTGATAAATCCTGTGATCAACTAACATCCCATTTCAAGCATTCGTAATGGGTTCACAGATTAGTCCACTGTGTCGTATAACGACAAATAATGTCTACTTTTTATTAGCTCAAAGTTTAATTTGACTATAACATATACTTACCCGTAATGTTTGTACTAAAACTATTATGATTTGAACTATTTGAATATTGAATAAAACTATTTGAATATTCTAATAACAAATAAGAATATTTAATTTCAAAATTATAATCATAATGTCGGAAATACCAGATTACCTATATAAGCAATAATCACTTTTATTTTCTTACCGGTTAAGGTTATGTTCCAATAAAATCTAGTTCAAACAATCGAGCTGGTAATCGCAACAAGTATTTTTCTTTGTAAGTTTTCGCGCACTTTTTGTTCGATCCAACTATTGGAATTTGTTGTTTTTTTTTTATTGCCCTTGTAGGCAGACGAGCATACGGCCCACCTGATGGTGAGTGGTTACCGTCGCCCATGGACTTCAGCAATGCCAGGGGCAGAGCCAAGCCGCTGCCTACCGAAAACTAGATGATTAGACTAGTTTTATCATACGTACATACATAAATTTTGTAGCAACTCTCAATTATAGATACGACATTAGAGATGCCCATTTTTCGGATCGTAACCTCAACCTCAGCGTTGATGGGCCGCATTAGGCTGTCAAAATGCGTAGTTCTTGAAAATGACGTCACAAGTCACCATCCAATCCGTTTTATATCAGTGGGCGTTTGCAACGTCATTCCAACGCATCATTCCACATTGTTGACATTACTAGAAAACGTCTTATTATTGACAAAAAATCAACAGTTTTAGTAGAGTGCTTTTTCCACTTCATGAGCCGGTAAACTGACCTGATTTAAGTGATTACCAGAAACTATGTGAATTTCGCCCTCCTATATATATTTATATACATAAAAAGCTGTCTCTTTAACAGCTGATACGCCCTATAATCCGGAAATTGTCCGTAATTCAATGAAAGTACATTAAGATTAAAAAAAGTATATTATATTATATAAATGATCTTGTTATGTTAACTGTTACTTATATTGAGAGTGGCGTTTAATTGAATTAAAGCTTCTTAATTTATACTAATAAAATAGAGATATCACAGCTTTTTATATGCACAATTCAAAATTTTATTAATATCCAAAAAATGCTTGTTTTCACGTGATAGGCGTTGTTAAAATGAAATTTTGTGTAGCTCAAGGTTAATCTGTAGCGCAGTATCTTCAAGGAGACAGAGGGCGCTAGAGTCGATTCAAGAAATGCCTTTAATTCATACATTCAGTGATAATCACAGAGAGTTGTCATACTATTTCATTAGTATTGGAAAATAGTCTTTATGAGTTATTTAAAAAAAAAAAGTGTGGTGTCGTAGGATACAGGATAGGAAAGAAGTTCCTTATTATAAAAATATTAATTTAAAGTTCTATTCGAAGTCGTGGTCTATAAAAGAGTGAGTTTGAATGATATAATAAAAAATATGTTATTTTTTGTACATTATTACAAAGTTAAGTAGTACACTGTGTGCATTACTAATAAAAATCTTACGCTACGGACGTTTTTTCCGGGTTAAGGTACCCTTGCGCATCGTCCCATAAAGAACTTCTTTCCATAAACTATTTCGAACATCATAACTTGTTTATTAATTATTAATGTTTTCATCTTAACATCACGCGATGCTCTCTGAATAGACGAGCAAAGTTGTCGAAGTTTACATTAAGCTCACTAAAACTGGATGTTATGAATGTGAATAGTTTATATTTATAGAATGTTCCATCATGAAATATGTTTACATCACGTTTATTCCTAAAATGATGATCACAAATTTGTTTATTGCGTCGTGATGATGTGCCAAAAGTTCTTAACACGATGATACTGTGATTTTCGTTCCGAATAACATGTTTGTTTTTTTCTTTCTTCAAATATTTGTTCTTCGAAATAGACTGTTTTAAATTTTCTTACGTATTTTTATTGATCTGTTTTTATTGCCCTAGTAGGCCGTACGCGTACTTTTTTTTATTGTTTAAATGGTTGGACGAACTCACAGCCCACCTGGTGTTAAGTGGTTACTGAAGCCCATAGACATCCATAACGTAAATGCGCCACCCACCTTGAGATATAAGTTCTAAGGTCTCACGTATAGTTACAACGGCTGTCCCACCCTTCAAACCGAAACGCATTACTGCTTCACGGAAAAAATAGGCAGGGTGGTGGTACCCACCCGCGCGGACTCACAAGAGGTCCTACCACCAGTAAAACATAAATTTAATAGTAGAACATAAATTTAATTTATTGCTCAAAGTTGTTTAGGGATACATTTATTTTAATATCAAAATAATAAATACTAAACACGGAACTAACTGCAAGAGCATAATCGTCTTTTTATATTAGACTAAAGACGCTTAGAAGCTTAATTTAATTCGATCTCCTTATTTTTAACCTAATGTATTTTCACCTTCACAAAGGTACAGAGCAAACAAGGCAGTCTCAAAGAACTTTGCCGAAGTAATCTCTGTTTACAAGTAAATCCGATGAATCTCAAATTAATAACAAAGGACGAACTAAAATAAAGATAAACATAAGGACTTCACTGTAAATACTTCATGTCAATAGAGCTCTGATAACGACTCTGCTGTCTTGGGTATAATTCATAAATAATAAATAAATATTTTACTAACAATCACGCCACGTTAACTGGTCCCGTAATAAGTTCGTAAAGAACTTGTGTTACAGGTACCAGATAACGGAAATAAATGTAAGATTTTGATTATACACATACATATATTTAATATTTTAATATACATCCATAGCCCTAGAATATACATTTATATTTATCATACAAATATCTTCCCTTGGCGGGATTAGAACCCGCGACCCCCTTGTGTAGTGACCATGTCACTTACCACTACACCAGGCGGCCGTTAAATTCAGACTCAAAAGGTCTTATTTGTTGATGATAAATTGAGCAGCGGTGCTCTCCCACGCTGGCTTACTGGTGGCTGACCGTATCCTGAAATCATAATGAAAGATACCAATATAAAACCTATTTCGGTAACAGAATGGTTCTTTTGGTAGGGCTTTTGTGTGTGTGTGGTATTTACGTTGTGACGTTTGGGGGTATATGATAAAAGGAAGATGTTCAGATTCAGATAGAGAGAAAGAGAGATTCGGGCAAGAGATTCAGGCATCTGTCAAATATCTTATGTTCTACAGTAGCTAGCCAATGCAACGTCTATGATATTTCTGAACCGGGCCACAAAATGTCCAACCACTGGAATACGGTGTTAAGTTGTCGGATAAGATGTCCGGTATGCTAGTATCGAGAGATGTGGGCGACTACACCTATATTCAAATCCTGCGGGCAGGTTTTAGTATAGAAATACTTTCTTGATGAGTCTTCACGAACGACACCCATAGTGTATACGTGGCCTTATCTCGCAGGGTTTGTGGCATTCACTTTGTGATGTTTTGACTTCCAATGACCACGTAATAGGGTTGGTTTTGACCTGTTTGAAATATATGTAGCCAAAATTAAAAAAAATCCTTTACCTTGAATCTCATAACTATATTGTGCATATCACCATGTCCTTCGGCATTTCAATCACACAGTCGCAAATCAAAGAATTCAATTGAACTAAGCAATGAGAATTTAACGAAGTATCGATCGACAGAGCCGCTTTTGCGACTTTGAAAATCGCCAAAGTTAAAGTTTAAACTTCAATCATAATTTTCCTTTGCCGAGGCCTTCGAAAAGTTCAAAGGGATAGCTTTTCGGGAGATACAGTTGTAAATTCCTTCTTTATTACAATCCGATAGCGAATGTTTGGCAAGCGATTAAAAACTAAAATGTTCATTATTAAGACTTCAATGAAAAGTCACTTTTAAAATTTATTGTTAGAGTTTTTGTGAGTCGTAGACGTAATTAAAAACTGATTTTACGATTTGTTCTCGCATTTTTTTACTCAGTAGTCCGTGAGCACGAAAATCATAAAGAATTTTAAACTTCTGAAATAATATAATGACAATTAAAAATGTGAGATTTAAGTCGTAAAAGTAGTTTTGATTGTAGTGTGAGAATATTTCTGTGACCGTCCTCTTTTGGGTCTGAATGTGTGCACATGTATATCGACGCTTGAAAGGCAAACGTGACTAAGCGACAATAACTGCTTTGTACATAAATGATAGGCAATAACCATATTTGATGCGCAAAAAAATATATTTCTAGGTCTATTAAAATCATTTCAATCCTACAGCTGCTAACTAGATTCTACTACAGCTAGATTCGTTAAAATAAATTTTGTTTTCAGGTATTTCAACTTTAAATTAGTCTACTGTAAAGTTCACGCATTGTTCCTTAGTCACGTTGGCCTTTCAAGCGTCGATATGCTTCTAAGGCTCATACATTTTTTTAAGATTGTATTGGCATTTTAATTTAAAAAAATGGCATTGGATAATAGACAAGACTGACACGATGTCAGTGTGTCAATTCATCTGGTCAGTCCTGTCCAATAGATTATCTTTGTTAAATTTATGCTTTTACCATTAAGTCTAATTAGACTAATCACGTCCGTGTTTGAAACAAGCCTTATCTTGCTGCTTGGGTTCGGCACCACATAAATTTGTCCTCTACTATTCTTATTCAATGCTTGCCTCAGCACTTACATCTATCATGGAAAAACAATTTTTCATATAGCACATCCAAACATACATGGTAAATCTTCCATTTTCCGCTACTCTTTTATCTACCAAATTTCTATCTAATACTCTTCTAGTCTCATTTGTATTGCCTATCCTTACATTTTCTTAATAGACAGCTCCATAGAAATAAGAATAACATAATAAAAGAAACAAAACAACCTTTTCACTGACGCACATTGCGAGTAACAAGCAATCTAATAAAATGGATTTTATTGGGTCCATTTGTCGGATGCTCGTCGGAAGTTCGCGTTATTTATTAGAAACGAACGGATAAGTATTGTCAGCTAATAACGTAGGACTAATTGGAAATATTAATTATTGATTTATTCGCTCGGTAAATTGATATTATAAATCGGAAAAAAATAGAAGCGTTCGAGATGTGGTGTTGGCGAAGAATGCTCCGCATACCGTGGACCGCCAAGAGAACAAACAAATCTGAACCCGAGCAACTTCGCATCGAAACGAGACTGTCTACGATTTGCTACCAGAAGGTTCTTGGTTACTTTGGTCACTTTGCTCGGCGGCCACCAGACGACGTTGAAAGATTGACTGTGGTGGGCAAGGTAGAAGGAAAAAGACCCGCCGGCCGGCCACCAAACCGTTAGTCAGATCAGATAACTGCGCTCACTGGACTTTCTGTTGTGACCGCCCTGATAGAAGCCGAATACTGAAGGAAATGGAAACTGATGGTACAAAGAGCCACGAAGGGCTTTCAGGGACACGACCTTCAGCAATGAAGTATGCGACTAAGAAGAAGAAGAAGAAATGGATATTTAAAAGATGCTAACAAATGCGATTCGGTGCGATGCTGCAGAGAACGTGGCGTTGCCTAAATTTGCAGCACCTAAGCTACGTGTGTCCTAGGTTGCAATATAAGTATATTGACGTTGTGATTTTAGTTTATTTGCATTCAGCTCCAGACAAAATAAAACCCCGAATGCTGGAATGACTAAACAAGATTTTCTAGAATGTTCCTTGTTACGGCTTTTGATCAATCGTTTCTATTGATAAAATATTCTTGCTGCGATGTTTGTTAAATTTTAGGGGGAAAAAAATCACAGTTCTCTTCTTAATTTTTTTTGCAGTAATATAAATAAATATAAATATGTTACTAACAATCACGCCACGTTAACTGGTCCCGTGATAAGTTCGTAAAGAACATGTGTTACAGGTACCAGATGACGGAAATAAATGTAAGATTTTTATTATACACATACATATATTTAATATACATCCATAACCCTGGAAAATACATTTATATTTATCATACAAATATCTTCCCTTGGCGGGATTCGAACCCGCGACCCCCTAGTGTAGTGACCATGTCACTTACCACTACACCAGACGGACGTTAATGACCTGAAAACGGAACAATTACCATCACCAAACTAAAATAAAGAAAACGAGTTAAGCAAAAAGGCACAATGAGAATATGTACATACATATCGATGCCTCAGATTCTAATGTCCGCAAAATCAAAACTATCACCTTATGGAGTTCTTAATGACACAGTAACCTAACTTCACCATGTTGATCGTAAATTCATATATGAAATAGAAATACAAGATAGAAGTCTAAATGAGATAATACTAAAATAAATATCTTACCTTTGAAATGAAAATGACTGTTTCTCAGCAGAAATAGGCTAAATAATGGATGCCTACCCACATGAAGTCGTCGTGGCCTAAAGGATAAGACGTCCGGTGCATTCGTATTGAAGCGATGCACCGGTGTTCGAATCCCGTAGGCGGGTACCAATTTTCCAATAAATAAAAAAAAAAAAATGATAAATAATAATATATATGTTCAAATAAATATGTTCACGATTGACTTCCACGGTGAAGGAATAACATCGTGTAATAAAAATCAAACCCGCAAAATTATAATTTGCGTAATTACTGGTGGTAGGACCTCTTGTGAGTCCGCGCGGGTGGGTACCACCACCCTGCCTATTTCTGCCTTGAAGCAGTAATGCGTTTTGGTTCGAAGGGTGAGGCAGCCGTTGTAACTATACTTAAGACCTTAGAACATATCTCAAGGTGGGTGGCGCATTTACGTTCTAGATGTATATGGGCTCCAGTAACCACTTAACACCAGGTAGGCTGTGAGCTCGTCCACCCATCTGAGCAATAAAAAAAAATGGATTCATAATAAAATCAAAAGACAATTTATAACAAAAAAAAGATCTATTCTACTGACTTTGACTACTAATATTGTTGTATAAAAAATCTCAATTTTCTTTCATTTCTCATATAATACAGTTTTTTTGTTCAAACGAGTACTGACGTAAGACGAAGATCAAAGGATTGCGAGTAATCGTGGATGAAGTATCCCTTCGAAGGGACTATAGGTTCAGGGCCTATTTGAAGTACTCGTTTTTGTTGACGAACCATATTATTTGATATATAATATATCTAGTTAATATTTAGATTTGTCATTTGTGAAATTCTATAATCCGTTAAAAAACTAAATTTTAATTCAACATTACAAACGATAAAAGCTCATGATGGACTTTGGTGAATGCAAGAATGACATTAACAATGACAACAATGACATTGACAAGGAGACATTGCCCTCCTGTTTTTTTTTAAATCTCATCTTCGAACCACCTACGGCTCTAGCTTAAAGAAAAAATCATCTGTTTTTGCAACAAAGTTCATACTTTGGCATTGCAATTTTTATTCAATTACAAACGAAGTCATTGTTCACATGGACATCAAGTCGAAATCTCATTAAAGTTTCATACTTAAAAATCATTTTAGAAATCCTTTGAAACTTTGATCTTTGTAGATCTACGTAAGGAGCGACAGAGTCTACTTTGAGCTGACATTGGTAATAATACTATCTAAAAATCTGTTTCAAAAATATGAAAACTAAATTTCATGACTAAATAAAAAATCTACTTTATGTATTGAGATAGCAAACTTTGGACACACACTAATTAGTCTTTAGACTCTCTCTAAAAACCACTTAATGCAGAATCGTCCAGTCATATAATTAAAACAATACCAACATGCGAAAAGAAACCGCTGCGTTCATCAACAGTGCGTTTCCAGAGGTCTTTTTGCCACGCACCATCCGGCTATGGAATGAACTCCCCTCCAAGGTGTTTCCCGAGCGCTATGAGATGTCCTTCTTCAAAAGAGGCTTGGCTCTGCCCCTGACATTGCTGAAGTCCATGGGTGACGGTAACCACTCACCATCAGGTGGGCCGTATGCTCGACTGCCTACAAGAGCAATAAAAAAAAAAAAAAATTTCGTTTGTTTGTGGGCTTACTCCTCCTTAAATACTCAAACGATCACCATGATATTTTTCATACATGTTGTCAAGCTTACAGAAAAAAGTCATAGAGCAACTTCCAGCCCGAAAGATCGAATCCCCGAAGTCTCGAGGAATATAATTATTTTTTATACATCACACCACGAGCTAAGACTGAAATGAAATTAAAACATATTAAGATCCATTTAATTACTGTTTTTTTTTTTTTTTTCACCATCCGGCGGGAACACTACATCCACTAATTCACGTTACTCCTTTGTTTCGAGTTCCATTCTCGATTTGATGACGTTCGAACTGACGGGCGTATTTAAATTTAGATATTTTCACAGACACGTTTTCTTTGTATTATCATTCGTTGTATTTTGTTCGCGGCGTTTTCTACGTATTTGGCTCAGACAAAGAGCCCTGATCTTTTCGTGGGAATTCGTGTGCGGGCTTATATTATTACTAGCCGAGTCCCGCGATATTACCGGCCGTTATTGTGGTACCGCGTCGCGTAGTCTAAAAAAGTAGCCTAAGTTACTCGTAATATCATCAGCTACATATCAGTGAAAGTTCCGTCAAAATCGGTCTAGCCGTTCCAGAGATTAGCCGGAACAAACAGACAGACAGACAAAAATTGTAAAATATGTTATTTTGGTGTATGTACCGTATATATTCATATGCATGTAGTAAAAAGCGGCTATTTCAATACTACAAACAGACGCTTCAATTTTATTTATAATAATATTATTATGTATAGATTGTGTGCCTCGATTGACAGGTCCCTTAGTGCTTCAGTTATTTTCTGATAATAAAATAAATATGCAAAATACATATACGCCTTGAGCATAACTTTCCCCGGCCTAATATAATATAATATCCCAGGTGTACTCGGAGTCATTTATATTCATAGATTATACACGTAGTCCAAACCTGAGGCAGGTATCAATTTAACCAAATAAATATTTACCTAGCATATTTGTTTACGAAAAAGTCATCTACGATGAAGGCATAAGCTTAGACTGATTATCTCAATCAGGTTTTTTTGCCTGCTTCTGCCGTGAACTCTAAGTACCTACTTGTAATCCTACCTATTTGTAATCATTGTAAGTTTGTACACTATTATGATTGTATTTTATACTTCTATAATCACAAATTTCGCCAAGACTACACTTTAAAAAATATTAACAAAGACAAAGCATATTCTATTCTCAATTTGACAACAGACGTCAAGAACAAAAATTTGACAATAAATAGTATGCATGCGTGTGTGTGTCAAATACATGGTATGTAGTGTGGGTAATATTTTCTTTATTGCTTCAATGTATTTTATATGCATTATTTTAAAAAAATATTAGCGTTGTGCACTTCTTCTCAATATTCTCTATAAGTGTGGAAAATGTCATACTCCTCCGTCCGCGCAATTTTCGTAAAAAGGGATACAAAGTTTTTGCTTCACGTAATAATATATAGATTACATTTTTTGTATTGTTTCGTTACTGACATTTTTTCGTGTATGAGTGAAAGGAGTCTTATTTTTTATTTATTGATAACACCAAACTTTATTGGATACTTCGAGAAAGAAAATCTTTTAATGGAAAAGTAATAAGCCGATTTCTGTTCACCTATTTAAATACACGTCATGTATCTAAGATTGCATACACTAGGTAAGGGAAATACAATGAAAATTTGCAACTGAATAATAAAAGTGATTCTCAAAACTTAATTTTCTAGGTTCTGTTTACCAACATTATCTGTCTCGCCCGCGCTTACGTCACACACGCGTCGCACACTTAAAAATAAATATCGTGACGTCATAACAGTTATATCGCGATTAGAAGTTCTTATTTTAGCCTAATTTTTAGGCCTAACATTACTAAATGGAAGATTTCTGTTTATTTTATCACGTACACTGGATATTTAATGCAATTGGAGATTCGATTCGGGCGCACATTATCCATACCTAATGTCTCGATTTGGGCGGGACAGTTCCGCTTTCGGGCATTCTATCCCGATGTCCCCAGTGAGGTCGACATAGTTCCGCTTTTGCAAAAATACCAAACGATAAATTTATTTTTCAATTCAACATAGAGCTAGAAGTGTTAATTGAACTAATTTAACAAAAGAGGTACAGACTATTACAGAGTACTAACTATTTTGTGTTTAGTGCTTTGTGTTATTCTATCTTCTATAAGGAAATTTGTACTTTTAGAACATTAAATATTTTTTTTCTATACTATAATATTATATATACTATAATATATATAATATTATAAAGAGGAAAGATTTGTTTGTTTGTTTGTTTCGAATAGGCTCCGAAACTACTGGACCGATTTGAAAAATTTTTTTTCCATTAGAAGCCGACATTGTCCCTGATGAACATAGGCTACTTATGTTTTTTTTTTTTATTTCATTTTTTTGGTTTCATGTGTGTTTTAATGTTTCCGAAGCGAAGCGAGGGCGGGTCGCTAGTATGATATAATTTCGCAGATGTACCCACTTTGACAAAAAAAAAAAAGGTCACGTTATCCATACCGTTCTGGTGAGTTCTGATATGTGTTGGAATACAGAATGCGCTAACTTGCATCTTATGCTGGTATAACCCTATACGGTTACCACCGGCCTAGGTAGGGAAAAAAAGCTCATCTTATATACGTTTATAAAGCGCTTCTTATATACGTACATAACATTAAAACATCCTTTTCATTTTTCATCACATTACCAACAAAACACACGTAAGCTTTACAGTGACTCAGCAACACAAGACAACCTCACGTCAAGACTAGACTTGTCACCCTCATGACAAGTCTAACGAAATAATGTAACACATTTTTAAATTATCCCTGTTACCATCTTTCGAACGAACGACAATGCCAAAATGTATTCAAAACGTATTCCGAACAACTGTTGATTTGGTTTAGTTGAAAAAAAAACCAGACTTTTCATTGTGCAAAAGACCTTGCCAAAATCTGCGTGGGTTTCTATGGAAAAACAATTGCGTGCCAAAAAGAAAACGATAATTTTTAAATAGTTATCATAAGCTTGTGACGCGTAGTTTTATTTCGAAGTCGGGAGGAAATCGACGAACGGCCTCCGGCTGGCGGTGTCAGTGTGAGCCACGAAAAGCAATATAGTCATCTTGTTACTTGTTAAACCAATACAGAAAGCATTCGCAGCCAAACAATTCAGTCAAAATCAGAATGGTTATTTTTTGCATGTAGTTTTGTTCACAGATGCTTTTAAATTGTCATGTTACAACATATTCGGAATCCCATTTTACTACTGAGAAGAATATTATTTTCAAAAGATACGGTTTTTGTATCTAATCCTCTCCCTTCCTAGCTATTCATCCCACAGGGTGGCGGGGTCAACTTTTCTTATGTTTCTCCTTCATTTCGCTCTGTTTTCGATATCCTCTTCAGTAACGATGTATTTCCTCTTGTTCTTCACCACTACATCTTTCTGTCTTCTCTTGGGGTTTCCTTTAGGTCTCTGATCGAAGAAATCGAGCTGAGGGTGGCGGGGTCAACTTTCCTTAAGTCTCTCTCTTCGACACCCTCGTCGGTAACATTGCATTTCCTCTTGTCCTTGAGGACTACATCTTTCCGCCTTCTTTTGGGCCTTCCTTTAGGTATCTGATCGAGGAAATAGAGCTGAAGAGTCAAATTTCCGATGTAGTCTGATGGCCTCCTTTTTACGTGACTATACAGGTACAATCTCAGCCAAATCTCCTGCATCTTATCGGCAATGTCACGTATACCGAGGCTTCCACGCACCCATTGTGGATTTTGCCCAGCCTGGTTACGTCACACATCCACCTCAACATCTTTATTTCAGCAACTTAGATGGTATGCGCGTTCTTTTGGGTTGCAGCCTATGTTATTATAGTCTTATAGGTAAAACCCTTAAGTTTGACACGCAGCGGCTATTTCATGCGCGGTGATTAGCGGAGTTTTTTTGTATCTAATCCATCCATTCTAATCTAATCCATTTTAAAATTGGATTTTTTAGCCCATGTTGGGAGATGGGCTCTCGGGCCAATTCATATTAAGCGACTACCGGAGGCATCGTAACGTCAATTCCGATAACATGGCAATAAATTCGTTCCTAAAATAAGTCTGCGGCCATGCAAGGAAACAGCTGAAACATTAAAGTATAAATGGCTTACGAAGGCCACGGAAAATATTCCGCCTTAGAACTGATGCATTTGGACTGTTTGGTATTTCAAGATCTTATTCTTGGGCGTGTTCTTCATATTGGAAGGTCATAATGTGAATTTTCTTCGCAGCTTGAGTCCTCAGCTGGTTTGGTTTTCGTCAGCTCCAACGGCTGAAGTCATAAACAGATATATTTGAAGATATCTTTGCAATAAATTTATTACTTTTCAGTCTACTCGTCTCAAACAAAACACACATTCTCTATTTTGTAGATTAACATAATTTGTGAACACAATCAAAACAAACAATTAATTTACTTATAATGTAATAGTAGACAAAAGATATTACAAAAAACTGATAGTTGTATTGTTAGAATTTTGGGTTCGAATTTTGCAACCTATTTTTGCCGCTTTGCAATTATGCGTTCTCCTTTTGTATAGAAGAACATAAACAATAGATTCATGATCGATTTCGATCCGGTGGTAGATTTATTCACGAAGCAGCTACTCTTGAGTTGTTAGGTCTCCTTTGGAGGCGCTCGGGTAGCTGTTAGCAAATCCCAGCTTTCCTGGCTGAGCCCTTGCTCGCCCACCTGCCCCGGTAAACCTGGAAAGACCTCCGGGTTACCAGTAATCTCCTCAGTGACTTTCACCTCATGCCTCGAAGTGAGTTCATATAAACATCTAGCACAATAAAAACGTAAATGCTTTAGCCAAAACAGAATGTGAGCTGTGATGTCGTAACAAGCCCAGAAGTTTTATTATGTATTTTCTCAAAGTCGATTGCTACACGCAATCTGCAAAAAAGAATTTAGCTACCCATTGACATTGAGCTTACAAAATATACAACTATTCTTACGTTAGAAGATGAAACATTTTAAAATCTTTAAATTTTACTTTGAATGCGTCCTATCAGGAACACTCTTTTTTATATTGTTAAAGAAATGTCTACGTATCTCATTAAGAAGATATTTATCAAAAAATACAAAGGCTCTGGCATTTCACTCACATTAAATATTACATTTGTGCCTAAAGTTACTGTTTCCTCGAAATATCGCCCATTTAGTTCTCGATGCGTTGTTTGTCACCAACAAACAAACTCTGTACATTTTTAATGTACGTAAATAGCAGAATTAATTAACAGAAGAAAAGGTGCACCCATACCTTGAAAATAACCAGAGGTGCATTCGCTGTGTTTCACGTTAACATTGTAAAGTCAAATACTTACAGTTCCCGCTGACCGGGCCGTGTGAAAAGCGACTCTATTTATAAACGGCAGCTCGATGAGGATATGCCATGGAAACTAAATTAGAAACCGACTGATGTTTAGTAATCGCGTTAAGAATATTTCAGCCAGTGCTCCTATAAATAAACATAGTTTTTTTTTTAAAGATAAGGGCTGAGTTTGTTTGACGCGTATTATCTTTCTCAGTTGCGCTTTTGCTTGTTTTTCATTACATAAATAATTATCGTGCAGCTAATTTATAGCATTTAAAATTGAATATATCCGTGCAACATTACACCCCAAATAACAATTCAAATTGTCACTGTAAAATAATACACTTAAGTACGAAAATAAATTACATTCAAGTTTTGAATCTGTGATCTTTAAAACAATCCACAGTATCACTGAACCGTGTCAACGAAATATTTAATAATTGTACAAAATCAAAAATAAATTTATTTTATTAATTTCAACCAAAATTTTCGTTTCATTACCAATAATCCAAAACCATTAACCGATTATTGTCCAAATTAATATTAAATCTGTGTGCTTTGCTCGTTTGTACGCCATTATCGGTTCATTAAGTTCCATTATACATACAATTAGCTGTCACCGAAATCAGATCACCTTTGATTCAGTTAATACGATCAAAGAGAGTTTTAGCACCAAATTTAGTTATAGCTAGTTAGCTGTCTCTGTTAATTGGAGTGAATCGTTAACTAGATTGGATAGTTCATTTAGATACATTTCAATTATCTTGTAGCTTTTTAAATAGTTTCGTTTTCAATTGGGTATCGTTAAATGAACATATATTTTACAGTGCCTATTTGATGCTAAAAAGCATTGGTTTAAACTCCATATTGGAGATAGTTCTTTTTTTTTATTGCTTTGATGGGTGGACGATCTCACAGCCCACCTGGTGTTAAGTGGTTACTGGAGCCCATAGACATCTAGAACGTAAATGCGCCACCCATCTTGAGACATAGGTACGTTCTAAGGTTTCAAGTATAGTTACGACGGCTGCCCTATCCTTCAAACCGTAGTAATGCGTTTTACTGCTTCACAGCAGAAATAGGCGGGGTGGTGGTAGCTACCCGCGCGGACTCACAAGAGGTCCTACCACCAGTAAATATGAGTTCATCTAGATATAATTATTTATTATATAATACATAATATATCATATCATTTATTATATATATTATAAGTATTTATATTTGTCGGTAATGATGTATTGTACGTTTCATTGACCGAATAACAGGAAGCGGCTATGAGCTTTCCATCTGCATAATTATATTAAAATACCTACATTTAAATTGTACTTACGTTCTAATTTGCTATCTCATACAATAATATATTTGACAGGATCGATCATTGTGAATATTATTATAATGTACATTCTAGAATAATTCGTAATAGCATGTTTGAAATATGTACATGACTAAGAATTTTAATACGTTCTAAAAATACCATTTATGTGAAGAAATTACAACTGATCTATTAAATATCTCTTGCTCACAGATACATAAGCGAGGTTAAGCAAAAATGGAGCAGTTTGAATCGCTGCTGACTTGCTGCGTGTGTTTGGACCGGTACAGGAATCCTAAGTTGCTGCCATGCCAGCACAGCTTCTGTATGGAGCCCTGCATGGACGGCCTAGTCGACTACGTTAGACGACAGGTATGATGATACACTAGCTTCGACGAACGGAGTACTTAAACAACAATTATTATGTTTCAAAATTAATTTCATTTTTATTCAATAGGTCAAATGTCCAGAATGCCGTGCAGAGCATCGAATTCCCTATCAGGGAGTTCAAGGGTTCCCCACAAATGTAACGCTCCAAAGGTTTTTGGAGCTTCACGCTCAAATTGCTGGTGAACTTCCAGACCCTACTGCTGGGCAAATTATGGAAAGGTGCAATGTTTGCTCAGAAAAAGCGTACTGCGCTTTATGTGCACATTGTGACAAAAAAGTTTGTGATGACTGCAAATCTGCTCACATGGAGGTATTACGTCGCGAAATTGCAAGGATAAATAATCAAGTCCGTCGTGGCATGAACAGGCTACAAGATATTTTGGGTGTTGTCGAACGCAACACGACGAATCTCCAAACAAACTGTGCAGCAGTTGCGGGTGAAGTCGACGAAATTCACAAAAGGCTCGCCAAAGCTCTGAAAGATAGAACCGACTTCTTGCGCACTGAAGTAGATCGGTATCTAGCAACTGAGCTTAGAAATCTAACTCATCTCAAAGATAATTTAGAATTAGAATTAAGTAACATACAAAGTAATTGTGATCTCGCCGAAAAGCATATGAACGATGACACTGAATGGGAAGACACAGAACTTATGGACACGAAGGAAATTTTCCTAAAAACTGTGGAATTCTTAAGGAACTTCGATTACGAAGCTGGCGATTACAATCGTAGAGTGCGATTCATTATGACGCACGACCCCAACCAACTTGTAATGCATGTCGCTAGCTATGGAGAATTGAATATAACTCAACCCAACGCTTATTCTGGGGGTCTACAGCCAAGTCAAGGTCTAACTAGATCGAAGAGTGACCATCGCTTGGCGACGCAATTTAGACAGCAGGAAGAATCCAAGAATTACTACGAAAACGATGAACCGATTCTTGGCGGACGTAAGTTCGGAGAACGTAGACCGCCACCGCCCGAAAGACATACCCGAGACTATAATGTCACGGATGACTATAGCGGATATGAGTCTGAGCACCGACCCCGTAGGTTCCGCTCACGTTTTGTTAGAAGTCACCAACAAGACAACGATTCTGATACAGAACAAAGTATTCGTTCAGCCAAAACAGAAAAACAAGAGAAGGAAAAAGAGAAAGTTGTAGATACAGAAGATGCTACCAGAGGACCTCTAAGCGGCATTTTCAGGCTAAGCGATTGTCCACGAGTAATGCAACGAATTATGGATGCAGAAAGTGGAAAGAAGAAAGAGAAGAAAGAACCTCCGCCACCACCTAAGCCCGTAGTTCAACCGACACCGCAACCTCGCCGTCCTCCACCTGCTCAAAGGCAACAAAGTGAGGATGATGAAATAACACGCCTTAAAAGACAAAACAAAGGCGCAGCTTCATCACAAGAACCAGATCGTCCAGCCTCGAGACCTGTTGAAGAAGAAAGAACTTCGATAGCACGCAAACCACCTACACCAGCTCGGGAGGTGAGTTGGGAAGAAGAACGAGAGTGAATTAGAATTGCAGTACAACGTAGAATCTAGAAAAATCATCGATACTAACAAGAAAAACGCAAAAAAAACTAACGGCATTCCATAAATGTACACTCCACGTTAACTCATTGACCTCTTCAAAAATACACATACACAACACAATTTATTATATCTACCATATTGGTGTCCAAATCGAATTTCAATATATTTCTCAGGCGTCAAGCGATGGTGAATCTGATGAATCAGTCGGATCTTTACAACGTACTCAACAACGTAAAGCTCCACCTCCAGTACAAAAACCCGCAGCGACCGGTAGAAGACCATCCGCGGATGCTCCTACACCACATAGACCGGCTGCAAGAGCACCTAGCACAGAATCAAGCGCATCTACAGAAAGTTCTGGCTCGGCGGTTAAGCATACAGGTGCAATATTAACCATCGCAGAATTAAAAGCAAAATATTGCAGTGGTGGGCCAAAACCAAATCCTCGATTATGTTCCACAGGAAACGAGAGAACTGCACCGGTTACAACCAACGGTACAGCTGGAGGTGCGCAACGGGTACAGAGCCGCTTTGTTGGCTCGCAGAGACCTACGCCCGCTCCGGCTCCCGCCGAGCCGGCGCACGATGAAGATTCAGATACGAGTTCCGAAGAGGAAACAGATTCGTCAGAGGAGAGTGAAGAGGAGCCTGCACCTCAAAGAAAGCCCGAGAGCCAGGCGATGGCTCGTAGTGACATCGGCCCTTTACTCGCGCGTAGTTCAAATGCTCGCAGTGATGCTCATGATAACAAATCCAAAGATCCTCCACCTTCACAAACTCGGTACCGATCAAGGCAACCATCTCAAACTGAAGAGGAGCCCGCACCACGATACGGTGCCGGTTCTTCTTACAACAATCGTTATGGCAGCAAGCCAAGAGAAGAAGAAACGACGTCATCCATAGATGATGATTCTAAATATCCAACGGCCAGATCGAGATATCTCGCCTTAAAAGAACGGCGAAACCGTCTCGCAAGAAGTAAAAGTAGTCACACCGGATTCGGTGCGGGGGACGACGATGATCAGGACGATCCTGTGTCTCCAACCACGGCATCGCCATCGGCGTATTTGGCGGCTCGGTACGGCTCCGGGACCGGAGGGTCGGAGTTGTCTCGTAGCAGGTCATCTCACGCGCTGAAGTCTAGAGAAAGCTCGCCAGAACGACCACCGACTGGCGAGAAAGATGGAGCAGCACTCAGCTCGTGGGCAAGGTACTTGAAAAACAAGTACGGCTCGCGCGGTAAAGAACGAGACACGAGTGGCACGTCCTCGAGCGCGTCGCGTCGTCTGTCTCTCGGGCTGCCTTTACGCTCGGCAAACGAGCTTGCCAGTTCTGATGACGATTCAAAAAACGCGGCAGGCTCCCCCATCTCCCCTACGGCGGCTACAGCAGCGGTAGCAGGTTAGAACGACGAGTGGCGTGTACATAGTTTGGTGCTTGGATGAGTGAGACCCATATCGTTTTGTTCATTGATATTAATTATTCATTGTTGACGGCAGGTTTCGCAGCAGCAGGTTCCTCCCCTAGGAGCCAGTATCTGCAGAAACGCCGATTACAGTTCAGCGTGGGGAGTCGGGGGAGCGAACCTGGTTGTTTCACATGGCCTCGTGGTATCGCTGTAGGTCCAGATAATACAATGGTCGTGGCCGATTCATCAAATCACAGAGTCCAGGTAAAATACTACCAAGAGAAGACTGTTAACACCACCAAAACCACCATACAGCTGAAATATCTTAAGTCCACTAATATATTCCTTTATCACAATAAAACTAATGACCTTCACAAATAGATCTTCAAAAAAATAGTTTCCGGCGGATAGACGATAATTCTTTCTGTGTTTGCAATGAAAAAAATAATTGCAGTCATTGGCTTTAACGGCAATCCAATCAAAAACTAATAAATTATTCGACAAGTTGAAAGGATTATCCTGCCCTCTTTCAATCTAATTCATTTGTCAATCTCAGATCCCCGGTCCGTAAGTTGGAAATCCGTCTCAATTGAATACGATTTATGAACAAGTCCATTATACAGATGATTATAGGTAAATGTTGCGAATATTTTTAGCGTTTTCCGTCTTGACCTTGAGCCAAAAACGTAGCGAACGAGCAAAATTTAGATTCGTACTGTCGTCATTATTTGGAGCAGAAGCTCATGAAATTTTTCCTATACTATAAACAAAGTATTTACTCTTTTTTTTTTTTTTCTTAGATGGGTGGACGAGCTCACAGCCCACCTGGTGTTAAGTGGTTACTGGAGCCCATAGACATCCACAACGTAAATGCGCCACCCACCTTGAGATATAAGTTCTAAGGTCTCAAGTAAGTTACTTTACTCCTCAAGTAAAGCGATAATAAAAATCTCTTTGATATTACAAATTCTAACATTGACAAGGTGTCTTCTAAGGAAGCGTTTTGGTGTGTGCCACCGCGTTATCTATTTTAACATTACAGCTAAATTTTTCCTTCGAAGCTAAATATTTTTGTTATTCCTATGCTATTATACTTTGACTTCATGGATATTGGGATAGATATCCAGGTTGTTTCCGCCCACAATGCTAACACAAATAATAATATATAAATAGCTATTGGGGGATTGGCTTTATTTTGACTAAAATAGACCTTTCGAGAAAGAATTAGTCGGATTCAAAGGCGATTACTTTCAAAGGATGACCATTTTACATGCATTGTATTGCAACTATTTTCGATAAAGAAGACACTTAAAATAACTAATGATACCAAAACCAAAAAACCCTATCAGAAATATTCGTATTGTTGGTTTTTTTTTCCTATCGCCCTCAATTCGCGATGATATAATTTTAACTATACTGACATGTGAGTTCAATGACCTGAGAGGAACATGAGCGATATCTAACTACCTTAACTTTAGTTCACAGGTCAAAAAAATAAAACGACAAGTATTCCTAATCACCTGAGTGAATAGTTATTGCTTTTCTCTTACATTAAATGGGTTAGGTATTATATCCAGTATTTTGGAAGCGTCCTCCGTCCATCCGTTATTTTCTGTTTTCTAATACTCATGCGGATATTTTTTCTCCAGGTGTTCGACTCTAATGGAATATTCATCAAGGAGTTCGGTCAGTATGGAAGCGGCGAAGGCGAGTTTGACTGCTTAGCAGGAGTTGCTGTTAACCGCATCGGGCAGTACATCATAGCTGATAGATACAACCATCGCATACAGGTAAACTTAACCCACAGACACAGCCCACTGAGTTTCTCGCCGGATCTTCTCAGTGGGTCGCGTTTCCGATCCGGTGGTAGATAGAAGCACTGCTTTTGCTAGGGCCAGTGTTAGCACCACTCCGGCTTGAACCCCGTGAGCTCACCTACATTTTAGGGCGAAGCTGACATAGCCTCTCAAGCCTATCAGCATAGGTAGGAGAAAAAAAAAAATATATATACAGAATTTTTAACCACCGCGAATCTTACCACCGTCCTGCTGTTACACGAGGAATATTTACCGTCCTACTGACACGAAGATACACGAGGAATATAATTATAGTTAACTTCAATATGAAAACTAGATTCATCTCTTCAGAGCTCACGACATTTTAGTTTATTTTTTGAATCCCATTTATGGAAACGGTGCTTATTAAAAAATGGCTAATGTAGTTTTTTATGCTTTCTTTTAAAACAGCGAACTCATTTTCAATTTCCGGCTTTTGAGTATTAAAAAAAAAATACTTTGAATAAAATGAAAATATTTTGAACAGAGCTAGCAGATCTAGTACCGTTTTAAATGAAGTTATTGTCTGTGATATTATATATTTACGATCGGCACTTTGGATTTTGTGATGCAAGAAAACACGTTAATATTATAAATCGACGTATCCATTAGTGATAAGTCGTACGAATATTGCTACTATCACCGCTCAGAAAACTACTAATGTATCATACACTCTAGTTTGAACGATAGTGCTATTATTTTAATACTATTGTGACTGGGATTATCTATGTGGTGGACACGATTCTGGTAATCACAGTTATAAGCAGACATCCATTAATTACAATTGAAATGACACACCAGAGTCTACTAATAGATAGGCACAATTAAAAACACCAACAGAGTAAACAATTTTAATCCAATAACTTTCCTTCAAAATCTTTCAAAACTCCTCTAAGATATAATTAAAACTTGTTTTGTCTGTCATAAGCTATAAAAGATTTGAAACATCACAAATAATATAATTACAAATAATAAAAATAACGTTTTATAGCTCGCAGATACCGAAAAAAATTCCTTTGTGTTGTTAAAAAGTTTTATTTAATTCATATACAGTTCTCTCCGTAAAACATTATTCGTTTGCGACCAACTCCTTCGCAGTTTGGTCACGGTAATTCCTGCCGCGGTAGGACGCCACAAATATCTTTGTCTATACTTAATATTATAAAGAGAGAAGATTTGTTTGTTTGTTTGTATTGAATAGGCTCCGAAACTACTGAACCGATTTGAAAAATTCTTTCACTGTTTAGAAGCCACACTATTCCCGATTGACATAGGCTATAATCTTTGAAAAAATCAGGGGGGATCCTTATTAAAACTCCAACAATGTAACCCAAGGTGTAAAAAAATTACCTAATAGAATAAAATAATACATTATTATTTACAAAAAGTGTCGCGACATCATATGTCTAACTGTTATAGTTATGCCGCAATAAGTGTTATTTTATTTAAAAAAATTAAACAACTGCAAATATCGTTGGAATTTTTGTTAAAGACCCGAGCGAAGCCGGAGCAGGCCGCTTGTCTTGTTATAAGTTGGTTAGTCTGGCACAAACCGAAAGGACAAATGTTGTTCTGATGAGTCATCTCTTATTATTGTTAAATCTTAGCGTCTGCTAATGCACACCAACGGTTCGAGTCCACTGTCAAATTTCAAAGGAATTTTGAGAATTAAGCAACATTGAAGTGATTTAAAATTGAATCATGTTCTTCTACAAGATACTAGGAAACCATTTTCAAAACCGTAACATCGACAACGTCTCGAATAATAAAATTTGTCTATACGTAATAAATAATTCGTAATACGTAAATAGGCAAAAATATAACACTTATATACTATACACTATACTTTCTCTTCTCATTTATTCATTTTTGTTTTATAGTTATTGGTTTTCGGTGTTATCAATATTAATATATGTATGTGTTGGTGAAGAAATTGGTTATTTAGTTATGAAGTTAATTATCTTCCAAACTTTTACAAGCCAATTAACAAAACAATATAGAAAATGTAATACACAATAAAGCAGAAAAATAGAGCAATTATAAAGTGAATAATTTTAGGATACCTTTTACTGATTTCGTTTTTTCTTTAACCAGGTTTTTGACCCTCAAGGTCGCTTCCTAAGAGCCTTCGGGAGCCAAGGCACCGGAGACGGCAAGTTCAACTACCCATGGGGCATCACCACTGACGCCCTCGGATTCATATACGTGTGTGATAAGGAAAACCATAGAGTGCAGGTACGTACAGAAGACAGCTTAGTTGCTCTAGTATGTATCTTTACGTTTCCTACAGCATCTTCTATACTAATATCATAAAGAGGAAAGATTTGTTTGTTTGTTTCGAATAGGCTCCGAAACTACTGGACCAATTTGAAAAATTCTTTTGCCATTAGAAGCCGACATTGTCCCTGATGAACATAGGCTACTTTTTTTTTTTTTTTTTAATTATTTTTTTTTGGTTTCATGTGTGTTTTAATGTTTCCGAAGCGAAGCGAGGGCGGGTCGCTAGTTTACATATATAATTATATAAACAGTACGTATATAATGCTGGTAATAAGTACTATTACAAAATTATAGAAAATGTACATCACTTATATGGGTCTATTCGTGATAATGGAACCACTGAAAGAGGATCATCGCAATATATGTACCCCAAGTCAATTTTGAGGTCCGCGAACCTTTCAAAGGTTAATCGCTATTGCAGTGCAACGAAACTTTAATCTAAGCTTTTAAGAGTAACGAATGTCTAAGTTTTTGAGTTTCTAATTTAAATCAATCATAAATTTTAAATTTTAGGCACACGCATTAGCACAGATTACAATTACTTTAGCTACTAATAAAATAAAACTTAATGAAGTACTAAATTTATTATGTAAAATTTTACTCAAGACTAATAATAAAAATAAATGGTAATGTTACACTAATGGATAAAATTACACTGTAGTCTAAATAATATGCAAAGATAAAAAAGTTGAAAGATACAAAACGTAATTATCGCGAAAGAAAACCAATCAGAAAAGCAATTTTCATTAGCACTTTAATAAGCCTCTACGGCAGATGCGCCGCGCAATTTTTCCAATAAATTAATTGCTAGAAAAAGAAATGAATTGTCAAAAAAAGAATAGCACTATGAAGGTTATTATTCTATCGAGAGAAACGGTGTTTTTTCTTCTAAAAACCAATTCTGGCCTGTTGGAATATAAGGTAATTTTTCAACAATTGAAGATTTTTAAATCTCTAAGCCGACGACAAGCAAAAACTTTCTGGGTATATGATAGAATTATTATTATTAGTTGTAATGGACTTCTACTTACCTCCAAATAAATCAAAAGACTAAATGATTAACTAAAGACGAATAAAAATAACATTTTCCCAAATTAAGAGATTAGGATGTTCCCCAAAAAACCGACTACAATCCAGTCTGCTCTTTTGTCCAATTTTCCTTCTGGCTATTTGATTATTTCCCGCGTTTGTGATAAAAAAATTACTTCATCAAAGGCTTTAATCTTATTTACTTTTATTCTCCTTAGGTGTTCCAATCCGACGGCACCTTCGTGGGTAAATTTGGTTCCTTCGGGGCCAAGCTTGGTCAACTAGAACATCCTCATTACATTGCGGTTTCCAGCACCAATCGCGTTCTGGTCTCAGACTCGAACAACCACAGGATCCAGGTCTTCGATGTAAACGGTAGAGTTCTGTCTTCGTTCGGCGAAGAAGGGTCCGAAGATGGCCAGTTTAAGTTCCCGAGGTTTGTGTAACTTTATTCTAATGCCGTTAATTAAAAAATAGTATATATACATTACTGGTAGGACCTCTTGTAGCACCACCCTGCCTATTTCTGCCGTGAAGCAGTATGGGTTTCGGTTTGAAAGGTGGGGCAGCCGTTGTAACAATACTTGAGACCTTATAACTTATATCTCAAGGTGGGTGGCGCATTTACGTTGTGGATGCCTATGGGCTCCAGTAACTACTTAACACCAGGTGGGCTGTGAGCTCGTCCACCCATCTAAGCAATAAAAAAATAATAAAAAAAATAGCATCATCATCATAATTAAATCAACAACTAGATATCCACTTCGGAAAATTAATTAGACAAGCTATTCTAATTTCGCAACTAAACTGCTCGAAATTTTCAAAAATCACCTCAACTTATCATGTATCCATTGCATTGGTAATCATGGCCCTGTAGAAAACGAGAAGATAGTTTATGAACTTTATTTACAACCATTGCCATATAATTTTCTTCCTTTTTCACACTTTCTTAAAGCAATTAAAACTATTTTATGGTTAGATGTTCCGTTTAGTAGTTTTGTGGAATGGAATCAATAAAAAAATTAATGATAAATTTGACGGTAGTTAGAATAATATTCAAATGACGACGAACACCAGCTAGGTCGTCCTCTATCACGACCACGTATCTGAACCACGTACTCGAAACCCGAAATTAAACCCTAATATTGGCTTAAAATATTTATCTACCTACTATACTATCATTGTATCAATCTACTCATAGTCCGGCGCTATCAAGTGGGCGTTAGCTATTCACAGAATGTAATGCGGTTTTTGTGAGCATATTTGTCACATTGAATAAATATCATCATGTGCAATACGGCAGCCTCATTGCTGCGCTAAGCTATAAGAGCAGATTCTTGTAGATTCCTGATAACCTTCAACACCATCATCATCATCAGCCTATAGCAGTCCACTGCTGGACATAGACCCTCCAATTGCACGCCACTGAGCACGATCCTCAGCTTCTCTCATCCAACTCTTGCCAGCCACCCTCCATAGATCGCCATTTCATCGAGTCTGAGAGCATCCTGCACTTCCTTTACCAAATCACGGTCCCCAATCAAGAACACATTTACCCCAACAGTTATCGGTTGCCCGGTTAATAAGGTCAGCCCATTGCCACTGATCATATTATAAAAATCTAAGACATGATTGTGGACTTCAAAAACCGCCCGCTTATAAAAAGTTACAGATACATGATCATGTATTCGCTTCGGAAATAGGGTTGCGAAATCGGTCAAGGTACGAGAGAACAGATAATAATAAAATCGTCCCCGAATGTTTCGAGGAACGCGCATTATTTTTACAACCAGAAAAATGTGTCATATAGCTAATGGGAGCTCTAAGTTGTTTTATTTCATTAAAATTTAATTTTTAACTGATAGGTAGAGTTATCAATTCTGATAAAAATAATTTTTGGAACACTTTTTTTTTATTGCTTAGTTGGGTGGACGATCTCACAGCCCACCTGGTATTAAGTGGTTGCTGGAGCCCATAGACATCCACAATGTAAATGCTCCACCCACCTTGAGTATTAAGTTCTAAGGTCTCAGTATAGTTACAACGGCTACCCCACCCTTCAAACCAAAACGCATTACTGCTTCACGGCAGAAATAGGCGGGGTGGTGGTACCTACCCGTGCGGACTCACAAGAGGTCCTACCACCAGTATAGACCACCAACTAGATTTACATAGGCTTCGGAAAAGACCAGAGAATCTAAATACTAAATCTTCTTGCTAATCTAAATGCTAAGCCTGAAGAAAACAAAATTTAGAACGGTTAATACCCGTATTGGTAGAGTCCTCAGTCTATTTCTTACTGAACTGCTTAATTCTAGGCATATGTAGATTTTCTTATTGATATTCTTTTGTATTCTCCAGAGGGGTAGCAGTGGACGACCAAGGCTACATCGTAGTGGCTGATTCCGGTAACAACAGGATCCAGATCTTCCATCCGGATGGAACCTTCCTCAGGGCGTTTGGCTCTTGGGGCTCCGGAGACGGGGAATTTAAGGGATTAGAGGGAATCGCTGTCATGACCGGTGGAAATATCATCGTATGTGATCGGGAGAATCATAGGGTGCAAGTGTTTTAAGGTGAGAATCATGTTTTCGTTTTCAATTTTAATAAATCTATATTTTAGTATTTTTCGAGTTGATGGGTGACTTTACTTACTTAGCACACAGTTTGGATAGTTTCGCATTGTTGCCTATTTTGTCTATTGCAGTGATTGTCAAACTTTTTTTTGTCGCGGCAAAGGTGTTTAAGCTATGTGACAATAGTTTTTAATGTATAATTTGGTGATACACAAAAATTCCTTCGCACTGTGGTTGAGAAACACTGATCTATTAGTTTGCAGTACCGATTACTGTAACATAGTCGCAGTCTTAGTCGGAGCCAATGCATGTGATAACATCAAAAGTTGTGTGAAAAATAAAACAGATCTCAGAGTATTCTCTATTAAGTTTTTTCCATCGTTCTAACAATTGTTTATTAGTACCAGTTAGCCAGTTAAGCGAAATTCGACTATAATTACAGACGCCTTAACATTAAATTAGTTTTATGTAATTCATTTTCTCTTCTGTTTTGTTATTGATATTGCTTCCGTTGTGAGAATAAAAAAAATTTGCAATATTTATTTCATAATAATATATTAACACTCCTCAATGACTTCTATACAAAAAATCGGATGACTAACAGAAGAGAAAATGGTATTAGGCTCTTTTCTATTTTTATAAATATTTCTTGATTTTCAGGAACGATAATTTTAATACAAAGATGTTATTGTATTATATTTAATTCGAAATCATAACAAATCATTTTCTTTCTGTTTCAGTTTCACGAAAACAACAATATTACATTATTACGTAAACAATAAAATGAGCAATACTTTACCGTTTTTATCGGTGGGAACTTTGTAACATTAGCATTATTAACATTTTACAACGAGGCATTTGTAACATAAATATAAATAGAAAAATAACGAATGGAGTTCATACATATTGTAAATTCACATTTTTTTATATAAACCAAAGCTTGTGTCTAAATAATTTTCATTGTACACACGAATACGCATAGTCTGTTGACGAAATTCTTTCTTAAAAAGATTTCTTTTTGTTTTTTTAGTTTTTCTATTAATAACACTCAGTGTATTTTTAATGTTTTGTATATGAATAAATAAATCATACATTTACAACGACCTAGTCATTGATTAAATATTACTTTTTGTTTAATAAAATTATCAAATGATACATATTTTGTTTTTATTCCGTCACCATTTTGTTAATCAAATATCTAAGGATTTCGTTTGGCTATTGATATACATAGTAGTGATCTGGTATTTTGATAGTATTTCTATTGCCTCTGAAGGCAGACGAGTATACCGCCCATCTGATGGTAAGTGGTTAGTGACGCTCGTGGACACCAAGTCGCCGCCTAACGGAGCTTTGCACTTATTTTTCTGTGGAAACACTTTTCGCGACGAAATATGTTTTTTTTGAACTACAATAAATATTAGATTTATTCAATAAAAATAAACAAAATTAGCACCATTTTTTTCTTGCGCACTATCAAAGGACAAAAACGTATTTTAACTTCACAATAAAAGGTGGGTGAGAGAACGCAAAATGAATTTCATATTTCGATTAGACAACGTCTTAGAATGAAGTATAAAAGCTGATGCAATTCACTCTGCGTATCTCAATCCAGCGCTCACAACGAATCACTAGATGATGACCGAGCTTTGTTCGTTTTTTTTTTTTGATAACGCCATCTTGTTTTGTCTTTAAAGCGGTTCCTCCTCCTCGAGTCGTGCTCCTCATGTCTGAGGGTCGTGACCACCATCACCCATGAGCTTCAATCTTAGGATCTTTTTCCACTTTCCCCTGTCCACGGCGTCATGCAGCGCGCTGTACACTGTACTGTCCAAAGCGGTTAGTTGCACTCAATTAAGAAAAATAGTATTATTATTCGCCAATAGATGTCGGGAAGAGTTGATTATTGAAAACACGAATAAAACAAAATTTTCTGAAAAGAAATCGTAGCTAGATCGATTTATCACCCTCTAAATCCCCTGTATACTAAATTTTATGAAAATCGTTGGAGCCGTTTCCGAGAATATATATATATATATATTATATTAATATACAAGAATTGCTCGTTTAAAGGTATAAGATAAAGGTATGACCATCGATCGAATCCGCAGAATCTATTCACACCGACTTATCCTAACGGCCTAACGACATGAACAATACCTAACAAAATCCCACTTAAAGAAACGAAATTTCCTAAAAGGAAACGAGCCAAAAAAATATACCTCGCAAACGGGTGAAGGCACTCCGTCATTGTCAGAAAACTGTTATCACTTAAAGACAGATGGAGTCTGTGTAATCGATTGATTCGATGATTTCCCAAAGGCGGACTTGCCCGCACCTCCCTTATCCCCCCTATTGCCTGTATTGTGAATCTCCTGTTATAAATGCTGCGTATAACTCTACTTGTTCGAAATTGTCGCTTGGCTGTGTTCAGTGGCGTTTTTTTACATTGACTATATTCGTACCTTGTATTGGATATATAAAAAAAGATGTGTGGTGTCCTGGGACACCGGATAGGAACGAAGTTCTTTATTATAACAATATTAATTTTCAATTCTATTCGGGTTATAAAAAAAATAAATATTCAGGTATACATATTTATTATGATTTTTTATTGATAAAAAAAGCTACTTTACAAAGTTATCAACTTTATTTTATTCACAATGATTTATAAAAAATATATAATAATAATATACAAAGAAACAGCTTTTTATATGAAAAATAATAATAGCCGTCATCACGTAGACTATACATTAGACACTGTATAGCCATCATACAAGACTATACATAAATAATAAAAATCTTACGTTACGGACGTTTTTTCCCGGTTAGGGTACCCCTCCGCATCGTCCCATAAGGAACGTTCCAAAAATTTTTTAAATTGTAGATATTAATTAATTAGATGACTTTTTTAATTGATAAAAAAATTATCTACATCTCAATACTGAAAACTATAAATCCATGCTGGTATAAGAAATCAAGGTTCAACAAATCAATCAAGGTTTTAATTTCGTATTAAGCAGAAAGCACGCTAAACTTAAATAATGACGTCATTGTGCAAATACGCCGTACAAATTCAGTATTAATTAAAGCCATTTAAAGAAAATCCCCTTAAACAATGAACTTATTGTTAGTCTAACTTAGTAATTATAAGCACGACGAATTTTGGTTTTAAGTACCTATGACACCAGTGACCAAATAACCCAATGACTGAGCTCTTATTAAACCTGTTGACTTATACAAAACTTGCCTCTCAGATACATTGAGATAACACGCAGTCGTTACAGAGCCGCTTACGTTTTTTTTTTGTCAAATATGCTTGATTCAGCTTCGTCAATCAATGTTGGGATTATAGGAATTTGTGCCTTAAACTGTTAATATTAAGAACTACGTTGGCTTTGTTTTTTAGAACATTCAAGCCGTATGGAAACACTTTTAGATTTGATTAGTAATGATAGATGCAAATGTTTTTTTTTTTCTAGTTTTTTTTTAAGCTGATGGATTAAATGAGACCACGCACTAAGTAAGTAGACTTTTTATTGCTTATTTTTTTATTGCTTAGATAGGTGGACAGGCTCACGACCCACCTGGTGTGAAGTGGTTACCGGAGCCCATAGATATCTACAACGTAAATGCGCCACCCACCTCGAGATATAAGTTCTAAGGTCTCAGTATAGTTGCAACGGCTATCCCGCCCTTTAAGCCGAAACGCATTACTGCTTCACGGCAGAAATAGGCAGGGTAGTGGTATCTACCCGTGCGGACTCGCAAGACGTCCTACTACCACTAAAAAGTGGGTGGACAAACTCACCAACCACTTGATGCTAAGTGATAACAGGAGCCCATTGACATCAACAACGTAAATGCCACCACCAAATCCACCCAAATCCATCCACCACTATCTTAAGATTTGAGTTCTAAATTCAGTTATAGTAAAAAGACTGTCCCTCCCTTGAAACCGGAACGCATGGCAGTTTCGCGACAGAAATAGGTAGAGTACGTACCTGTGCGGACTCACAAGACGTCGTATTGTATCCTAATAATTTTATTCATTACCATTCGTTAAGTACGTAGTTCATTAGAATAATTGGCATCTGCCGGTAAGATTGGAACTTCGGTACCGTCGCATCGCTCGATACAAACCAACCTTACTTTTACATACCATGACATTTAGCAGCAAATAGTTTCAGTGTGTGCGGCAATATTCACATCTATGGGTCTCCAGTAACCACTGAAGGCGAGGAGGTCAGTGAGCGCACCTCGACCGGTTTCTAAAAAGCCGAAAAAATTTGAATCTCAATTAATAGATTAAATGAAAGCAATAATTAACGTTTTAGAACTAAACTGAAACAAGAAGAAGGACAATTTAATTTTGAACAGAATAACCCTTAAGGGCTCCGCTGAACTTTAGTTATAACTTGAGCTTTTCAACTTATCAAGTATCTTAATTAGTTGCTTCACGTGGAAAGTGAAATATTCCATTAAAAATAATTAACTGGATATTTTTGGTTCTTGTTCATCTGATCTATAGATTAATTTCATCTGAACTAAAAATATAAATGTATTTATTATGTATTATTTATAATAAAATATAAAATGCAAAGTCCTATTTTCAGAACTTCTATGATTTTTTTGAAGGGAATGAAACACCACCCTTGTATCAGTCATGATCAGATATATATGCATGTTTTTTGATTGTCACCTTATTACAAAGAGGGAAATTAAGCTAGAAGATCAGGGGTTAGAATCTACTAAGAAGAAAACGAAGCGATTGCGTATTGTATTCATGTGGGGTGGGAAAGCAAAGGTGAGACAAGGATGACTTCCAGATACTTCTAATACTTGATCTTCCTGACCAGGAAAATTGTCTGATTTGAAGTCGTCATGGCCTAAAGGATAAGGTGTCCGGTGCATTCGTATCTAGCGATGCAACGATGTTCGAATCCCGCAGGCGAGTACCAATTTTTTTAAAGAAACACGTACTTGATAAATGTTCACGATTGACTTCCACGGTGAACAAATAACATCGTGTAATACAAAACAAACCCGCAAAATTATAATTTGCGTAATTACTCGTGGTAGGGCGTCTTATGAGTCCGCACGGCGAGGTACCACCGCCCTGCCTATTTCTGCTGTGAAACAGTAATGCGTTTCGGTTTAAAGGGCGGGGCATTGTAACTATACTGAGACCTTAGAACTTATATCTCAAGTTGGGTGGCGCATTTTCGTCATAGATGTCTATGGGCTCCAGTAATCACTTGACACCAGGGGGGCTGTGAGCAACAAAAAAAGAGGGCCATGGTTAGGTCCTACATAAAAATGTATGTAGTGCTCTGTAAACAACGAAGCTATATATAAATACTTTAAAGTCTATTATTTAAAATGTATGTTCTTCTTAGTTAAATAAATTACACTTTAATATTTTTTTATGTTTATTGCTTAGGTGGGTGGACGAGCTCACGGCTCACCTGGTGGTAAGTGGTTACCGGAGCTCACAGACATTTACAACGTAAATGCCGCCACCCACCTTGAGACATTAGTTGTAAGGGTCTCACTTTTAACAGTATAACGGCTGATTATTTAAATCATATTATTATATATTTACCCCGATATTTTTACTATAATATATTACGTTTACTATACTAAGGATACTACTTCGAAAAAACGACACGATAACCCTCTTATCGCGGACGCCGGTAACTATATACCCGATCCAGAGGACCAAACTGTAAGCAGTCGCCGTCACCAAAGCATGTCACTTTGAATGCCCCGATCCACTATGGATGCTTTAAACATTCCAAGTACTGGTCACTGTCTTCGTCTAATCCGTCGAATGCGACGAAGGGTTCGTCGTGAAAATTAACTCACAGACACAGCCCACTAAGTTTGTTGCTGGATCTTCTCATTGGGTCGCGATTTTGGTCCGGCGGTAGATTCAGCGAAGGACTGCTCTTGCTAGGACTTGCCTTAGCAAAGTCTCAAAGGCTGAGCCCCGTGAGCTTATCCACACGTCTGATGAAGCTAGCTTAACTCCTCAATGCTACTAAAATGGGTAGAATGAGTGCCAAAACCTTCTATTCCTTCTAAAAGATTCCAATCTTATTTCCGTACCACGCGAGATTTACAATATCCAAATCGTCCAAAAATATATATTATTAGATACTAGCTGAGCCGGCAAACGTCGTTTTGCCATATAAGTTATTTCTAGGAAAGATAAATAGCCTAGATACCGACTGCAGCGCCCTCTGCCGGGTGATTTGTGAATCTAATCCATCCAGGGCGCCACCAAAACGCATACAAAAAAATCATTCCAATCGGTCCAGTCGCTTAGGAAGAGTTCAGTAACAGGAGTTCAGTACACACGCAGAGAAAAAAAGATGTGTGGTGTCGTGGGACACCGGATAGGAACGAAGTTCATTATTATAAAAATATTAATTTTAAGTTCTATTCGAGGTATAAAGAAAATAAAACTTCGTGGCGAGGTTTCCCGACAATCCACGGTCATTCGGTAACGTGCGAACTTATTGTGGTACACTTCATTTACGGTTGTTTCCATAAGAGTTAGTGTATTGCGCAAACGAACGTTCTGAGATCGTGGTCAATGAATGATAAAAGAATATGTTATTTTTTTTCGTTATTACAAAGTTAAGTCGTACACTATGTTCATTATTAATAAAAATCTTACGTTACGGACGTTTTTTCCCGGTTGGGATACCCCTCCGCATCGTCCCATAAGGAACTTCGTTCCAAAAAAAAAATATATAAAGATATAATATTTAAGAAAAATCAGAAACCAATAAATAACACAACGTCCTCGTTTATCACCGAGAACAATTAATAAGGACGTTTTGCGTCACGGATAATAACGTTGCTTTGCGCTTCGTCGCTCGCTGTCATTTATCTATCATAATAATAAAATCGCTGAAGCGGCAATTGTATAGGGAGAACGGTACGCCACGGGAACGCGAGATCCCGCTGTGTTAATTGCCATTGTAGCTAAACGTTAAACCTTAAATATTATTTAACATCATAAATATTATTTAGCGTCAATTAATCAACAATTAACGGTGTGCCTTAGCATTTTTTTTATAAAGCTTTTGAACTTCTCGGGTGGCTTTCGTATCTTGCGTACTAAATAATTATAAAGTTAATAATGAATGGATACAATAAAGTTATAATAAATACATATAAAATACATATATTGAGCACTCCAGCCTATAAGTTAAGATAGTTTTGTTTTAATTTTATTCCGAAATTGTTGTTCTTGTATTTATTTAATTTTTGTTTTTATGTGAAGTGTTAAGTAAATGATTTTTTTTTTCATTTTAACTCTAATTAAAAATAGAAAAACATAATTTAAACTTACATATTATATGGGCATTCAGAGTATCTTTCTAAGTTTTATAATTTTACAAAAAGGTATTTTAAATTTTAACTACATTAAGCGTAATATACAAGAATTAAATATATCTAAAATAATCTTACTGGCGATCTCACGAAACATAAATGTAATATTTCACCATTGTTTGTTTCAAGTCGTCTGGCTCTAGAATACTGGAGCAGTGCTAAGGGTGACTTCATATTTAAAAAACTTTAGTGTTTTAGAATGTTTCAATTGATCATTGCGAAACTTTAAAAACGTTTATCATGACTTCTGAGAGAAGATTATGAATTTATTACTAGCTGAGCCCCGCGATGTTACCCGCGGCAATTGTCGTACCGCGGGTGACGCCGCGTTGCGAAGCTAGTCTAAAAAAAGTAGCCTAAGTCACTCCTTATATTATCAGTTACCTATCAGTGAAAGTCTCGTCAAAATAGGTCCAGCCGTTCCAAAGCTTTGTCGGAACAAACAGACAGACAGACAGACAAAAATTTGTAAAAAATGTTATTTTGGTGTATGTTATTATATGCATATAGTAAAAAGCGGTTATTTCAATATTACAAACAGACATTCCAATTTTATTTATGTGTATAGATTTATTGAAATACTTTATTTAGACATATTATTGTACATATTCAATTTAAACTAGTAATATACAGAATAATTATGTTATACGAAAGATTATTGAGATTAAAATAAAAAATAGAACCCTTGAAAATATAAAAAAACTTAACTAAAATTTTAAGGACATCTAGACTGTTTTAATTAGCATTAACATTTGGCAAATTGAACAAGGCCTAAATGGTAAAACCTCTTTTCTACTTATATTAAATAGTACGGCCATGTCGGAATCCAAATTGTCTAGTCGATATTTTTAAAGGCCAATAGTTATCTAACGCTTCCATATTTTCGAATAAGTTCCACGAAAAAGAATTAATGTCGTAACATAATAATAAAAAAAACGTCGAATTCGCGTAATAATTACTACAATCCTACCCATTTCTGTGTTCCATTTTAAAGTATAGAACAGTATTGTATAACAGAAATGGGACTTCGATTGAATACTTCTCCTTTTTGCGTCGATAATCTTCAATGCTGAGGGTCACGGCTTCATGGGGCTTAAATACGAATGGCCTTGAAATCATCTTAAATCTCTTTGCTTTTATCGCGGGTTTTGAGCGCGGCGACCGAATCAAGAAATTCCGTAACGAAAATAAAACCTAACACACACATTCTGCCTACCATGTAGCTCGCGTTCAGCACATTCACATGTTACGTTTGAGTAGTGTTTGTGAATAAGCGCGCGGCGTGACGTCGCACTGCATGCGCATCATGAAAAGTCTGCCCACCTCTCTCTGGCGCGGTCTAGCTTATGAGTGTGAAGGAGACAGTTAATGTTTTGCTTTTATTAAAGTTTATAAATATAGCGTGGTCTTATTTTATTATTGTTTTAATATAAAATTATTATTGGCTAATTATAATTGCATAAGTTGATAAAAAAATAGCAAAAGCTTTACCGCGGTAGTCCCCGAGTGCCACACGTGTTTTTTTTTGTGTACATGAAAGAGCCCGAAGACTTTCTGCTGTTAAATGATTGCCGGAGTCAATAAAATCTCACATGAATGCCACTCACTGAGTTTCTCGCCGGACCTTCTCAGTGGGTCGCGTTTCCGATCCAGTGGTAGATTCTGCGAAGCACTGCTCTTGCTAGGGTCAGTGTTAGCATCACTTCGGTTTGAGCCCCGTGAGGCAACCTACTAGTTAAGGTTACGCTGAAATAGCCTCTCAAGGCTATCAGCTTAGGTAGGAATAAAAAAATAATAATGCCACCACGGTCACCCTGAATAAATAACCACGCAATGGTCACACATCCCTAAAAATCTCTATTGAAACTATATTGTTTGTGAATTTGAACTACAGCCTTTTTTTCTTTTATTGCATAGATGAGTGGACGAGCTCACAGCCCAACCAGTCTAACGGAGCCCATAGACATCTACAACGTATATTCCACCACCCATCTTCAGATATGAGCTCTAAGGTCTCAGTATAATTACAACGACTGCACCACCCTTCAAACCGAAACGCATTACTACTTCACGGCAGAAATAGGAAGGGTGGTAGTACCTACCCGTGCGGACTTACAAGAGGTCCTAACACCAGTAAAGTAAGCCTCTATTATTGCTATAGATGAGGATACAGCCTATCTGATAAAGTGGTTAACGGAGCTCATAGATGATCACAATGTGAGTTCCACCCCTCATCATGAGATATTAAGTCAATTGTATAGTCTTCAAGCATCGCCTATAAAATCGCATGCACTGTTCAGACACGCATTCTGCAATAAGTTTACTATTACAGTAGAAAAACTCAAGTGTATTCTCTATTAGACATATATTTCGTGTAAATTGCGTCTCTAGCTTTGTATTAAACTCCTTTATTGCTTCTCGAATGTTCTTCGGTAGTTGGCGAAACTCTGTTAGAACGAAAATGCGGACAATTAGGAACGGACTTGTAAAATGTATACATGAGCGCTTACATTCATTGTTACATTTTGTGCTCAAACTCGCCCCTATTTTCAGAGTCGAGAGTGAAATTGCATCTGCATTTTACAGCTAAATAAAATATTTATAACTAGCGACCCGCCCTCGCTTCGCTTCAGAAACATGAAATTTTATTATTGATAGCGGAGTCCCGCGCACGTTGACGCCGCGTTGCGAAGCTAGTCTAAAAAAAGTAGCCTGAGTTACTCCTTATATCATCAGCTACATATCAATGAAAGTATCGTCAAAATCGGTCTAACCATTCCAGAGATTTGCCGGAACAAACAGACAGGCAGGCAGACAGACAGACAAAAATTGTAAAAAATGTTATTTTAGTTTATGTACCGTATATATATTCATATGCATGTAGTAAAAAGCGGTTATTTCAATATTACAAACAGACACTCCAATTTTATTTATATGTATAGATAAAATATATAATTTATTATAATATAAAATTCTAAATCGGCTACCCCACCCTTCAAACCGGAACGAACGTCTGTTTTGAAATGAAATGTTCATTAACAATATGACGATACCCATGTCTGTTATTTCATCTAAAAGCAATATTTATTCTCGTCGCTAAGACATAGCCGTTTTAGAATATCGATTTAATCGGAACATCGGTAAGCAAAGGTGTTTTCAGAGGCACATTTGTTTCGAATTAACTGTGAACCGTAATAAATTAATAAATGTTTGTAAGTGTGAGCGTGTTGGTTCCGATGGGCTATTCCGCCGGGGTCGGCAGTAACGAGTGATGTATGATATCACTTAATTCGGGCTAAACAAGGGCTCAGAAACCAAAACGTTCGCGCTTAGCTCTTGAGAGTTACGGCGCTATAATTTAAGCTTATTTTATTTTTATTTTTTATTGCTTAGATGGTTGGACGAGCTCACAGTCCACCTGGTGTTAAGTGGTTACTGGTGCCCATAGACATCTATAACGTAAATGCGCCACCCACCTTGAGATATAAGTTGTAAGGTCTCAGTATAGTACAACGGCTGCCCCACCCTTCAAACCGAAACGCATTACTGCTTCACGGCAGAAATAGGCAGGGCGGTGGTACCTACCCGCGTGGACTCACAACAGGCCTACCACCAGTAATAAAGCGTGGTAAAATTGTGAATTTTGCGGCACTAGAAATAATGACATGGTTGCCGCGAAGCGCGTTACTAGCCTACTGAGTTTCTCGGCGGATTTTCTTAGTGCTTTACTGGTAGTAGGACGTCTTATGAGTCCGCACGGGTAGGTAACACCACCCCAACTATTTCGAAGGAGTAATGCGTTTCGGTTTGAAGGGTGGGGCACCCGTTGTAACTATACTGAGACCTTATAACTCATATCTCAAGGTGGGTGGCGGCATTGTACATGTCTATGGGCTCCGCTAACCACTTAACACCAGGTGGGCCGTGAACTCGTCCAATCAATCTAAGCAATAAAAAAATTGGGTCGCGATTCTGATCCGGTAGTAGATTCTGCGAAGCACTGCTCTAGTCAAGGCTAATGTAAGCAAATTGTCTCAGGTTGAATCCGAGAGCTGACCTACCCGTCTGGGTGTAGTTGGAATAACCTCTTAGGTTACCAGGGAATAGATAGGGTAAAAAAAGAGCAGAATCTACAAGCGGGACGGAAACGCGATCCATTTTACTGTCTCTTTACTGTATTGTCTATTTTTGCCGTAAAGAACTCATACATTCTGCTTTGTGGGGTAGATCAGCCGTTATGAAATAAATTTGAAACTTGAACTTCATATCTCAATGTGGATAGTGACACCTGATACTGGGTATCTGGTGTGCTCTTTGACATATTACCTTGCTTTGTATTATTACTGTTTAACGCCAGCTGAAATTATTTTAGGCCCACATTACTCAATGAAGTTCACTAATCTAAAATTAAATATTTAATCACAACAATTTATTCCCTATGAAAAAAAGACTGCAAAATCTAAAAAGTATTTTTGCAAAAGCATTACAAGGACTATGCCTATAATTAAGAATACGTATACGATCTGCCAACGATACTCACCGATTTTGAATAACACAATTAATACGACCAAAACATTCATTTTACATCGGCAAATACGGCATAAGGATTCAATTAAAACAACAATCCCGAATAGACTCGTAAAACCAAACAGATAAAGTTGAATTTCCCGTGATCACTCATCGTCAAATTAACAAAGATCCCCTAATAGTTTATAAATTAAATCGAATACCGCGGCGTGCCGACTGCGTCTTAGCGAACGTTATTTATACTCGAGAATTCGCTTTGTATCCTGCTTACTTAAGGAGAAGTTCGCATTCCGCGGAAATATTTTGTGGATACTGAATATGGTTGGAAACAGATGCCTAAGAAGATGGGGCGTTCGTATAACCGCAGGGAAGAATGTTCGACAGTCTTTAACACAAATGAGTCTTTGTTCCCGTGTCTCAAGTTTATTTAAAGACGTGCTTAAGATAAAATTAATTTCTTATCGGTGGTGGTCGTCTTAAGAATATGTACCGCCAATTCACTATTTATACAGTTGTAGAAGTACTGAAGCCACTGCGTTCATCCACAGTGCGTTTCCAGATCTTTTTTGCCACGTATCATTCGGATTTGGAGTGAGTTCCCCTCCACGGTGTTTCCCGGGCGCTATGAAATGTCTTTCTTCAAACGAGGCTTGTGGAGAGTACTTAACGGTAGGCAGCGGCTTGGCTCTACCCCTGGCATTGCTGCAGTCCATGGGTGATGGTAACCATTCACCACCAGGTGGGCCGTATTCTCGTCTGTATACAAGAGGAATAAGAAGGATGTATAAGAGTATGAATAATGAGAATGTATAAGGGGAATAAAAGCCGCTGCCTACCGTAGGTGGCGGTCTTTAAGTTGTTGATGTACGTAGACAACTCTAACCACTTACCATCATTTGAGCCGCGAGCTCGCTCACCTCTTTAAACAATAAAAAAATGCGGCATTCATCTTATGATGCCTATGGACTCCGGTAACCTGAATCAAATAATCCATGAGCTGTATTTTTTAAAGCGTAGATAGATGAACTATCTAGTAGTCCACCTAGTAGCGTTAAGGGTTTGTTAGAGTCTATTTGGTTACGCTGACATAGCCTCTCAAGGTTATCAGATTAGGAAGGAAAAAAAGAGAGTCCATAGACATCGCAATCCGAATATCGTAACTTTGAAACCGGAATCTGAATTGTGTTATGTAACAGCCGTTCCACCCTTGGAACCCGTGACTGCTTCGCAGCAGAAATACGGCAGAACACAACACAACACAACACAACACAACACAACACAACACAACACAACACAATACAACATAATACAACATAACACAACACAACACAATACAACACAACACAATACAACATAATACAACATAACACAACACAACACAATACAACACAACACAATACAACATAATACAACATAACACAACACAACGTAACACAACGCAACATAACATAATATAAAACACTTTATTGCTCTTAGTTACAACAAAATAACGCGAATGTATAGAAAAAGTAAATGAGAAAAGTTTAACTTATAATTAACTAGCGCCCCGCCCTCGCTTCGCTTCGGAAACTGTAATTTATTATTGATTTCTCCACAATTTAATGAATTTTATTATACATATATACCTTCCTCTACAATCACTCTATTTATTTAAAAAAAAACCGCATCAAAATCCGTTGCGTAGTTTTAAAGATTTAAGCATATATAGGGATATAGGGACAGAAAAAGCGACTTTGTTTTATATTATGAAGTGAAGTACAATAGATGGACTTATCGCAGTTACCGTTCTCTTCCAGTCAACCTATCGAGATGATCTCGTAAATTGGATAGGGTGGCGTAATATAAAAGACATAATAAAAATACTAAACCCCACGCTTTTTTTACAATAAAATATATATATTTTTTACACTATTTTCAATTTAAATTTATCAAAATTTATTTTTTATTTTTTAGTTGAATTTTATATAAAGCATGTTTTTTAATTTTTTTAAACTATTATTTACTAGCGACCCGCCCTCGCTTCGCTTCGGAAACATTAAAACACACGTGAAACAAAAAAAATAAAATAAAAAAAAAATAAAAAAAGTAGCCTATGTTCATCAGGGACAATGTCGGCTTCTAATGGAAAAAGAATTTTTCAAATCGGTCCAGTAGTTTCGGAGCCTATTCGAAACAAACAAACAAACAAATCTTTCCTCTTTATAATATTAGTATAGATTTCGTTTCTTTTCATTTCGTTTCATCGAGTTTGAAATCACAACGATTCTAAAGAAGTTTCACAAATGGAGTACACGCAGAATCGTGGAACCCAGTTTCGGTCCTACACAAAAAAGTTTCAAGAACACCTTCTCCTTAAGAAGAGTTTTAGAGTAAATACGCACAAAGTATAAGTCTACAGTCATTAGTCAGGTGACAAACTGAAGAGTACGGGGCTGGTGACGGCTTCTCTCATTCAGTCCACTGTGTTACACTTTCAAACTAATTGCTTACGGAACTACTTAGCTTCAACAATTAAAATTTAATTGGATTGAAATGTATTCTGTCTTTAGTACTCTGTAGTGGTTTCGTATATAGCCTGGAATAGATCATTAGTGGAATTAAGAAGATATTGTTACGCGCTGGGGTTCGGGATAAATAAAACTTACACCGAATTACGAAGTAAAACTCTATTTAACACTTAGAACACTTACAGAACACTTTACAATTCGTAGTTCGCTTCTTCCGCTTCGCTTCAGGCGATCCGTTCGCTGTTTCGCTTCGAGCAGACCCGATTACTAACTGCCTTCTTGTCATCTATGCAACGCTTTTGTAGTCGATACGACACCTCTACGATTATCGAGAACATTCTCGTTAAGGCCAGTCGTTTTGATTTGTGTTTCCGCTATTCGATAATAGATGGCGTTGCACTTCTCGGGCGTTCTCGATTTACTGGATCTTTTGATATTCGTTTCTGCTATTCGATGATAAATGGTGTTACTGTTACCTGCATAACAATAGGTGGTAGGACCTCTTGCAAGTCCGCACGGGTAGGTTACCGCCGCCCTGCCTATTTCCGCGGTGAAGCAGTAACGCGTTCCGGTTTGAAGGGTGGGGCGGCCGCTGTAACTACACTGAGACCTTAGAACTTATATCTCAAGGTAGGTGGCGCATTTACGTTGTAGATGTGTATAGGCTCCAGAAACCACTTAGCACCAAGTGAGGCTGTGAGCTCGTCCACCTATCCACAAGTATAACTCTGATGAAAGGCAATAAATATCTGATGACCAGAATGTATTTTCACTTTATCTGTTTATTATAACTAGTGAGTTTAGCAATTCAACAATGCAAACGAATTAACACAAAACCTCCATTACCTTTATAGGAAAACAAACTTGTGTATGCTCACGATAATTATTCTATTTCCTTCACGTAAATATGTGCCAAAGCGCACATACATATGTGTATTAGATTGCGTGTCCCAGTTTCGGACACTATCGAAAGAGTACTTGAAAGAACTGCTCTTGTAATTACTACCATAGATTATGAGTTAATAGAGGGTATTTATAAAACAATAATTTATACGTATATTTATAATTTATACTATTACTAGCGACCCGCCCTCGCTTCGCTTCGGAAATTGTAATTTATGATTTCTCCACTATTTAATGGATGTTATTATAAATATAAACCTTCCTCTTCAATCACTCTATCTATTAAAAAAAAACGCATCAAAATCCGTTGCGTAGTTTTAAAGATTTAAGCATACATAGGGACAGATATAGGGACAGAGAAAGCGACTTTGTTTGTTGTTGTTATAGTGATTACTGGTGGTTGAACGTCTTGTGAGTCCGCACGGGTAGGTACCATCACCCTGCCTATTTCTGCCAGAAAGCAGTAATGCGTTCGGTTTGAAGAATGAAGCAGCCGTTGTACTGTAAAAACTGAGATCTTAGGGCTCATGGCTCAAGGTGGGTGGCGGCATTTGCGTTGTTGATGTCTATGGGCTCTGGTTTCCACTTAACACCAGGTGAGCCGTGAGCTAGTCAACCCAACGAAAGGACGAATACTTCGTTAAATTCGCCTGTTAAATATACACTGCTGGAAATCTATTGTAGTTATACACCTTTACCGGTAGTAAAGCGTATTGTAAACCAAAATGAACTGGTACCAAAAACTTTTTCTGTTGCGAAACAGTCATATCTTTCGCTTTGAAGGCTGGGACAACAGCTATACTCTACAATTTAGACTTCAACATCAAATCTAGAGCAATATAAAACCAGCTAAGCTCTACCAGCACAGTAATAACGCAAAGTTCTAAATTTTGTTAATTTTGTTTTCTGTCCTCTATTTCTGCTCTCCCAAAACTTTACGACATCAGTTTTTAATCATCCCCTTGCTCAGGCTAGTGTAGAGCCCACTATTCATGGACTATTTCTAAATATTAAATCATGTATCTAAAATATTTTTAATCACTCTGTATTTGTACAAATGTACAATACACGTTTTGAGTGTGTATTTCCACATATGCCGCACCTTTTTCTATCAATAATGTTTTATTAATTATTATTATTATTATTATTATTAATACTTTATTTCAGTTTTCTTTTTTTTTTTTTTTAAACCATAACATTTTGTTCGTAATAATTACTTATAATCTATGTTAGTAACTTAAAAAATCTAACACATAACTATCATTATATACATTTTATACCATTACATTTTTCTTTATTTTTTTTTTTTTCCTTCCAAGTGCCTACTGCAAAGGCTATTGATCAGCAGTCCCTCGATCTTGTCGATATGATTCTCAAAAGACTACTAATGACAATATAACACGTAGCATAGATAGGCAATAATGCACACAGATTGAAAGACTCGCAACCTTTAGAAGTTAAAGCATTATCTATCAGTCAAAGATAATTTCTGAGAAATAACTGAATAACGAGCATGATAAATGCCTCAAAAAATCCCAGAATTAATGGCGCATCTGCCCCTAAATACTTACTCTGCGACAAGAGTCATGCTCAATTAACAGTGTCTGAGAGGGTCTGAATAAATGGGCCACTCGTTACGATGAAATAAAAGCGCATTAATAACAAGTTACGGCCCCAAAAAATATGACAGGACGGAAACCATATTATGGTTTTTATTTAGAATCGAACGATCAAAGCGATCTAATGCTTTAAAGTCATTGTGGCCTAAAGGATAAGACGTCCGGTGCGTTCGTATTCGATGCACCGGTGTTCAAATCCTGCAGGCGGGTACCAACTTTTCTAATGAAATACGTACTTGACAAATGTTCACGACTGACTTCCATGGTGAAGGAATAACATCGTGTAAAAAAATCAAACCCGCAAAATTATAATTTGCGTAGTTACTGGTGGTAGGACCTCTTGTGAGTCGGCACAGGTAGGTACCACCGCCCCGCCTATTTCTGCCGTGAAGCAGTAATGCGTTTCGGTTTGAAGGGTGGGGCAGCCGTTGTAACTATACTGAGACCTTAGAACTTATATCTCAAGGTGTGTGGCGCATTTACGTTGTAGATGTCTATGGGCTCCAGTAACCACTTAACACCAGGTGGGCTGTGAGCTCGTCCACACATCTAAGCAATAAAAAATAAATAAAAAAATGCTAAGCTTGAACAAGGCGGGTGGTATAGTCCTAATTGCAGTAGCCACTATTTAGATTAATTGAGTAGTTCATGACCTAGCGTTAAGAGGTTATTGTTGTCATAAAATCAAATCGATCATCCACCTTCATACCTAAGGTGGAATGTCATATCATCTTGAATGTTTATTACGGCTGCAAACAGATCATACGGCTCATGTGATGTTTTTTTTGTTTATTTGCATCGGCTGTTTAATGTTCTGTTTAAATTTACTTTCAAAAATTCCTTTATCGAACTGAAAGCGTTTTCAAAATCCATACATTATTAGATCATTTTTTAAATATACAAAATGAATGAATGAATGATTTATTTTATTTCAAACAACAACAACAAGTCCATATGTGTACGTACATATGTGTGTATCATTGAAACATTCTTAAAATTACCAAAACCAATCAAATAAAAAAGATACATTTATTAAGAATAATTATCAGTTGGATACATTTAAAATATTTCGTTTAACTGGTACTTACTTCAAACCAACCATTACTATTATTATTTTTATTTAGTTCGCAAGTGAACCATAGTACAATACCATGGTAATAACGGTCTGTTAATGCCTACTTGTGGTATTTTCGTGTTGTCATTTAATGTTTCCAGGACAACTATTGTCCTTACTATATTATGTAGGTACCGTACCCTTCAGTACTATTCACGCCGGTAATTACATACTAAGCTCGGTTCATTTATTTTTATCAGTTTTTCATTGATCTTTAAGAAAAGGCTCTTAATTCAATTCACATTTATTCATCTTATCATTATTATTTACAAACTTCCTTCTTTAAACAATTATCTTATATATATAAAAATCAATTGCTGTTCGTTAATCTCGCTAAAACTCGGAGAGCGGACCGATTTGACTAATTTTGGTCTCGAATTATTTGTGGAAGTCCAGAGAAGGTTTAAAAGATAGATAAATATAAAAATGCTCGGAATTAAATAAAAATAACAATTTTGTTTTTCCTTTGATGTGTCCCCCGTCGGACGGATTTCTTTTGTTTGTTTTAAGTTTATTTTATACAAAAGTTTAGGTTTCTTATTTATCGATTGAGGCACTACGAAGTCTGCCGGGTCAGCTAGTAATAAATAAAAATAACATACATTACATTAGAATTCATTCGATAATACTAAAACATCATCAATGAATACCATTTATCAGTTCAACATCTCAAGCCCGACTCTAATGAGAACGTTATCAACGCTGGTTCTCCTGAGATCCTTTTAAGATAAAACTCAATATTTTTTTCCTTCAGATCAAATCAACTTCGGCGCTTCGTGTAGATCGTGATCCGCCTTGGAACTCATTCGTTTAAATCGTTGGATTAAAAGAAATCTTTTCACATAGACTGTCCGTCCGGTGGTAGGTATTTTTCGTTGCCAAATTGCTTACAGTCTAGTCGATATTGGATTAATATTACCTATGTTAGGGAAATGAAATAAACTAATCAAATTATTACCTGCGTTGCAGACTTATCTATACTAATATTATAAAGAGGAAAGACTTGTTTGTTTGTTTGTTTCGAATAGACTCCGAAACTACTGGACCGATTTGAAAAATTCTTTTTCCATTAGAAGCCGACATTGTCCCTGATGAACATAGGCTACTTTTTTTTTTTTTTTTTTGTTTCATGTGTGTTTTAATGTTTCCGAAGCGAAGCGAGGGCGGTTCGCTAGTTTGAAATAATTTTGCTTTCAAGCATCAATCGCAGACGAAATTAAATTGTTGAAATTTGCCCGAATGCACATTGCCACGCCCACTGTTGGCCCAGTAACGATCTTCGTTGCAAGAAACATGAAATACAATGACAAAATTATTATTAAGTTTTTTTTTTCAGAAATTCTAAGCCAATCTGAGTTTTATTGCTTAGATGTGTGGACGAGCGCACAGCCCACCTGGTATTAAGTGGTTACTGAAGCTCATAGACATCTACAACGTAAATGCGCCACCCACCTTGAGATATAAGTTGTAAGGTTTCAAGTATAGTTACAACGGCTGCCCCACCCTTCAAACCGAAACGCATTACTGCTTCACGACAGAAATAAGCTGGGTGGTGGTACCTACCCGTGCGGACTCACAAGGGGTCCTACCACTAATAGATACCACCAGTAGTAGATTTAAGTCTGCCACCAGTATTAGATTTAAGTCTTCTACGAGTAATTACATAAAAACAATAAGTTGGATGCAAATTGCTCTGTAATTAACCTCATACACTGCAAATAAACATCTAGACCTAATATTACTTACTCGTTCACCGTACCACTTTCTGATTTTTTATAATTCGTAAAGAAAACCACAAAGTTCCTAAAAAGGTAAAATATAACGTCTTATCTCAAATCCTCGCGGTCAGATCTCGTTTGATTATGCAAAGTTCTCACTTTCGACACAGAGCCAAAAAGCTTGTTGAGCTTTACGAATAATGCAAATCTAGTATCTGGTTAGTAAAAAGTTTTGCGTATTTATGAAAGTCAACTTTCTTGATATTTGGTAGGCCTCACGAAGCTATTCAAGCAATTTTTTTGTAGATACGTACGGATAATATGCAACTAAGATGCTCAGGATGAATTCTTAATCTTAATAATTGTGAGCGTGAATAGGAACTACGACCCTCTTTTGCCGCCAAGCAGGTTTGAAGAATGGGTCAGCAGTGAGGCAATATAATCGAAATCGGGTACTCTTGTGAGTTCGCATTACTGCTTCATGGCAGAAATAGGCAGGGTGGTGGGCCTAAAGCAGTAATGCGTTTCGGCTTGAAGGGTGGGGCCTTAGAACTCATAGCTCAAGGTGGGTGGCGGCATTATGATTTAATTCGTGCCGCACCCCACTCAATCATCGACCTATATCGGTCTTCTTCAGATCAACGTTACATAAGCGGTTCCAAATGATTACCCGGTTTATCCGGCTCTTGGGCAATATAATAACTGCTCACGTATCGATCCGACCGATTTGACTAATTTTGGTCTTGAATTATTTGTGGAAGTCCAGAGAAGGTTTCAAAAGGTAAATAAATATAAGAATGTTTGTAATTAAGTAAAAATAACAATTTTGTTTTTCCTTTGATGTGTCCCCCGTCGGACGGATTCCTTTTGTTTGTTTTAAGTGTATTTTATACAAAAGTTTAGGTATTTTATTTATCGATTGAGGTACTACGAGGTCTGCCGGGTCAGCTAGTTATTGATAGATTTACACGCAGATAAATATTATTGACTGCCAGCAACGCCTTTTTAACATGATTGTTGTGATACCGAATAATGTTTCATATATTCAGTTTTTTTGTCCCCATTTCGGAACATTGTAACACACAGCTGGCTACACCAAACATAAAATTGTCAAAACTAACTTCGAATCATGTCAGCTTTAAATTGTTTAGTAGCGTTTATGACCCGATGCGATAACGTGAGCGGTGGGTCACCACAGACATTTAGCGGGAAACAATCAAAACTTTTTGCTTCACTGTAAAGGCATTCAAATTAAAAAGAAATCGAATATAACATATTACAAAAAATCCCAATAGTCGTTTGTAAAAATTTATTAAATCAAACCTTATTCAGTTCGAGAAAAGGAATACCAATATTTTTAAAAAATAATAAAAACCGTCACTGGCTCAGTCGATTAAGCGATTTAAAGTGGAACAATAATGACGAGAAAAAAAAAGCATTCGCTCTCTCTCTAAGAAAATTTGGAAAACGTAATTACGAGAAAATCTCAGGACACAAGAAAAACAAGAGAGAGATGCGTCTCGAGAATCGGGAATCGTATTAATTCGTTTTTCTTAGAATCGGATTTAGAAATGGGGACGATTTGTAGATTACAAGTAATTGTGGTATTAAACATTGTGATATCGTTAAGAGATTATCTGTCGAGGCGGAGCTTACACCATGGTTTTTACTGGTGGTACGATCTCTTGTGAAACCGTGCGGGTGGGTACCACCACCCCGCCTATTTCTGCCGTGAAGCAGTAATGCGTTTCGGTTTGAAGGGTGGGGCAGCCGTTGTAACTATACTTGAGACCTTAGAACTTATATCTCAAGGTGGGTGGCGCATTTTACGTTGTGGATGTCTATGGGCTCCAGTAACCACTTAACACCAGGTGGGCTGCGAGCTCGTCCAGCCATCTAAGTAATAAAAAAAAAAATGTTGTCTATACTTTCGGAAAGCCAGTGTGGAATGTAAGCTTCTCTGCCAATCGACAAAAATGAAAAAGCTTCATTCGTAGAATACCTTAAATACTCGAACGAAAACCTCATAAAATGCCTCCAGTTTGAGCCCCGTGAGCTCAGCTACATGTTAGGGTGAAGCTGAAATAGCCTCTCAAGGCTCAAAGGTAGGAAAAAAAACATATATATAATAAACATAGAATGCATTAGTATTGTTTTTGTCACCTTTTTTCTTAACTGTATCACCAAACGGCTGCATTAAACTCGCAAACTGAAACGGGTGACTGATTCGCTACAGAAATAAACAGTGCCATGTCACCTTTTTAATATTAAATTGGGTGGATACACCTCAGAGACTAGAGGCGTTTTATTTATTTGCCTACCGATTGTAACTATACTGAGACCTTGGAACTTATATCTCAAGGTGGGTGGCGCATTTACGTCGTAGATGTCTATGGGCTCCAGTAACCATTTAACACCAGGTGGGCTGTGAGCTCGTCCACCCATCTAAGCAAATTTGATGTCACGCAGCCTATATAGGTTATATTAATTTACAAGTTTATATCAAATCTTCAAATCTATTTTCAAATTCAAACTAGTTAATTTTTTGAACAATGCCAATTGGATTCGTAAAAATGTGATCGTTAAATTAAAAATAAAGAAAGTTTTGATAGAACAATTTTGAAAACGCGTTATTTTCACAACTTTATCAATAACGGGATATTAATTGATTTTTTTTACTATTTTGATTTTAACATTATATTAGTTAGGTAAGTCATGAATTTATCAAACAGTTTATCCCAAAAGTACTATTTGTGGATACTAAATTATGAAAGCTCGAGAATCCGGCAACCGAACTTTTTGGCAGAGCTTACTATCGCTCTCAGTTTAATCATCAGCAATATCAGAAACTTAGGTATATATAACCATGAAAATGTATTATTTTTAAACATAATTTGCTGGTAGACATGCTAATACTGCGGAAATGTTGAGGAAGATAGCTCATTATAAAACGGACGTATAAAAATGATCTGTGAAAATACAATATGGAGGGAAAAGCGCAGGTGTTCCAGCTGGCAGAGATGATTTCTGTTCCCGTGACAGTTAATGAAGCAGTAGAAAAATATGATGGTACTGTCTCGAATTCTCTTTAAGATTTCCCTTTTAAGTCATTAACTGCTCGTCACAAAAGCCCGAATCGGTCATCGAAGAAAACGTGTCAAATCAGTAATCAATAAAAAGCATACATTTAAATTTAAAAGCAAAGGTCATAATGTTAAAGTATATTTTATCTTGAACACCTCCACCTACACTTATCAACCCGTCATTAGCCGCTAAACAGCTCGACGAAAAGGTGCGCATCTCACGGCCGAGGGGCGGCCGCCTTTAGGAATCGACGCGTCGATAGCGCTCACAACAATAGCAGTAATGACGATAGACACCTTGTAGTGGTCGCAAAAAAGTACTAAAAGTTTTTATTAACGCAAATTTCTCAGAATTTGTAATCATCAGAACTGAAGGTAAAATATTTGCTGCATATCTTGAAGGGATTTGTCAATCGCGTTACATTAGATAGTAGAAGTAAGTACCTACCTATATTAAACGTAATATTATATTTATAAATCTTTTTCCACTGCACACCTTACGACGTGAAGTCAAACGTTTTAATAATTAAATAAGTTTTAATAATTACTTTGAAATGACAGCCATTTTTTAACCATTGAGAGTATGATTTCTTTAAAGCAGAAACCATTTACTTACACTGATATTAAGTCTGTCGCGATATGCATCAGGGGATACGAGTATGCGACCCCAGCCACATCTAGCTGCTGTGGCTATATCTCCTTAACTCATTTGTTTTCCAAATTATACCTCGCCCGCTCCTAGTTACCCCGTAATTTTACATCGATCGAGCGTATACAAGAGTGGATACTAAAATCTTACTTTTTTACGAAGCTTTTTTCTAGGGATCCGACTTTAGATCTCAAGCTTATGGATTTCGCGACTTTGTGATATCTAAATACTCCACTTATGACTACTGGTTGATTGTATGGTCATCCCGTTATCCAATGCTATATTAAAGGGTCAAATCGGATGTCGGTACTTGCCTATGTAAACACATCACGGCTTAACATTAATACCGACGGTAATAATCATAAATAGCTCGTGTCGACTATAAATGTGGCACAATACAACATTCATTCATGTTTTATTAAAGCTAATAAAACACACCCAGGCGCCCAATTCTAAAAAGCTTTCGGAGCCAACTTTTGCCAACGTAAAAATGCTGAAAGTTAAACATTCGTAGTACGCGAAATATTTTTAAGCGCTCCTCCGGCTAGGATGAAACATTTCACGAAAAAATCTCGCCAGAACCTAAACATATTACAAAACGTATTCAGGAAAACCTGATATCATCGGCTTGGGGACGATTCGGTTAAATTAAGCACATCCACGTTCACTAACAAGTGTGACAGATACAAGGAAAGTTCTCGGTTGATACTGCGCCCTCGGGAGCGAACTTAATAACGGGAAAAGGACGAACTGGACTGGACTTTTTGAGCTGCGTAAAGCTTTTTGTGCAAAGTGATTTTTCATTATGATTGCATCATTGGTCTAATCGGTGACTACAGGATACGGGTATGATTTTCCATCGGTAACAGTATCTTTATAAATATATTTAATCAGTAGAATTCGGGTGTCCTTACATGGAAGGAAAGTAACAAAATTACCGATTTGGCTAATTTTGGTTATGAATTATTTGTGGAAGTCCAGAGAAGGTTTAAAAGGTAGATAAATATGAAAATGCTCGGAATTAAATAAAAATAACAATTTTGTTTTTCCTTTGATGTGTCCCCCGTCGGACGGATTCCTTTTGTTTGTTTTAAGTTTATTTTATTCAAAAGTTTAGGTCTTCTCTTTATCGATTGAGGCACTACGAAGTCTGCCGGGTCAGCTAGTCATAGATAAAAAGACTATGCGTAATACGTAATCATAGTCGTGCCTTCGACTTTCGGAATGAATCCCGAAACTCTTAAGAGTAACTAGAGTCTGATTTCGCATTTCCAAAGTACAAACTAAAATTACCAAAATCTATTCAGTACCTTTGACTTTTAACCGACTTCATAAGAAGAAGGCCGTTATACATGTGATCAGGTTTTATCGTTACAGTAATTAATCCACACGTTAATCAGGTCTCTCGATATTTTTTTAGCTATTCACATCATCTTTACCCTTCTCCACTATCTGAGTGTCATTAGATTTCATAATTACAAAATAAAGTATTCAGAGTTCGTTAGTGTTTAGACTATCGCACAATGAGATAGTGACAAATTTTATATTCAATGAATAAAGTTTTTAATGTGCTCGTAATTCAGATCCCAGCTTCCGAATTCCAAGGCTGGGTAATTACTGCTATTCCATTCAGTTGCCCTAATTCTACCTAGATGAACCATGCCAATTTACAAAAACAAGTAAAGTGAATATAAAAATTTAAGGGTCTATAACCTTACTGGTCGAATATCCTGCATATCTGTATCGAGTGATAGAAATTTCTTAGGTTCAGATGCGAAATTCTGTTCAATTTTCTTGTACAATAGATGTCTCAATCTTTGAAATGGAACACAAGATTTATTGGCCCAAAAAATAAGCAATATGGTGGTATCTAGGGGCTCTCAATACGCCCAACTGTTAACACTATTTGAAATTATAGCAATATTCTTTCATGCCCTTTGTTAGATGAACATGATTTAATGTGATCTAATTATCTGAAGACCATAAACTATAGTCACATATAACTAATACCTCCGTAAACTCTGTCTCTAACTGCGTTATTATCATAATTGGATACGTTATATATATATACTAGCTGACCCGGCAATCATTGTTTTGTCATATATAAGATTTCTAGGGAATTTCTAGTGTAGAAAAAAAAACTAACTTATTGTAAGTGTGTAAGGATGTGGTAAATGAGTGAAAGAGGTATGTAGTGCTGTGAACGATGAGGGATGAATATATAATAAAAATAACAAAACCTCATTCAACCACATAATACCTCATTATAACAAAAAGAAATGTCCAAATGAAAAAAAATATGTTAGGGGTGGACAATCCTAATCACTTAGGGTTATAAAAAATAGATATTAGCTGATTCTCAGGCTTACTGAATATGCATAAAAAACTTCATGAGAATCGGTCAAGCGGTTTCGGAGGAGTATGGGAACGAACATTGTGACACGAGAATTTTATATATTAGATTTTTAGGTCCGTATTTTCGAAACCCCGAATTCATTTCTCAAATAAATATCGATAATGTTTTGCAGTCTGTACCTCATCAAGGAAGCAGAGATATCAGAGGGCCAGACGCGAGCCACTCGGCTTTTAGCGCAATAGCTCGTGTGACTAGCTTCATTTTATACCAGTTTGTGTGCAGTATGAAGATCTTGACATCGAGATTCCAAGGTTAGGACTAAGGATTTATATTTTATGTATTACGTATTTTTATTCTTACGCAACACTGTATTTCGTTCTCAAACGATATATCCTTGTGGTAAAACGCCGCGAATCTATCTCTTACAACACGGCATTGTGTTAGGGATTGAGCGCGTTTTCTGAAATATACTTACATTGTAACAAAATTATAAAAACCTTCAAACAAAACGTTTGTCAGAAATAGGCAAAATGACAGTACCTATCACTTTAGACTAAAAGTACATACTGATAGTGAACTCAAAATATAGAACAAATGTATCATGTTATAAATATAATGGCCACACCCCCGCTTTGCTTTCATTTTTTTTTTTTATTGCTTAGATGGGTGGACGAGCTCACAGCCCACCTGGTGTTTAGTGGTTACTGGAGCCCGTGGACATCTACAACGTAAATGCGCCACCCACCTTGAGATATAAGTTCTAAGATCTCAGTATAGTTCCAACGGCTGCCCCACCCTTCAAACCGAAACGCATTACTGCTTCACGGCAGTAATAGGCATGGCGGTGGTACCTACCCGCGCGGACTCACAAGAGGCCCTACCACTACTAATAACGCAAATTATAATTTTTGCGGGTTTCACTTTTATTACACGATGTTATTCCTTCACCGTGGAAGTCAATCGTGAACATTTGTTGAATATGTAATTCAAAAGAAAAATTGGTATCCGCCTAGGATTCGAACACCGATGCATCGCTTCAACAAAAAATGCACCGGACGTCTTATCTCTTAGACCACGACGACTTCAAAACAACAAACTAGCTTCTTAGCACCAAATGAGCCGTACCGCCATAAAGAGCCTACTTTTTATCACAATCTGCCCAGCAACTATAAACCCTAAAGATAGAGGAGAATCAGCTTTGAAAAATTTGTGACCTCTGTTTTTTTTTTTTGATGCGCAGAACAAATTACAATAATTACAGTACTTACAATATTAGCTAAATCGTACAAATAGTACCTAGGTCTAATATGGATTGCAATCTAAATGGTATATGTACTCAGCAAACCAGTATTAATGTACATAGCTTTGGCTATTGAAAACAAAATTACAAATTACAAATAAAAATAAAATTACGAGTTCCAGAAAAAAAAAAACAAAAAAAAATTGTATGCACATAAGTAGACAACAATACAACAAACACGAACAATATATAACGCATACATTAAATACCATGTATTATCTGGCAGGCATCGAAACTTTGTTACGGCATCAACTAGGACGGCCTCACGAGTGGCCGTATCAAAGATGGCCGATGCAAAACTCCGCCAGCTGGACCTCCGGGTGAGCCACGAGTCAGGTTTTAGTGTTGACCGCGGTAACCCTGTTCTGTTTCAGGTGGGACTGAATGTGGGGCGAGAGTTCAGAGGATTCGCTTAGTAGGTCAGCGTTTAACATAGTCCGCCTGATCTTTACCCCCTTCGGATACCAATTTCCACATATGCCTCACGCCTGCTTAACCGAGAGAACCGCGAAAAAACCGACCACGACTCGACAAAAAGAGGCATCGGATTCTTTTCGAACTGAGCTGCCATATTTGCGACCAGATCTAACAATCTCAGTATACAGTTCAACGATTTGTATCGGCTTTCATTGTCCTGATTGGATTCGGGCATTGAACATCTCAGTAGTCCCTAGGGAAGTTTGGATGTATCTGCTCAATGTTACGTAGGCCACCACTCGGGATTTTGTCTGGATCAAATTGTGATGATACTGAAAATAGAAAATTTTACTGGTGGAAAGACCTCTTGTGACTCCGCACGGGTAGGTACTACCCCCCTGCCTATTTCTGCCGTGAAGCAGTAATGCATTTCGGTTTGAAGGGTGGGGCAGCTGTTGTAACTATACTTGAGACCTTAGAACTTATATCTTCAGGTGGGTGGCGCATTTACGTTGTAGATGTCTATGGGCTCCAGTAACCACTTAACACCAGGTGGGCTGTGAGCACATCCACCCATCTAAGCAATAAAAAAAATTAAAAAAATAGAAACTACGCTGGTATACCGTCGCGTCTCATCCGAGCTATTTTTACTAGCGTTGATAAGTCAACTCGTGCCTCAACATTAAACAACAATAATACCATTAGAGCGTCCATAGCTTAATACGTAAGATATTTGGTGGAATCGTATCGGCTGATGCAGCTGACTCAAATCTCTCGAGGCGCAGATAAGCTAGCATAGAGATAAGCTAACGAGCTCAAGGGTTCCACATAAGCTTGAAGTTTCAATACATGCATAGTAATTTTGGTGCGTCATCCTTCAATTTCAACTGGCATATAAGCGATTTTATAAAGAGTCCCTATCTTATTAATTATTATTTCAAAAACACTTTAAGTTACCACGTAAAAAAAAAGATGTGTGGTGTCGTGGGACACCGGATATAAACGAAGTTCCTTATTATATAAAAATATATTATATACTAAAAATTTGTCATTTTTTGTACGTTAGTACAAAGTTAAGTCGTACACTGTGTGCAATACTAATTTGTATGTTATTACAAAGTTAATTCGTACATTGTGTGCATTACTAATAAAAATCTTACGTTACGGACGTTTTTTCCCGGTTAGGGTACCCCTTCGCATCGTCTCATAGGAACTACGTTCCAAAAACCTATGCAATTATGAATAAAAATAGGAAAGGTTGTTAACAAACTGAACCATAAAACTTATCAAAAAGTATGATTAAAAGTTGAAGAAGCAAACTAAGCCAATGATAGCGAAAACTTCGTTCCTTATTCACAATGAAAAACCTTATGCTTTTTGAGTCAATTATTTCATACGCTTTTCTTTTATACGTAAGACTTGCCTACAAATATCTATTAAAAATAATATAATAATAAGTGGTAAAGAAGTGGTCGATTTTTCTGTGATACATATAAACTAAATCTGAATACACTCACAGACACGAGTCACACGCCACTCGGCTGTGAGTGACAAGTCACGCGATATTTACGCGGGCTTTTTTTGGTCTTAAAAATTGTATTATAGAGAAAAAAAAACAGGCGGTCGTTAGATGCGAAAAAGAAAAATGGGTTATTTTTGTGCTAAATGAACTGGTTGAGTCGTAAATAACTTACGACCCACCTGATTTCAAGTGGTTATTGGAGACCACAAATATCACAACGTGGATGCCTACATCCACTTTGCGGAATGAGGTTAAAGTCTCAATGGTATAGTAGGGCTCTCTCGCTCATAAATTCGAAAGGAATTACTGCCTCACGGCAGAAACAAGCAGCGTGATACTATCCATGCGAGCTCATAAGTAATTACGCAAATAATATTTTATTTAGTACTAGCGACCCGCCCTCGCTTCGCTTCGGAAACTGTAATTTATTATTGATTTCTCCACTATTTAACGGATGTTATTATACATACGAACCTTCCTCTTTAATCACTCTATCTATTAAAAAAACCCGCATCAAAATCCGTTGCGTAGTTTTAAAGATTTAAGCATACATAGGGATTTAGGGACAGAGAAAGCGACTTTGTTTTATACTATGTAGTGATTATACTGTTTTATTGAAAAAAATCATAACTAACTTGCAGAATTTTAGCACTGGAATAGTCGCATCACTCAATATGATTGCACCTGGAATCTTATCCGTAGATGCTTGGCATCTAGAAGTGGTCCATTTCCTAAGATTAGGGATTAACAAAACATTGTTACAAAATATGATCGTATGACCTCTACGAAATCGTTTAGTTGGGCCAAGTACTATTTAAATGTGCCGATCCATATATTAAACTGTATGCTCTCTGAACAATAAGTATCTTAGCAGTTAAACTATTTCAATAAATTCGCAAACAGTCGGTCGGGACCAAGAACTGCGCTTTAAACGACTGTCCTAATGTCTCGCTTTCACAACTAAACAAAGTTTAGATTTAAGGCTCCAATTAATTTTAATGCGCTCAATAAGTTTACTAGCGTAGTTTTAGTAGTCCTTCTTCAAAAGAGGCTTGTGGAGAGTATTAAGCGGGAGGCAGCGGCTTGACTCTGCCCCTGACATTGCTGAAGTCTATGGGCGACGGTAACCACTCACCATCAGGTGGGCCGTATGCTCGTCTGCCTACAGGGGCAATAACAAAAAAAGACCCTCTAGTAAAACTCTATTGGAAGCCCACCCGGATGGTCTTCTCGTCCTGCCTATTTTTGCCGCGAAATAATTAAGTTCTAAAGGACAAATGTTTTGTGGTCGTCGTGGCCTAACGGATAAGACGTCCGGTGCATTCGTGTTGAAGCGATGCACCAGTGTTCGAATCCCGCAGGCGGGTACCAATTTTTCTAATGAAATACGTACTCAACAAATGTTCACGATTGACTTCCACGGTGAAGGAATAACATCGTGTAATAAAAATGAAACCTGCAAAATTATAATTTGCGTAATTACTGGTGGTAGGACCTCTTGTGAGTCCACACGGGTAGGTACCACCGCCCCGCCTATTTCTGCCGTGAAGCAGTAATGCGTTTCGGTTTGACGGGTGGGGCAGCCGTTGTGACTATGCTGAGACCTTGGAACTGTATCTCAAGGTGTGTGGCGCATTTACGTTGTAGATGTCTATGGGCTCCAGTAACCACTTAACATCAGGTGGGCTGTGAGATCGTCCACACAGCTAATAAATAAAAAAATAAAAAAAATGGAAGGTTAACAATACTCACTTTATGACTTCTATGAGCTAGGATGACCGCTTAAGGCTGAGTTGGCCGTGGGCTAATATCTACTCATCCAATATAAAAATCAAATAACTTGCTGTTTAAACGAGAAGTAAATTGTTTGTTTCTTTCCATCGTAAAAATACATGAAAGAGTTTCTTAAATAAATAAATAACGTTACGCGCTGGGGTTCGGGATAAATAAAATTCCACCAAAGTACAACTAAAAACTGTATTCAACACTTAAAACACTTCACAGAACACTTTAATATTCTCAATTCGCTTCTTCCGCTTCGCTTCAGGTGATCCGTTCGCTGTTTCGCTTCGAGTAGTTCCGATTACTGACTGACTGCGTGCTATCCCTGCAACGCTTTTATAGTCGATACCTCATCTCTAGAATTATCGAGAATATTCCACACATCTCTATTATTGTGTTTCCGCTATCTGACAATAGATGGCGTTGTACTTCTCGAGCGTTCTAGGTGCTACTAGATCCTTCGATATTCGTTCGACTATTCGGCGATAGGTGGCGTTACTCTTACCGGCGTAACAATGATAAATAGTTTATTCACGTTTATTGATAAATACTTACAAATACATAGTCTGATGTTATTCAAATGGTAGATCATAAGGAAATTTTACATTAAACATTTCTGTACACAATTCTTCTCTTGTTACATCAAACCTAGAGAGGGTTTTCTTTTGGTTGCGATGTGTTTATTTTCATAATCCCATTAGCAAACCCGACTAGCTTTTCTTGCCGATACGACTTTTTTTTATTGTCCTTGTAGGCAGACGAGCATACGGCCCACCTGAAGGTAAGTGAGTACCGTCGCCCATGGACTTCAGCAATGCCAGGGGCAGAGCCAAGCCGCTGCCTACAAAACTGACTGTGATTCAATCGCTGTTAAGCTTCGCAGAAACACTCACTAGGCGAATCTGAAGATATCCTATTATTATTTCAATGAAATCGGTCCAAATATATTGGAGTTTTTAGGGAATATACATACACGCATTGACCTTGGTTTTGGGTCCATCTCAGGGTATTCGGCTAAAAATAACCCATATAAGTGTCACGACATAAGAAACATCTTGTTCGACATCGCTAGGCTTATATAAACACACCAGAACTTAAATTGTATGAAAGCAAAATAATTTAAAATATTATCGCAAGTGCGAAATAAATTTGTAAAAAACATACTTAAATCTTTATTCCCAATTAAATTTCATATATTGTATTAAAGTTCGCACTATGGACGTGATGAGTGAAAATTTCAAGTGTAGCAAAGTTAAAATATCCCTATTATTCCAAATGATAAAATACTTTCAAAATACAAAGATTATGCAAGAAAAAGTTTGAAGTAAAAAATCCATTTTAAACATAGGTATTTCTAATAAAATCTAATTGCATTCGAAGTTAGAAAAAAGCCATTTTAATTAAAAGATTTAACAAAAAAACAATAAAAGCAGAGACACATTTAACGAGTAAAAAGAAATACGTCGACAAACTTTTCGTGGAAATTCTAAATAAATTTCATTTTTGATTTAAAAATAGGTCAATCGAGATTATTCTTAGCAGAGCAGCAGTGTAAGCAGCCAATTTCATTTACCATCACCAGCGCCATTATGGTTGCTTTTAAAATATGAAATTCTGTCGGATAAATTGAACTACACTCCCGTCCTCCTCCTTCAATGATGCAGCATCAAGTAAACAGAGCAGAAAATTGTATGCATATTTATTAATAGGAAAAGCAACGAGTACTGTGAGATTTTCTTAAAAATGTTTCAAAAAAGCTGAGACTGTACATAATTATTCGCAACACTTCGCAAGTCGCTTCTTGTATCAACGGTCCTTATAATCTTTAATTTTTCGTTTTTTTTTCCACTATCACATGTACGTCGTGAAATATAAATAAATAAATAAATATTTACTAACAATCACGCCACGTTAACTGGTCCCGTGATAAGTTCGTAAGGAACTTGTGTTACAGGTACCAGATAACGGATATAAATGTAAGATTTTTTATTATACACATACATATATTTAATATACATCCATAACCCTGGAAAAGACATTTACCATACAAATATCTTCCCTTGGCGGGATTCGAACCCGCGACCCCCTTGTGTAGTGACCATGTCACTTACCACTACACCAGACGGCCGTTACTTTTCAGATTAATTTATTATTATAGAAAGACTTCATCAACTCAATCTAAGAAGAATAAGCTAGCTAGACCTAGTTGTTAATTTCAATCAAACGAATTGTAATTCTAAATTCTAGGCCAGAAATTTCCGAAAACAACTTAATCTAACGCCGAACAATATTATGAAGCAAGTGAATTGTGTCTATGACACAATCTTCATTACGCGCATTGTTTTGAATGTAATATGGAGTGAAATATTTAATTACGGACGTTTTGCGTTCAACGCTCAGGTAGATATTGCTTTTCCGACCAGGGACGGATCGAGGCGCAACATTTTCTATTAAAAAAATGAAGTTTTAGTTTATTGTATTAAGGTCTTTTTGGTCTAAATATAAATGGACGAGTCTACTCCCCACCTGCTATGTGCTGTGATGTGGCTGTCAGATAGCATAGTCACGCGAATGCTTGTCATCTATGAATGATTAAGTCTCAATGCTATCTCTCATAATTTTGGATTAGTCAATTGGTACTTTTAAAATAAAGCATATTCGGCCTGAAAATCCGAAATATGAACGTTATCCCCTTTTTATCCTCGCGAACTCAAGGAACAGAACAGAGTACATACCATCAATCCCTGGTATTCATAAAGTAGTTTAGGGCATCATTTTTGTTCATCATGTTTATATGGTTCTGGTATACTAAAGAAATATTTCATCATATCATTTTTAAATTGTGAAGAGTCCTCAATGGTAAGCAGTGGCTTTACTGGGCTCTAGCGTTACTGAATGACAATCGCTAACTTAAGATTTTTATATGCTCACATGCCATTGATGCTCATAAAAAAGAGTCTCCCCTATGAATGTTGAATACGGCCCTGTGAAGTAAGGTACAGAACAATTAGAAGTTCTCTAGGACACTAGCCTTAAAGTGGAATGGGTCTGGCGGTCTACGTCGTTATAGAGGCTAAAACTATACGGACTCCTTTATACAATAGAGAACGGTCAAGTACTTTGAAATCCATTTAAATTTAAATGCTTAGAATTTCTGAATCAATGGGTGAAATTGTGTTTTCGTATGAAACGGACTTTGAAAAGGTTTTCTGTAATTGTTAATTCTTCTTGAACCGCTGCCGGTGCTTGTAGCATTTATTGCGAATATCGAAAAGTCGTTGGCTGGTTGACAGCCCACGCTGATTTTGTCTGGAAATCCACATTAATCCTGTGAATTTCGGGACACCATTGGGCATATGCCGGTATATGGAAAAGGATCTTTCTGATAATAACCTGTTTGTCTTACTAGCAGATACTATTCCGACCATTCTTCCAGACTCTATTATTCTTCTCCTGAACTCCTAAGCTCCTAGCTCTTTTCAGTATGCCGGCATGGGTTATTATAGCCATGATCTTGCCTATTTCTGCTGCAAAACAGTCATCTTCTTGTCGACCATCTAGGCCAATAAAAGATCGCATCGTACAATGAAATGAACTCATAAATATTAATGGTAGACTGTGGTCTGGCTGTGCCTTTTTTAATTTTTTTATTGCATAGATGGGTGGACGAGCTCATAACCCACCTGGTGTTAAGTAGTTACCGGAACCCATAGACATCAATAACATAAATGCTACCACCCACCTTGAGATATGAATTCTAAGGGATCAGTATAGTTACTTCGGTCAACCTTCAAACCGAAACGCATTACTGCTTCACGGCAGAAATGCCTCTGGCATTTCAAAACTATATAAAGCGTGGTGGTGCTATTCCTATGGTGGCATTGGTGTTGTGTATCAACTAAAACAAATCGCTATCGACGCCCATATTTTAAACAGAAAGGATTAGTTTTTTAGTGGGTTTTTAGACACAAACACTTAAGTTTTTTTTTTTATTGCTTAGGTGGTGGACGAGCTCACAGCCCACCTGGTGTTAAGTGGTTACTGGAGCCCATAGCACCTCGAGATATAAGTTCTAAGATCTCAGTATAGTTACAACGGCTACCCCACCCTTCGAACCGAAACGCATTACTGCTTCACGGCGGAAATAGGCGGGGCGGTGGTACCTACCCGTGCGGACTCCCAAGAAGTCCTACCACCAGTGATTACGCGAATTATAATTTTGCGGGTTTGGTTTTTATTACACGATGTTATTCCTTCACCGTGGAAGTCAATCGTGAGCATTTGTTGAGTACGTATTTCATTAGAAAAATTGGGTACCCGCCTGCGGGATTCGAACATCGGTGCATCGCTACATACGAATGCACCGGACGTCTTATCCTTTAGGCCACGACGACTTCAAAACTTTAAGTGTGGCTACATGATTATTAAAACTAAGCTGATAAACTATTTTCTGTGACCGAGATTTTGACCAATCAATTTGCATTCAAGTTCAAAAATACGTAATATTCTATTTATATAACATATCTGTGCTATCATAATTCTGATCCCGAAACCTAGCCACATTGATTACTATTATGACATGAATGCCCTATTCTGCCTCGTTTTTTGTCCGCGATCGGTCCACGGAGAGTAGATAAGGCATTTCGGTACCTAAATAATCCGTAAAGTCTACGACAAAAGATAACTGTAATAGACAAAGTTTTAGTGGTCAATAAACTGATGAAGTATCATTATGCTTTTGATGGATTCGTAAAGATTGTCCTCGTTTTAATTGAGCTACGCGTCTTGGCGTTTTCATGAGAATAGTTTATGTGCTAGTGTAGAACTATTTACGAGATGATACAAACAAATAAAATAAATAAGCTACACTTTTATTTTTATGAACATTTCCCTCTGCTAGACTACAAATTTAAATGTAATATAATTATAGTATCCATTGATTATAACACGTAAAAAAAACTTATTGTTATTTTTGTTTCCTACCTAAGCTTATGGCCTAGAAAGACAATACCTTTTTATATTCCTTTATAATATATTCCTAATTTTATATACCTTTCTTATAATTTGCGTAATTACTGGTGGTAGGACCTCTTGTGAGTCCGCGCGGGTGGGTACCACCACCCTGCCTATTTCTGCCGTGAAGCAGTAATGCGTTTCGGTTTGAAGGGTGGGGCAGCCGTCGTTACTATACTTGAGACCTTAGAACTTGTATCTCAAGGTGGGTGGCGCATTTACGTTGTGGAAGTCTATGGGCTCCAGTAACCACTTAACATCAGGTAGGCTGTGAGCTCGTTCACCCATCTAAGCAATAAAAAAAATAAAAAAAAAATAAAAACCTGACTAGTTATTGTTATGTTATTACTTCGTCGTTTAGAAAAGCATTTTAGGTCTATACTCTATATCAACGTAGAGAAATCTTTAGTTGTACCTGACCTGGCATGTAGAATTGTTTCAGGGTCGCTTAAAAATTCTTTGCTGTTTTTTGGCTGGTGGAAAACGGCAGTTTCGAAGTAATAGTTATTATAGAGAGGTTGTAAGGAATATAGTCTTTTTTATTTTTAGTTTCTTTATTGCTGTTGATCCTTTGGAGGTTCACTAGTAACTGATTTTTGCGATCAAGTGCTCCTCCTCACAATTCGCACGTATCATTTACTTTCATTCTATACAGTACCGATATTTTAATTTGTATCACTAGATATAAGAATTCAATTTTTTGGCTTAAAATCCGAAAAATTTTCTTTTATACAAAAATCATTATTGCTAGACCAATTGGTATGGTAAAAGTACTTTTAATATATGTATTTTTAATTTAAGGAGTTGTGGGCTAAAGGGTAACACACCCGGTGCATTCGTATCAAGCTATACAACTACGGCGGTGTTCTAATCCCGCACCAGAAACAGGTACTTAATATATACAATAATAATAATAATAATCATATTCACGATTGACTTCCACTGTGAAGAACCAACAACATCGTCTAATAAAAATGCAAAATTATAATTTGCGTAATTACCGGTGGTAGGACGTCTTATGAGTCCGATCGGGTTGGCGCCGTGAAACAGTAACGCGTTTCGGTTTGAAAGGGTGGAGCAGCCGTTGTACTGTTTAAACTGTTACAGCTCTAGTCTCAAGGTGGGTGGGGGAATTCACGTTGAAGATGTCTATGGACTCCGGTAACCATTTAACACCAGGTGAGCGGTGAACTCATCCATCCATCTAAGTAATGTTACACTGGTAAGAGTAATGCCGTCTATCGCCGAATAGCCGAACGAATAATGAAGGATCTAGTAGCATCTAGAAAGTTCGAGAAGTACAACGCCATCTATTGTCAGATAACGGAAACAAACAATACTCGACTTATGTGGAATATTCTCGATAATTCTAGGGATGTGGTATCGGCTATACAAGCACTGCAGAGATGGCATGCAGCCAATCAGTAATCGCGACTACCCGAAGCGACAACAGTGAACGGATCACCTGAAGCGAAGCGGAAGAAGCGAATTGAGAAATTTAAAGTATTCTGTGTTCTAAGTAATAAATACAGTTTTAACTTGTACTTTTGTGGAAAATTTATTTATCCCGAACCCCAGCGCGTAACATTAATAAAAAAAAATGTTCCAATGTAAATTTTCATCAAGGTGACGAGATGGTTATACAAGTATAATTGAATAATATTTGTTGGGGCGTTGTATCGATAGAATCAGACTGTAGTCGCCGAAGCGAATTTATAGAAACTACGGAAGACCATAGGGAATGTAATCTCACTAAAAACGAATTGGTGAAGTCCTATTTTAACTTTCCGATAGCAAAAGTTGGTAAAAAGTTATTTTTGAAATGTTTTCTCTTTCTCTACTTAGTTTTTTTCCTTTACAGTTTTTTATAGCCTTCCATTAGAGAGATTATTTTTATTCATAACAACGTTCTCGTTCGACAGTATCCACATTAAAAAATAAATATTCTGCTACACCTTGATATAATACATCCATGTGTAATACTAATATTTATGTAAGATGACGATGTCATGACCTTTTTATCATTATACCAACAGTTTCCGTAGCAGAGAGCTACATTACTTAATCCATTAATTGGTGTTTTCCTAGCGCTGTGGTGTGGATTTCTTCAAATAGCATCGGCTGTATCTTTTTTGTTGCTAAGTAATCACTAATAATTGAGTTATCGATTCATCTGTCCTGAAAGAAATGAGGTATCAATCATACCTCTACTAAAACAAAAACTGATACCAAGACATTCATCGCTTCGATCGTAGCTCGACTATGCCCACATGACGTTAAGGATCGCAACAAGAGGCGCAACATCATCAATCAGAGGATCGTGCTGAGAGGGAATCGCGAACCACAGCAATGAGGCACCCAAAGCGGGTAATAAGTAATACAATAAACGTATTTTACATATATATTTATTGCTTAGATCGATGGACGAGCTCACAGCGCATCTGGTTTTAAGTGGTTACTGGAGCCCATAGACATCTACGACGTAAATGCGCCACCCGCCTTGAGATATAAGTTCTAAGGTCTCAATTATAAGTCACAGTCGAATTAATCTGACACTAACGCGGCAAGATAATCGCTGATTTTGGCAAGTTTATGTAACGTAATGTGAAATGTCATATGCACGTGTAACTATATAGTACCCTCTTGTGTTATAACTTAGAGTCCTGCAAAACCCAAAATCACAATCAAATCCGCAGCAAAACTGGCATTCCACGCCCTAACCTAGTTTTCTAGACTACTTCCAATACACCCACAAAGACTGCAGCAACCAACACACGTGAGCAAAACTTTATGTATGGAATTTATACAAACTAAAGCGTCGTAAAGCTAGGCAGCGTAATCGGATCGCCAGGGATCTGATCGGATTTACTGCGGAACTTTGAAACTCAGAAGCTTTTCAATACTATTTTATTTCGCGTTCTAAATTCAGATGGAGAACAGATATTCAGAACTGGCACAGTCCTTTTGGCTCAGTGGTCATCTAGCTGAGCGTTTTCGCACGATATCGCACGCCATGAACTTAAAGAAGCTTGAAAGCTGGAGTATTCTTGCGAAGAAAATTCAAACAAGTTACATTTTCTTACATGATTTCCAAAAACAAATACTGAGACAATCGTTGTGTTTTTTATTATAACTAACTATAAGATACCTAGTATAACTAACTGTAAGATTCGTTTGACTTTAAAAGTATTACGAAAAAAATTACATGAAAACTCATATAGAAGTGTTTGATGCTGAATTTGTATTACTATTATTGCTTATCGGGTCCAGTCCGGGTGGTTCGCCATCCCTTAAGTCGACCTATATTATTTAAGCTTTGTTTGTCTAGGATTGGAATCTTGTGTTTGTTCAACGGCTAAAGCATCTTGATCCAACAAACATTACCTGTTGTTTACCTGCCCTACTTAATTATAACAATACAACCCTATACCGATTTTTAAGCCATTGCATAGCTTTTATCGCGGGCTTTGAGCGCGGCGACCGAATCAAGAAATTCAGTAACGAAAATAAAACCTAACGCCCCCACTCCGCCTACCATGTAGCTCGCGTTCAACATATTCACAGGTTGAGCTTGTGTAGTTTTTGTGAATAAGGGCGCGGAGTGACGTCGCACTGTATGCGCATCATCATGAAAAGTCTGCCCATCTCTCACTCGCTCAGCTTAGCTTGTGAGTGTGAAGGGGACAGTTAATGTTTTGCTTTTGTTAATGTTTATAAATACAGTGTGGTTTATTATTGTTTTAATATTAAATTATTATATAATTGCATAAGTTAATAAAAAATGCTATGCAATAGATCTACCGCGTCAGTCCCCGAGTGCCACACGTGTTTTTTTTTATCGCCCCTTTAGGCAAACGAGCATACGGCCCACTTGATGGTGAATGGTTACCGTCGTTCATGGACGTCAGAAATGCTAAAGACATCCAAGTCGCTGCCTACTGTTAAGTACTCACCGCAAGCCTCATTTATAGAAGGACATGTCGTAGCGCTCATAAAACATGGTAGAGAAGAGTTCGTTCTAGAACCGGAAGGTACGTGACGAAAAAAATCGCAGCGGTTTCAGACAGTCTGCTCCGTATTGAGAGGTGCGATAATAAAAATGAGACCATGGGAACATCTCGAATAATACCTCAGAGAAATTCCTCACTTGCAGTTGGCGATTACAAATATATTATACCACGTCGATCGTAGCATTTTTTATTTGGCCAAAATCTGGCATAAAGTGTCTGGCAAACCATTGCTATTGTGAGTAATAATTATAAATTTATGTTACAGTTATGAACGACAAAGAGACAGAAACCTAAAATTCACGGTAACTTCATTAGCGATCACAAATCATATTGAAAAACATTCTTCTTATCAGCCCACAGACGTCCACTGGACATAGGCCTCCCCCGAGCCTCGCCACAAAGACAAACAAACATTACTTGACTTTAATTATCTCTTTTTTTTAATGCCCTCGTAGGCAGACGAGCACACGGCCCACCTGATGGTGAGTGGTTACCGTCGCCCAAGGACTTCAGCAATTCCAGGGGCAGAGCCAAGCCGCTGCCTACCGCTAATCTAACCTAATCTATCTACCTAGATATACCTATAATCTAATCTACCTCTCATAATCGTGAATCATGTCAAACAAAAACTAACGCAATACGAAAACAAATAAATAAATATGTGAATTATTTGAGACATAAATTGATTTTCATTTTTAGTTTTATTTTCATGAAAACTTATGAAGTCTGCGTCAAATATTTGAGTTTGAAGTTCTAACAATCAAGAATTCATCTCATATAATAATATAATACTAGAGGTCCCGTAGTAGTCGAAATTCGACTATAATTAATTGGAATTGTAAGTGGTTCTTTGTTAATGAGAGTAGACATAAAACCTCTCGCATGGCCACTTATAAAAAAGAAACATAAGAAGCAAAAGTCAAAAATAAAAAAGAAGACTATCGCCGACCGCACCGCACGCGCTGTACACGCACACGCCGCTTATTTTTTCATATAAATATTTTCATGGACTCATATTAATCTCTATTATACAAACTCTTATTGACGACCATATTCGTCGTTGCGCGAGTGATATACAAGTTTTATAGACAATAATTTAGAAGAGTGCCGTGTCAAGGCGCCGCCATTACGCGTCGTCCAGCAGTGGCGTCGAATTCTGCAGCCTGGAAGAAGCTAGCGACGGGTTGGCAGGTACGTCTACTCCTCATAGCCTAGCCTCGGCCTTCCCCTCTTTTGTGCATCTTTAGCGATACTCGCCCCCGCAAAACTTCCTTCAAAAATATTGAACCAGCGCACCGCCGTGGTGGAAAATTTGTAAAGAGTTTTTCCCACTATTATTGGTCCTTCGTCCCCGGATTACATTTTAATCATCGCTGATCACCGCTTATTACGCGAATAAACACGCTTTATTATATATTTTGATATTTTATTCGCACCGCATTTCATCATATTCCATTATTTTTGACAGGTCATTGACCTTCACTTACGCAATCCGCAACAATGTCTTCGTCTGAACAAAAATTGACAATTCTAGAATGTCAACGACAAGTCTATTTCGAACACATACAACGTATTTACGATTTATCTCGCAGTAATTTAAATGATCCTGAAACATTGGAAAACTTTCTTTGTTCGGTAGAAACAATCGATGAGACACGCATTAATTTCCAACAATGTCTCAAGGATATAAATCAATTAATATTAAAAATCGATACAGATTCTAAGCCCGACTTCAATAAGTGGCTCGCTTTTGAAGATTTATATTGTCGTATCAAACGTAAACGTTCGCAGTTAGAATCAAAACCCACCATGTGTGTCAAAAGAAATGACGACTGTTGGCAAGGTGTTAAATTAGCTCGCATTGAAATTCCCGAATTCGATGGGAACCCTAAAGATTGGCCGTTATTTTTCGCAACTTTTAAAAACGCTGTACATTTGAACTCATCTCTTTCTCTCACTGAAAAAATGTTTTATCTCGCTAGTAAATTAAAAGACAAAGCTAAAAATGTTTATGCCGGTTTCATTCCATGCGCTGAGAATTACGAAACTATTTACAAAGCGCTCGTGTCAAAATATGAAGACAAAAGGAACCTAGCAGGTACTTATCTGAATCAAATATTTTCTTTAAAACCGATTTCTTCAGTCACTGCTGAAAATTTAGAAAATCTTGTCGATCAATTTTCAAACTCATACCTCGCTCTTAATAATTTACAAATACCTAACTTGTGTGATTTCGTCATGTCCTACACTTTATTACACCGCTTAGATACAGAAACCGCACGTCTTTTTGAGATGAATAATTGTGATAAAGACATGCCTACTTATCAGGATTTAATTTCATTTGTTCGTGATCGTATAAAAGTTTTAAATCGGACAGGTAATAACAACTTGAACAGCGTAAGTACATCGAAGCCTAAGCAAAACAACGCAAATAAAAATAGCTCACGATCATTCGTCGTAAACAACACTGCATGTCAGTTGTGCAATGACTCTAATCATAACCACCTATATTCTTGCCCGAAATTTAAATCGCTTACCCCACGTGAACGTTATGATTATATTAAAAAGATACGTGCTTGTATCAACTGTCTAAGTTTACAACATAACACAAATACTTGTAAATCTGAGAATAGATGCGCTAATTGTAAAAAGTTACATCATACGACTCTTTGCTTCGCTGAGAAAGCATCACCTGTTGCATTGCCGCCGGTGCAGCCGCCTCAGTACTTACACCGCCACACTGATAACAATACGCATAGTCCAGTAGTCATTGGTCAGAAATCTACCGCGTCTTCAAGTTCGATTTCTAACAAGCCTGTTGATAATAACGCTCCATTTTGTAGTATGAGTGCTAACTCAAATAACACGCGAAAAACTAACAATGTTTTACTTGGCACCGTTCTTGCTGATGTGAAAAGAAGTGACGGAACTCTTGCTCAAATTAGAATTTTGATTGATAATGGATCGCAAAACCATTTTGTTACCCGCCAAGCTTGTAAACATTTAGGCCTTCGTATCTTCCACGACAATTCCGAACGATCCGTAAATGGAATAGGAACTAGCTCTCAAACTATAATCGGAACTACCGATGTAACGTTACTGTCTAGGTACGATGCAAACTTTTGTTTACGCATAAACCCACTCGTTCTTAAAAATATTTCGAGTAACTTGCCGAGTTGTGAATTTGACATTTCGTCTCTTAATTACATATGTAATAATAATATACAGCTCGCGGATCCGCACTTTAATAAACCCGCTGAAATAGACATTCTGCTTGGCGCCGAAGTATTCATGCAGATCCTAAGACCTACAAAGTTGTTAGGTCCGCCTGGAAAACCTGATTTATTGGAAACCGCATTTGGATACATACTCTTAGGGTCGATCGCTTCGCTCCCTTGTCATAATAATACCGCGCCTGGTGATAACGATCATGCCTTTTTATCGTCGAGTAACGACTCGATCGAAACTTTAGTCTCAAAGTTCTGGGAGTTGGAGTCAGTTCCGACTAAAACACACATGTCTAAAGCCGAACAGGAATGTGAGGATTTTTATGATTTAAATACATACCGTGATAACACAATTAGACGCTACGTCACCGCTTTGCCTTTCTTGAGGTCGCCTACCGCTCTGGGCGATTCTCTTACAACCGCACGTCGCTGTCTGTCGTCACTCGAACGCAGATTTCAGACAAATACCGCTTTAAAAACTGAATACGATGCCGCGATGAGAGACTATCTCGAACGGAGCATCATTTCACCCGCACCCGCTCTTACTGATACAAATTTATACGTCATCCCTCACCACGGTATAAGCCGAGAAGACAAACCGCTCCGCATTGTACTGAACGCAACTGCACGATGCATAGATACAAACGTTTCATTGAACGATTGTTTACATTCCGGTCCTAATTTGCAAGCAGACCTAACCGCGATTATTTTAAAATTCAGACTATTTCCGATTGCTTTAACCGCCGACATCAAACAAATGTTTTTGGCTATAGGCATTCGTGAGGAAGACCGCCGCTTTTTGAATATACTATACTATACAAATTTGACGAAGATGATACCGCGAAAATGTATCATTTTAATCGCGTTTGTTTTGGTCTACGGTGCTCGCCGTACCTTGCTATGAAGACAGTTAGGCGTCTCGCCCGCGATGAAACTGATTTCCCGATCGCTTCAGAAATCGCTAGTGATCATCTTTATATGGATGATCTAGGAGTTTCGGTAGATACGCCCGAGAATGGAATTCAGTTGGCTCATGATTTAATCGAACTATTCAAACGTGGTGGTTTCGACTTAGTTAAATTCGTTAGTAACTCGCCCGAGGTGTTAAAATCGATTCCGCAAGCCAACCGCTTATCTTCAAAAATTGAATTCGACAAGGAAGATAATATGAAGCTCCTAGGTCTAATTTGGTCACCGGTCGAGGATGAATTTTCAATTGCTATTAAATTCAACCCGCAAGCAAAATGTACTAAGCGCCTTATGCTTTCCACAATCGCTAAACTGTGGGACATAAACGGATTTTGTGCCCCTGTCATTTTACACGCTAAATTGTTAATAAAAGCTCTCTGGGTAGCTCAAATTGATTGGGATGCAGAGCCTCCAAGCGACATCTGTGCTGCGTGGAAGCGCTTTCTTAATGAACTCCCCGCTCTGCAAGACTTTAAAATACCTCGCTTCGTAGGCATCGTGCCCGAGTCCCGTGTCATACTACTGGGATTTGCGGACGCTTCTGAAAAAGCGATGGGTGCTTCTGTGTATATTTGTGTACAACCGGCTTCCGGACCAAATGAAGTCAATTTAATTGGTGCCAAGAGCAAGGTCGCCCCGCTCAAGGTTGTTACCTTAGCCCGCTTAGAGCTTTGTGCTGTAGTATTATTATCGAAACTGTTTCGATTTGTTATCGACACTGTTTCTCCCCGTTGTCGTGTTGACGAAATTTTCGCGTTTACTGATTCGACAGTGACCCTCCATTGGGTTCACTCGTCTCCGCATCGCTTTGATACTTTCATTGCGAACCGCATCGCACAAATACAGAACAACCTTGACCCCAAACACTTCTACCATTGTGAAGGTACACAGAATCCTAGCGACTGCTTGAGTCGTGGTCTCACACCCGCTCAATTATTGAATCACCCGCTGTGGCTCCATGGCCCCACATGGGCTCGTGATGACGTCCATATATGGCCCATCAACCGCTTCACGTTTGTTCCCGCACAAGATGAAAAGCCGTCAAACCCTTTTTTTTGGAGTGGCGTTGACTACGCTGGACCCCAGGAAATTTTGCTCACCGTCGTTACCCAGGTCGAAATGATTTTAAATAGTCGTCCGTTAATTGCACAATTAAATTCTCATCCCGGAGAACCGGAACCTTTAACGCCTTCGCATTTTTTAACTCTCGGACCACTAGACTCCTTTCATTCTGATCCGCGTTTAGATTCGGTAGATTTAGTTCGCAATAAACGACTTGTCGATGACATTGTTCAGAGATTTTGGAATCGTTGGAGGCGTGAGTACCTAAACACGCTTCAAACGCGCGCTAAATGGAACACCAAATCTAATCCGGTGACTAAAGGTACTGTTGTCCTTCTTAAAACAGAAAACTCACCGCCTTTACAATGGCCAATGGGCATAATTGAAGAAATAATGCCTGCCTCGGACGGGGTCGTTAGAGTAGTCAGAGTGCGCACACAAAACGGCACCTATCTTCGACCTGTAGTAAAACTTTGTGTTTTACCTTCCCAATAACCTATTTTCTCATTTTTATTTTATTTTTATTTCATTCTTTTTACTTAATACTTCATATCCTGCACTCATTAAGTACCATTTATACTTATTACTTGTACTTATTATGTACCACCGCACTACCCTGATTCCACCCGCTCTCTAGTTCACCCATAATCGCTACATTTATGTACTTCTCTCTCATTGTTTAGGAGCTACATCTCCTAAAGGCCGGGGGGATGGTTCTTTTTTAATGAGAGTAGACATAAAACCTCTCGCATGGCCACTTATAAAAAAGAAACATAAGAAGCAAAAGTCAAAAATAAAAAAGAAGACTATCGCCGACCGCACCGCACGCGCTGTACACGCACACGCCGCTTATTTTTTCATATAAATATTTTCATGGACTCATATTAATCTCTATTATACAAACTCTTATTGACGACCATATTCGTCGTTGCGCGAGTGATATACAAGTTTTATAGACAATAATTTAGAAGAGTGCCGTGTCAAGGCGCCGCCATTACGCGTCGTCCAGCAGTGGCGTCGAATTCTGCAGCCTGGAAGAAGCTAGCGACGGGTTGGCAGGTACGTCTACTCCTCATAGCCTAGCCTCGGCCTTCCCCTCTTTTGTGCATCTTTAGCGATACTCGCCCCCGCAAAACTTCCTTCAAAAATATTGAACCAGCGCACCGCCGTGGTGGAAAATTTGTAAAGAGTTTTTCCCACTAGTAAGTTTGTACACTATTAAGATTGTATTTTATACTTCTATAATCACAAATTTCGCCAAGACTACACTATAAAAAATATTAACAAAGACAAATAATATTTAATCTATTCTCACTTTGACAACAGACGTCAAGAACAAAAGCTTGACAATAAATAGTATGCATGCGTGTGTGCGTCAAATACATGGTACGTAGTGTGTGTAATGTTTTCTTTATCGATTTAATGTATCTTTTGTGCATTATTTTAAAAAAATATTAGCGTTGTGCACTTCTTCTCTATATTCTCTATAAGTGTGGAAAATTTCATACTCCTCCGTCCGCGCAATTTTCGTAAAAAGGGATACAAAGTTTTTGCTTCACGTATTAATAAATAGATTAAAACATTCTAGTAATATATTTACTAGAAAGTTTTCTACTATGAAATTAGTTGTTAACAACAAAATAACAATGTGAATGTTTTGTGTGCCACGTTTTCATAAATAGTAAACTTATGACGTTTAACAAAAGTTTCTTGTGAAACTTTCGTGTGAAACTTTCGCAACGCGTCTGTGGTTGAAGCTCGCTGTGCATACGTGCAAACTTAATTTACTAGTAATAAAATTTGATTTACAACTTTCAGAAATATGCCGTACATATTTTATAAGAAGAATTTATATTGTTTGAGATGATACCATCATCTCGTTTTTAACATCACGCCACCCGCCACCGGAGTAGAGTTCATCCATACTACCTGTAGCTCATCCATAGTGCGCTTCCAGAGATATTTTTTACCATGTACCATCCGGCTTTGGAATGAGCTCCCCTCCACGGTGTTTCTCGAGCGCTATGACATATCCTTCTTCAGACGATTTTTTTTTTTGTTTTTTTTTGCCATTGCAACCATATAAGGTTGGACGAGCTCACAGCCCACCTGGTGTTAAGTGGTTACTGGCGCCCATGGACATCTAGAACGTAAATGCGCCACCCACCTTGAGATATAAGTTCTAAGATCTCAATATAGTTACAACGGCTGCCTCACCCTTCAAACCGAAACGCATTACTGCTTCACGGCAGAAATAGGCAGGGCGGTGGTACCTACCCGCGCGGACTCACAAGAGGTCCTACCACCAGTAAAAGTGCTTGTGGCCACGAGGCTTGTGGAGAGTACTTAACGGTAGGCAGCGGTTTGGTTCTGCCCCTGGCGTTGCTGAAGTCCATGGGCGACGGTAAACACTCACCATCAGGTAAGCCGTATGCTCGTCTGCCAACACGGGCAAATAAATAAATAAAAAATCCAATTTAAATCATTGTCAAACTCGCTCATACCATTCGTATTAGAAGCTTACAGCTAAGAAAATTGTCTGAAGGCAGTTCCGCTAAATGATAAGATAACAATAAATTTTACACTAAAGCCGCCGAAAATTCTACCCGCGTCTCAAGGACGACAATATTAACTTTGTGGTGCGATGGTATTTGCCAACAAATAATTCCTCAGCAAAGATCTTATAATCGTTCTTTGACGTATCTATGACGTGGCATGTTGATTCAACCATCATTGTTCCAATAGCTGTGTCGGTACACGGCTTGATAGCGAAAAGTTTCGATCAACATCTTAAGAAACTTTCGTTATTCAGCTGGGTTAAGGGCCTAATACAGAAAGCAGTTATCCTCGATACTGCACGCATTGTGAGGAGGTTTCTCACTCTGGAGTTCTAACCACTGGTAGCTTGTGTCGTAGACGCCGCCATCAGCGGCAATCTAATTTTATATAGTGTTTTTTTTTAACTTGTATTTTTAATATCTTTTTTAAAAAATATTATGTAATTAATAAGATTTTAAATAAATATAAATAAATAATAACTAATAATAAATAACGAATAATAATAATTTAAATAATATGTATTATGTTCGTGATATCTTTAATATTGTACCTTAAAACGAATAGCTTGGAAATTTTAAATGTAGCAATTCAATTCCGCTTGAAATTCCGTTAATTCCGCGATAAATTTCCAAATATAAAACTGTAATTAGGAAACTCGAAGTGCATTTAAAGACTTCGTTAATTATTGTCATTCTCGCGAACAAAGTCAGTTCGAAAAGAATCAATTTAACCACAACTCGATGGGGAAACGCCTTATTCTCTGCACACACGGCTCATTTTTGCTCGACGAAATAACATTGGTCATTGAACCATGTAATTACTATTAAGAAAGTCAGTGAGCGCGGTCTAAGTTTCCGGGAATGTTCAAGAAACTTCGCGGAATGTCCGGATGGTGTTCGAAATTGGATTTTTACGGTATTGAGTTTAAAAGTAGTAGAAATGTAACAGTATGAGTGAGACAAGTGGCTTTGTAACAAGGAGGTATGAATGGCTTGATAAGACCGCCCTAGAACTCTTCTTTTTTGCTCTGAGGGCGAATCTCCTACATGGTTACCGCGTGTAAGAGGGCGCGCTGTGTATATAAGACTTGAGGGCATAGTATAAGTCAAACCGACCTGCAAACTCACCTGAAAGGCTTCGGGGAGTCGCTTGAGATTTAGTTGTCTCATATAAATTCTCGTACGCTTGAACATCTGATCAACATTAGATAGTTCTTCGTGAAACGTTAATAATTTGTTTTCCCATTAAATTTATCTTTAATATACTTGTTTTGTAAAGTGCTTGGGGTCGCTATTCCGTATATTATGGCTAGACACTATCTCTGGACTAAATGTAATAAAACCCCCATTGCGAAAGACCCACCGGAAATGGCGTTGGATATGACCCACTCTACTCTACGACGCAGTGGCCGCAACGCAGTATCGATCGCTTTTGAGTGTTAACCGCGTGACAGGAGAAGATCTGATCGCCTTATACACACTTAGCGGCGTACCCTGGAAAGCTAGGTGAAGATTGCCGGACTGACAAAGAGTGTAAGAGATGTTAAGGAATAAAATCCAAGATAGAGTGAAATGGAGACAGCTTATGAAGGTCTTATTATTATTTATTTATTTTATTCCCCCTGTGGGCAGACGAGCATACGGCCCACCTGGTGGTGAGTGGTTACCGTCGCCCATGGACTTCAGTAATGCCGGGTGCAGAGCCAAGTCGCTGCCTACCGCTTTAATACTCTCCACAAGCCTCTTTTGAAGAAGGACATGTCATAGCGCTCGGGAAACACCGTGGAGAGGAGCTCATTCCATAGCCGGATGGTACGTGGCAAAAAATACCTCTGGAAACGCACTGTCGATGAACGCAGCGGTTCCAGATATAATGGATGGACTCTGCTCCGATGGCGGGAGGTGCGATGATAAAAAGGAGTTGAGGGGATCATCTCAAACAATTCCTCAGAGCACTCCCCATGGAACATACATGTAACAGCGGGGTAGCCTAGAACCAAAACTATTGCTTAGAGGTAGTTGTTGCTTAGAGGTAGTTCAGAACTTGATAGTCTTAGCTACTCACTTAATTCTTAGTGAATATCTGTGACCTTGCTCGTTCACGAAGCCCGCTATAGAAAGCAGAGTATTATATATACTTGACATTGGCGAAATCTAAAAGGAAATGCCATAAACCTAAGAGATAGATAGATAGAACTTGATAGTATACGGTGTATTAGAAGTGTATACGGTTATGGAAAATAAAATACACGCGGCTTCAACGATCACTACCAAAAATATCTGAATACTTATAAAACAAAATCTCAAACTAATTTTATCACCGCATTATTATAAATGAGCTAGCATAGTGTATTTCAGTATATCCATCTGTACTGATATATTAAACATGCAAGCAATTACTTTGAAGTTGCCCAATCTCTATGCTAATACACACCTGACGAGGAACAACGCAAGTTAAGATGTGTAATTAGGGAACTTTTTCGTTTAAGGAGGGTATTTCACCGAAGCAGATGCTGATCTGTTTGAAAGATTTCAATGTTACAAGCTCCTGGATCGGTTTCAATTTGATCCATAGTTTACGTTTAGCGGCATTCTGAGAATAAATTACGTGTATTAATTACCAGTAGATGAGAGAGAGAGAGAGAGAGAGTATTCTTTATTGTACACCAAAAAACAAATAAACAGTGCGATACATTAAAAACAAAAAAAGTACAATTGGCGGTCTTATCGCTAAGAGCGATCTCTTCCAGACAACCATCAGGTGGACAAGAATCATTTGGAAACGAATTCGGTTCCCTCTGTATTTTGTACCGTATGTTCCATGGGGAGTGCTCTGAGGAATTGTTCGAGATGATACCGGCATCTCGTTTTTACTATCGCACCGCCCGCCACCGGAGTAGAGTTCATCCATACTACCTGGAGCCACTACGGTCATCGACAGTGCGTTTCCAGAGGTCTTTTTGCCACGTACCATCCGGCTATGGAATGAGCTCCCCTCCACGGGGTTTCCTGAGCGCTATGACATGTCTTTCTTTAAAAGAGGCTTGTGGAGAGTATTAAGCGGTAGGCAGCGGCTTGGCTCTGCCCCTGGCAATGCTGAAGTCCATGGGCGACGGTAACCACTCACCATCAGGTGGGCCGTAAGCTCGTCTGCCTAAAAGGGCAATAAAAAAAAAATAGCTGGGAACAAATCGTGCTCGGTAATCCAGAAAAAATACCCAGACGAAGAGTAAACATCATTACACACTCATTACACAATGTTCGCTCGATGTGGGAATTGAACCCACGACCCTCGACACTACATTTAGGGGCGATAACTATTACGCCACCGAGTCAGTCAGGGATGATGTAAACGAGTTCACGGCCAATCTTAAGTGCTTACCAAAGTCCATGGACATCACAACGTCGCAAACTGCCCTATTGATTTTAAATTCAATTAAATTTGTTTTATTCTAAATAGCTTTAAATGTTATCTGTGTAAAACCAATTTCTATAGTCATATTTTATTATATTAAGCTGAACAGTCTAGTGTAATATAATATATAGTTATTATGTAATATATGGCGTAATAATAATGATATCACTATTACTGGTGGAAGGACCTCTTGTGAGTCCGCGCGGGTAGGTACCACCGCCCTGCCTATTTCTGCCGTGAAGCAGTAATGCGTTTCGGTCTGAAGGGTAGGACAGCCGTTGTAAATATACTGAGATCTTAGAACTTCTATCTCAAGGTGGATGGCGCATTTACGTTGTAGATGTCTATTGGCTCCAGTAACCACTTAAACCAGGTGGGCTGTGAGTTCATCCACCGATCTAAGCAATAAAAAAAAACTCACTCGCTGTGTCAAAATGAAAACTTTTAAGTAATCATTTTCACAGACCTTTTCAAGTACACATTACCTCGACATTATAACAATCCATAATACACACGTGCTACTTCACCGACACATTTCTCTTAGGGACATAAATCTTAAAGTCAACTCCCAAAAGTCATAATTCAAACAAACTCAAAACTCGATAGCTAACGTACAAAAGGTGCGATCTTAATTAAAACGCTTTTCACGTTAATATTTCATTTCGTAGTTCACGCCGCTTCTATTCCAAATTTGTTGCACATAATGAGTCGTGAGCTTCTGTGTCGAGAGAGCGCTGGTGTTCGGGGTACACTGGGATATTAGCATTTATAGATCCGACTAGCTGACCCGGCAGACTTCGTAGTGCCTCAATCGATAAATAAAAGACCTATACTTTTGTATAAAATAAACTTAAAACAAACAAAAAGAATAAACAAAATTGTTATTTTTATTTAATTCCGAGCATTTTTATATTTATTTACCTTTTAAACCTTCTCTGGACTTCCACAAATAATTCAAGACCAAAATTAGCCAAATCGGTCCAGCCTTTCTCGAGTTTTAGCGAGACTAACGAACAGCGATTCGTTTTTATATATATAGATAACAATAAAAAAAGCATCATATAATTTTTTTCTGTTTTCAATTCAGATCTACATTTCTTCTACGTTTCTACTAATAAATTTCTTGCCGGCTTGGCCAGTTGTGATAAAAGCTTCCCTCTTGAGTGAATCTTTGAGTTCACCCAGCCTTTCTAAACCATATTTTTTTACTGTTGATAGGACCTCTTGTGTTTACTGGTGGTAGAACCTCTTGTGAGCCCACTACCCCGCCTATTTCTACCGTGAAGCAGTAATGCCTTTCGGTTTTAAGGGTTGTAACTATACAAGCCGTTGTAACTATACTGAGACCTTAGAACTTATATCTCAAGTTGGGCGGCGCATTTATGTTGTAGATGTCTATGGGCTCCAGTAATCACTTAACACTAGGTGGGTTGTGAGCTCGTCCACACATTTAAGCAATAAAAACAAAATAAAAAAGAAAGCAATGTCAAGGTCCTTCCAACCCCTTAAGAAAAGAATTCGAAAGTGCCTAAAATTCATACTGAGTAACTATTATATTAATGCCAATAAAGGCTAGCCCAAAAAGGAATCAAATACGGCTTTGGCTTTACGATAAAGAATATACTATAAAAAGGCAAGGAAAACGTTGACCTCAATTTGTTGAATAGGCAAAAACAATAACGACATAATTGAGAAAGTATTTTTTAAATTACCCCGTTGCGTCTTAAGCCGAATCTGGCAACTCCTAATTGGAGCTCGCTCTATCTGTTACGTCTGCATCTTTACTATATTATTATAGCAGAGATTGAAGCAAATTTATTTTCATTTAGTTATTCTGTTACACCAAATATATTTCGGAGTTATTAATGGAGTCCCAATATTGTAAATATTAAAATAGTGTAGTGATTTTTACGTGGCACTTAGTCGCACCTACTACTACATATTACATCTTACTACGAGGGCTGCACTAAAAGTATCGGGAATGGAATATTTCCACTGTTCCTGTCATATTAAAATATTTTTAATTGAAAACTCCTTGGTTTTAAAAATCGAATACCATTTATTTATTTAAAAAGATAAAAAAAGATTCTCGGTCTTGTCACGAGGTTTTGTCAAACTTGTTTAGTCGTTGAGAAAATGGAATTGACTCGAGAAAATTCAAGAGCGATGATTTATTATGACTTTCGAAGTGGTTTAACACAAAAACAGTGTGTTGACCGGATGATTTCTGCATTTGGTGATGAAGCCCCATCCAAAACCACAATTTATCGCTGGTTTGCTGAGTTTCAACGTGGACGTGTCAAGCTCAGTGATGATCCCGGTCAAGGTCGTCCAAAAACTGCAGTCACCCAAGAAAACGTTGATGCTGTGCGTAAGCTGATTGAGGAAGATCGACATGTGACATACCGCGAAATTCAGGCAACTTTAGACATTGGCATGAGTCAAATACAAATAATCTTGCATGAACAATTAGGTGTAAAAAAGTTGTTTTCCCGATGGATACCGCATTCGCTCTGTGAACAGCAAAAAGCGGCTCGCGTTACTTGGTGCGTCAGAACTCTCGAAAGATCCTCCACGCAGGATCCTCAAATGCTGTATACAACATTGTGTCAGGTGACGAATCCTGGATATACGCGTACGAACCCGAAATAAAAAACCAGTCACGAGTTTGGGTGTTCGAAAATGAGTTAAAGCCAACAAAAATTGTTCGTTCACGGAGTGTTGCAAAAAAATGGTGGCCACGTTTGTCTCCAAAACCGGCCATGTTACGACTATTCCTCTTGAGGGGCAAAGAACGGTTAATGCAGAATGGTATGCTATCATTTGTTTGCCACAGGTCGTTTCTGAACTCCGTAAAGAGAACTGTAACCGCCGCATCATCTTCCATCACGACAATGCGAGTTCTGACACCGCGCACAGAACAAAAGAGTTTTTAGAGCAAGAAAACATAGAAATATTAGACCATCCGCCGTACAGCCCCGACCTAAGCCCTAATGATTTCTATACTTTTCCTAAAATAAAGAATAAATTGCGTGGACAGAGATTTTCATCACCTGAAGAAGCTGTGGACGCCTACAAAACGGTCATTTTGGAGACCCCAACTTCTGAATGGAATGGTTGCTTCAATGATTGGTTCCATCGTATGGAAAAATGTGTCAAATTTCGCGGAAAATACTTCGAAAAGCAATAAATACATTTTTAAATAGTAATGTTGTGTCACTTCGTTAATTCCCGAAATTTTCAGTGCCGCCTATGTAATATCCGTATCTTTCTCTTCCCTACTTCATAAATTCTGAGACTACCCAATTTTTACTGTGAATATTGATATATCATGGATTTGAAATTATCGTGCTTTTTACGATGTTTCCAAAACCCTCTCTCTACCTCTCTCTTCCTATTCCTGTATTTCTTTTTATTCCACACGGTGGTGGGGTCAGTTTCTTTATTTTACTCCTACTCCACTTCCAAAACGCTATGACATGTAATTCTTGAACTAAGGCTTAAGGAGAGTATTCAATCGTAGGTAGCTTGGTTTACCCTTGGCTTTGTTGATGTCTATAAGCGACAATGACCACTCTTCAGGCTTCCAACATTCGCATCTGCCTAAAAAGGCAATAATAATAGTAAATGGTCTATTGAATCAGAATACTACTAGTCGTAGAACTTCTTGTGAGTCCGCACGGGTAGGTACCACCACCCCGCCTATTTCTGCCGTGAAGCAGTAATGCGTTTCGGTTTGAAGGGTGGGGCAGCCGTTGTAACTATACTGAGACTTTACAACTTATATCCCAAGATGGGTGGCGCATTTACGTTGTAGATGTCTATGGGCTCTAGTAACCACTTAACACAAGGTGGGCTGTGAGCTCGTCCACCCATCAAAGCAATAAAAAAAGGCTATTCAGACCACGTTTTCATGCGATACAACCTTATCGATGAACCAAAAGCAACGTCCCCACTAAATAATTTAAGGGCCACTCAAAACTAGCTTCAGTTAATTTAACCAGAAATTCCAAAGTACAAAACTAAATGAAGATACAATTATTAAAACTGGTAAGAGCCCTGTACTAAAATCGAAGTTGTTGGGACGGAGCTCAGAAATAAAATCACCCTTGTTATCTCTTTGACACCTGACAAATTTAAAAGAGTCCTCGAAGAGATTACTTGATTGCAGGACCGGAATAAGGCTAACTAAGTTATTTTCTTCAATATTTTAATATGGGTACTCGTATCTCATGATTTGCAATTTGTCATACAATGAAAGGATTATAGATATCTATATCTATATATATATATATATATATAAATGAATTGCTGTTCGTTAGTCTCGTGAAAACTCGAGAACGGCTGGATCGATTTGGCTAATTTCGGTCTTGAATTATTTGTGGAAGCCCAGAGAAGGTTTAAAAGGAGGTATAAATATGAAAATGCTCGGAATTAAATAAAAATAACAATTTTGATTTTCCTTTGACGTGTCCCCTGTCGGATGGATTCCTTTTGTTTGTTTTAAATTTATTTTATAAAAAAGTTTAGGTATTTTCTTTATCGATTGAGGCACTACGAAGTCTACCAGGTCTATTAGTTTATGAATATTTATGGATATAGGTTTAAAACCATTCTGATCGAGACGATAACTCCCTAAGTTATATTTTTGTACAGTGAGAATACTATTCTAGAAGTTACAAAAAGTCACCTATGGGTGGAAATCTAATTGATCATAAATAAAATTCAAAGATATGCACTAGAATGGCTTGTGATCGAAAAAGACGCTAGAAAGTTATGAAGCACATTTTACTGTCGCCAAACGGTCCTGTGGAATAATCCATTATTGAAATATACCTATTCTCAATAGTTCCACTGCACCCGTAGACGCCATTAAGTTTTAAGTAATTTTTTTTTATTTTTTTTATTGCCTATATGTGCTGACCAGCTCACAGCCCACCTGGTATTAAGTGGTTACTGAAACCTATAGACATCTACAACTTAAACGCGCCACATACCTTGAGATATAAGTTCTAAGGTCTCAGTATAGTTACAACAGCCGCCTCACCCTTCAAACCGAAACGCATTACTGCTTCACGGCAGAAATAGGCGGGGCGGTGGTATCTACCCGTGCGGACTCACAAGAGGTCCTACCACTAGTAAATATTACGTAACGAATATCTACCGAACACTATTAACCTTGCAGCAAATTCGACTTTAGAAAGATAACAACTGTGTAATGACGGCTGGTACCATGATCCTGTCCACTTCTAGTGCGAAGTGGTAGTCCATTTCTGTTGGAGAGTGAAAAGCCGTAAAAAAGTTAAGTTGAAACTGCGGCCTCATGTCTCAAGGATGGCATTTGAATTGTGAGATCTACAGATAGGCTCGTATATAAGTGTCAAATTCACCCATTCTTACGAAAATACGAAGCGGTTCCACAAATAATTACTTCCTAAGTTCGCCACTGTAGGGAAAGAACAAGTTTTTTGTCAAACACCCAAAGTTTTAAGGAAGTACGAAGTCCGGAAATGTCTTCAATATTCCTTCGTATACATAGGTGTACTCATTTGCTTGTTCACATAAGCTTTCATGCCGAAAGCCCACCCGGTCGATACGGAAGTGGCTGCTTTGGTTCTCAGTCAGCTTTTGAGATATATGGCAGAAGCTTTTAGTACTTTCCTCTCTTCGTTATTGTAATAACGTCAATTTTTCGAAGACCGTAATCCCTCAGCGGCGTTGGAGATCGTGTACCCTTCCGGGGGCACGGATCGGGCCTCGGGCTAATCCCCTCTGCCCGGGCTTGGACTCCCTGCCTAACGAGGCAGGGGTGATGATTATGCTTGCACCGCTATTACTGAATGGCGATGAAGTGGATGTTGTTAAGGCGATGATTTATTGATGTGATGAGATGACGAGATGATGATGGGTGATAGTGGTTCGATTTGTGAATTGGATGGTGGTGCTTCCTACTTACTGGTTAAATGATGGTGGATCCATCCCCAACAAGCAATGGATGCTTCCCGGTCTTCCTCCCGGTCTTCTTTCTTCCTCCTGTTTCTCCTCTACCGCTTCTTCCGCCGTCGACGGCCCCCTGCAGTCCCCCGTTGGGTTATTGTGTAGTTGGCTGGAACAGCCGTCGTTTTTTTTTTCCCTCCTTTCATGTGCACACCGGCCCAAACATCTTGAGCCCGTGGTCATGTTTTTTTTTACAATACAACGGCTGCTATAAACTTGACTTGAGGAAGTACAACTGATTTACAGACATAATAATATTAACTATTGTTTTTCAAGGGGAGGGGGGGCGGGATATCGCGACGGATCTGTCTTGCTGGGCACACACACAAACATTTATTGCAATCACACAAAAGAGTCAACAATGACATAAACAGATAGAAATTAAATTTTTTATTTGATTTGAACAATCATGAAAGAACAATCAAAATTGCTCCGAGATTGAATTAGACATGATTTTTTTTTTTTGTTTTTTTTAGTAACTAGCAAACCCGGCGAACTCCGTTTCGCCACCAGATGGCTTCGTTTTATGTAACATTTCGTTTGGTGATTAAAAGATGAAGAATTTTTTTTTGTTTGTTTTATATATGAAAAGGAAAAAAAAAATTCATTTCACAACAGTAATGAATTCATTTCGATTACAAAAATGAAGTGTTATTTAGTTGAACTTCTCTAAGTAAATGAAAGTGAATCCAAAGTGCTCTTTGGTAAACCACATTTTTTGTTTTTTGTTCTGACGTTAACACAAACAAAGCGGATGGTTTCCCAACTCGTGAACACGCAACGTATAACTGCCCATGTGAAAAACAATGATTTTCTAAATTTATCCCGCAAACACTAAGCGATTGGCCTTGCGACTTATTAATTGTCATTGCGGACGCAAGGCGAACTGGAAATTGCAATCGTTTGAAGTTAAACGGAAGATCAGTCGGATACATTGGTATTCGAGGAATACATATATTTTCACCTGCGTACTTTCCGTTAATAATGGTTGCCTCAATCAAATTCGGCATAAGTCTTTTTACCGAAAGTCGAGTACCGTTGCAAAGTCGCGGTGGATTCAAATTCCGCAATATCATAATAACTGTACCAACTTTGAGTTGCAAGTTATGTGGTGGAAATCCTGGTAACTCCAGAGAGTTCCAAAACTCCGTTGGATAATTTACTACATCATCGGGATTTGTTATGGAATCAACGGATTTGTATGTCACCAAATCGCCAGCAATTTTTGATTGAATGGTGAAATTCAGTGCGTGTACATCATTATTCTTTGCGGCAAGAATTGCTCGTTGACTTAACCAAGCATAATTCTAATAATTCTCACTAATGTTTGGGAAAACATTTTCAATAAGAGCTAATTGAGAGTCTACAAATCGGCGGCAAAAAGTCGTTGGTAAGAGTAATTAATCCAGGTGTCGCATCAACTGGGACTTTTCCATTGCCAACAGCTAACAATTGTTTGGAAAATTGTGCAGCACTTTGATCATTTTGAAGTTGAACTCTCATATTAGTGGTTAGCGATAATGTTTTTACGTTATTTCATAAAGGTGATGCCTTCAGGCAAGCATTCAATTCATCTGCAGGCGTTCCACGGGGAATTACTGGCAACGTCTGCCTGAAATCGCCTGCCAACAATATCATCAAGCCGCCAAAGATGTTGTTATTTCGCCGAAAATCCTTCAGTGTGAAGCTAAGTGCTTCAAGTGATTTCTTATGTGCCATTGTGCACTCATCCCAAGCAATGAGCTTGCATTGCATCAACAATTTTCCCATTGCACTGGATCGGGAAATATTGCATGTTGGAGTATCAATTGTGTTTAAATTGAGTAGCAACTTAAGCGCAGAATGTGCAGTACGACCGCCATCTAGAAGAGTCGCTGCAATTCCAGATGATGCTAACGCCAAAGCTATGTCACATCTTGATCGAATAGTGGCCAAAATCAATGAAATGACAAATGTTTTCCCTGTTCCTCCAGGTGCGTCCAGGAAGAATGACCACCAGTATTATTGTTCACCGCCTGCATTAATGTTTCGTATACTTGTTTTTGCTGTTCATTCAGCATCGGCACATTATTTCGGACGAATTCCTGCAATGTATCAACATTGTATTGCAGCTCTCGATTTAATGCTTGGTTGAATGCATCGTGCATCGATCGATTTGGCGCAATCATTCCTACTTCAATCAGTAGCTTGTTTGCAATAGTCAAGCATTTATCCTCAATCAGAATAAATCCTTCATTGTAGATTTCATCGGTTATTTGGATGTCAGAATTATTCGTTTGAATGCGCAAGCGATGCAAGATATCTTCACATATGTCGTCTTTGCCTTTGTTCCATAACTGAATTGGTTGTGAAGGAAAACATGTGGTGATGATAATTGCGAACAGCGTTCGTATTTGGTACGCATTTGATGAAACAACTGAATCCGCAAGTGTTAAATCCCAATGAGAATCGTTCTCCAGCAAACTCAATAGTTGACATGCTTCTCGATATGTTTGGCATTGGTGGCCATTCACAGTTTTCAAATGCGCAAATGATTTTGGTCCACGTACATTTACCAACAGCAGTCGCAAATAAAAACATTCATCATTTCTAGGATTTGTAGGATGAACGGTATACATGCGACCTAGTGCATCAGTGGAAAACACCTGTGGCCAATCTGGAACTGGGGTTCCTTGTTTGCGACGTTGGAATTTCTTTGTTGATTGATTCCAAGTGTTACTTGGGCATTTCAACGTACATCAGCGTCGCTGCGAATGGATCTGCTTCACACATTGCAAAGAAGCTAGTCAATGTTGTCGATGGTGGTCTCTCAGCTCGTTGTGCCGCATTAGCCTCAGTGAAGTAAACTCTTGAGCCATTTTCCAAATGCACTGCTAAATGTACAACTGTGGGATATCTTTCATGAATTTGAAATGACAATAATCGCCACAGTGCTTCATTAGTAGTGACGTATCTGCCCATTTGCAAGTTGCTGATTTCGTCATTCGCATTTTCCGACGCAATACTAAACACAACCATGTCCCTGCCTTTTGTGACGTACTTGCACAAATATTTGATTGATTTGGCCGAATGACAACTCTCAACGTTTGCATGTGTTTCGAGAATTCGTGATAGCAGCGGGCAATATGGTACAATGAATTCATTTCCGATCTCAATCTCTTGATTTTGAACTTCAACTTTGATAGTTCGATCATTATCTTCTTTTGAACGCCGACGATAAACTGGATATCCATCGTTCCCTGTGACTGTTTCAGCAACTAACGGTCGCGGATATCGTTTTGTGCACTTTCCATCAGCCATGCAAGGCGATAATGGATTTAATGCACCGCACGGTCCATGCACCATCTGTGTCGTCACAATGTCGTGTAGATGGGGATTAGTGACTGGATCAGGAATTTCAGCTAATACGATGTCATCCACTTCATTTGAATGTAATTTGGTCAGCAACCAAATTAGGATATGAGCATGCGGTAAACATTCGTTTAGTAATTAGATTTAAAATAAGAATTTAATCGATCAGAAATTTAACTTTTTATTATTTTTCCTGGGTTCTTAGTAAATATAATCTATGTTATACGTTTAGTTCGATTTATGTTAAAAAGAATATAAAGTAACAAATAAAAATGTTGTAAAACGTTATTTATTTCAAAAGGTTTCTAAACGTTTTGTTGGTTTTCAAAATGACATCCAGCAAAGTGACGTTTTCTAAAGTCGGGGCGGAATAAGCCCCCTGAGCAGAGAACAATGAGTAGCTGTCAAACAGTGTATCACGCACGGGTGCCTTCTACTTAAAATATTGATTTGTAGTACATGCTATGTATCAGAGATGGCGCTGTATGTGAAAAAAGATTTTCCCGCTTTTCTGTTGAAATTTTTCTGAATGAATATGCTGAATGCTGAATTTTCTTTGCTATAAACCCCACGGAGCCCGAGATCTTTCCAACGAATGCAAAACCGTGAAAATCGGTTCGTGCGTTCTGGAGTTATAGCGTCAGGAAGGAAAACCCGACTTATTTTTATATAGTAGATAATGCTTGGTATAATAAATAATAATAATAACATTTAAGCAGAATTTTCAGGCTCCTTAAACTGAAGAAGCTAGTGCTGCTCCGGTTAACTTCACTTTTTTTTTTATTGCTTAGATGGGTGGTCGAGCTCACAGTCCACCTGGTGTTAAGTGGTTACTGGAGCCCATAGACACCTACAATGTAAATGCGCCACCCGCCTTGAGATATAAGTTCTAAGGTCTCAGTATAGTTACAACGGCTGCCCCACCCTTCAAGCCGAAACGCATTACTGCTTCACGGCAGAAATAGGCAGGGCGGTGGAACCTACCCGCGCGGACTCACAACAGGTCCTACCACAAGTAATTACGCAAATTATATTTTTGCGGGTTTCACTTTTATTACACGATCCTTCACCGTGGAAGTCAATCGTGAACATATCTTCTAGAAGGTAATGGAAGTGGCATACCAAGATGTGATTATACAGACTGGTTTCACTTTCTTGTCTATTAATGATATCTAAGCCTCGAATAACTACTAGCTAAAATAACTACTAAAAATAGTCGTCATTTCAATGCATCAAAATTGTTGGTAGATTGTATGCGTTTCATCCCTCATTTCATATACTTTGTGTAGCCTCATTTACTTTGCTTTATCTGTATGAATATATAATATCTCATTGGGCAACAAAGTGTAGCGCGATGTGAGCCCCCATAGCAGCAAATTTTTATAACGTATACCGACCCGCCCTCGCTTCGCTTCGGAAACTGTAATTTATTATTGACTTCTCCACTACTTCATGGATGTTATTATACATACCTTCGTCTTCAATCACTCTATCTATTAAAAAAAAACCGCATCAAAATCCGTTACGTAGTTTTAAAGATTTAAGCATACATAGGGACAGACAGATATAGGGACAGAGAAAGCGACTTTGTTTTATGCTATGTAGTGATGTGTTTCGGTGAGTTCCTGCACCGGATCACAGCCGAGCCGACGGCAGAGTGCCACCATTGTGGTTGCGACTTGGACACGGCAGAGCATACGCTCGTCGCCTGCCCCGCATGGGAGGGGTGGCGCCGTGTCCTCGTCGCAAAAATAGGAACCGACTTGTCGTTGCCGAGTGTTGTGGCATCGATGCTCGGCGACGACGAGTCGTGGAAGGCGATGCTCGACTTCTGCGAGTGCACCATCTCGCAGAAGGAGGCGGCGGGGCGCGTGAGAGACGCACAATCCCGCCGCCGTCGGGCGGGGGTCAGGGAGGCGGATCTCGCCCAAGCCCTGGCCCTCTAAGTGTTTCGGGTCCCCCTCACATGTCGGTCTGGGGACCGGCGAGGGGGGCCTAAGAAGACGACGTGCAAGCTGCTCTGCACGCGTTTTACGCAAGAGCATCCGGGTGATGGAAGGCCGGCTATCCTCGACCCACGCTGGTTCTGGCCCAGCGGGGTATTCCGTAGGGTAACCCACTCTAACCGGCGCCATCTAGGCGGGCTTCGGACAGTCTGCCGACCGAGAGGGCTGGTGGTCGTGGCGCCGACGACCGCCAGTCCGGCGTCCCGAGGGGGAGGGTGATGGGAGAGATGTGCTCCGCACTAAACGCTTCACTTTCCCCCCTTTGCCTTGTCATGAGTTCTGTCTCATGCGAGGTTTGCACGTTGGTTGTTGAGCGACAGGAGGTTTTAGTCAATTCAACTCTGACATACCCCGCCCAGTATCCCCAGAAAAAGGCGGAAGTCCGGCGATTTCCTCCTGACCAAAAAAAAAAAAAAAAAAATGTAGTGATGTAACGGAATCTTTGAACGTCATTTTTACCGACAACAAAAGGTTCATTTAACTTGTAAATTTACAAACGCATCAAGAACCGATGATGATGCAATAATTTTATAATTCCACTTAAATATTCTTACCAGTATCCTATATATTTATATTATAATCAAAAATCACAGCTTCTCGACAGAAATAGAAGTTACACCGATTTATAAAGCTTATTAGCGGAAAATACTTTTTCTGTTACTATTAATTATCATTATTTCTGAGTCCGCACGGGTAGGTACCACTACCCTGCCTATTTCTGCCGTGAAGCAGTAATGCGTTTCGGTTTGAAGGGTGGGGCAGCCGTTGTAACTATACTTGAGACCTTACAACTTATATCTCAAGGTGGGTGACGCATTTACATTGTAGATGTCTATGGGCTCCGTTAACCACTTAACATCAGGTGGGCTGTGAGCTCGTCCACCCATCTAAGCAATAAAAAAATAAAAAATCAATTTTGCGCTAATCCCTAATTAAGTGCGAATCTCGATGTTCGTGGATACAGTGATAAGTATAAAATGATGCAGATTTATATATACAAAGATAAAGTTAGTTAATAGGTCCGTTTGCTATTTAAGCGAATTTTTGTTTGTTTTTATACTTCTAATATATTATATAACTATTTCTGCCGCGAAATGAATTCGTTTTAGTGCAATTAATTAGATTCAAGTAGACCACACCAAAGCGTAGGTAATCTATACTAATATTATAAAGAGGAAAGATTTGTTTGTATTGAATAGGCTCCGAAACTATTGAACCGATTTGAAAAAAAAATTTACTGCTTAGAAGCTACACTATCCCCAATTGACATAGGATAGTCTTTTTAAAAAAAAATTAGGGGTCCTTACTAAACCTCAAATAATGTAACCCAAGGTTTTTAAAAAAAATACCTAAAATATTACTTACATCGCGTGCGCTGCGAAAACTATTGATGATAGAATAAAATAATGTACTTATAACCTGACCCTAATAGAATGGTTGATGTGCGTGTATTATGATTTTTAATTTTGAAATGTTTGTTAAAGACCCTTGTGAAGGTGGATCGGGCTGCTAGTATTAAATAATTTTATCACCTTAGACAAGTACTAAAACAGGATATCCGTAACAAGAAAAAAAATCCGTAAAAATAGTGACTTGTAACACGAAACATGGTACTGTTTGGAGTTACTATGAATCAGCAGTTTCTTATTAAGAAGTTTATATGAATAGCAATTCGAAATAGCAGACTGACTTATTTCGGTAACCTTAATGACCCTAACAGATGTCCAATTAAGATGAAAAGCAAGGCTTTCAAGCGTGATCGACTTCCAACAACATCACGCCATTTTGATTGTAAGTAGACCGGTAAAGACATTAAGATCCTACTCGGTAACGATCGGTAGTGCGGTTTTGCAGTAAATTAGGCCCGTGAGGGTTCTAATGGTAGGGACTGCGTGTGCTATTGAATTAATAATGTAAGGACCCGTAATATATATGTAACATTCGAACCATGCGTTTGTAGTTTTAATAAGCCGCGGCTAACACATGAGACGCCTGCATAATTTTATATTTATGTCCGTATTCACGTACGTGTTAATATTCATACTTAATTAGTGAGATGCGCAAAATAATTAAAATGGAAGTGATTAATCGTAGCCGAAAATGCTGTGAAGCCTTATAATTCGGTAGAACAGTTCTATTTCTGCCTCAAAACTGTGATTCTATGATTTGAAACATAATCAGTCCTTATTCCAGTAGAAGACAGTGATTCATCGAGGTCTAAAGAATAAAACGATTCAATCTCGCAGACATATATAATTTTTTGCAAGGGAATACGTGCCTCACTTGTTTTCAGGATCGATTTTCAAAAGAAGGTTGTAGTTTATAAATTAGAGTAAATTCTAATGTTTGATGGTAGAACGTAATGGCTAACCTTGGCCCACAAGATACCACCATTTTATTTAGTGCATCATGGTTGCTTTGTTTTATTGCTTAGATGTGTGGACGAGCTCACAGCCTACCTGGTGTTAAGTGGTTACTGGAGCTCTACAACTCTACAACTTAAACGCACCGCCATCCATCTTAAAATATGAGTTCTAAGGTATCTGTATAGTTACAACGGCTGCCCCATCCTTCAAACAGAAACGCATTACTATTTCACAGAAATAAGCATCAATCTGCTTATCAAGCACGATTCTGCTTATTCAGCAGAAATAAGCAGAATGGTGGTACCTACCCGTGTGGACTCACAAAAGCTCCTACCACCTGTAAAAGCGAGCTTCAAGCGAGGTTGGAAAAAGTTATCAGGCAAGTAAAAGCATGGTTACGCCCCTCTCCATAAGTACTGATAAACAATCACCTTCAAGTGAGCGATATGCTCTCATCTGCCTGCGAATTCAATAAAAAGCTATTATAATTATTATTTTTGCAACAATCACGCCACGTTAACTGGTCCCGTGGTAAGAAGAAAGAACTTGTGTTACAGGTACCAGATAACGGAAATAAATGTAAGATTTTTATGATACACATACATATATTTAATATACATCCATAACCCTGGAAAATAAATTTATATTTATCATACAAATATCTTCCCTTGGCGGGATTCGAACCCGCGACCCCCTTGTGTAGTGACCATGTCACTTACCACTACACCAGACGGCCGTTTAATATGATTTTAATATTATTTTATTTCAGAAAAAAAAAACTTATAATCTAAACTTAAGCATCCATGAATCGTTATGGTTAACATGTGGCGGTAGCCATCACAGAACACAAGATATTTGACAGATGCCTTACGTAATTTTAAAGATAAGGTTGCATATATACAAGTTCCAAACATCAACATTCGGACCGTCGGTCTACCGAGCAATATTACCCGCTCGGTGGAAGATCTTCCCTTTATCGTATACCTCCACAAACACATTCATGGTAAATCTAGTAAATTAAATGTTTGTATGTTGTTCTGTTGGATCGGTACAGTTGTTATAAGCAAAACATCGAACTATTTTGCTATTGTATACGCTCGTTTACTTGTAGACGGAGACAGCTTATCACGAGGTGAGCCATGCGCACGTTTGCTTATAATGTCAATAAAAAATACAAATATTCCAGCTCTAAAAATATTTAGACCTCACTCACAATTGAACCACGCCATATGCGCTATATTGTTTATACTTCGAACCCACTTCTGTTGATAGATGAATCCAAAAATCTACTCAAACAACCAGTAGCTGAGAAATCCGTAGTTCATTGAATACTCAGTTGACGTACTCTGTCACCGATTATAATGTTATCTAACTAAATATTGAACCAAATCTTTTATTCCGGAGAGATGTCGCATTCACTCAAGACAATCGAGTGTTTGCTCCAAACCTACCGTAATCTAATAAAGTGAGAGTCTATAATGCTTTGTAGATTGACAAAATCTGACTCAAATATTAATCAGTCGCACGTAAAAAAATTTTTGAGAGAGATAGAGAGAGGACATTCTTTATTGTACACCAAAAAACAAATAAACAGTGCGATACATTAAATTGAAAAAAAGTACAATTGGCGGTCTTATCGCTAAGAGCGATCTCCTCCAGACATCCAACATCAGGTGGACAAGAATCATTTGGAAACGAACTACGCGCGGTGTATCAATCCAGTGGAATACATATACATATAAGTGGGAAGATCGGAACTTTTTGGTTAATTCACACTGGCACACGAGTTTTATTTTTAAAAGAAGAAAATATAACTGACAGATAGAAATTTGACATAACGATGTTACGAATGTGTATGTAGTATTTTTTTTAAAGAATAAAAGATTTTGTTGTTAAACTAAATATCCACTAGATTTCGTCATACCATCCCACATCTTTTTGGGGGCTCGTCCGGGATACTGTTCAAGATATCGTCCGGGATACCATTCAGGATATCGTTCAGGATATCGTCCGGGATGGATACCGTTCAGGATGTCGTTCGGTGATAAATTACAGTGGATTGACGAATTTCTACAGAGATAAGTTGAGTGCATTTTCGTTGTGCATCCAAGACTTCGAGACGTGTAAAAATAACGCTATTGATGAAGTTTTTTGTAACGTTATTTTATGCAAACTTATGAAGATTACTTAAGATTATTTACTAAAGATTGTTTAAGAAGAAGACTTATTCTGAAAATTATAATTACGACTACGACGACTATTTACGAGTTCAACGAGACGATTATTATTTTTTTTTTTGCATAAAAATCTATACACTATTTCTAAAGTAAAAAATGCCTCCTAAGAAGAATAATGATAATGACGAAAGAGAAGACGTTGAGGTGCATATCTCGTTTCGTGATTTGGAGCAGTCCATGACACCTTTCACCGGAGATGATACCGTTTTTTTTTTTTTTTTTTTTTTTCCACAGGAGAAAATCGCCGGATCCCCACCCGCACAGCAGGTGGGGTATGTGGGAGTCGAACCTCACTAAAAACTCCTGCCGCTCACAGCCGGCGCCCTACCCGGACCGGGTGGGAACCCAGTCGGAGCTATTGGGACGGCGGGACAGGGTTTACGCAGTGCACATTACATCCATCCCGCCGTCCCCCAGACGCCGGACCGGCGGCCGCCAGCAACACGACCGCCGGTTCCCTCGGTCGACGGGCCAAGAGCCCGATTGATAGCGCCGCGCTACACCTTCCCCCGGAGCGGTCGGGGGAACGCGACCTACCACGCCGCCCCACGCCTAGGTTGCTCCCCGCACAAAGCGGGTGGAGCCCGAAGCCCTTAGGGGGCCGGGTTACGGACGGGACCCCGGTCCCGACCCCCTGCTCGGCGGCGGCGGGTTTCTGCGTAGTGAGGAGAGCTTTGCCTCACTCGCCCCGCCGCCTCCTTCTGCGAGATGGTGCACTCGCAGAAGTCGAGCATAGCCTTCCAAGACTCGTCGCCGCCAAGCATCGACGCCACGACGCCAGGCAGCGACAAGTCTGGTCCTATCTTTGCGACAAGGACACGGCGCTGCACCTCCCATGCGGGGCAGACAGCGAGCGTATGCTCCGCCGTGTCCAGGTCGTGTCCACAATGGTGGCACCTCGTCGTCGGCTCAGCTCCTATCCGGTGCAGGTACTTTCCGAAGCATCCGTGCCCAGTCAGCACCTGCACCAGACGGAAGGTGAGGCGTCCTCGGCCACGATTCACCCAGTCATAAAACACTGGGTAAACCGCCTCGACGGTCCGTAGACCCCACGTGGGGTTGGCCAACCGCCTCGACCACGATTCGAGCACGGACCGCCGAGAATGGGCCTTCCGCGCCCGCAGTTCACTTTTGGAGGGACGCGCCACGCCCAGAGCACGAAGCTCACTGCGCCACCGATAGTCGGCAGCGAGCGACTCCGCCTCCAACTCCCATGGCGGCGTCCCCGCCAACACACACGCCGCCTCGAATGAGACGGTGCGATATCCACGGATGACCCTGATAGCAACGGTGCGCTGCGGCCGGCGCAGGAACCGAGCCATAGTAGCCCGATTGCGCGGCTCAGCCCATACAGGCGCACCGTACAGGGCCATCGATCGCACCACCCCAGCGTAGAGGCGGCGTACAACCTGATCCGGCCCCCCGATATTTGGGAGCAGTCGGTTCAAAGAACCGGCCGTCCTCATTAACCGGGGGACCAGCTCCGCAAAGTGAGCACGAAAAGCCCACCGGCCGTCCAACACGAGGCCGAGGTACCTTAACTGCACCCCAACCCCTATCCGGACGCCCCCAACCACGATGTGGGCGTCGACAGGTGGCGCTCTCCGCGGCCCGTGAAACCACAAGGCCTCGGATTTACTGAGCGCCACGTCGAGGCCCAGTCTCTTTATCCTCCCGACGACGAGGGCCACTCCCGCTGTGGCGAGACGGGCAGACTCTCTATAATCATCCCCCCGGGCCACGACCAAAGTGTCGTCCGCGTAACAAATAACACGGAGGCCCGGGAGGAGGGCACCCCTCAGCACCCAGTCGTACCCGATGTTCCACAAGAGGGGTCCGAGAACCGACCCCTGTGGAACACCACGCACGACCGGAAAACGGTGAAGGGTCCCACCGTACCCGGTACATTCGACCGACCTGGCCTCCAAATAGGAGCCAACCAGCCGGCGGAGGTAGAGGGGCACTCCATGCCTCTCCAGTGCCCCCCTATCACAGACCAGGGCAGGGTGTTAAATGCGTTGGCGATGTCAAGAGACACCGCCAGCGCCACCCCACCCCGTGAGACAGCCTCGTCCGAGAGGGCCCGCACGCGAAGTATCGCATCCACGGTCGAACGGCCCTCCCGGAAGCCGAACTGCTCCGCCGACAGGTCAGGTCCAACCCCGACCAGGTGCTGAACGATGCGGGCAGCCAGAATACGCTCCAGCAATTTTCCCGCCTCGTCCAGCAGTACGATAGGACGATACCCGGCGGCTGTATCCACCGGGCGCCCCTCCTTTCTCAACAACACAAGTCTGCCCGTCCGCCAGAGCAACGGAAACCGTCCCGACTCCAGGCAACCATTAAATAGCTCCAGGAGCCGGTCCCCCAGGGCATCGAGGGCCAAGGCCAGCACCCGGCCATGGACTCCGTCCGGGCCGGGGGCCGTGTCCTTTGCAGTCATCCTGACAACGGCCACACGGAGCTCTGCCCCAGTGATACGGGGCACCTCAGCAGGGGCTTCGCCGTCGATGGCGTCCGACGGCTCACCCATAGCAGGGGGAACAAAACCCTCCCGCTCCTGCGGGAACAACGCCGAAACGATGTCCCGCAGCTGTTGAGGCTGAAGTCGCTCAGTCAAAGGGGGGGCCCACGGGCGCAGTTTGCCGCGCACCAGCCTATACGGGCTCCCCCATGGATCCGCTTCGAGCGCCTCCAAGAGTCTCTCCATGTTTTGCTCCTTGGCCCGCCTGATGGCCAGCCGCAGGGCGTCCTTCGCAGCACGATATTCGCCGTGCAGCCGGGTCTCCTCCTCCGCGAACGCGATGGGGCCGTCGCGCCGCAAGTGGCGGCGACGGCGGTGTCTAGCGCACCGGCGGCTCGCCCGAATGGAGACTGCACGCAGTCTCGCAATTTCGGGCGACCACCAGGGCGACTGCCGCCATCCACAACGCCGAGGGCCGACCCGGGGCATCGAGGCATCGCATATGCGGTGCATCGCGCCGCGGAACCATTCGGCCTCAGCCTCTACGTCGAAAGGGTGTGGACGCATGGGCGTCCACGCCGCCACTATAGAGGCCTCCACCAGGAGCTCCCTCTTCAGGAGCTTCAATGCCCACCTAGGGAATGATCGGGACGCACTCCGCGGGGGGTTAACCCCGCGAGCGCCTGCGGCCGGCGTCGGCGCGGGAGCGGAAAGATCGAACCGGACATACCGGTGATCCGACAACGATTCCGCCCCCACCACCACGCCCCAGCCCAGGATGCGCTGTGCGATGGACGAGCTCGCGAACGTCAAGTCCACGATAGACTCTCCCATCCACCGCACGCATGTCGCGACCGAGCCCCTGTTAACGATACAGAGATCGGCCGCGACCGCCCACTCCTCCAACAGCCTACCACGAGCGTCCGTGGATGGGGAACCCCAAGCGACAGACTTCGCATTGAAGTCCCCCGCCAGTATCACCGAACGGGGAGAGAGGTGACGAGCGATCACCTCTAGCCCGTCCAGAAACCGCTCGAACTCGACGGTAGGCCGATTTGGAGAGAAGTACACCCCGATCACGACGGTATTTTCTAGTTGTACCGCGACGATCCCGGGGCCCCTGGTCACCATCGCCAGGGGAGGAATCATCGCGGATCTTCTTATATGTATGGCCGCCAAGCCATCAACGTCCCCAAACCAGCAGTCGTCCGCTGGGGGAACGAAGTACGGCTCGGCGACCACAGCCACGTCAATTGACCACTCCGCCATAGTCTGGAGCAGCATGTCCTGAGCCCCGGCGGAGTGGTTCAAATTTCCTTGGAGGAAGCGATAGGTGTGATCCATTAAGGCTGGACCACATCCATCGCCCCCTCCCCTACTCTATTGTCCCCGCTATCGGGCTCGAACGCCTCAGCGGGGGCCAAAGTGCCAGCCGGTGCTCCCCCGGCCGACCGCTTCTTTTGGCGCCGCTTAGCTTGGCGGCGCCAATTTCGAATTGCATTTTTGCCGGCCGGGGGGCATGCCTTGCCCCCGGTCCGGTGATCAGCCTTGCGTCCGGCCGCCGCGCATAATGAACAATGCGGCGCAGCCAAACACACGGCCGCCTTGTGTCCAGGCTGACCACAGCGAAAACACAGTCCACTGCGGTCAACCGCACTCACGCACCTGGCGAGGCAGTGCCCAGTGCTGAAGCACCTTAGGCACCGCCAGGCACGTGGTTCTAACAGGCGCACGTGGGCTGCTATCCAGCCCACGCGCAACCTGCCCGGATCCCCCGACGGTCTCCCAGGCGGAGGAGCAGCCAGGGCGACGGCCGCCTCCACCGGGCAACGTACCCACACGGAGCCGGCCCCGGTATAACCAGAGCGCAGCTCGCCTACGGTTATATTCTGCGGGGCACAGTTGCCCTGGGCAGCGACGGCCGCCGCCACCTGGAGATGATACCTACCCGATTTTGGAGTTTTTTGATGAATTTGAAGATGTTGCTGATTTGATGAAGTGGACTAAAGTGGAAAGATTGATCTATGCAAAGAAACTTTTGGGTGGAACAGCAAAGCTATTTTTAAGATCTATTGGTAGAGTTAAAGACTATCCTACTTTGAAGGAAGCCCTTATTGAAGAATTTGGCCCTAAGTTTAATAGTGCTAAGATTCACAAGAACCTTATTTCACGAAAGATAAAAAATGATGAAACGTTACAACAATATTTTTTGGTTATGAAAGAAATAGCACTGCATGGAAGAGTAGATGATGCTGCTTTAATGGAATACGTTATAGATGGTATCAATGATCCTGAATCTAACAAAGCAATTTTATATGGAGCTACAGACTTGAAAGATTTTCGAAAGAAGCTAGACATTTACAGTGATTTTCGAAAGAAGTTGGACGTTTACAGTGATTTTCAGAAGAAAAAGAGTACACTATCATATCACCAGGCAGTTCCGCAAGTAAATGTAGAGCCAGGCACATCGTCATCAAGAAAACCGCATTTTAAAAGATGCTACAACTGTGGTGATTTAGAACATCAGTCCTCCGGCTGTACAAAGGGCATTAAATGCTTTAAGTGTAATGAATTCGGCCACAAGGGCAACGAATGTAAGAATGATGCTAAAAAGTCTTTAATTATTCAGAAGAAAAACGAAGAAGAAAAAATCCCTTACAAGAAAGTGTTATTGAATGGAACAGAGATGGTGGCTTTTATCGATACAGGTAGTGACGCGAATCTTATTATACAATCAGAATTTGAAAAAATTGAAAATAATATCCAACATTATGACAAGAATTCAGAAGTTCGTCTTACGGGTATTGCTAACAAAGAAGTACTTATCAAAGGTGTTTTTACTACTCAGCTACAGATTGGTGATGCTGTTACGGATATCACATTGTGGAAGATGATATAATACCTGTAAAGCTGATCATTGGCAACCCCATACTGCGTGAATTCGAAGTTAAGTTTACAAGAAATGGTATTGTAATGGAGAAGATACCACTTTGTGCTATTGTTGTTGAGAAGGACGAGGTCAAAGAAGACTACAAGAAATTAAAAAAAGAAGATTACAAGAAGTTAGAGAAAGAAGATTATAAAAAGTTAGAGAAAGAAGACTGCAAGATGTTGGTTAAAGTACCTTACCAGAATCATTTGAAACAAAATAGAATACTGTACAAAGAGAAGAATGAAAGTAGTTTTATCGCTGTACCAAATAACATGGAAAAAGAAATTATACGAGAGAATTATAGAAGAGGACGACTAAAAGTTGAAGATTGGGAATGGAGGAGGTCCGATACATACGACTAATCTTGCTAATTTTATCAAACTATGGATTGATTCGTCTGAGGCAGACGAATAGCTAGGAATGGCCGAGTGGGAAGATCGGAACTTTTTGGTTAATTCACACTGGCACACGAGTTTTATTTTTAAAAGAAGAAAATATAACTGACAGATAGAAATTTGACATAACGATGTTACGAATGTGTATGTAGTATTTTTTTGAAAGAATAAAAGATTTTGTTGTTAAACTAAATATCCACTAGATTTCGTCATACCATCCCACATATATGTACACATACATATACATATACATACATACATATATCTATCATAATATTTATTAATTCATTTATTATATATAATATAAGAATATTTATTAAAAAAAATATTTAAAAAATTTTTTGATCGAGCTCCGAGGGTTGATAGCCATTTAGTTTTAACAATAAAGGGACAAATACCGACTTCCACTATTCAAGTTTTGTAAGCGCGTGTTGAAAGGAAACTCCAAACTCCGACATCAAAACTTCCATCAACAATAAATTCTTTAAGAAACAACAATTCGAATCATTCAAACTCTGAAAAACCTCCAATAAAATAAAGTAATCGTATTATCGTTTCCCCGGCGTCTTCAAATTCAGATAACATTTGATATAATGCAATAAAAATCTACTTCTGTTTACGGCGGAGCTTTTAAATTGGCCGTAAATCAACGCAGAGGAAGCTTCTCAATTCGTAATTGACTGATTCAATTATTACTTTTATTAGCGCAGGCGGCCGACGACTTAACGATCCACCTGGTGAAATGGAAAAATTTACTATACTATATTATCATAACTGTTTGTATGACATATTTATGATAATAAATGTAAAATAATTGTTTGTAAGAATTAAGCCACGTGAAGCGCTGGGGATATGGAAAACAATTAAATATCATAGTCGAAAACTTTTAGAACATTAATATTTTGAAAGAGGCAATGTAACACAAATAAAATACACTGACGCACGGGGTCAACGACCTCACGTTACGTGGGTGTTGGAAGAAGCGCTGCTTGTTCCAGAAATATGAACTTTATAAAACTATAAATTTATTTCGTAGCAATAAATAAATGAAAGAACAATGATAATTTATTTTGCCCATCTTTATAAATATACTTACTTGATGCTGTAGTTCTGAGCCTATCATAAGGTGGAGCCGAAGCCTATAGAAACACAACGCGAACGCCACCGCCCACTCTGGTATGGGTTCGAAGCACGAGAGAGAAGATAGAGCAATTGCTTTTTTTTTCATTGCTTAGACGTGTGAACGAGCTCACAGCCCATCTGGTGTTAAGTAGTTACTGGAGTACTGGAGCCCATAGACATCCACAACGTAAATAAATGCTCCACTCACCCCGAGACAAGTTCTAAGGTCTCAAGTATAGTTACGACGGCTGCCCCACCCTTCAAACCGAAACGCATTACTGCTTCACGGCAGAAATACTTTAATCACATTTCACCCTATCTGTATTCCAGATATCACGAAGCTGAAAGTATATTATTTACAAAAAATTCAAAAATCATTCTTGAAAAATCAAGATTGAATTCGTCCTATAAAGTTTCCACAGTACATCTGTGAGAAGTTATGACACACGTAACGTAACCGACTCCAATTTGTATCGGCAGTAAAATCATTACATTCGCGCGATTCCTCAGAGAACGTTTGATCTTCATCGCTGTATCTACAAGAGCTTATTTCTTGAATACAAAAACTTTTTTCTTGACTACAAAAACGAGATTTTTTTCTTTTTTTTTTATTGCTTAGACGGGTGGACGAGCTCACAGCCAACTTGGTGTTAAGTGGTTACTAGAGCCTATAGACATCTACAACGTAAATGCGCCACCCACCTTGAGATATAAGTTCTAAGATCTCCGCATAGTTACAACGGCTGCCCTATCCTTCAGACCAAAACGTATTACTGCTTCACGGCAGAAATAGGCAGGGCGGTGGTACCTACCCGCGCGTACTCACAAGAGGTCCTACCACCAGTAATTACGCAAATTATAATTTTTGCGGGTTTTTTTTTTATTTTTATTACACGATGTTATTCCTTCACCGTGGCAGTCAATCGTGAACATTTGTTGAGTACGTATTTTATTATTGATTTGCGCAACGATCATGAAAACTGTTTAGGTAACCAAGTTTACCCAAAAAACTGTTTGTAAGTTGGTACGGCGACTATCAGATCTGAAATTATTTCTTGTTGTTGGCATACACAGGCCTAACTTAGGTGGGTATTTGTCTCATCTACCCCTCATCACCCCTGGCGCGGACACCACGGAGAAGGTTCGGCCCCCTGCACGAAAACAAAAAAACTGACTGAAAAAAAACCGATTATCAGTAGAAATTCTCCACGCTTTTTATGTATCTAAATAGATATATATATAGCATAAGATTTACTCGATCAAATTGAATGCCATTACTTAAACAATTAGATTGAAGTCTCAATTGTATTATATCAGTTCCCCTCCATAAAACTGGGAGGAATGACTTTTATGTGGTATAAATAACAGGGGGTACCAACCATATTACGTTTACCTAAACAATTCGATGGAAGTCTCAATTGTGTTATAACGGCTCCTCTCCATAAAACTGGTATAGATAACTTTTATGTGGTATTAATACCAGGGTACCACCCGTACTACCCGTACTCCCTACAGCAAATACCATTGGACTATTGGAGTATGGTGGCATAGTATTCTAAAAACACTACTACCCGTTGTCCGGGAAAGCTTTAGTCGCCATTTACGACACCAAGGAAAACCTTTGTTGTAATGCTATTCTAGATCTAGATACTACGTAGTAACAGAATCTTGAAAAGACTAATTTAGTTTACCAATACCCAAACAAACTCGAGATCGTCTTACGTAAAACTAACTCCCAAATTCACAGTGTTGTAAATATCAATCTAGCTGTAGCTAATTTTGTACTAAAATATTATGCCGCGCCGGCGTCAAGACCCGATAATGTATATGCGTAATAAACGTGAAAACGCTTTTAAAACCAACACCTCCGCAACATAATGAATTGATGGATGCTCGCGAGATTATAATATATGATTCGCGTTTAATAAAAATAAAAACAGTGAAGTGCGAGTGAAACTAGCGCCTTGAAGGGTCTAGGTGTAATTTAGAGTTGTTCGTATAGAAAGGCTACAGGTTACGTAACAATCTAGAACTAATTATGGTTTTGCTGGATACAAAACATAACACAAAATAAATATATTTAAATAATTATAGAAGAACCAAAGTTACTGACATAGCCTGTAGGATTAGTAAGCTGAAATGGCAATGAGCAGGTCACATAGCACGAAGATCGGACGGCCGATGGGGCAGAAACATCCTCGCGTGGAGACCACGTACTGACAAGCGCAATGTGGGACGGCCACCTACCAGATGGACCGCCGGCCTGGTGAAAATTGCTGGGTCACGTTGGATGCAGATGGCAACGGACCGGCCGCACTGGACATCAGTTGGAGAGGCCTATGCTCAGCAGTGGACAGTAGACAAGCTGAGATGATGATGATGATGAATCATAGTGGTGCACTGACCTTGCAATGCATTGGTAACTCTGCTTTGTCATCGTAAGCCGGTGGTTGGCCTGAAGGGCGTACGAGGGGATGCATACTAACAATTGTTTCAGATTGAGGGTCCTAGCTATTCGCCAGTATGTTTGGTGAGTGGGCGCGAGTTCTCCTAAACAACTATCCCATTTCTCATTTCGGGCGTCTTTTAGGCGGATATGACATCCCGCTGTAGACGACGCATCCGAATCCGGTTTGATTCTGTGGTATATCGATCGTATGCCCAGATTGCCGCGTTTCTATCTCTTAAAAGATTCCTAAGCTCGAGGTAGAGTTTGATGCCAAGGAAGCAGTCCTCCACATGAACTTCTTTGGAAGATCTTATGATCGTGGAGGATATGTGTTCTGTCAAGATGTTTATGGATTCGACGGTGTCCTCAGGGGATAGGTTTGAATTCGGGCCGCAGGGGAGGATTGGTGGAGCGTCCTCAGCTAAGTTGGTGCTCAGATTCTTCCAACCCACCGTGGTCTTACGACCGAGATGCATAACGACAGGTCAGTGGTCTGAGTCGAGCTCTGACATTGCCTTGATATGATGGAGCATAAGCGCAGATATGTTGTGCGACAATAGTTACTCGTATTTATAGTAGAGAAAAATAAAATAAAGTAAAATAAAAAAATAGGATAGTGGGGGTAGCTTAGTCATTTGAATATCGTCTTAAATAGTTTTTGACATGCGTAACATTAAGAAAACAGCTAACTTTAACTATTTTTGGTTAACTAACTACTGACCTACCGACATAAATATATAGAGTAAACATCCAGACAAAGAGCAAACAAACTAACCTGTCCACCGCACGAATATACTACTGCTGAACTGAACTACTACTGAACCACCGAGTCAATCATCCATCATATCATTTGAACACTGTTTCAATCTAAATCCGCTGGGGTAATATTTTTTTAGAGAATAAACAAAGGTCTTAATCAATATAGGTCTCTAAAACATTTCGTAATATTGAGATTAGCTGATTTCCGCATCGAGAAAGTCGCGATTAAATCGATAACTCATCAGAAGATTAAAATGATGTATTAAGAACAATGGAAAATCTTTTAAGCTTCGAATATGCTTTTTTTTGTAATATACTGTCATATTATTATATTCACTACGAAGTAACTTATACGTTTAAAGTAATAGAAAAATATTATGTTTTCCTTATCTTATGGTAAAACTTAGTTCACTTGGTAAATGGTTTATCTAGCTTTTTTTTCAAATTAAAATCGTATTCAGAGTTAATAAATATTGTTACATCTGTTAAAGAAAAAAAGTATATAAAATACGTTTAGAAATAAAAAGAAGTGCAAATCTGAAAAACTATTTACGGATACATTAAATTCTTAGAATAATTACTTGGAATTTTCAAAAATCATTTGGATCAAACAACAATTATTTTGATAATCAATTAATAAGAACTAATACATAATTATAACAGTTTAATTGAATTTAAATACATTAAAATGATATAATAATATCAAAAATGATTAATGTGAAAATTCAAAAAACGTTTTAAGTTTATCACCGGCTTTATAATTTCAGCTCAAGATTAAAGTCAACCAATTTCCGTCCTATATTTTCATACAAACGATCGTGAAAATCGCACATTTTCTTGTGAAAAATAACGCAATACCCTACGCCGTAGCCCGGAGCTACGAGAGCTACGCGCGTAGCACGCAGGGCACGTAGCTCCGTCCCACTTTACCGATTTTGATTGAACAATGAAAGTTATGAGTTGAATAAAATTACATATTTGGCTTTCAGTTTGCGAAAGGAAGTTTACGTGATTACAATTGATGCCGTGTAATAAAAGTTTGTTTAGAAATGTAAGGAATTGAAATTTCTTCGACTGTATTGTATCAGCTAATTTCTTCCCCAATTTTTTTCCCATAAGCATCGAAAAAGATACTAATAAGCTTACTGGATATACCTATAACAGCGTACTCTAAGAATTCCAACAATATCTGCATTTGTATTTCATCTCCACGTCGTCGTGGCCTAAAGGATAAGACGTCCGGTGCATTCGTATGTAGCGATGCACCGGTGTTCGAATCCCGCAGGCGGGTACCAATTTTTCTAATGAAATACGTACTCAACAAATGTTCACGATTGACTTCCACGGTGAAGGAATAACATCGTGTAATAAAAATCAAACCCGCAAAATTATAATTTGCGTAATCACTGGTGGTAGGATCTCTTGGGAGTCCGCACGGGTACCACCACCCCGCCTTTTTCCGCCGTGAAGCAGCAATGCGTTTCGGGTCGAAGGGTGGGGTAGCCGTTGTAACTATACTGAGACCCTAGAACTTATATCTCGAGGTGGGTGGTGCATTTACGTAATAGGTGTCTATGGGCTCCAGTAACCACTTAACATCAGGTGGGCTGTGAGCTCGTCCATCCATCTAAGCAATAAAAAATAAAAAAAATAATTTAAACAATACACGACCAGTATCTCCATAAAATTGTATATCTATATGTCGGCAGCGTCAGGGATGGCTGAGCGGTAGTTTCGTCATCACTCGTATTCGATTGAACTCAGTTTAGTCAATAAAACTTTTCAATAATAATTAGTGAAACTCAACACACACAACTTTCACAATGACAGGATAAACCGACAGTTTCGTTGCACATACCGACAGACCGACTGACTGACTGTCTGACACGAATGCCACGACTCCGTCCACGTACCGCCATTTTGTAACTGTGGCGTTACGGAGTCTACCCTTCATTTTGTGATATTTATTAAAACAACATTTCATCATTTAAAATAATAATCAAAACCACCGTCTTAATATTACTAAAAGTCGTCAACCACGACACGGCCATTCTGTCACTTTGACGTTTGTGTATCGTTGATATTCCGAACTATTGACCCGGATGCGACATATATATTATAGATTCTAGATAAAAATAACACAATCCAATTTAGCTGCATCACTGTTTGTTTATTTTGAACGAAGATACAAAGTTGAAGGAAAATCTTGCGATGTCCATTCCCGGAATCGATTCAGTCAAATGTACCGGATAATGTAATCAAAGTGAAACTTTGCTTCCGCTTCGTAATCGAAGCGGGCAAAACACAATCTTAACTTAATAACGAATTTAGCATTCAGCTTTAAGCTACTGCGTATTATATTATAATCTATACTAATATATAAATCTACAGTGGTTTATACGGATGTTCCGTTACAACTACGGAACTGTGCATCCGATTGACTTGGTATCCATGTAGAAAATACATGTACTTAATGGATAGGCTAATATTTATATGAGTGTTGGACTCCCTACATCGGTTGCGGGGGCATTAATGATGTGAATCTTTGGAGGGGTGAGAAATAATAATGTTCATTTAAAATGCCCAGCGAAGCGGACGGGTACAGCTAGTATTATATAAGATGATAGCTAATACGCTTCATAGCTTTGCTTATAACGAATCAATAAATTGGTTGTACATTATGTTCGTCTGAAAAGACGTATAATATATAATATAAGAATATATAGATAGATAAGATATAAGAAAAAGAAATACAAATTAAATATTAAGTGTATTAAATAAATTTAATACACCATTTACCATTATTTAAAATATCATTATCGTTTTTCGTCAAGGTAAGCAGCGGCTTGGTTGTGCCCAGGCATTGCTGACGTCCATGGGCGACGATAACCATTCACCATCAGGTGGGCCGTATGCTTGTCTGCCTACAAGGGCAATAAAAAAAGTCTTACAATTTAAGAATAGTATTTTTTTTATTGCTTAAAGGAATAGACGAGCTCGCAGCCCACCTGATCTTAAGTGGTTACTGGAGCCCATAGACCTCTATAAGGTAAATGCGCCACACACCTTGAGATATAAGTTCTAAGATCTTAGTATAATTACAACGGCTGCCCTACCCTTCAAACCGAAACGCATTACTACTTCACGGCAGAAATAGCCAGGGTGGTGGTACCTACCCGCGCGGACTCACAAGCGGTACCACCTTCAAATATGAAATTTGTATGAGTTCACTGATAGTAAGTGATTACTATTGCTCATGGACGTTGGCAATGTTAGGTGCTAAATAAATATACTTAATTAGTAAT